>NC_090658.1:66892054-67535804 GCF_013368605.1 Nyctibius grandis | reverse complement strand
AAAAAATGGAGCAATGGGAATTTATAAGAATTTCTGCATTACATAGCCTAAATTCCAATAACATTCCTCAGAAAAAAAGCAAACTGATCAGCAAACAGAACAGAAGGACTCACTGGTGAGAGGTATTGTCACTTGCAACTCAATCACTCTATCCACTGCATGGTGATTTCAGTGTTCTCGAAGGTTTGTGCTGTCTTTGTCACCCACTGTTTGAGCTCTCCATATGGTTACACATGTAGCTATAGTCACCAGACCTGTGTACTCAAGTGGGCATGAATATTCATTGCCAGTCTTTTTTGTTTTATCAAAAGGGGATAAAAGTTATAGTGAAAATATGTCATCTGAGAAGGGTTTTTTCAGTCTTTCTGACCGGAAAAGCCAGAGGCAGCACATGTTACACACTTTTATCCAAATTTTAGTAAATTCAGGTAAAAATACAAATGGACTCTGAATGTTCAAGAGCTGCTCCATAGCTGAACATATGCACTAAAGCATAATGGAAAAAATACTGACAACAGTTCCAGGTGTCAAGAGCAGTTTAAACAGAGCAGACCAAGACTGCCTGGCTGCTGATGCACAGTCCTGCCATCTGGCTTTGGGGTTCAGGTGTAAGCAAAGCACTTGGGCTCAGAGCCACAGACCTCAAACTGATGGTATCAGAGCAGAGAATGATCTATTTTTGTTAAGTCCTGGATGTGGACATTTACATAGTAATTTAAAGAGGATAAGTACTACCCCTGTGGAGGCACGTTTGTGTCCTTTCACAAATTTGGGATAATAATTAGGAACTGTGGCAAAACTTAAAATTCAGGGGGACCACTGAGACAAAACACAAGCCTAAATTAAAAGTGGAGAATACAGCATCAAAAGAAAGAAAAGCTGTCAGAGGTTTGCAAGGAGAAAAAAGTCCCCACCAAGAAGGAAAGGCAGGTAGTGTCATCATGACAGAAAAAAAAAAATCTGTTGGGTGTCAGCTATTCTTCAGGAAAGAAATAAAATAAATGATAGAATGAAGGGAAGTATTAACACATAAAATGAAGACTCTTTTAGTCGAGGTGGCAAAGACTTTCTTATGAGGGTATACATCATTGAATCACTAAGGTGTTAGACTTCTGGCTGAGACCAGCGGACATTGATAGTTACTGCCTTTGCCAGTCAGAGTAGAAAAAAGGCTAAGCTGTACTGTGGGTGCCCTTTGTCACAGACGAACCACCACCAGAAAGAGTTTATTCTTTTGACTGGCGTATCCTTCCCCAAGCACCACTGCCAACTCTGTCTCTATGCTTTGGGGAAGACAGGACTGATATTATGAGCAGGTACACAACAACAAAAAGAACAAAGCGAATACTTCTGCCTACTTCACGTCCATTAAAAGCTGTTCACGGTCTTGCTTCTTGCTCAGAGTGTTTCAGAAAGCCTCTTTACTGTCTTCCTATGGTGAGGATCCCAACACCTTAACCACAGTAACACATTGCATCACGAATAACTTTAATGAAGGTAATGGAACCTTTAATACTCTACATACGTAATTTAAACTGGCTTACTGTCAGGAATAGTCTATGTCTATTCTAATAAACTCTTTCAGCCTGAAAAACAGAGGACTTGCATGCAAAGTCCCTGTGGGGAATGATCCTGGGAATGTTCAGACCCCAGACCATGTCCAAGAATTGTTTGGGAGTGCTGGCTGGCAGGGACTGAAAGCGTGCCTGGGAGCCCTCTGATAGGGACCTGAATAGACAATTGCATTCCAGTGCTTGGGACTGTTCCTGGGCACTATTTTACTTACTAGCATAGACATAGCCTCATTGTCTAAAGTGGTGGACTTCAGAGAGCTTCTCAATTCCAGGATCTGGATATATGTCCCCTTGCCTCCCAACCATGTTCTGAAGTGAGAGAAAGGCAACCTCATGCTGTGACTGCTCTGAGAAGGAGACTTGGATACACAGGTGAGAACGGTGACTATCCAGACAACTGCAGGACAAGAGCACTCTGGCACGCATTTCATCATTGGTCCACACCCACTCTAATATGATAAGGCATTTCCTCATTTTATGAATGTACCAGAATATAGGCCTAAACAATAATGTTTGTGACAACGTGACTCAATCTGCATCTATTTTTCTTCTGTGCCTTTTCTATGGAAAATGGCTATGTTTGCCCTTGAATTCGTTCCAGAGCACTATCTAGGCATGAACTGTTCTGTAATTAAACCAAGATATTTCAGCTCACAGGAATAACTGAGTGCAATTTATCTAAGAGGAATGATGTGTACGATCCCTATGGAAGCCTGGAAAACTTTACCAGAATGTCAGAATAATTTCACAGCTTAATGAGGCCTAGAAAAAACTCCACAGTCTTCATGAAGTGCTGTGTATTGCTAAGAGCTTTGCTATATTATTTGAATTACACTTGCTTAAAGATACTCTGTATGGACACAAAGAAAATTATATTGCTAATTGCACATTGGGAAAACACATGAGAGTTATGTCTTGAGATCAGCGACATGACTGCTGCTCAAGCTGAGAGATGCAGAGTCCATCTGAATCGCTCGAATGATGGGAAGTGGAGCTTCCTCTTCTCCTGTTGCATTCATGATGTGCTTCACACTGCTGGAGACTTTAACGGTGTTAAAAGAGGTCAGAAGGGGGTTTTGAATCTCAGAACATCTGTCTGTCAAGACCCAATTCTGGGGTCATGACCCCACTTCCAATTATACTTCCAAGCTTGTGCATAAAAGTAAGGTTGTGACCCTTGTTTAGGAACTAATGGTTTAAAATAAGCTCTGTGAAGAAGGAATAAAAAAACATTTACAAAGCAGTGTATACTGGGAATGCATGTCAAGTGCAGGGTACTTTCCAAAGAGACAAGACTAGGGTGAGGTCATGCAAACATGCAATGCATTGTATTTCTATTTAGGTCATTCTTTTTCTCCATAAAAGAGGAAGAGCTAACCATTCTCAAGCAGAGAGGATCGTAGCAGCTGTAGAGGTTCTGCACTATTAGGTGATTTAGATTCCTGTCCTGTGTTTGAATTGTCGAAGTGCAGAAGTTACACATCTAGAAGTAAAGAGCAAGATTTTCCATTGGAAACTGTGAGTTCACCTGTTTGAAATCAGCATGGAGTGTATGCTGTAGTGGCTGAGGGTATTAGTCAGTCATAGGATAACTATGAAGCACTGACAGGACCAGTCCTGAAAAAGGCACACATCATCTCAAGATTTATCAGATATGATGTTTCTAACACAGCCTGCAGATGAGTCTGAAGCATCACTGAAGATTTTACATCTGGCACCTAGTACAATTTTTCCAGCAGGATGAATTTAAACAAAGCATGCTCAGAGAGGGTAATTGAAATGGCCAGGGGATGAGAGTCCTGTCTCACAAGATAGAGACTGAGAAGCACTGGCTTATGTAGCCTAGCACAGTGAAAGAAAGAACAGGATTGCACTCCCTAAGTCCACTGATGGGTGAAGGAAAGTAGGGGAAGGAACTATCTGAGCTTAAAGACAGTGTTGCACAGGAAAAAAAAATTTTTTTTTTTTAATTTGACTATGAATCACTCTGGGTTAGAAACTGAAAGAACTGGCAGTACTGCAATGTTTTAGCAGAGGTATGATGAGTCTGGGGCAAGGAACCTAACTGGTTTTAAGACACAGCTTGCTGAATGGGATTATAACAGGGAACAATGACATGGACATTAAGTAGGTGACGTTCCTAGTTCTCAGGAACAAGAAGAATATGATTATCCTTCTGCCAGTAGTGTACCCTGGGTATGGTACATCGCCCAAAGCTCTCCCTAGCCTGACACTGGAACACTTACAGAAAACTAAGGTGGAGTTAGGTCTGCTGCTATATAGCAGATTTGTCTCTAATAAAGAGGGTTGTTTTCCAGATATAAAGCCAACATTTTGCATTGCTCAATGTCATGTTATCACTTATAATTATATACAATTCATCTCACTCTGTGGTGTTTACAGCTTTTAAGTGTGGGTAGTCAGTTATAATAGCATTCTTATAGTGTTAAGCAGTGTCTTCCTGTCCCGTTTGCTCATTTAATTTTATGTGAAACAAATGTGATTTTCCTCAGTTCTTAACTATTTTAATTCCATATATTCTTTTCATGCTGAACTGAGTTTTTTTTTTTACGGAAAAGTTTACATAGATTTCCATGTAAATCTTTATTGCCTTTCCTCCCACTATGATTAAGGCGGAAACTTGATCAGGTTTACAAAAGGGGTTAAATGGTGACAGACGCTGCAGCGTGCCTCGTGCAGTTTACTGACTTTTCAAATCAGATTTACTCAAGAGAAAGGAAGGATAATTCATACTCAATTTCTTTGTAGGGAATGCAGGCCTGTTGTTCATGCAATGCAATTATGCAACAGAGAGCAGGCAACACTCTTAACCCTCCAACAATCCACAGCGGTAACGAAGTTCAGGTCCTGATTGGAGTCCAATCACTGGGGCTCCAGTCCATCAGCTTTTTTTTTTTTAAAATGCAATCAATAAAAGAGGCTTTTCCAGAAATATGAATAGACTTCTGAAGTCTATGCCTGTCATCTCTGTGCCTTATCTCTTTCCTTTGTTCTGTATATCTTAGTTCCCTTCTTTTTATGTGTCTTACTCCATGCGGTTGTTTTCCAAATGTTATCTACTGCATGCGAGAGCTACAGGCGGTCAGCAGAATGTGAGTCGATCAAGCCTACAGAACTGAGCTCAAGAACCTGACTTGATCTTCATCCTCCAAGGGTAAGTAGAACCTGACTTGATCTTCATCCTCCAAGGGTAAGTCTTCCTTGCTGTAGACTTTCCCACTGATCTCAGGAGCCTGGAATTCCTGAAGATTGTTTTTACCAGTAAAGATCAAAGTGAAGAAGACCTTGAGTACTGTGTCCTTTTCTATGTCGTTTGCCACAAAGGCACCTGCCCTGTTCAGCAGCAGGCCCACATTTTCCCTAGCCTTTTTTTGTTGACCTTCATGTCTCTCACCAGATTCAACTCCAGATGGGCTTTGGCTTTCCTAACCCCATCTCTGCACAATCGAGCAATGTCACTATATTCCTTCTGGATCATATGTCTCTGCTTCCACCTCTTGTATGCACCCTTTTTATGTTTCAGATTTATCAGGAGATCCTTGTTCATCCATGCAGGCCTCCTGTCACCTTTGCTTGATTTTCTTCTTGTCAGGATGGACCATTATTGAGCTCGGAGGAGGTGGGAAACCAGTAAGAAGCACCAGAGTGGCTGAAGAAAACCAGTAAGAAGCACAGAGGAGCAGAAAGAAGCCAACAGGTACACAGCAACAGGCAGAAGCTGCTATGCACACAACCCACTGCTTCACCGTAGGAACTGGGATGGACTGAGTGTATCCCACAGCAAGAATAAGGGAAATTGAGACTAAGAAGTAAGGAGGATAGGTGTTTGACTTAAGGTAAGCCTGAGGAAGGAGGAGAAAAGATGTTTACTTAAGTGTTTAATTGTTCATGTTTTCACTTTCTTTTTTTCTTGATATCTGGATCAGTGAGCAGAAATTTCTGTTAATTGGCAATTAATTAAATAAAAATTGCCCAGTTTTTGCCTGTGACATAGCAAGTACAATAGTCTAACTTTCATTTCACTGCACCATGGAGACCCTTTGATATATTCTGCTTCGATAATGTGGAGATGCATTAAAATCATTGGAAACTACTGGTAAACTCACATTAAGACTCTTTACACTGTCTGAATACTC
Organism: Nyctibius grandis; assembly: GCF_013368605.1. Taxonomy (NCBI): domain Eukaryota; kingdom Metazoa; phylum Chordata; class Aves; order Nyctibiiformes; family Nyctibiidae; genus Nyctibius; species Nyctibius grandis. The sequence goes on along the minus strand of NC_090658.1, from coordinate 67,530,073 downwards.
CAGAGAGAGTTCTGGTGCATAGTAGGGGAAAGCCAGCTGAGCTGCTGAGCCTACAGTAAGCTTTGACTACATTAACACTGTCTCCCACAGCATCCTCCTAGACAAACTGGCTGCCCGGGGCTTGGATGGGTGGACTCTTCAATGGGTTAAAAACTTGCTGGATGGCCAAGCCCAGAGAGTGGTGGTGAATGGGGCAAAGTCCAACTGGCGGCCAGTCACTAGCGATGTTCCCCAGGGCTCAGTTCTGGGGCCAGTGCTGTTCAATATCTTTATAGATGATCTAGACATAGGGATTGAGTGCACCCTCAGCAAATTTGCAGATGACACCAAGCTGGGTGGCAGTGTCGATCTGCTGGAGGGTAGGAAGGCCCTACAGAGGGATCTGGACAGGTTAGATAGATGGACCGAGACCAACAGCATGAGGTTCAACAAGAACAAGTGCTGGGTCTTACACCTCGGCCACAACAACCCCATGCAGCAGTACAGGCTGGGGGAAGAGTGGTTAGAAAGCGGCCCGGTGGAAAGAGACTTGGGGGTGCTGATCGACAGCCAGCTAAACATGAGCCAGCAGTGTGCCCAGGTGGCCAAGAAGGCCAATGGCATCCTGGCCTCTATTAGGAATAGTGTAGCCAGCCGGTCTAGGGAAGTGATCGTCCCTCTGTACTCGGCACTGGTGAGGCTGCACCTTGAATACTGTGTCCACTTCTGGGCCCCACACTTCAAGAAAGATGTTGAGGTGTTGGCACGAGTCCAGAGGAGGGCAACCAAGCTGGTGAAGGGTCTGGAGGGTCTGACCTACGAGGAACAGCTGAGGGAGCTGGGGTTGTTTAGCCTGGAGAAGAGGAGGCTCACTGGTGACCTTATTGCAGTCTACAACTACCTGAAGGGAGGTTGTAGTGGAGTGGGAGTCGGTGTCTTCTCCCAGGCAACTAGCAATAGGACAAGAGGACATAGCCTCAAGCTTCTCCAGGGGAGGTTCAGTTTGGACATTAGGAAGCATTTCACAGAATCACAGAATCACAGAATCACAGAATGTTAGGGATTGGAAGGGACCTCGAAAGATCATCTAGTCCAATCCCCCTGCCGGAGCAGGATTGCCTAGACCATATCACACAGGAACACGTCCAGGCGGGTTTTGAATGTCTCCAGAGAAGGAGACTCCACAAGTTCTCTGGGCAGCCTGTTCCAGTGTTCGGTCACCCTCACCGTAAAGAAGTTTTTCCTCATATTTATGTGGAACCTCCTGTGTTCCACCTTGCACCCATTGCCCCTTGTCCTGTCAAATTTCTTCTCAGAAAGGGTCATTAGACGTTGGAACGGGCTGCTCAGGGAGGTGGTGGAGTCACCATCTCTGGATGTGTTTAAGAAAAGACTGGACATGGCACTTAGTGCCATGGTCTAGTTGACATGGTGGTGTCAGGGCAATGGTTGGACTCGATGATCCCAGAGGTCTCTTCCAACCTGATTGATTCTGTGATTCTGTGATTCTGTGATTCTGTGAATGCTGAGTCAAAGCTAATTAACTTTGCTGTGTGACAGATACGTTGGTTTGAGTTTAGTGCTGCACTTCTGTAACTGCTCAACTTCCAAACTGCATCTGGTTTATGGCTGTTTTGGAGCTATGGAGCAGACACACAAAAGACTGCAGCCATGCAGTGCCACCATGACTTTGTCTGTCCTTGTAGACTCATTGCATGGCTGACATTGTGCAGACAAGGCAGTGGAGGATCCTCTCAGGAAAGGCTCTTCATTATGTGCTAGATGGAGAAATAGGTGAGATTTGTAAGTACTCTGAGTTGCCCTCGCAAAAGCACAGGCTCCCAAATCTGGAAAGCAAGTGTCCTACACTGAACTCAAGTCTGGGAGTTGTAGAATTTTATGTAAAAAGAATTTTATGGGTAGGGCTAGAATCTTTGTTTCATTAACCAGTATGTTTAAAAAATGCAAATTCTCAGATTAAAAGAAAAAAAACAACAAAGAAGCTGTTACATGAGATGTGAGTCTTTCTTCTAATACTGTTTCCAAACATTTTTTATGAGATGCATAACAAGCTGAAGAACTCAGAAAGGGCATGGTTGATCAGACAATGCCTCTACTATGTGGCCAAGGACAGATGTATGTGAAGACATACAGATATATTAAAAAGAGTATTCTGGCAGATCCTTATGAACAAAGAACAAGACAGCTTGTCCATATCAGCATGTTGTACTGTCAGAGAGGATTAACTCTCTGCTTAGCATCCTAAACATATGGAAGTCAGTGGGAACCAGAGTGACAACACCTACTAGGAGTGGGTCAACATTTTTCCTCCCTCTCGGAGCAAAGCCAGTTAGAAACCCAGGAACACCCCTGTTCCTTTTGGCTGATTCTCTTGCCTTTTTGGCATTTTTTCTCGCCAGGTGCAGGGGAGGATAAGAACTTGCTGAGTTGGCTTTGAGAATTTAAAAACGTGAAGAAAGGGAAATTAGACCCTGACTGTGGTTTAAATTGAAATGGAGATCAAAGTCCATCACTTTAAAGCATAAAGGGTGTGTATACATTTTGGGAGCAGCTCTCTAAGTTTGATGTAAGTCAGTCTGCTTGTGTAATTCTACCATACGTACCCCAAATTCCTGTCTGCAGTTACATTTATTTTAGAAAATGTCTCTGTTGGTATTAAAAAATCAAACCAAAAATTTTCTTGTTCTAACACAGTTATTAGTAAAATAAGGATGAGAATTCTGCTTCTGAAAAACAAAGGGCTGCTGGCTGCTACACTGACTCTAAGCTATTCATCCCTTGTTACTCTCTGAACTCTTAAGTGGACCCATTTTTTTACTTAATACCACAAAGCAGCATGCAAAAGGAAAGGCACTGTAGAAGGCTGGGTGGCTTTGAGAGGTACTAGGTGACTTCTGATTACAGCAACAGGTGATAATGAAGTGCCAATGAGTGCTCCTAGTCTCATGCTGAGGCTACTGAACTGTCCCATGGCTCCTACCAGAAGTAGAAGATCTGCTAGATGCAACTTCAGGTCTATAGGGAAGAACATTTCTTGTTACTGTCTGTCTTGTTTTTATGTGGGATGGTTATCTGTGGATGAGGGATCCCTTTTCATTTAGTATCCCTTTCCTCTGAAATTGTGCTGAATTTGAAACCAGAGCAGTCTTTTGCAGTTACTGTTGAGATCCAGAAAGAGTTCTGGGGTCTTAGTGGAAGAAAATAGATAGCATCATAGAACCATAGAATGGTCTGGGTTGGAAGGATCTTAAAGATCATCCAGTTCCAACCCCCCTGCCATGGGCAGGGACACCTTTCCACTAGACCAGGTTGCTCAGAGCCCCATCCAACATTACTTTTTTAATGTCTGAAGGGGATGGATTGTTATAGCGAGTGATACAAGAAGCACTGAAAACCACAGAGTAATCTAGAAAATACTATAACTAATGGCCTGTTTTATAGAACTCTGGGCAATGGTGAGTATTACTTTGTTCTGGATATTCCACTCATAGCAAACAAGTTATTGCAGTAAGTTTCCTTCTGGAAAGCTTTCTGTTGTGCGTAGGTGTCTGCCAAACTCCCCTGAAGACAGGGACTGACCTGTGTATTCTCAAAGTTTATAATCTTGGGGGATGAAAGTCTTTCAAATACTTTGGCATTTACCTTGCCAAAACAAGCTGAGAAATATCACTCTAAAAATAGCTCTGTCTTTTGGCTCTATACATCCTTTAGGTAAGACATTACAGAATCGCAGAATCACAGAATGTTAGGGATTGGAAGGGACCTCGAAAGATCATCTAGTCCAATCCCCCTGCCGGAGCAGTATTACCTAGATCATATCACACAGGAACGCGTCCAGGCGGGTCCATTCCTAAAGATTAAAATAATGAATATTTTTTAAAAAATTCTCCTGCAGAACCAAACTGCAAAGCTGAAAAAGATGATCATTATTTTTCATTTTTGATCAATCATTACTCCTTTTAAGGTCAAATCCTGACCACATTTTTATTTATATACAATGGTTTGGTTTTTTTTTTTCTTATTTTAATTTTGTTGTAGTCCTAAGATCTTGGATGATAAAGATTCAATGAATAAAACTTCTACCTGGGAACTCTGAATAAATCAGGATCAATTTGAGTTAGGTGCTTAGTATATGGAGAAATGAAAGGATAACTGTCTCCAAAGAGACAATATTTAAATTAATTTACCCTCCCCTGCTCAAAAGTAAAAACCCCTGGCCCATCTATTGCTTATGGCTGCAGTTGAACTGGCAAGAGAAATCTGATGCCTTGCCTTATTGAAAGTACCTGCTGAAACATTAAGCACTTCCTACCACACAAGCAGAAAGAACGTTCAATTATTTGACCGAAATGTTTTTGCCTGGGGAAATTCTGTCATCCTTCTTGTCATGACATTGAGTCTGTGAAGATGCGCATACGATACATGTCTGCTATGCACATGTTTTACAAATTATGAACTGTGAACTCTCCACAAAGAAAGAAGTGAGTTGATTTGACAGCTGAACAAGCCTGGGAAAAAAACAGAGGGCCAAAAACTACAAAAGGATTTAAGACTGTAACTCCTTTTTAGGCACCAATACTCACCACGAAATTGATGGGAGGATAGGAACCTAATACCTATGTGGATCTTGGCCTGTGTCTTCATCCCCGTCCAGTGCCTTGTCGATCCCTGTCCAGCGCCTTACCTTAGTAACTTCTCTTTCTCTAATCATCTCCATGTTTCCTGGAGTCCTGATTTACAGCTATTTCAAGATGCACATTGTGACACCAGAATGGAGGAAGGTAATTATTTCTGGGCTCTGATTACTGAGATCCTGTGTTGGTAGTGTGGTGTCTAACACACACCACATTATATGGGTGTCCATCAGTACCCTGGCTTTGAAGGTGCCCTTGGGCTAGTCCTTATGCAAACTTGGCAGCCTGTCAGAAGCATGACTGCACAGTTTTGGTAAGCTTGGAAAGTTCCTTTAAAGGCTTGAAAAAGGGAAAGGCCTCATTTCAGCACAATTTTACCAGTGACATAATCTCCTTTTAATATTTTTGTATATAAAGCATGGTGTCATTTAACAGGTCAAGAAACTCACTCACAAAGAATGTATGCCTCTGACTCTAGGAGGGAGAGTTTAAAAAAAAATAATTGTTGTTACTGTTCAGCATCTTTCCTGGGTGTCTCATTCTTCAGCTGATCCACATTCTTTTCCAGTGAGCGAGAACATGATAAGGCACTGGTGCCTATTTATAACTGGCAGGGAGAGATACTTGCTTAGTGATGCAGTACTCAGTGAAGGAAAAAAGGAGAAAAAGCAGCCCAGTCCCTAAGTGCTTGCTCTGAGTTCTGATGTTGTTTACTCCTCCATGCTGGCATCCTTACTCTTCTTTGGAGGGCACCACATGTGACTTGGCCTTTGAGAGCAAAATAAAACAACGTGTTCAGGACTATGCAAAATGAGTCACTAGGAAACCATGTGTGTTTTTCACCTCCTCGTTGTTTTCGTGTTTGATTTTCGTTTCTCTCCGAATGACTATTTATACGATGGTAATACTTAGAGGCCCTGATCCAAACTGAAGCCTGCATTGCTAGGCTGTGTGCAAACACATGGTGAGAGACAGGTTCTGCCCTTAAAAGTCAGTGATCAAAGTGACCCTGACAACTCAAAGATAGGACAGGAAACAGATATGACGTGACTTTTCAAAAAGTACGCCACAGATCAATCACTTGCCAGACAGAAGAATAATTTACTTTTCATTTTCTCCCTCCAAACAGTTAAGAATGAGATAGAAGGTAAAACAAACCTCAACAGGTGAGAGTTCAACTTCAGTGAATCACTCTGATCATCACTTGCTACTCCTTGGTTCATTACCTTGTGCTGGATGAGAGAAAGAGGGATCTTGGATCTATTTTGTACATCCATTGTGAATGTCCTCACCACAGTGGTATGAAGATGGCAACTTTCCAGCCTTGCTGATTTTGTGAGTCTCTCTTTTACTTTCAGTTGAAATGCCCCACATCGAATATATATGGCATCAGAAATGAATCTTCATCAGCTGAGAGGTAGCCTCCAGAGAGAGCAGCTTTCCTTTTGGCATCCTTTTGAGCTACGACTGTGTGAGACAAGGAATGTACTTTTTGCCAGTCTGGTAATCCGGGGTGCCTGTTTTCTAACCTGGAAGGGAATGGATGGGTAATTTTATTCCTTTTCTAAGATACAGGAAAAGCTGAATATTAGGAAAGGAATATTAGGAACAGACAGCACAGATTTACCAAATTTCCAGTTAACATGGACAGTTTTCTTTCCATGAGGTCTGTATTTATATTGTTTCACCAGTGAGCACAAAAAAAACCAAGGCACCGCTTCACCCGCACAGGCTGTCTTCTTGGATGTCGTTCCATGACATGTCCAGTGTGCTGTTATCTCTTATGTAAAAGATTTAAAGAGTATATTGACTATATCAGTTGCTGATGCCCTTTTTAAAAGAGTTTGGTAGAATGGTCTTGTAATTCCCTACAAACTTAGTCAAAATGTACTTTTTTTCTGTAAGAAGCTTTATTTAGGAAAAGCCAGTCTCTGCATGCACCGGTAAATATTATACCTAGAAAAATGTGAGGAAACTACTGCCACGTTTATTTATTTAATTTATTAATTAATTTATGACATTTGTTTATTATTGTTCTGAAAACTAAGCTGAGTTATGAATACTACTACTCTGGAGTTATAAGCATGTGACTGATAAAAGAGAAACTTCCTGAATGCCTGAACCAATTGTAATGGAAAAGTGAGCTATAAAAACTCTGCCTAGTACTTTTACTAACAATACATTTTTGAGGTAATGTCTGCATTGTGCCTAGGAGCCATAGTCATAGGCTACCAACACAACGTGGGGAATACTGGTGGGCGAGATCAAAAGGGGGTGACTCTCCCACAAACTTATGGTCTCTTTGAAAGAAGATGACAGACCTGGATACCAGCAGAAGACTGGTTACAGGTATGTTCAGTGCTCTTGGCAGTGTCAACCGTCTGGTAGCCTAACTTCAGTCAAGATTTTTCCAGGCATCTTGTCAAAAGAGAGATTTCAATAGGGATTTGAAGGAATCCAGTAAAATGGCTTTGCTTTTGTGACTATTTTTGAAAATTCAATTAGGTGAAGTTATGTGACTGCAAAAGATGGAAGGTGACTACCAGGATAGCAGAAATAGTAGGGGAGATAAGAACTAGCTAGTGAGGAGACTGAAATTTTTCTCTGATGTGAAAGAGTAAAGAAACACAGTTTAAGTTGCAAGGAGAAAGGTGACAGTACTCAGAGATGTATTATGAAAATTATTGTTGTAACAACTTTCTGAATGGCTAGGAGAAGGGTAACTCTGTATTAATAAAAGCAGATGAAAGAAATGGATATATAAGGTGGCATGCTGGGCAGTGCATCCATCTGATGGTAGAGCAGCTTTTCACATCCTTTTCCTGCAGAAGTGAGAGAGTCTTAATGCCAAGAAACTGCCCTGCAGGATGCGTTCCATGCAACTGAGCCCCAAAAATGGGGGCTCCTTTGGCTGCAAGAAGCACCCCTCCAACTTACTCCCTATATAATAAACCTGCGTCTTCTGTCGAATCTGTCTGGATGGAAAGCACAGGGTAAATATTCATTTGTTCTCTGTTTTCCCTTACTGCAGGGGATGAGTGTCCAGGAAAGCAGGTGGTGACACGGGCGAGGGGCATGGATGGCAGCACTCTCCCCACAGCATCTGAAGTGGTCAGAGACTGCCTCAGCTTGTGGGAATTCCCCAGCAGCGAATCCTTCTGCCTGGCATACATTCACTTTGTACAATGCAAGATGAGTGAAACAAACCAGACAATTTGGCCTTGAGATGCTATAATTGTGAACAAGCTGTCCAGAACAAAAATGTTTAGAAGACACAAACCTCACAATCCTCCCTGACTTTTGATTTTCCTTTCCCCATGCTGAATCCATTAATTTAGATATTTTTGAACCATGACTTAAGGAAGGCCTTAACTCTGTGGGTACTGACTGCTACCAGTTAGTACAATCACTCCATGGGTGGGATTTTAAAAAATACTCCGAGGTGGCCTGCGATAGAATCCCATTTTCCTTGTCTAATTCAGTGGGTACAGGGTGGAATTTTCTTTTCCACACTTACATTAATGAAGCAGGCCAGGCTGTAACAGGTAACTGATGTCACCGTGGTTTGGAAAGCACATACTTAAATGAAAATATAATGCAGCCTTCTTACACATGGTGAAACTGGACAGCCTGCAACCATCTGGCACTCCTCCTCTGAAAGAACATCCGTAGGGACAATGTTGTTCTTTCTGTAAGAGTACCACCCTCTAACTGTGACCATCACAGAAAGCCCCTTCTTAAGTCGAGCATTATTCAGCTTTCAAAGTGCATGCGAAAAAAAAAAAAGCTATTTCCAGTGCAAGCCAAAATATTCGCAACTATTACATCCTTAAATCACACCCTATGCCTGCTTGTATTAGTACAAGCAGTAGTAAATACTGTGCATCTCAGCCCCAGTCCCCACAAGATTAAATACATTGTGAGCAAGATTAAATACATTGTGAGCAAGATTAAATACGTTGCAGACCTTAGGGAAAAAAATGTGTGGAGAGGTTGAAATCAATGCACAGTGGAGTTGCATGCTGATTATATTTCCCCTGAGCTGACTTTGATGGAACAGGTGAGGACCCCTACTTTAGGTATCAAAACTACTTCTTTCTAGTGATAAATTGAGGTCAACTCGAGGTCAACTCCTGTAATAGATACTTCCAGTCTAAAAAATCTTGGTGGCAACTGTCATTTTTTCTGTTCAAGGCAAGAAAAATTGCTAATTTAATCAAATCTGAACCACAGTAGGCAATAATTAGAAATTACTTCATGAAGATAGTCTTTGTGCACGGATAGGATATCACCTCTTCTCAGCCTTGTCCTGTAATCACTCACAGTAGTAATATGGAAGGAGCTGAGACAATGAGGTTTGTTGTATAAGAAGCATTTGGTTTTTCATTTATAGCCTTATTACTAATGCAGGTCTTCAGAGGCAGAACCATCCAGAGATCAGTGGATCAAGTCACACCTGAGGATCTGGAAGTCCAGCTCAAATTCTGACCTTGGATCAACTGAGGAACCTGACAGTCTTCTCTTAACACTTGTTTTTGCTACACCACGAGCTAACAGAACTGGTGATAGGCAGTTTCTGCTCAGAAGATTTTCCTTTCCAGCTTTCTAAAGGTGTTTCAGTTCAGTGCTGACATGTGACAGAACTGACTGGGAAAACTTACATGAGGATTGCTTTTACATCTATTGCTACTCGGTAAAAAGTCAAGCATGTGCCTAGTCTAAAATATGTGCTTCACTGTCTATGGAAGTGGGCCATAGGCACATGTTAAGTGTTCATCTGAATAAAGCCATTTATTTGAAAGGGTAGTCAAGGTGACTGCTCAGACCAGCATCCTACATTTAAAACTGACTGATATTTTTCTCAGTCCAGAAAGATTGATTTCTGTCATGGTTAGAGCTGGGCAGAGAAATACTCAGTTGCAACATCAGTTTCTCTGATGTCTGATGACCAATCAGAATGGAAAAGACCTCGTCCATCTGGAAAACCTGGCAGAAGCCAAGCAAGCTGCCTGCATGCCTCTTCCCTGCTCCCCTGCCTGCTTGGCTTCCTGTGTTTTGGTGCCTCTTCTGCTGACAATTCAGTTTCACAAAGAATTTCTAACCAGACTGTACTCAGATTTGGAAATGACAAAGTCCTCTGTGGGAGAGAATCGCTGTTCTTCCTCCATACCACTTTCTGGTTACTTAAATTTCTGTAATTTATATGAGTGAGGCTATAATTTTCTAATGTAGGGTTAAATGAGAAGATAGATATTTTAAATAACTGTTTCACCTTATAGTCACCTCATGGATTATTAAAGCCAGCTCACATGCCAGTATGGATGGAATAGGAAGTGAAGACAAGTGTGCCTCAAAAAGATATTAGTCTATGAACATAAAATAGATTGAATTTTGCTTCACTGAGTAAGAAAATTAACACTGGTCCTGCATGACATGTAATTCTTTTTGCGGGGGGGTCTTTCCAAAGAAAGGTTATGCTTTCACTGTGCAGTGAAATCTAATTTCAGAAAGGGTTCAGCTGTACTACATGCAGGGTGCAGACAAAGGACTCCCTGTTTTGGGTGCTTTTCCAGACTGTAATAAATCTCTGGGGAACCACTCTTAATCTTAATTTTGAAATATTTTTAACAAAGTTTTTCTAAGTGTCTAGCAGAATAGGCAGCCGTTCAGTACATTTTTCAAAAATCTGATGCACCTGGAATTTTTCCTTCATGGTACAGCAAGATCAGAATTTTTTGATAAGTGTCAAAGAGAATCCAGCCTTTCTGACCTTATTTTAATTTTTCCAATGAAAGGTTTTTCTTCTTATGAAATAACTTTCTCCCTCTGGCAACTTTCTTCCTTCTTTCCCATTTCTCTATAGAGAAATTGCAATATTATGAACAAAATCAAGAAAAAATATCAAGAAATCAAGTGTGAGAAAACAGTTGTGTACTAATCAAGGTGTTGAAAAGTAAATAGTGTGGTAGTCAAAGAAGTCTGCACTTCATTCTATGGGTAAGAAATCTCTATTTAGTCTGTGGCTTTGTGTTTGATTGTGGGCCAGTATCTTACTGAGAAGCTGACACAGACATGTTTCCATATCTTATTTTCCTGAGGCTTTTGTACTACCATCCTTATTTTTTTGATGCAAATGGACAGATTATCTTTTTGTGACCAGGATCGGTAGCATACACCTCTGTCCATACATAACTCTCCCTTGCAAAGCCAAACATAGGAATAATAGAGGATCTTCCAGAAATGACAGAGGCTCTTTAAGGATATCCTGAGCAATACAAAAGAAACATAAGGTTTGATCACCTCATCCTTTCCTCACATTTACCTTCGTATGCAAAAGCATTTCAACCTCTAAAACTTTATGGTTGTCCCTCTGTCTGTGGAAGGCAGTATCCTAGGTTGGTATTGCCACAGATATTTCATATTGTCAAATTAGAGCTTTGGTTTGGCTCAGGAATACAGGCTAAAAAAAGGAAAGTGGCTGTCAAACAAGCAAAGGTAATGCAACTCTACTCCATTTTCAGATATTAGTATGGAGAAAAATATTTTCCTGTCCTGGAAGGATTATTCTGTATTTCAGCAGTTTTACTTCCCTTTTTGCTGCTTAGAAGACCGTGCTTGAATAGCAACTCGACAAACACTAACCTGTGTGAAGAGACCATATTTCATTCTGGCTTCGAATCAGACTTCTTCTGCAGAAGTTTATTTTCATGTCTGAAATGGATTTCCTATTGTTTTTGACAAGGGTGGGAACTAGATCTGGCTACCTTTGTCCATCAAGCTTGTATTCCATGGCTTGGTTATTTTACTGGATGTTTTTAACATTTATTCATTTTTAAAATTCAAGGACAGGGCAAAGAAACAAGAGTTTCCTCTGGAGAGGAACTCCACTCTGGAGAGCTGTAGTTAACTACAGAACTTATAAGTCTACCATTCCTCTGTTGTATCTTTTGCTTTAGGGATCTGATGGCCAGATTTGGTAACAATATTTAGAATTTCCTTTGAACTTCCAATAGGACAATGTTTCCTGCACCTAAGAGAGCCACTTCTGGAAAGACATAAAACAGGCCCCAGTTTATCTTCAGAATCCCAGCCTTCATTTAAAACAAACAAACTGAAGGACAAAATGGTTTGGAGACTACAACAGTGAGCATTGTAATGCCTTGCTTTTAAACATCCAGGTTCCCTGTGGATTGCATGACAGTTGTCACCCAGGGTCAAGGACAAGCACCATCCCAAGCAGGGAGTGCCTTAGTCAGCATCATCAGTAAGCAGCCAGCAGGTTGACAGAAGGGTCCTGCTGTGTGCTGTGGCAATTTTTCAAAACAAAATGTTTATTTCCACGGTTTTTTGTGTCAATATAGTACTTCATTAGGTATGTTCTTTGCATATCCCTTTGGTCAGGGAGAAGGAAGGTTTGCTTTGGGGATACTTGTTGTACCTATGTGTGAGTTAGGCAACAAGTTCATAGTATCATAGGGTAGTTCAGGTTGGAAGGGACTTCTGGCATGTTAGGAAACAAAATTAGCCACACAAAAAACTTTAATGTCATGAAAAGATGCACATACAGAATTTGGTTTATGCCAGAGTTGGATGACAGCTCAGCTGAAATTTCCAGGACCATGTTTCTATGATTTTGTTACCCAAAATCAGCCTAAGGGTTTACTTTGTCCCAGGGTGGTCTCTTAGTTTGGGGACACTGGGGTCCATGACCAGCAGAACTTTAGAAACCTCCGTGTGGTCTTTCCCTGTCATTCTGTCAAGGTGGTGACATGCAGTGACAGCTGAAGAAACTACAAACTTTGGACAAACTTATGACATGTAAAATGTTATACCAAGTTTCCATAGAAATTTTTTTCTTTTTTACTAAAACATAAATGTGTCAGGTATTCTTGTGTATCCATGTGCCTACATGGTAGCTCTCAGTGGGAATTTTGCTGCTTACCCTCAAGATTGCAGGCACGAGAATGTAGGAAGTAGGACTGATCACGAAAAGATTCAAGGTGCTTTGACATGCAACAGTCATTTTTTCTATTTTCCAATGTCAAAAACCCCAAATATTAGTATCTTTTTAGTATTATATTAATGATGTATAACCTATACTGTTCTTGCATTGTATGATACTGTTTTCTCAAACCTCTCTTTCATTACATGGGTGCGTATGTGTGTGCAAACACACACAAGCACTTGGACTACAAATACAGAATGGAACAGCAGTTCTGTAACGTGAATTGTTGCATTAATTTGTAGGATGCTAACTTTAGTTCTTCCTTCTAAAACTGCAAATGTCCATTTGTTAAAGGTTTTAATGCTCAGGAGACTATATTGGTGGTAGCTGCTTTCAAAAATGTGGAAAATCTTGCATTAGGAGACAGGTATTTAGAATCATAGAATCATAGAATTGTTTTGGTTGGAAAGGACCTTTAAGATCATTGAGTCCAACCATTAACCTAACACTATCAAGTCCACCACTAAACCATGTCCCTAAGCACCACATCTATGTGTCTTTTAAATACGTCCAGGGATGGTGACTCCACCACTTCCCTGGGCAACCTGTTCCATTGCTTGATAACCCTTTCGGTGAAGAAATTTTTCCTGATAGCCAATCTAAACCTCCCCTGGCGCAACTTGAGGCCATTTCCTCTCATCCTATTGCATGTTGCCTGGGAGAAGAGACTAACACCCTCTTCACTACAACCTCCTTTCAGGTACTTGTAGGTCTCCCCTCAGCCTCCTTTTCTCTAGACTAAATAACCCTAGTTCCCTCAGCCGCTCCTCATAAGACTTGTTCTCCAGACCCTTCACCAGCTTTGTTGCCCTTCTTTGGACTCTCTCCAGCACCTCAATGTCTTTCTTGTAGTGAGGGGCCCAAAATTGAACACAGTATTCAAGGTGCAGCCTCACCAGTTGTACACGGGGACAATCGCTTCCCTTACCCTGCTGCCCACACTATTTCTGATACAAGCCAGGATGCTGTTGGCCTTCTTGGCCACCTGGGCACATTGCTGGCTCATATTCAGCCCGCTATCGATCAATATCCCCAGGTCCTTTTCCACCAGGCAGCTTTCTAGCCACTCTTCCCCAAGCCTGTAGTGGTGCATGGGGTTGTTGTACACCAAGTGCAGGACCCAACACTTAGCCTTGTTGAACCTCATGCATTTAGCCTCAGCCCATTGATCCAGCCTGTCGAGATCCCTCTGCAGAGCCTTCCTACCCTCAGGCAGATCAACACTCCCGCCCAGCTTGGTGCCATCTGTGAACTTACTGAGGGTTCATTTGATCCCCTCGTCCAGATCATTGATAACAATATTGAACAGAACTGGCCCCAATACTGAGACCTGGGGAACACCACTTGTGACTGGCTGCCAACTAGATTTAACTCCATTCACCACAACTCTTTGGGCCTGGCCATCCAGACAGTTTTTTACCCAGTAAAGCATATGCCCACCCAAGCCATGAGCAGTCAGTTTCTCCAGGAGAATGCTGTGGGAGACGGTGTCAAAGGCTTTGCTAAAGTCCAGGTAGACAACATCCACAGCCTTTCCCTCCTCCAGTAAGTGCGTCATCTTGTCATAGAAGAAGATCAGGTTAGTCAAGCAGGACCTGCCTTTCATAAACCCATGCTGACTGGGCCTGATTGCCTGGTTGTCCTCTATATGCCCCATGATAGCACTCAAGATGATCTGCTCCATAACCTTCCCTGGCACCAAGGTCAGACTGACAGGCCTGCAGTTCTGCAGTTCCTCCTTCCAGCCCTTCTTGTAGATGGGCATCACATTTGCTAATTTACAGTCACCTGGGACCTCCCAGTTAGCCAGCACTGCTAATAAATGATGGAAAGTGGCTTGGTTAGCACTTCCGCCAGCTCTCTCAGTACCCTAAGTACCCAGGCAGACATGAAGAGATCTAAAAGCACAGAAAACAGGTAGAAAATTAATTCTTCAGAAGAACAGTCATATTTTTGAACTATTTTGCCTGACTTAGGCAGAAGAAGTTACTGATTTCCCAAAAATACCCTTCAAAACCAGACTACTTGCACAGAAAGCTAGAAGTGAACTTGTTGCTTTGGTATGTGTCTCTCCTTTGAATTTCTCTATGTGTTTGATCTGACAGATACCATCATTACAGGACATGGTCTTTAGTTCAAATAATACATCATTTAATCAAAATTACATGGGGAAATGTTTATATGTCCACCATATTTTATACAGTAGTAATACACAATATGCAAAAAGATATCCTGCAAAAGTATCATTGTGTTGTAGCTGGTCAGAATCTTCCTGGACAACTCGAAAATGCGTGACAGCACATAACTAGACACACCACTTGAGCAAAGGCAGTGGCCCCTGGGAAGTTTTCTTCTTGTCCTTTTATCCTATCCAAGCAAAATTACCCCCAAAGAAATCCTAAGTGTGTGTTCCACTCCCTGTGTACTTACACCACCTCACAGAATAGATGTGAGTCTCAGGGGTATTCATATCCCTGTACTCTAAACATGCTCGTAAGCTTGAGGAACCAGAACTTACATTAAACAAGCTGCCTTTAGGAGCTCTACCAGAGCTGTACCCAAGCAGAACTATGCCATTACCAGCGGTTAATGCCTTTTTCAGCAAAGTGCCATTAACACCTTCAGTGACTGTTTTTTAATGAAAGTAAGGATGAACTGTGGACAGCATTTTCATCCTATCATATCAAAAGATTAGAAGAGTCACAGTCACAACACTTTCTCTGACAACCTATCCTTCTCATTCTCTACTGGAAAATAAGCCCCACTGTTCATTTCTGTGTCACGGCTTTGAGGTTTACTTTGTTATGATTCATAGTGGGTGGCAATTCTCTCCTGACCTCATCATAAGAAAGAAAAAGGAATGTCAACATCACAGATAAATAAATCTCCAGGCTTCCCCTGGGTCTGAGGGAAGAACTGAAAGATGAGCTGTATATTTATACGGCTTTTCTGCACTGCATTCAGCAGAGAGATATTGGCACTCGCACGAAGGGAGTCAGTGACAGGCCTGGAAGCAATCTAGCTGTGGTCAACTCTCAACTGCTCTCTTCAGAGGAGTCCTGCCCATTCTGGCGCCCAAGCAAAACTGTTTAGGCATACCCATTCTCATTCCCATCTTCAAGTCTGCTTAAAGTCTGATTCATCACCTAAATTCCACTTATAGCTGGGCCTTCAAAAGCTTTTGGTGTAAAAGTTAGCAGTTAAAAGCAAATTAAAAAGAAAAGCCTCTGCAGCGGTAAATAGTACTATAGCCATCTCCTTATACCAATGCTAATGGAAGAGGGGTCAATTACACAGGAAAGTATTAGTAGCAGTTGCAAATTACTCTCCACGAACATGTGTGGTAGATTCACCTTTACATAGCTGTATGTAGAGAGAGGGACAGGAGGAAAAGCAGTCCCTAGAGTAAATATTTTGTGTGGTGTACTCTAGGCACAGATATCTAGCTGGGAGACACCTGTATGGTAAAGGTTATCTTTTACTGTGGTGCTGGAAGTCGACCAAATTTCTGCCTCTGTGGCTTCCTGAGTTCAGTACTGACCTTCCCAATGCCAGAGTACATCAGGAATTATCTAAATTAAGTCAACAGAGTCAACACATCTGGTGGTGCAGAATAATGACTCTGCACATACCCATATTTCCCATTAACAAAACTAGAGCAGGACTGGTTATCTGAAATCAATGGAACAACTTGTTCTTGGTGCTGTCTCTAGGAACATCAAGGATAGGGGGATCATTAGGGGCACTCAAGATGGCTTCACCAAGGGGAAATCATGCTTAACCAACTTGATAGCCTTTTATGAGGACATAACCCGGTGGATAGATGATGGTAAAGCTGTGGATTTGGTCTATCTCAATTTCAGTAAAGCGTTTGACACAGTCTCCCACAGCATCCTCGCAGCTAAACTGAGGAAGTGTGGTCTGGATGATCGGATAGTGAGGTGGATTGTGAACTGGCTGAAGGAAAGAAGCCAGAGAGTGGTGGTCAATGGGACAGAGTCCAGCTGGAGGCCTGTGTCTAGCGGAGTCCCTGAAGGGTCGGTACTGGGACCAGTACTATTCAATATATTCATTAATGACTTGGATGAGGGATTAGAGTGCGCTGTCAGCAAGTTCGCTGATGACACAAAACTGGGAGGAGTGGCTGACACACCGGAAGGCTGCGCAGCCATTCAGAGAGACCTGGACAGGCTGGAGAGTTGGGCGGGGAGAAATTTAATGAAATATAACAAGGGCAAGTGTAGAGTCCTGCACCTGGGCAAGAACAACCCCATGTCTGAGTACAAGTTGGGGACAGACCTGTTGGAGAGCAGCGTAGGGGAAAGGGAGCTGGGGGTCCTAGTGGACAGCAGGATGACCATGAGCCAGCAGTGTGCCCTTGTGGCCAAGAAGGCCAATGGCATCCTGGGGTGTATTAGAAGGGGTGTGGTCAGCAGGTCAAGAGAGGTTCTCCTCCCCCTCTACTCTGCCCTGGTGAGGCCGCATCTGGAATATTGTGTCCAGTTCTGGGCCCCTCAGTTCAAGAAGAACAAGGAACTGCTAGAGAGAGTCCAGCGCAGAGCCACGAAGATGATTAAGGGAGTGGAACATCTCCCTTATGAGGAGAGGCTGAGGGAGCTGGGTCTCTTTAGCTTAGAGAAGAGGAGACTGAGGGGTGACCTCATTAGTGTTTATAAATATGTAAAGGGCAAGTGTCATGAGGATGGAGCCAGGCTCTTCTCAGTGACATCCCTTGACAGGACAAGGGGCAATGGGTGCAAGCTGGAACACAGGAGGTTCCACATAAATATGAGGAAAAACTTCTTTACGGTGAGGGTAACTGAACACTGGAACAGGCTGCCCAGAGAGGTTGTGGAGTCCCCTTCTCTGGAGACATTCAAAACCCGCCTGGACGCGTTCCTGTGTGATATAGTCTAGGCAATCCTGCTCCGGCAGGGGGATTGGACTAGATGATCTTTCGAGGTCCCTTCCAATCCCTAACATTCTGTGATTCTGTGATTCTGTGAAATCTCCCTTCTTGCCTGTAACCAGAACACTAAGTACTGCTTAGGCACTTGAACGCACAACTCTGAATTTTAAACAGAGTACTGTTTCAATCAGGTGCTTTTAAGATCAGATTTGTATTTGATCTAACAGAACTTGAATCTGTTGACATTGAGGCCATATTGCAGAATTGCTGTGTTATTATTTTAGGCCTCTTTGTGCTGGTGGGTGGGGATGTGGGAGGAAGGGTGAGGTGGTGGGTTCAAACCCTGACTTTTATTCAAAGTTAAATATTTTTCTGTGTTCATTTTAAATTAAATTAGACTGAAGTCATGGACAGGCATGTTATTGTATCATTAAATTAAATAAATAAATAATCTTATTTTTTTTCCTTTATTTGGGAGATATATATATGAAGAGAAATAGTAAGATAGATATGTATAGACATAAACATGTAACTGAATAGATTGAAACTCTCCATATACTTTTCAATTAAAATAGTTTAAGAAGAAATATACAGCAAGAGAAAATACATCTTGAAATTTCCACTGAAGTATTCTTTGTTACGGAAACAAAAATAAAAGTCAAAGAAGCCAAAAGAGCGGCAGCAGTTTCGTTTTACCTGGAAATCTTGGAAGAAGTAGAGCACATTTAGCATTGCTCTAATAAACTGTTAGAAAGTATAGTGAAGGGAACAGCTCTAAGATATGCTGGACAAGAACTCTGATTCAGGAAAACATTAAAACATGCTTAAATGCTTTATTGATGTATTTGAAGCATCCGCTATCAATCAGAACTCATTTTCTTTGATGCTGTGTGAACACCAGTTATTTTTTTGTCTCAACAAGAACCTAGTTGATCTAATAAGTCTTTTTTTTTGAGTCCTATGATTTGTTATTTATTATTAGCTTGCCCAATTTACTTGACTTCGTTTACACTGTAACAATTTCTGCAAACTTTTTCAAACAAAAAAGTACACAGTGCAATGCCTGAGGGGAATCTGCAGAGCCAGGTAACTATAGTATCCGGATGCCTTCTTCCTAGAGCTGCCTTGAATTCAACGTTATGACGGTAAAATCCTTTTTCTATCTATGCTCTTTTTACTAGAGCTCAATGACATATTTTAAAGGTTAAAAGTCTGATCTTCAGACTCCTTCTGCTCATAAGTAATCTTCATAGATGGATTTATTCACGCTGAAGTCAGGTGGAAAAACATATGTGAGATGGGATTCTTACCTAGATCAGCAAAGCACTTAAGGATTTGTGTTTATTATTAAGTATGTTCTGACTGCCATCAAGATGCTCAAGGGCGTTTCTGAACTGAGATTTTATATATTTTGCAATGAATAATTAAACAATGGTTAAAGATGTAGTTGTCATGGTAACAAGGAAGAAATTTTTAATGTCTCACGTATATTTCACTATCCTAAATGTGCATCTAACCTAAAATGCTTTGTTGGATTAGGTCAATGGCACCAGTAGCTCTTTAGGGCCCTTGTAACTCAGATTGGAAAAGTTTCATTCTCCCTCCTGTCTTGTTGCAATCAGTTTTTGTCCAGACTGGATGTGGCATGCTGTCCAGGAAAAAGGCAAGGTCAAAGACAAACAACTGCAGTATAAGACATCTGTAATGATCTCCCTTATCATTATTACTAAAACAAAACAAAAGTTTAATTCCTTTCCTGAGAACGCTTATTTAAGTGAGATAACAAGTTATTTTTCTCTTATCTTAGTGAAAATCTAATTTAATTTTCACTCATTTCAAAACAACATATTTTTTACCTTCTTGTTCGTATAGAAAGGTCTTCAAGGATTTATAGGACTTTCATCTACAGAAATTAAACCAAGATTGTATCAGAGGCACTATTCTAAATTGCATAAGGTTCCACTTCAGGAAGCAAAGCTGTGGGACTCTCCGGAATTCAGAACTCTCTGGAATTTGGTATAAAATCCATTAATCTCTGCAGGAGATCTCTATAACTGTTCAGCTACGTACTGATTGGCTACATTACATTGTATACTTGTTTTAATATCTGTTATATCAATCTTTGCCCCCTACCTTTGGCCATGTTATTCACTTTTTTTTTTTTATTTCGAGAAGGTTCTTAATGGCTCAAATCGAAACACATGGATATCCCCATGGATGCTGCTGTTGATATGTGAAACCTACTATGATGGCTTAATCTTACTGCATTCACTAAATCTTATATGCATGTTCCCATAATTAATATTGTATGTCCTCCATCTTTACACTCCTTTTACCAGAGGGGGAATTCAGATAAGACCTAAACAGTCTGCGTACTCTGAAAATGAACCATTTACTTTTTTTTCAAAGTAAAGCTAGCAACTTTTTTTAGTTGTTATCATTACTAGAATTAGAACTGTAAAATGCCAAAATAAGCATGCTAAAAGCATAGGCCTTCTTACAACAACACAACATTGACTCCAAGAGGATTTAAATCAAAGTGCTTGCCAGGCACTGCCAACTTTAACTGCATAATTGTGAAAAAGATTTAATTAGCATGGCAGACTGGCAAGATTGGAACTATGCTGGGCAGCAAAAAATGAATATTATTGTAAGTTTCTTTCCAACATAACACATGAGAAATATGCTAATGACCACTTCGACAAAACTATTGCCCCCTCCCACACATAAAGCTACCATTTATAGTGCATTTGGATTTTAAAGTAACCTATTCTTATTTACTTTAAATAAGCACGTCGCCTTAGCAACAAATGTTACCTAATTAAAGTCTGTCCCTCAGCTTAGCATTTCAATGAAAGATTGAAGTAGAAAGGGGACTATGAAGCAGCTGAAAGCAAAAGGGAAAAAATGCGAGGAATGCCAAGGGCCCTCCAGGAATATCAGACAAGAAAAGTCACTGAAAAATGAGCTCATTAAAGGAATAAAAATATATTGAAGTGACGCTTTTTTAGAATTGCATGTAAGCCTGGACTTTTCATTCTCTGCAGGTTTTTCAGGGTATCATTAGGCGCGTTTTTTAGGGTTTTTTTTTCCTCTCAGCGAGGAAAAAGAGTATGTAACCAACTTCGTTTAACTAACTAGCTTAAAATCATCCCAAAAGTTTGAGGTAAGAAACCCTTTTAATATTGTTTAATATTGTAAGTGTGGGAAAGTTTAGGCTTTAGAAAGAAAAATAACTTTAGAAAGAAAAATACCTTATTCCACCATCACAAAAGTAGAATCGAAGAAAGACTTTAAAAAATGCCTTGCAGTTTCTTCAGTGTTGCTGACATTTCTTTGAATAGAAGAGTGTCTAGGGGAGTGTTGAGCACTCCTTGTAAATCCCATTTTCCTTAGGCCTCTCTACAGCAAATGGGTTGAAGACCAAACCCATGAACCACTGAAAACCCTGTGGGTCATGAATTAGGTAGTCGCAGTGACTTCAGAGGCTTTGAAAGGGCCTCTGTGATGTTGCCTGTGCTAGAAGTGGGTGTCACTTCTAGACTGTCATGTGCCAGGGCAAGTCGTGGAGCCAGTGAAGCTTTCACGCCTGAGACTGTCTAAACCTGAGCGAAACAACATGAAATATGAGGTGCTCTCCAGCTCTTCCTCAAGGCTAGGCCAGCTGGCTGAGTGGGGTGTCTGACCACAGACTATTCTCACGGCAAGGGTTTATCAGCAGGAGGAATACACCCGGGAGAGTGAACCTGTGCTGTCAGGCGAGACTGAGACTCTCCCAGGTGATCTCAAATACCTGGCTCTTGGGCACTCAGTTAGAGTCACAAATGACAGTGGAGCACCAGGAATGAAGGCAGCTTGTGACTCTCCCCTATAGGTGAAATGAGCTGTCAGCCTCTTTACTCTTTAAGCACCGCTGAAGTTCTCAGGAGGAGCTAAAACCTTTGCAGTCTGAAAGTGGGCTGAAGCTGGTTGCTGTATGATCTCTTCCCCCTAAACTTCACCTTGCTCACAGGGTTCCTCCTGCAGGTTATTTTCCCAGCCTACATCTTCAGCTACACTCCCCTTGGCACAAACACCTCCTTGTATCAGCATCAGCTGCGGGCAGCCTCAGTGCCAGCAAGGAGCTTCTGCCTTAGCCTAGTAGCCACTCAAAGCCTCTCATCTCTGCCTTGCTTCACTCTTAATGCCAGTTTGCTTGGCTTCTTGGGAACCTGTGCATTAGGATCAGGACCGATCCTGTTTAAAGTGTCAGGGTAGGTAAAGTTGCTGTTGGATCCTCTGAGGTTTGGAAATTAAAGTAGTATCCTGCAACAACAATGGTGTCATTCTGATGTTCTGCAATTTCCACTTCTAAGACTGGGTGGCTCAATTTAGGCTAAAACTCAGGAGGGCAGAGGCAGACAAACAGGAAGAAGCCTAAGAAGAATGCAATGATTTTCTTGGACCTACAGGAAAGTTCGAATTGAGCTCAAGTGTTGACCAAAGACATATGGGGAAGGATTTCTTACCTGAAGATGGTATTTACATTGTATCACCAGCATGTTGTCTGGATTGGTTAATAATATCCCCACTGAGCTCTCTTTCGTCACAGCTTCTCCTCTGACCTCATTCTACTTCCTGATGTTTTTGTAGACAATCCATTTTAAAGTTTTTTATTAATTTGGAGGCTCCTATGTACAGCTAATGAAGAGGTTTGTTTATTAAAGACAACCACTCTTGACACTCGTTCTGCAGCTCCCAGTACCACAATGGTTATTTGTGAGTTTGATCCTTTTGAAAACCATGTGGGTAAACTCTGCTGAATCGGGCCTTCATATGCAATTTGATTGTAAAAGAAGCTTCCAAAATAAAAGCTTTTGCCAATCCCCTAGCATATTAAAATAGATAACTGCACAAAGTTGCAGCTGAGGTTCAGTAACAGAACACAATGTATTTTGATTAAAGGCTCCATAATTTACTAACTGGTAAAAGGGGTGCAAAAAAAAATTGCTGTGATTAGAAAGATTTCATATTCAAAGAAGACATCTTTGCCTCACTGAACTTAAAGGCAAAATTCCTATTCCTTTTTGTGGATCCCAGATCAGATTAGGATCTGTTCTCTTTTCCCCTCTTTGTATATCCTACGAAGATCTAGATAGGAGCAATTTATACCACTGTGGAATTATATCATTTTCCATGGAATATCAAAGCATTTATGAGTATTTCCCTTATTAACCACATGTAACAGGATGGATAACATCAATGAATCAGGTGACATTTCAGAGCAATTCTCTGTATATCTGTTTAGGTAATGAAACTACACTAGGTTTTGTCTCATTAGTATAACTTCCTAGTAATGCCTGCTTTTCTGCATCCCTGCCCGCTCGAGGATTTAAAGTCTGTGATTACCACTGCATGCCTGGACTGTATTAAAAGAACCTTACATGTTATTTACCTGCAGCAGGATGGCATGGAGCTCACATCACCAAAACGTGGTAACACAACACATGCAGTGTGCTTTCTAGCACGTTTGGAGAGCAGAGAACACAGTGTACTCCTTACCAGAGGATTTTAAAACCATTACACCTCAGTAAGCAACCTGTGGATACTGTGTAAATAACTTGGTCTACAGCTCCCTTCAGCTCACTTAGCTCTGGATTTGCATGCAAGACAATAGTATAAACCTGCTACTTGAAATAGAAGAGGATGACTGCACACACATACACGCACACCCAAACTCTGAAGACCAAATATACTGTCTGGCCTCACTGGCATTGCTCATGGTGCAGAAGCTTGGAGCACTTGTTTTGGATTTACTGCTTGAATGCAGTCATTACTGGCTCTTTCCTTTCCTGAATGATAAGTGGAGTCATGGGATTCATCTGACATATGAAGATCCCTGGGGTTTTTGGTAGCCTTGCAGTTGGGATGCTAGAATCTTATATAGGCATAAATGACTACTGACTTCATGGTTACTGGATTAGAGCCTTTTGGGGGAATTAGTTCCTCTTTCACAATTCTTTGTAGAAAACAACTAATTCCTAAAAGTAATTCCTGCGTAAAACAGCATTGTCACTGTGTAGTGATAGATACCTTGCAGCGTCAGTATTGTTAGAATAAACAGACTTAGGTGGAAAAGAAGTCCAAGTATTTGTAAATAATGAGTTTCTCATATGATATCTGTTCCAACACAAACAATCCAAGCTAATGTTGCACCCTTGTAAGTGGGGAGCACACTGAAGGTGGGTCTAATGCCAAATCCTCTAGTTTTATCTTCCCCCTGTTCTCCTCACAGAGGTCCCATGAAGGAAACTCTCCTGAAAGTCTCATGGGAGGCATACTTCATCTCTACATGCTATTCGTGCCTTTCTCCTGAGCAACAGCATGGTGGTAACTCCTGCCAGCAAATGTCAGCATTTTGTTTCTGTGGAGGAGAAACTAAGATTTACACCTATGCATGTAATAACTGGTTGGCAGATGAGAGAGTTTACAAAATCCTAATGAATTAATAACACTCACATAAACATCATTCACAATATATCTGAGGTCCTGTTGTACAGATCAAACCAAAATACCAGCCTTTTGCAATACTCAAAAGTGCTTGCCCCCTCAAACTAACAAACAGAACCCCCTCACCTTCTGCATGGCACAGTGGATCATGCAATATTTCTTTTGGAGGCTGAAAAGCTGTTCATAAGCTAACAAACAGCCATATTTGCTTAGGAAGGCACAAGAATCTTTTAAACAGGCATTTAGAAAGGCATTTAGAAACTTTTAGAATAGTTGTTTCAGGCAATTATATTTTCAATAAGCTCTACAGCTTAGTCAAGTGGTTTGCCAAAAAACAGATAAACATAGTGAAGTACATCTAGTTAAATTAAGCTATATCTATGTTTTCATATTTAAAGCTCCATTTCTTCAGTGGGGAAAGGAACAGGAGTACACAGATGTTCTGACTGCCCACTGCCTACGCCTATTTAACTCTCAGTCACAGCTCCCCTTCTCGTGGCCTATGAGATATCTCTTGGACTAAGAATCTGTGTTGACAAATGCAAGAAGAAAAACTGTAAAAATGCCTTCCCCTTACACACAAATAGAAAGGCATAGATACTTCTTCAAAGATCAAGTCATCTCCTGTTATATGGCTGTAGGGAGGATGAGGGGAATTACCTTCCGGAAGTGCTGATTTCTTTCCAATTGCTGTAAGGGGCAGCTGGGCTTATTCGCTTAAATTTCCACAACAGTTTTTTTAAATCTTTCAGTTCTGTGAATGGAAAGTCTCTGTAGTTTTTGGTGACATCCCTATGAACAAACTCATGAAGGAAACCAAATTTATAAGATCCTGACCTGATCCCATTATTCAGCAAAAGCTTCTTTCCGTCAATTCCTTTTACAGGACAATTGCAGTAAACAATGATTTTTCTTAGCTCAACCTCAAGATACCTGGAGAACTACGTTACTGAGAAAGGGAAAAGTTTGTTTTCCAGCTGTAGACTCAAAGTAGGTGGAAGGCAAGATATGCCACAAAGCTGGAATCACGCAGCACTCTCTCCCTTGGCTATGCCTTTTTTCTCTATAGGATCTTCACTTGCACAGAGGGGATAATATGTGGTACCAGTGATTTTATTATTTGAACCACATATGTAGTGCCTATGTTGGGATATCTGCACTGTAAATGTCCCTCACTTCTTCCTCCCTGCCCTTGCACAAGAGAGCCACTCAATTCCCTCTGCACACTGGCTAGGACTCTTATCCTGACCTACTTTGAAACCCAGGTTACATCATCTTGAAAGGCTTCCTTTTTTTTTTAATCTTTCATTTTACCTTCCAGGCTAATGAATTATATGGATCTTGAAAGAGATAATCTGAGCTGAGAAATGTGGAATGCAATGTGGAAAAGAGCCTTTCTTATTTTTTGTTTAGCTGTAGTTCAGAAAGGGACAACAGCAAATGCTTGAAAGCCAGCCAGATGGAAATTACTTCAAGTACTATCTCAAGTGTAATGGAACTGAAGTGCTTTTAGCATACCGTACTCATTAGGTACTTGTAACATCCAGCACTTCTAAGTTCTGTAGTCTGACAGCTCTTTTGCACAATGCTCTGAAAAGATCTGTAGTGCATTTTGACTCAATGAAGATTCAGCAGAAATTAATTTGGGGTTTTTTAGGCATTCATCACATTCGCAGGGCAATGAAATACTACTGAGGCACTGATTTAGATTTAAGAACAGAGGAATACTTTTTATAGCCACATTTTAGCTCTGTAAGTATGTGTTTTCACAGGTTTACTTTCTTACAGTCAAATTAAACAAGTGGAAAGGCATTTGTTTTATATTGCAAGCCAAATCATATCAACTGCAAGGCTTTTGTAGCTTGTTGGTCGTGGTAAACACTACACCTGTTAATGAAAGGCAAAAGTTGTCTCAGTTTTGGCATGAATATGAGTAAGTTTTCTATATTTTGCCTGTGATTTTGTACAAGTTAAAAATGTGAATGACTTTGTGCTGGAGCACTTTAAAAAGCATGGTTTTTATCTGTGAGATAAGAAAGTTTTGTTCTGTGTATTCTTAGCTCAAAGTACCTGAGAACCTCCACCTCACTGGGAAGAACTGGTACATTAACATCTGTTCCCCCCCCAAAAATATATGTATTTTAAACCTGCAACATCACATTCAATTTATAGAAAATGCAGAAAAAGAAATCAGCAAATTGGAAGGAAGTCAAAGACCAGTAGAAAAATTAAGTTAAAGCAAGGAAAAATTCATTTTTGAGGGATCTGTATTAGTAGATCACTATTTTGGAACCAATTTATTAAATCCAAGATAATGCTAGGCAGGCGTAGGAACCCACTGATATAGATCTCATTTAAGACCAACACATAACTGGAGGAACATACATACATGCATTACAGCAATTACCTGTAAGGGTTTTGAGAGTGTAAACACCACAAAGATATGACTTGAGCATAAGTGAAATTAACAACATGAGCTACGTGAAAATACAATAATATTATGAAAAACTTACTGATTATATCTAGGGAGAATTTTTTGGCTCTGGAAGAACCTCCTGAGAAAACAATGGGAGCCCCTGTTTTCTGATTCCTTTAAACAGAACTGAGAAAAAGCACTGGAAAAACATCGCTCAGAGAACAATCGTTTACCAGGAGAGGAATGGAAAAATGAATATATCGTCTTAGATCATTTAATCTGTTTCTGTGAAGCCATACAGCTGCCTTAAGAAAATGTTACTGGAGGCCTAATTCATTGCATAATAGACACCCGACTACTTGTACTTATTAAGAAACAAGCTGAAAAAAAATTTAGAGAGTCTTTTTCCTGCAGAAAATAACAATGTCCTTCACTTTCTTAGATATCTCTTACCTTCACAGTTTATGTAGCGGGTGTTTTTGCAGGAAAGTAAGAGATGATAGGGTTTTCCATACTATACAAATCTTCACCGATTGAGGAACTCGACATGGCTTTTAAACAATATTCCGTTCACACTTCAGGTATGTATCTCTGATATAAGGGATCCTAAGACTCTTTACTGATGAGTAGGAATATGTCTGATGAAAATTCAAGGGAAGGGAAAATTCAAAATTTGTCTCCTTGTAGGATGGAAGACTAAGAAAGGGAGACACAGATCCCATGATCACAGGCAAAAAGACTCAGTATTGGAGTTCAGATGCTAATTAGCCACTTGCCTTCAGGAGGCAGCTTGAGAGACAGCAAGCAGAAGACACTTATTATTTAGTTGGCATACGAGGCCAAATCCAGGCAGGAATTCAGTCTGCTACCATTATGACATGGGTGTAGCCTTCCTGACTGAAAACATGTCACATCTCCATCTGTGCTAAAAAATATGCGGAAGCAGAAACATGAGAGCATAACGCCCTAGGGTTTTGAGTGAGGCCAAAGTCCAAGAGAAAATAGGGCGATGCCAAGACCTTGCAGAGGGCTTTGGCAAGGGAGAAGACCCACAGGGATGGGGAGGTGATGCACTGACCCCCAGAGCCTTGAGGTGGGTGAGCAGTCTGTCCCTCGAAATACCGGGGCTGAACTATAGACTCCCAGATGCTGGCACCTGATAATCGTCAGTCTAACATGAAAGCAAGGTGCCAGCACACTCACCAGCCTCCTTCCCTCTCCTGCTTCACCATCGCCTACCCTTCACTTGCCCTCCAGGACTGCTTGTGGCCCTTTGCATTCACTGGCAGTCTAGTAGGTAGCAGCTGCTGCAGTGAGGTTTCAGCTTGAGCAGACTCTAAAACCTGTCACACCTTGGACTGGTGCCATGGGGAATAATTCAAAACAATAATAGACTGTCACTTGTTGCATGGTAACCCTAACAAATACACATTAAAAGAAATTAATGATGATGGCTGCAATCAATGCTATTGTACTAGCTATTAAAACACTTCAGAATATCAGTAGATGTATCCCTAAAGACAGCTTACCAGTGATTTTATTTTAGGCTGCAACCGTCTATCTAGAGAAAAGATTCATTTTAGCATTTTGCACTTTAATCTAGCAGAAAAAAAAGTGTGATATAAGTCAGTGATTATAACTAATAAAGACTGGATAAATCCAGCTAGGAGAAAAAGCATATTTTTTGCAGTGGAAAATTAATCACTTCTACAGTCTGTGTATATATGTCTGTGTGCATACACAGGTGTATATATACATATACATATATATATACACAGAGGTGTATATATATAAATGCATATATACTATCTATAATAATATGCTAATGTATATAATTAATATAGCAATAATTACATTAACATAGCAGTATTAGGATATTAATATATTATATATAATTAAGTATAATACTCAATGTAAAACACATAATACTTAATGTATAACATATATTATAATACTATAGAATATATTGTTATAGTATAACACAATATTATATAATATTATTAATATACATTATATGTGTATAATGTAGTGGTGAGCACTGCAGCAACCTTTGGGTAAGGCAAGATCTCTTTTTTGAAAGGCAGTTTTGGAGAATGAACCTTTTGAAGAGAGGTTAGGAGCCTGATGGAGAAATCTCTGTGTGGCACTTTATAACCTGATGTTAGGAAATGAATTCAGGTGATCGTGATGCTGTTCTGACATTGTGACAGATGTGAATTACGATTCGAGGAGCAATTGCTAAAAGTAATGGGCAACTGATTGTTGTGCAGTGGAGCAGGCTGGTCCTCTCAAGCTGGTCAAAGTGCCTAAACATCCAGATATGAAAGCAAGACAGCAAATCAAAACTGTCATTCAGCAAAGAGCACAAGAATAGGATGTGTAAGGAGTTGAAATTACATTTATCCCATGCAATGCCTCTCAGTATTTCTGAGGCACATGACAGAGTGCTATGCTGGTGATTTATTGGTCCTGTGGTTATCAGTTTGACTCATATAAAGGGAAGTAAACTGATTTACATAAAGGGTAAAGGAGCTGATGGGAACTAGTAGGAGTTACCACCTGTTTCAACAGAAACAGAACCAGGCACTGAAAGAATAATGAATCTTTTATAGTTTGCAAACAATTAACTTCTGACGTTAAAGCACTTTCATCAGCAAAACCCAGTGAACTTTCTAGATGGTTAGGGAGTGTCATCAAGGTTTGGCAGCTGGTAATGGAATGACCAGAAACACAGCACGGACAAACCTCCACATTACCTTCACAAAACCTTTCTTTCTACTTGTATGAGGTCAAGGCAAAGGTTATTCTTACTTTTGAAGCAAATTAATTTTTTGGGTTACTTCCATTTGTGAGTAGACACTTTTATCCCATCTAATAATACTTACTGCAGGCTTCAATTTTTTTTTCTGTTGAACCGTCCTGCCTGAATACATAAGGAAATATATGAACATAAGCCTGAGTTTTTCTATGCTTTCTGCTATGCAGCTGAAGCCATTAACTCTGTTTGCGATGTGTAGTTAAAGTGTTACATGCAATGATGAGGTTTACAAGAAGAGGCCTGGACAAAAAATCAGGAGAAACAGTGAAAAGTTCCACAAAGCAGCAGCCTGGTATGTCTTTACTAAACACAGCATGGACTCCTCTCTGATCCTTAGGACCTACACCAATGGCCCAAGACCTGATGAAGCAAAAAGCATCTCATGCGCCTTGATTTGCAGTGATATGGATAAGATTTTATAGACTTCTCAAATATTATACAAGATGGTTTCTATAAAGTAGTATTTTGATTCCCTTTTATGTAGCAGTGGTGAAAAAAAAGCAGAGGAGTCACACTGCAGCAGATTCTTTGTCTCTAAATTACAATGTATAATATACGTATTATATATACTATAGAAGCCTCAAACAGAGCACTTGACTTTGCAGCCTTAAAATTCTGTAATATACTTGTGTGCAAAAAATTATTTTTATCTGTACATGTCCAAAGCAGGGAAAAAAATTATGCTTCTTTCTTTGCAAACCCATTGCTCCAGCAGCAAACTTCAGCCTTTGCAGTGCTCTACAAACACATAGGCAGAGACCTGTTCCCTTTTCAGTGCACCAGTTAGTGTGCTCCCAAGATAGCACAGCCAATGCAAATTCATGTAAAATGAAACAATGCAGTATATGATGGTAGTATATTATAGAAAATAAATACATAAAAAGAAAGAAATACATGCCTGAAAGCTTGACAACAGAAAGCCTCAGGCCTTATGCCTTAGTTTCAGAGTATTGGTGGAATGTAACATGATTCAGTACAGCATGAAACTGCGTTAGCTCTCCAGCGTCTGAACTCGTGTCTCATCCTCTTCCTGTAGGACCTCTACCTGCCTTGTGAGAAGAGGTGAGCTGTGCCTGGAAAACTTGTTCTGTTTTTCCATTTTTTGATGCTGAAGTATTTGTTTCTCTGATGCTTAGGAAATACACACTTTGACTGAACTTCCTTTCTTATAAAAGACCTCAGTGTACAAGTTATCCTTTCCTTCCTGTTGCAAAATATTTTGACTTGAGATGATTAGAGTGGCTCAGAGAAAGCAACAAAATATTTGCCAACATTATATCTTTCTTCCTTCACCTCCCTTTTCTACCCTTAAGAAAAGAAGTTCACCTTTCATTTACTGTTGATGTGGAAAACTTGGAAATCTGGCAGTATTTCCAAGGTATTTTGAATACTCAAGGTATCATCAATCCCTTCTTAATCTTTAACAAAGATCTCATATACTAAGTACTATCTTGAAGTGTATATGTTATATTCATGCTTCACTACCTGTCCTCGTCTTCCCCTGGATTTCAGATGGAGCTTGATCTATGAAAGACATAAATCCTGCCTCCAGAAAAAGGCTTTTCTTCTCACCCTATTTGCACAGCTGTGATCAGCAGAGTCTTTTGAACAGAAGGTCCCTGTCTATAAGGGAAAGGTGCTCACTACAGCAGCATGCTGGAGTTCACCAGTTTCCTGGGCCCCCAAACCTTTAATATACTCATCTTCCAGGGGTAGTGCACATTAGTGAGTAGGCATTTAGAGGTTTGTGACTTTGGCTAGGAAGTGCAGAAATTTAATCATCCTGTAGTTACTGAGTTTTCATCTTTTCACTGTATTCCAGAAAGGTCAGACATCCTTATTTACCTAGTTTGACTTTTAAGCTCTCACACAGGTGACAGGCATTTTGGGACCCATCCACGTGCCTGAACAAGGTGCTTGTGCCATTTTAGGTGTCCTGTGGTACCTGAGACATGGCACAGCTCACATCTGTGGGAGGCCCATGTTATTCTGAAACAAGAGCTGGATAACAGGTAGGATGCCTGGGTACTCTTCTGCCGTTTTAGACACTGATGTTGAGATACCTGAGTTCCAATCCTTTTTTTTTTTTTTCTTTTCAGCATGCAGTAGTTTTGATTCATCTTCCTCCTTTGGTGACCTGATAGCTTTTTTTCCCTGGAACAGGGGAAAGAGAGAACAAATATCTCCTGAGATCTCAAGCCACTTGCTCACCCTTGTACTAAGTTCCAAGTTTTCCTGTCCAGCCCTCTCTAAAAGAGGACCATGAACACTTCAGGAACACTGTTACATAGGCCTAGACTTTAGATATTTTCCTTTAACTGTTTTATTTTACACCATGTGTATCTATCTCACTCAGCATATGTTCCCAGAACTCATGAGGAGATTGTCAAAATATCACACAATACCTGTGCCTTTTCCATCTTAACTAATGGACTTAATCAATGTCATGGTGTGGCCCTGACTATATTTATGTATTACTAAATGGATAGGTCTCAGCTGTGGTTTCTGAGCCCCAAAAGACCTCTAAATAGCATCCTGTGCCCAGTCTCCAGCACCTTCTCTGGAAAAGCAAGTGCTCCCAGATGTTCCCAGTCAGAGCTGCCAGCCCAGCCCAGCCGCCTTCGAGATCACAGTGTGTTTAAAAGTGCATGAAAACTGGTTACTTAGGTACCTGCTTGGATCACATTTGTTTTCTTTCGCCTTGGTCCTTTACCTTGAGGAGATGGGTAACTGATGAAGCTGCATCTTTTCTTCTCCAGTCCCTGAGGTGATTTAAGGTTTTATACTTGAGTGGTTTGTGTGGTTTTGCACACCCAGTGCTGGCCATAAGAGCTAGTCTTATATCACTAGTCTGAAGAGCATCGCTTAGCCCCACAGCTCAGGTCTTCTGGGCACCTTTATTTTTGCTGGGCATTTCATTATGTGACTGGCTGTTGGGTTTTTGACTTTGTCATGCATGGTAAAGTTGTTTATTTATTTAATACTGAATTCTTGGGCTCCAGTACTGTTGGTTGCCTTTGTTCTTTGTGAGCAAAAATACACCTTACCACTGATGGACAAGGGTCATTCAGTGACTGTGTCAGGAGTGGGAGAGGGCTTAGTGGGAGAAAGTCAGAAGCTGAGTTATTTAGGGTGACTTCCTCCCTACTCCTCCTCTGCTTCTCCAAGCAGTGGCTCCACATAGGAACGGGTGTACATGTAGGAGCACGCTGGCACGTGGGACCAGCCTTTTCCAGGAACAATGTTAGAGTGGGGCTACCTAAGAGCGGCTAGATTTTCCAGCCTTCATTCTGATTCATAGCAGTTTGGGTCAGGGTAAATATGATGTTGTTTGTAATTAAATATGTGCAACAGTATGTACCTCCTCGGAGCTCCTCTGCTGCCCGCATGGCGAGCCCCGGGCAGTGCCATCTAGCTCAGAAGAATAAACAAACCATTCAAGACCTTTGTTTGCCCGTGAGTCATGAGGGGGCTGCTCACTGGAGTATTAAGAAAGATAAACATATGGCAAAACTCTAAAGACTATTTCTGGAAACCTTGACTGGAGGGAACAGCTAATCCATTGTTCAGAGTCTGCAGAGTATTACAAGACTGGAGAGAGGGATGGGAGCAGGAAAGAAGCAAAAAACCAAAAATCCGAGAGACCAAAAATTCAGAATGGTTGTAATTACCCATGTAGGCACAAGGGCTTTGTGGGAAGAGGGGGATGAGTGACACAGGGAACTTGCGGGAGGGGTTGGATCTGTGTGCAGTCATAACAGGAGGCAGTTGTTATCCGTCTCCTCAGGAAGTAAACAGGGAATATCATGCATTATTCGTCTGTTATTCCAAAGGGAAAGAAATTGGTTAGAGATTATTAACAATTATTTGCTGATTGCAGTTAGTAGAAAGCCAACAAGTCATTTCCCCACCATGCTCCAGCTGAAGAGACAGAGGGAATATTAGACCTGAAAATGCAAAGGCCTCCATTTTTGTTGTCTGTATGTTTTTTGTTGAACAGGAACATCTCTTTCCTTTTCATTACCCATTTTATTTTCTGCTATTTTAGTAGTTTCATTTATTACTGTAAATGAAAACATCACAGATGTATGCAGAAGCTTGTGGCATTTCATGAGGTGTTGCTCAGGAGAAGCAATGAAGCTACCTCAGTGTTTCCTGAGATGCAGACATGATCTTTCTCCTCAGGGCAGTCCCCGAATGTCTCTGCGAGGCACCTCTGCACCTCGCATTGGTTGGTGCAAGTGAGTCCCTGTGCTTTTTCCTCTTATACTGAAGAATAATGTGCAGCCACAGAAATTTAATAAAATAATTGCAGGTGTTCAGTGGAGATTTATAGCTTCTGCTTTTATTTTAATTATATTGGTCAATTTACCCATGAAGACCTTAACAACATTCTGGGCTGGTACTGAGCTTCAGAGGGCAACTAGGACTGATGTAAACAGGACAGTACTTTTAGTAGCTCTTGATGTAGGCAGGCACTTACGAGTTGGATTGGGATTGAAGCCAATAGGTAACACTAAATCAGATTATGATTATTTCCTCTAAATAAAGTTGAATGAGTTCGGGAAGATAAGTAGTCTCAAGTACTGGTATAAATGTGGTTTGAGCTTGAATCAAGGACTGGTAGACAGCACCCTAGAGATAAATCTGGGTCTTTTGAGGGGTGCAGTTTCCAGATTAATCTGCTGGATTTAGCCTTAATCCTAGCTCCAAACTGCTAGCTGGGCCTGAGCACTATGCCCAAGACACTGACTGACTCCTAACCTACCTCCTACTCACAGCCACCTACTGCCTCTAACTCTGTTTTAGCAAAAAAATAATGTACAGATACAATCCTCATCTACCCAGTGCTTGCAGTTTAACCAAAACCAGCCCCCAGGCCTGAACCTGAGATCATTTACTGTGGCCTGCCACTGCAGTCTTACCCCAGCCTGAGATCTCGCTGTGCACCACAGGCAGCCTTTGGTGGTGGCCTTGGCAGAAAGCTACTTGCTGACCTGCAGCTACACCAGCCCTGAAGCTGCCCTCAGACAGCACTGCCTGCCAGCCCCAGCCATAGCCTTGCCTGAAGTCCTGCACATTAGTCTGTACCTGTAGCACTATAATCTCATCCAGCTTTTGCTAGCTTGAAATCACCCTTTGGCCCAAGAGTTAATGTGTGGCTGACCAATCAGAGGCCTCACTTTCAGCCCTGTCAGCTAGATGTAAGAAAAATCAGGTATGGTCTGTTGTCTCCAAACCTCTTATTAGTGCAAGACTTCCCAATGATCTTTCCTCTCATGCCAGAGCCAGGTTACTTTCCTGTCCCACGCACAACTTTGAGTTGACTCAACCACTCCTGCAACGCATGCAGCCTGATTCACCAAACCCTGACTGTATGCTGTGTGTTGGATTCATCCTCAGTCCCATCACAAAGCCATCCACTGGCCCAGGTCCTAAACACAGTCTGGAACAGTTTAGGACCTGGCCCAGCTGCTTCACTATCTTCAAACCTACCCTCAGCCCTCTGTTTCCTTCTAGTTCTTAACTAATCTAACATAGTCATGGGCAGTAGGTATTTACTAAAACTAACCAAAACTATCATGTGATGTTCCCCCTACCAGTTTCAGACTGCCTTATATCTAATCTTAGGTCTCATACTCATCATAACCTAAGCTCCAAATGGCTTACCAGTAGGTCACCTATGGTTTGTTTGCTAGCCTGTGATCACCAAATGAGACACATCATAAACCTGCCATTCAGCCACATACTGCTTCTGCCTGAAACTCTACACAGAGGCTACCTACTGTGTCCAAACCCCAGCCCAAGGTTATTCTTAGACATAACTTTATTCCTAACTCTTTGCTCTTTATTGGTCCCAGTCCTATCTGCAGCTTCATCTGTTAACTCCAACAAAAAGTTGCCTACCAGCCAAGTCCAGACTCCGTCTCAACACAGCTTCTTGGGCTGTCAAAGTGTAATGTCAGTCCAGCTCTTTGTGGAGAACAAGATTTCACAAGTCTCATTTGATTTGAATTATATTTCAAGACAATGGCACAAAAAGGCAGTACAGAAACCAGAACAAAAATCTCTATTCAAAATGGAATTTGCAGAAGGAGTGCTTAGGGGAACCTTGCTATCCTAATAATCCAGATTAGTTCCTATTCTGAAATGAAATAGCCACCATTTCAAGATTTTCTCCCTATCTACAAGAAATGTCTAGAATTTTTTTGTCTGTTTTCCTAAGGAAAATGGCTTAGGATCATATTATTGACCTGAGCTATCTGTTTGATCACCTGTGTTATCTTTTGAATGCATTCACTAATTTCAACCTGACTTGTCACAAAATTTAAATTTTCAAGTTCTGTGAAAGCTGGTTAGAAGAAATGAAGCTGGATGAGTTCCTTCCAGAAGGAGAGGGAGGCAGAGCTAAGCCTTAGGAGGTTTTGCCTGGCATCAGCTGCCCATTCAGTCAGAAGAGGGACCAGACAAGAAACCATCATTAATGTGTTTCTGGATGAACCATAGTCCATACTCTCTCAAGTCTGGCATGGCTATCATAGGATACAGAAAAAGCGGAGCAGAGACTAGCAGGGAAGAGTGGTGAAGGGATAAAGATGATTACTTAGGAAGTTTGCTTTCATTTGTGTTAAAGCTCATGGTAACATTTTGGGGAAAAGGGAGAGGAGTTTCAGTACAAGTAAATCAGGACTCTTAAGTAATTGAGACTCCAGAGGGTAGGACTTTGGGGTGGGGGGAGGGGAGGGGGAAAATAATGAAAATATTGCAGGACTGGGCAGCAATGAACAGGACTGAAAACGATGTGGGGTAAAAACTGTTTTTATTTTATGCATCCTAGCACAATGCAAACCCTCCTTACTCAGGGCTTTTATATGCAGCTGTCATTGGTAACAACATGTTGTATCAGAAAGGTAATAGCAGTAGAAAGAAACAAGTAGCTCTTGCTTCTCTCTCATTGTATGATTACCTAAAATATTTGGAAACACAGAGGAGGGAGCAGGTTATGTAGCAGTATTTATGACTGAGCTTCTGGCAGGAAGCATTAGTGGCACAGGGCTCAGTTATTCTGCTTGTGTGAGTGGTATCCCCTGACAAAAATAGACAGACTCTACTGTCTGCAGTTCGCAAAGAGCAGCTGAGGGAAGCAAAACAATCTTTGGAGGTGGTCGGCCAGGAGCGGCTGAAATAAGAGGAAGCGCTGAGTAAAACCTTTGCAAAACTGGCAGAAATGTCAAGGTGACAGCGTTGCCTTTACTGACGAAGACGTTTACCTTCAGCAGCTTCCTCTCTGCGAGCAGGGCTGCAGGCAGGGCTTGTCTTTCTCCTCCAGTGACGGTGGCCGCTCCTGCGTTTCCATTGGTCTGCCTGTGCCTGCGTCCCTTTCCTGTGGAAACAGAAGATATGGGCAGGAGAAAAGACATATTTGGTAATGTTTCTCTTCAAAGCGTCTTTTTCACAAGGCTGCCTCAGCTGCAAAATGTTAAGGAGAAAAAAAAAAAAAAAAGATCTTGGAACTAACTCCAGACAGACCCTAATGCCTACAAATTTGTCTAAGTAAGCCACGTCCAGAAAGACAAAACATGAAGAAGGCTCATTATTTGACTGCTAGGGACACTCAAATAACCAGACACACCAGTACTTAAGATCTTCATATTTCAGACAGCTCGTCTTTCATATCCTCCCTCATCCTGCACTCCCACCTTGTTCATTTCTTGTATTTCCCTTCACCCCTAGTAACTCCACTGCATTTAAAATTGTTTATAAAACATATAGAATAGAAAAATATTCTTTAAAATACCTATGGGAAAACAGTCTATTCATCTCACCATCTGTTTGGTGGAGCCATTAACAGCTCCCCTAATTGCTCCAGCTAGTTTCTTGCACGATCTTTTTCTTTTTTCTCTCCAGAAAGTCCAAAAGAGCTTGGCAGATCTCTTCCTGTTTTGTTTTAATAAGAACTGACTGAGGAGGTGCTATGGAGCTTAGGGCATTGGGTGAATGTCTCTGATTCATGGTTCTGCCAGAGCTGTGCTCAGGGAAGGAGGTGGAGTGACTGCTCTCAGTTTCGAGGTTTCCTGGGGAGTTACTTCTCCCCAAGATGTTTTAGAGCATCACAGGACTGCTAAATCGACAGCCACCATCCCTGGCCAGAAGGAGGGGCAATTTACATTCCCTCCATTCAGTACACATCCAAGATACCCCTGGAGACCTGTGCAGGGCAAAAATATTCACAAATTGTAAATTAATCAATAAAACCATTGTTTTAGCTATTGCCAAAACAACTCAGAAATTCAGCCAAAACCCCTGACTAGTTTTATCAGGACAAGGATCGTACTTCAGCTATTCACAAATGTGCTGGAATAAAGGCAAAGGGAATACTCTCAATCTAACCAATATTTTTTCAGTATTACCTATCACAATTCAGTTGGTCCTCACATGATTTATGAAAATAATTAACTTTAATTTCTCATTCTAAAGTGGATTTAACACTCTGAAATGGTCTATCAGTGGATATTTAAATATAATGGTCCTTTCTCTTATTTTTTTTCCTTCAAGACTAGATTGTTTGCCTGTGAGATGCCAATTGAATACAGTAGTGAACAGAAACTGATATTTGCTTTTGAAGTTGAACACAGAATTACAAGGATTTTTTCCCATAGTTTCCTCAAATCTAGTTTTGTTGCTCATAGATTCTTATTAGTATGTGTTGGTTATAATCCGTAGTCTATTCCAACCTCTAGGAAGCTTGAATTTGTCCCCAAACCATAAACTACCTTCAGTTTGATGAGTGACTCCAGTAGAACATAAAAACTTTAAGGGGTGGTTAGCATGCAGACACTTTGCATTTGTATTTAATAATGTTGTTTATGATACTGAAATAATAGTTGTTTTCATAGCTTTTAGTGCCAAAAATGGCTATTCAAACATCTAGTCTGACCTCCCATATAATCCCGGCCATAGAATTGGATTGTTTGGCTAACAAATGGTAGACTTTTACAGCACAACCGAGTAACTGTCTGCAGCTGCTAAGTTACGTAAAACAGAGGGTTTTTTCCTTCCTCCTCCAGTGGGCTGATGAAGAAACTGTAGTCTAGAAATTATTTTGTAAGAATACTGTTTATAGTATGAGTAGGACAGACAGAAATATGAGAAAAGCTCTGGGGCTGCCAAAAATCTCATTTTTTGGAAGAGCAGCCCTTGGGCTTTGAGAAAGTACTGTAGGAAAATGTTATTTAAATGAGATAATTTCTGTCTCACTACAAAATAATTATTCCCTGACATATAAAAAATATTTTGTGGACCCCCTCCAGCCTTCCTTGCTAGGGACAGGCAGTGTGGCATTGCCTCTTCTTTCTGGCTCTGCAAATTCCTTTTTTCAGCACAGACTCCAGAGTTTGGGGAGCAGCTGAAACTCAGGTTGTTCCAAAAAACTGTCAGTTTATGGTTGGGCTTAAATCCTACCTTATTTGTTACACTTTTTCATTTTACCTTATAGGACAAGCAAAATATATAATATTTTTTCCTTTTTCTGGCCTGAAGTTGCAAAAGGACTTTTTAATCCATGCAGAAGGCTATCTATGACTACTTCACTAAGGGATGCTAATGGCAGCTTTGTGTTACACAGCAACGGCTGTGACACATTTTCCTCCCTATTCACTGTATGGTTTGGCAAAGGATCTGTGGACTTACTACTGTAGAAGTCAGAGACAAAATTCTCCTTTCTTTCTGAGATAAGAAGTCTGGACCAGCCTTGATTCCTCTTCACAGCTAAATATCCCCAAAACAATGATACTCTTATAAAAGGGAACTAGTTTAACAGGAGTAAATGTTGATACCTCTCATTTTGTTACATTTCTGTTCTCTTGTTCCTTGCATCCCAGGCTCTCTCACACTTCATACTGTGTTTTTCAGACAATCCAACCCACTGAAGGAAGGGGGATCAGTCAACATTTACAAGGGTGAAAAACACTCAACATATATTAGTGATGTGTACAGAAAGTAAACTTCAGTGTGTATAGAATGTGATCTGGCTCACATGTATCCACATACTGACACCAGCATAGGAAGAGTTCATGTGAAAAGAAAGGGTGAGGGACTGGCAGGACTTGGTCTTTTGGTGGCAGTTTAAGGTTATAGCAGCAAGTTGAGAGAAGTGATTATTTCCCTCTACACAGCACTTGTGAGGCTGCACTTGGAGCTCTGAGTCCAGTTTTGGACTCCCCAGTACAAGAAAGACATGAACATACTGGAGAGTCTAGTGTATGTTCACCAAGCTGGTCAGGGGCCTGGATCACACGAGGTGCAAAGAGAGGCTGAGGGAGATGCATTTGCTCAGCCTAAAGGAGAAAGGGCTCAGGAGTGTCTGACTGATGTCTAGAACTACTTAAAGGGTGGTTGCAGAGAAGATGGAGCCAAAGTCTCCCTGTAGGTGCACAGTGACAGAGTGAGAGGTAGCAGGCACAGGTTGAAACAAATAATCAAATTTACAACACACATGGGATATGATGGTATGAAGAGTATTGATTCAATTAAATACCTCTTGGGAATGGGAAATGGTGATGTCTGGAGATATATCTTGAGCTCTCAGAAGACCTTAGGGCCTTTCAGTCTAGAGTCCATTGAGATCAGGAGATCTGGAGATATTTGAGGTCTGCCAGAGGACTGAGTCTTTGTGCCAGCCTTAGACCACTTCCAGAGCCTTCCCAGTCAGGTGAGAAGATAGCGTTGGCTGAGTTTGAGGTAACTACAGGGTCTGTAATGCTGCTCTGTAAAGACAGACTGAAAGGGTTTGAAGTTTGCCCATATTCTGTCTGAGTGAAAGGAGCAAATGTGTTTTTTTTCCTGAACATCATTAAAGGTATTTGATACTTATGGTGGGAGAGTGTGTTATTCATATGATGCATATTGTCAAGTGATAAAGGATAGGTCCCAGCTCGTGTACTCCTTGTATCACCCCCCAGCCTTTCCCGGGCAAATTGAGGAGAGGGTTCAGCACCACGAGGTGTGTGGTAGGGCCATGCCTGTCACAGCTGCGGAAGTTCCATAGGAGCCTGCAAGGTGGAGGGGGTAGCACAGCCTCTTAGCAGTGCTCCCACAAAGGGGCAGAGATATGGCTGTTCACACAGCATGCCTGTGCTCTGCTGTGCACTGCATTCATTTAGTGAACTTCAGAAGCCTCATCAGCTCAGATACCTCTTAAAAAGCAGGAATGGTTAGTTTACTTTTGCAAACCTGCTTCCATTAAATTTCTGTCTCGAAATTTCTTACCCAGAAACCTATGAAATTTTAGACGTACAGTTATACTTCTATAGTGTGCAAATCCAGAGAGATGTAGTTCAGGGATTTCCTCAAGGAGAAGAGGTATCTTTGGAGGAAATGCAGAGGAAATGCAGAGGAAATGCAAGCTTGATGAGCAAAGAGTTCAGTGACTGCCCTCTAGATCTAAGGTTCATCCATAACTCAGGACAATCTTTCTTAAAATGTTAGTGAATGTGAGATATGGGGGTTCTTTAGGAGCAATCAGTGGATACCACAATGGAGCAATCTATAGGACTGTGTCCATCAAATGATTCATGTTTACAAGCATTATTAAGGCATGACTTCTCAGAGGCCTTACCCCACATACATTTCCTGAGACTGTAACAGAAACTGTGGATCCTGGAAACAAGACCAGTATTTCCACCCAGGTGAGTGCTCTATTCATGTTTCCATGCTGAGATGAGGATGGGAAGCACATTGTCTACTACTGTAAGCCCCATGCCCCCTATAGGGAGGAAATTGAGGCTCGCAGTCCAGCAGTCCAGATGAGAGTCACTGGCCAGGCCCCAAATCCAGTTGATGGGGGAGCAGGATGGTGGGGAGCTGTAGAGTAAACCTTCCCATCAGTCCAGTTATACATATGGCTTACCCAATTTTATTTGTAGTGCACAAAGACATAAGTAGAGCTCGCCATCAAATGATGCATCCTAATGTGGACTTTCCAAGTCACTGGAAAACCATTGAATTATGACTGCTCTGTGTTTATAAAATATTTATAGAGGCAAATATTCTTAAAAATAAATCACTTGCATGAAAACATCTGTCTGACTGATGCTATACCTATGTGAGACAATAACTCATGAGTCTGGGGGTCTGCTTGAAGTCTGTAGGTAATGTCCAGATAGTTAAGATAATTTTGGGACACTACACAGCTTCTGAAAACCAAATACAAGAAATTCTCTCATCTGTTATTTGTTTACTTGAATAAGGAAGTTGTGAAAGCTTTACACGTTTATTCCATGGTTTGGCAGCAGTGGGCACAAAAACTGGAATGAACTGACCTTTCCAACTTTTATCAAACAAAGACAACCTCTGTGCCTTCCTTGCTGTCTCCTGGCCTGTGGCCCCCACTCCCTAGAGAAATACAGGACTGCTTCTCTTCATTTTTGCTTCCATCTTTTCCCTTCCTTCAGTTTGTTTCCTTTACCACTCTGCACCTGTTTTTAAAATGCAAATTACTAGTGAAGTTATTCCTTGGTCCTGGGAGACACAGATGGACTCTGGGAACCAGAGCTATGTCATCTTCCTTGTGCAGGGTGACAGAAATAGCTCCCATGAAATACGCTATTTAACTAAACACAGATGGTCTCTTCATGATGGGACATGATGACTTAAGAAGATGGACAATACCACACACATGCATAAAGCAAGTAAATCTGAGAATGACAATTCTCCTGTAGGCTGTAATTACATGGAAGACAGCCTTTCTGTGAAAACAAGCTGTGCAGGCAGCAGTCTCAAGGATGCAGTGTAACTGTGAATCATACTCTTTGCAAAGTTTCATCAAGTAAATTTGGGAAAATCCACAGAACTTGTTGCAGACCTTGACCTGATGCTTTGGCTTCCTAAATGTGGGCCTTCTTTCTATCTGAACTCCATCATTGCATGTAGTTGTGAAACTGAAGCCGGGCTCATAATCTAGTGTTGTAAT
Organism: Nyctibius grandis; assembly: GCF_013368605.1. Classification (NCBI taxonomy): domain Eukaryota; kingdom Metazoa; phylum Chordata; class Aves; order Nyctibiiformes; family Nyctibiidae; genus Nyctibius; species Nyctibius grandis. Next base: position 67,487,832 of record NC_090658.1, on the reverse strand, counting down.
TGTCAATAATACCATGTAGGAATCTCACCTTTCTCTGGTGTGTTGTCTGCTAAAGGAGAGTATGTGGCATTTCAGCAGGGGTGTACATAGCCTGTCTTCTACTAGACAGGGTGCCACACTTCTGCAAGTATGTGTTACAAATTCAAATATACACAGCAATGAAGAGACATTGTTAGCTCCGTGGCTAAAGTGATGAGCAATATAGTTGAAAGTAGCTGGGCATTGTTTCTGTTTAATTCTGTAGCACCCAGTAGTCACTAGGACAGTCATAACTTGCTCAGAGGCCCAATCGACTGCTTTTGTTATAAAAATAAATGACTAGGTTTCATGAAATTTTTATCAAACCTAATGAAGTGTCCTTCTGTGTTTGTGTAACTTTAACATACAGTGATGTTTGGAGTTTTTAGCTCTCACTCACTGTCCTGTCAGCAGTTTAAGTTTCTGGGAAGACTATTCAGATCTTATCAGATGTTACCAATAAGCCAAATACTGCAGCATCAGTTCATGGTTAATTAACTACTAGCCTTAAGAAGGGTATTGGGCAACAGGGAACACAGTAGGCTGAAAAGACTTTTTAAATGGTTTGCTGTCTGTTTGATTATTATCTGCAAAAAAACACATGGGGTGGGGGAAGTAGCAGCATCGTTATATGTGCAGAAGTAGTTTATAGACAGCAGAAGCAGCTTAAAGAATTTGAGCTGCCAGGCCTATTTTGTACACTGGCTCAACTGTTATACTCCACAACAAGAATTTTGGAACCAGTAGAAAATCTCTCTATGCATGTAGTTTTTGCTTCAGAGACTGGAAACCTATCACAAAGTTTTCGTTTAAAAATTGTTGACACAGAATGATGCTGCCACATGCTATAGAGTATTGTTGGAAATTCAACTGTCTGCATAGTTTTAAAATATTGCAAGAGCATGTGATCATGATGATAAAATGCAGAACTTGGTTTTTCCTCTTGGACTTAATCCAAATTCAATCAGTCTATTTTCCCATGTTGCTTGTGATCATTCAATTAGGAAAATAGTATCTAAAATTATGTTTAGAGCAGGCAAACAGGGATCACACTTTGGATTTTTCTCAGGTTGGCTAGTCACAGATTGTGAAATATGTATATCCTTAGCCAGGCTGGTTCCTCTATCTATGTCTCATTTTTTAATGTGAATTTAGAAGTCTTTAGATACCCACAAACATGCTATGCAAGGTAATGTAAGTTTATAAAGTGTGTTGAGATCCTCAGATGAAAGGCATTATAAAACCACAAAGTATTCTTTCATAGTGCAATTTATTGATGTGGGTTTTTTTCTACCTGCCAGATTCAAATGCTATGGTATGCAATAATTCCAGTTTAAAAGAATAAAATGACTTCTACTTTATTGTATTATAAAATGTATTTATTGTATTACTACAAATATCTCAAACATGCTACAGCGCTCTCAAGTGTAAGCTAACAAGCACAGCTAGCTGAGAAAGCTGTTATTCTGGTATCTCCAGAAAAGCCTCTTTTATCAAGTGGAGGGAAATCTGATGATATTTTCAGTATGAATTATATCTGACACAGGGCACACACATCCTGAGGTAAAGGTCATTCTGTGGTGTAGTACATGAGTCTTTAATATACACCTCTTGAACTTGTGGATAAATGTTTCTTTCACAATGAGATAATCCTATTAAGCCATCCTGAGCATGGAAAGAGAACCTAAGTATCCTAATAAGGTATCAGCAAAATGATTGCACAATGTTATAACCCTGCTGTTTATATAAATAGAATATGGTTCTCAGATCCAAAACCTCAGCGTTAATTCAGTCAGAGCATGGAATTGTGGCCTTTGAGTAGTGATTAGAATATTAATAAACCTGGCTGTATTTATTACACATGGAAAACAGATGGAAATGAAGGCGCCAAGACAGTTGCTTACACTCTTACTTACAGCTTTTTTGCAATACATTATAATTTGTCAGTGTTTGAACTTTTGACCTTCGGTCATATTGAAAAGATAGCAATAGGCTTTGGAATAAGCCAAAGCAAAGGGGCAGAAGCAGACAGGTATGGAGGGGAAAATCCCAGAGCAGATGGCTACACAGCCTCGTAGCGTTCCAACTGTGAGAACTCTTGACTCAGCAAGCGATGCAGAAATGGCAGGGGTAGCAGCTTCTGCAAGCAAAAAAAGCCAAGGAAGCAACAGGTAGAATTTCCTGGAAACAAGACCTATTTGCCCAAACACTTAGCAATGACCGACATCATGTTTTTGTTGTCTATATAATAACTAACATGCTACCTTTTCCAAGTGCTTTAGTACTGTCTCTTCTCAGAATTTTTCATCTCAGATGTTTTAAGTCTAAATGGCTAACAGGTTGATAAAGCCAGGCTACAGCAAGGACTGACTCTATGGAACCAGTGGCGTCAGCTTCAAATGCTGAAACTTGAATTCGAAGTGCATTTTAGGTATTGGGCTTTGTATTATATTGAATTAGCCAATTCAGTTATGAGAAGCAACTAAAAAAGGTTGAGTCTCATGCAGACTTCACGGTAAGTATAAGCAGCTCAGAGCACCACATCCCTGCCCTAAGTAGTGCAGATGAGCTGCCAGTATGCAGTACATGGAGTTTGGCAAATGCTGCCATGAGACGTTTTCTGGTTTTGCCGAGACTAACATGTGTGTGCCATGGCTCAACAACCTGACCATCCTGTCTGCTCTGAGGGAAGGCAAATGAGATATAGATAGATTTATTCTAAAGCTAAGAGAAGTAGTGAAGCAATATGTCAATTTTGTTTCCTATCAGGCCCTATAGATGTGCTGTAGGGAATAGGCTGCTGTTGTTCAGGGAATTTGAAGGTGGCATATGTAGTCCTTTTGAGAGGAGTGCTGAGGAGGATGTCCACACACATGTATCTAGTGCAATTCATGAAGTTGGAGTTTTCTGATCTAGTCAACAGCATCTTGTATGAAATGTCTTCTATGAAGTCTGTCCTTCTAGGATTTGAAAAGCAGAAGGAAGCAACAATATATTAATAGTGTATCTCCTCAAAGTATTCTACAGCAGAGCACGACAGAATCCTGGAACTTATTTGAACAAAATCCTTAACTGGGGGAGCCATGCATGATGAATGCAGTGTCCCTATGGAGTGGGCAGCTAGTGTAGTTGTGCTATTGTCCAGAAGCCAGGTAAGGGCATGGTCTACTCTATGACTAGTGAGGAAGAGGAGGGGAGGGTTCATAGTTGGCCCGACATGTGGCCTCATTTCATTGCATGTAACATGGCCCACACCAGCCACTCCAGCTCACTGACAAAACCAGAAAATGGTGCATGAGTATACTTTCAGTACTACTGTGATTACTTCTCCTTACAGCTAAATTGCAAAAATTCCTTTATAACAACGGGACTGTGAAGGAAAAGGAGTTTTGCTGCTTGCACTTCAGTACATTTTTCATTCTTGCTATCAGGAAATCACAGACAGGAGCAATGGAAAAAGTCTGCATGGCTTTTCACAACACTGGAAGATAAGTTCCCAGAAGACAAGCTTTAATGTATCTGCAATGTAATGTATGGTATGGGCTGACATTTCCACGATTTGGGAGTGACATCCCTGCTTAGTCCAACCTCTGCCTTCACATCGTACTGAAAACCTAACATATGCTTAACAAAGATGGAAATGTTTGAACGTACTTAATTGCTGAATCCAACATACACTGTGGTTCCCACAGGCACCCTCACTTCAGACTAAATCACATGCATGAATGTTTGTATTCTTTGTCAAAACTACTGAATGCATAGTTCCAATCTTTGACTGAACACAATGTCTTGTTACGTGTGTTATCTTCAGGAAACAGTTGACATCTTTAAATTCCTTCTGCAAGGTGCAAAATTAGCTGGTTTGAGGACTCAAATCCGCAATTCACCCCCAGAAAAGACACAGTCTTTGTCTTGGCAGTCAATACTTGCCATATTGCCTTCAGATGTATGCCATTCCTGGAAGGAGCAATTCCATAAATAACTCTAGCACATGTTTAAATCCCTAGCACATGTTTAAATGCATCCCTTTTGAGGAAAGCACGTGCTTAAAATTAAGCATGTGGCTTAAGAACTTTGATGAATAGTGATGCTTTCTTAAACTGGGACAGTAGGAAGGAGACTCTGAGATGTCCATGCCCAAATGTCAGCTGAGATGCTTTCAGTGATGTGGGTACCACTTGGCACTGTACCAAAGCTAACAAACTGTCTTCTGTAAATCGCTAAGCAACTGTCAATTAGTGATGTGTGCTGGTTGTTCGAAATATGCCTTACATTTACTTTTCTAACTGAAATTTTGCTTTTGGACTAAGTTCTTTTTTTCTTGTTTTTCTTTATAGTACAGGGTTGGTCAAAAGCGGGTGGAATGAAAGAATGTCCTAGCTCTTTGCAAGAGCCTCAGTAAGGTTATAGAAGTTTCAGGGGAAGTTTTAGTTTGCTTTTTGTTTAATGTTGTTTTCCTAAATGTTTCTGAGACTCAGGAAAACTAACCTCAGTCCTTTAATGAGCATGGGCTTCCTGAGGTTTCCCTGTTCCCTGCATCTGAAATACCTTTGCCTACCTCTAGCCAAAAGGGGAACTGGTTTGCTTTTTGTGGTTTCACCATCATTTCAGGATTTTATTCATTGACTGATGTTTATAGTCTCCCACCAAAGGTTGAAAGGAATCTTTTCTTTCTGTCTTTTCTGTTTTTGTTTTTAGAAACACAAGATAGGAAATTATCTTAACAGAAAAATGACTTCTTAAATTAATCAAACTATTATGTTTGACCCTGCTTGTGTGTTCATTAAAAAATGAAGCAGAATGGTCAGTTTCTGCCAAATAAAACACTCCCAGCTATTTCAATTACTGTTTTAATTGGCCAGGCCTGCCTGTCAGATTATCCTCTAATCTGTACAAGAATGTTGTTTGGAAAAGATGAGGCATGCCTGACTTGGAGGCCACATTCATCACTCCAGCACATTCTTGTCCAAATATTGTCCTGTTTGTTAGCACAGCGGAGCTACATGACACAGAAGGTGGTAGGTCCTGAGTCTACTTCCTTTTAGAGATCCCACGCAAGACATGTTGCTCACATAATTATGTGGAAAAGTCTGAAAACACTGATGTGGGAGAAAAAAGTGAAAGTGAAAGCTCTAAAGCTCCACAAACAGGCACATTTGGATGTGTTTACATATCATCAGAGTTGCCGTCAGGCTGAGTTTAGTAACTGTTACAAGAAAAATTGTGGAAAATCAGTCTTGGGGCCTGTGAATCCTCGCAGAGAGGCATCTCCATAATTTTGACTCATGATCTACCATTTCGGTGAATCTGTGTCTTCTATGGACGCCAATATTCTGTAAAAACAGGTTGTAACTATGCTGTGCAGTCCTAAGATCTAACATTCATATCTGCATTAGACTGCTCTACTTTTCAATCTGGGGGCCCTGGCTTCCTTACCATATGCCCAGTGTAACCATTTAAGCCTGAGAAAACAACTGAAGTTAAGAAAAAAAAAAAGCCCAAACCATATCATTGCATTTTAGGCAAACAGAGTTGTTTCAAAGTGAGGCACAAAAATAGGGATCTTAAAATATATGCGTTTAATTGCAGCAGACTTCACTTCTGGCACAGACCTCCTGCATCACCTTGGATGATCCTCTATAGTTAGCTCTGCGCCTCCATTTCCCACTCTGACAGAGTGGGAACAGTGCCCAGGTTTTATGCACCTTGTCCCGGCGCTCCTGAAGACAGAGATCCTTACTATGCATATAATGCCCAGCACAGTGTAGACCTGACTTCAGTGGAAATGCTAAGATCCCATTGAAGTACCAAGTCTGTATTTTTAGATTGATTTGTACTTAAGATCTGTGTACATGGACAAATGCTATTCTTGAATAAAGTGAGAGAAATGGCATGGAAAATTATAATGTTTGTACAGAAGTTTTATTGCATTGACTCAAGGCCTAGTGACGTACATAACCATCATTGCCACCCTGATTTGCCAAGTTCAGTGTGATTTTGTTTTTGTTTTTGTTTTCCTTCATATATTTGCTGCTTTCTTAGATGGCTACAGCTGTTTTCCGTTTCCAGAGCTGTCGTTCTCACAACTACCTATTCATAGGAGCTGCTAATCACTCCTTAGGCAAAGCCAAAGTGGAAAAGGCAGGAAGGAGATCGCATACAAGTCCTTGAAGGGGTCAAGGGAAGACCTGCTTTTCAAAAGTGTTTTGATACAACGACGGAAAGGGACACATCACAGAGAAACTAGTCTGAGGTTTAGTTCTGCACAGAACTAAATGGAAGCAATCTAGGAGGTTCCTAGAATGTGTGGAGGACAACTTCCTCATGCAAGTGGTAAATGAGCCCACTAGAGGAGGGGCCCTGCTTGACCTGTTGTTTGTGAACAGAGAAGGACTAGTGGGAGATGTGAGGGTCGGTGGCCGTCTTGGGAGTAGCGACCACAAAATGTTAGAGTTTTCGATAGTGGGGGAAGTAAGGAGGGGCAAGAGTAGAACTTCTGCCTTAGATTTCCGGCGGGCTGACTTTAGCCTGTTTAAGAGGCTGGTGGACCGAGTCCCTTGGGAATCGGTCCTGGAGGGCAAAGGAGTCCAGGAAGGCTGGACATGCTTCAAAAGGGAATTGTTAAATATTCAGGAGCAGGCTGTCCCATTCTGTAGGAAGGCAAGCCGTCGGGGAAAAAGACCGGCCTGGTTAAACAGGGAACTTAGACTAGAACTTAAGGAAAAAAAGAGAGCCTACTTGCTCTGGAAGAAGGGTCGGGTAACTTGGGAGGTCTATAGGGACGTGGCCAGGTCGTGTAGGGAGAAGATTAGAAGGGCCAAAGCTCAATTAGAGCTCGATTTGGCTGCTACAGTCAAAGACAACAAAAAAAAGCTTTTACAAATACATCAACAGCAAAAAGAGGGTCAAGGAGAGCATCCACCACTTGCTGAATGAGGAGGGTAGTGTAGTGTCAGGGGATGAGGAAAAGGCAGAGGTGCTCAATGCCTTCTTTGCCTCGGTCTTTAATGTCAAGACAGGTTGTCCTCAGGAGACTCAGCCCCCAGAGCCTGAAGTTAGGGATGGGGTCTGTGTGAACCTCCCAGGATCCAGGAGGAGATGGTTAGTGACCTGCTGTGCCAGTTGGACACCCACAAGGCTATGGGCCTGGATGGGATTCACCCCAGAGTAATGAAGGAACTGGCAAATGAACTTGCCAAACCACTCTCGATTATCTACCAGCAGTCCTGGTTAACTGGAGAAGTTCCAGCTGACTGGAAATTAGCAAACGTAACGCCCATCTACAAGAAGGGTCGGAAGGACGATCCAGGGAACTATAGGCCTGTCAGCCTGACCTCGGTGCCAGGCAAGGTGATGGAACAGATCATCCTGAGTGCCATTACATGGCACATGCAGGACAATCGAGGCATCGGGGCCAGCCAACATGGATTCATGAAAGGCAGGTCCTGCTCGACCAACCTGGTCTCCTTCTATGACAAAGTGACCCGCTTAGTAGATGAGGGCAGGGCTGTGGATGTAGTCTATCTAGACTTCAGTAAGGCATTTGACACTGTCTCCCACAGCATCCTCCTGGACAAACTGGCTGCCCGTGGCTTGGATGGGTGGACTCTTTGATGGGTTAAAAAGTGGCTGGATGGCTGAGCCCAGAGAGTGGTGGTGAATGGGGCAAAGTCCAACTGGCGGCCGGTCACTAGCGTGTTCCCCAGGGCTCATTTCTGAGGCCGGTGCTGTTCAATATCTTTATAGATGATCTAGACATAGGGATTGAGTGCATCCTCAGTAAATTTGCAGATGACACCAAGCTGGGTGGCAGTGTCGATCTGCTGGAGGGTAGGAAGGCCCTTCAGAGGGATCTGGACAGGTTAGATAGATGGGCCGAGACCAACGACATGAGGTTCAACAAGAACAAGTGCTGGGTCTTACACTTCGGCCACAACAACCCCATGCAGCGCTACAGGCTGGGGGAAGAGTGGTTAGAAAGCGGCCCGGCAGAAAGAGACCTGGGGGTGCTGATCGACAGCCCGCTAAACATGAGCCAGCAGTGTGCCCAGGTGGCCAAGAAGGCCAACGGCATCCTGGCCTCTATTAGGAATAGTGTAACCAGCCGGTCTAGGGAAGTGATCGTCCCTCTGTACTCGACACTGGTGAGGCCGCATCTTGAGTACTGTGTTCAGTTCTGGGCCCCGCACTTAAGAAAGATGTTGAGGTGTTGGCACGAGTCCAGAGGAGGGCGACCAAGCTGGTGAAGGGTCTGGAGGGTCTGACCTACGAGGAACGGCTGAGGGAGCTGGGGGTGGTTAGCCTGGAGAAGAGGAGGCTCAGAGGTGACCTTATTGCAGTCTACAACTACCTGAAGGGAGGTTGTAGTGAAGTGGGAGTCGGCCTCTTCTCCCAGGCAGGTAGCGATAGGACAAGAGGACACAGCCTCAAGCTTTGCCAGGGGAGGTTCAGGTTGGACATTAGGAAGAATTTCTTTTCTGAAAGGGTTATTAGACATTGGAATGGGCTGCCCAGGGAGGTGGTGGAGTCACCATCTCTGGATGTCTTTAAGAAAAGACTGGACATGGCACTTAGTGCCATGGTCTAGTTGACAGGGTGGTGTCAGGGCAATGGTTGGACCGATGATCCCAGAGGTCTCTTCCAACCTGATTGATTCTGTGTGATTCTGTGATTCTGTGACAAGAGGGCACAGCCTCAAGCTTCGTCAGGGGAGGTTCAGGTTGGACATCAGGAAGAATTTATTTTCTGAAAGGGTTATTAGACATTGGAATGGGCTGCCCAGGGAGGTGGTGGAGTCACCATCTCTGGATGTGTTTAAGAAAAGACTGGACATGGCACTTAGTGTCATGGTCTAGTTGACAGGGTGGTGCAAGGGCAACGGTTGGACTCGATGATCCCTGAGGTCTCTTCCAACATGATTGATTCTGTGATTCCGTGATTCTGTGAACTAACAGGTATTTTGGAAGAAGTGCAATTGTTTTCCACACTTGTTGCAGCCTTCTTTTCTGTTTTATGTATGAACAGGTACACATCATGTTTACAAATATTTCACCATGTACAAGTTCAGAATCAAGCTAAGGTGACAATGATGACGCTTTATCACAGGAATGCAACATATTTAACCTTTTCAATAGAGTACTTAGCAGAAGGGAAGGTAAGAACAACTGAAAGAGATAAATCAGCCTTTCATGAAAACATATAATCTTCATTTAACCAACAGCAGATGGGCTTGTGTTTGTTTCTCTTCCTGACTATACATACCCACGTAAACTCTTCATGGAGTGTAGTGTTGCTCTTTGTCATGTCAGTTAAGAGATTAACACGACAATCCTATATAACACATTAATGTTCATGTGCCACTGCATCCAATTTTAATCAGAGGGTCATTAAAAACTGGTTTTTGGAAGCAAAGGGAAAGATCACTACATATTCGTTCTGCTTCTTGCACCCTTCCCCTAAACTACTGCTTTCTACTGGAGAGGATACTGGTCTTGGCAGGTCTGTGTTCTGAGAAAACGTGTATCTGGTTTAGAGTTTGACCAAACCAGGACTGTACTTTTGAAGTGAATATGACAATCCTACTTGCTTCCTGTGCTTTGGTTTGCATCATGGAGCGGTTTAGGATTAATGATCTTGGTTACTCCCATAGCTGGACAATGGGACCACAGCTGACACCCTCCAGCCCAAGTCAGACCTTTAGTTCCTGGTGCCAGGCAAGGGTTAGTCTGAAGTTTGAAAAACCCTTAAATGAATATAATTTTGGACGTCAGGTCCTCAGCACCAATTATTTAGCTCTACAAATTCTCCTCTGCTGGTCTGCAATATGTGTTAATGCAGATACATAGATGGATTGCAGCTCCTGTACAATCGAGCCATCTGCATGGGATAATAAGAAGCAGAGCAATGGCAAAATGCAGCTTATAGTGTATCATCAAGCGGAATGAACTGAGGGTCTAGCATGCTTTTTTTTTTCTTCTGCCTTTTGGAACACTGAAATTCAAGAACCAGTGAGAAGCTCATATTGTACTGGCAACACATAAAGCAAAAAGAGTTTCTATTTTTGCAATAAGCAATTAGTGCCATCTCACAGATTAGGGAAATGATGGTGCTAAAGCTGAACTGGTAACATGCCAATAAATTGACCCATCAAAAGGCCAAAACTTCATGTTCAACTTTAATCTTGATAATTTACATATTGAATTGCTAAATTACAGCATGAAAATATACTTACAGCCCAGTAAACTATGGAAAGGTAGCTTTATTTTTCTATAGTTTATACAACTTGGACAAACTAAATCTGAAATCTCTTTGAGGAGACCTGCTTTTAGAATAAGTTTTCACCTGGCTGGTTAAACTTTTATGACAGGGCCTGTGTTTTAAGACGTTCATTTTTTTCTTCAGTATTTATGCAATGCAGAAAAACAGAGAACCTTTCAGAGGGAAACAAACTTCATGCCCTACAGCCTTGTTTTTCAAGAGTCTTATGGTTAAACTGCATAGCACTTTTTCATATCTGTACAACAGGCACGAGTCTAAAGAAGATGAGCAAGGAGGCAGAGCAACAGCTCGAAGATAAATGCAGCTTACAGCACGTAATGATTTTTCAATATTTAAGTATTGCTCAGAATTTAAACTGGTTGAGCATTTTTAAATAGTAAATGAAATCCCTTTATCGGGTTCTTAAGATGGAAAGTAGAAGGTAGGTAACAGCTAATGCTGCCTAAACGGTGATGCTGATATTTATACAACTGTTTATGTTGATTTATGTTGATATTTGACATCAACATCAGGTAGTGGAGCAAATATACATGGGACAATCATGATCTATAAATTTATCTGGTGATTGTCTTGAGTAATTTGTTGGAGACCATATTTTATCTGCCTGGGGTTATCGTACAATTGTGTACTGATAGCCATCACAGTTGGATAGAAGGGACATTCACATCAACTCATGAGCGGTATCAGAACCCATACTGGGCATCCGGGAGTTGCGAGCTTTTTTCTTCTTTAGAGGAAAAGCTTCTTGCAGAAGATTGTTAAGTTTTTGCCTTAATTTTTGGGGCAGGGTGGGGTGGATATTTTATTTCATAATCTTTAAGGCTGGTTTCTTGCCTGAGGCACTAAGGATTTGGCGATTGTGTTGTGTGAATCTTTGTCTGTCAGACATTTTAGTCCAATTACATTTGAACCATTAGTCAATTTCAGCCAAGCTCAGCAGACCTGAAAAGAGATATGAAGTACAGGTAGAAGAGAGATGAGTGCTCTTCGGGGGGAGTCTGCAGTGAGCTAAACACCAGATAAGCCACACAAAAGGGAGATCTGATGAAAGTCCTGCTTCTGGCAGAAGCATTTGTAAGGCTTGTACCTTATTTTCTATCAGAAACCTCACTTCTCAGTTAAAGTTTCTTTTCTGTGTGGGACTAGGACTGCAGAAGAGTGGATGCTGAAGCTTTAATAATGTGGATCACGTATTAAGTCCAGAATGACTTCCATTATAGGAGAAGCAGCAATATCTCCTAACAACTTTGTTTTGATATCCTTGGATAGAAAAGGTATACTTGAAAAGTATCATGAAACTTAGTTTGCATTTAATTTCAAGAAAGATTAGGTCCAAATTGAGCTGTGGCTTTTTCCTCTTGGGAAATGGGGATTTAAGAAAAAAACAAAACAAACCCAATGAACTATTACAAATAAAAGTGCAGCCCTGACACCCCTTGTTCTTACCCCTGCCACTGAGAGTAGGTTTGATCACACAACACTTTCTCAGCTGAGCAGCCCTGGGGAATCCTGCAGGCAGATACTCTACAGCAAAGTCTATCAATCAGAGCCTGAAATTGTTGCAGTTTCACCTTTTGACCTGTTCAATCCGACAATAAAAAAACCCTATTTCTTTCATGAATCTTTGTAACACATTTTTCTAAAGCCAGTTCAAAGGGATTTTTCCCCGCCAAAACAAAGAAGCATTATGAAGTCAACAAAACTGTTTCCACATCAAGGACAGATTCCCTTGGCATAGAGTCAGCTCCAAAGACAGACGCTAACCACTGAAACTTAGCTGCCAAAGAGTTTCATGTATTGTTTGTATTTTCACATGTGCATATATTACCAGAAATTTGCTGAACTAAAAGAAAGACAATGTACCTGACCTGAACCTTCAACAATCTTTATTTACAAATACTTACTATGTGAAAGATAATAATAATAAAGTGAAATGTGGGAGGAAGAAAAGGAATTATGAAGATGGGTTTGGATTTGCTATATATTGATTCCATTATTATTGGTATCATTATTGCAATTCCTGTTGTAGTAAACTTCTTGAAGGTGACACAAAAAGATAATTTTAGGAGGAATTTTACTTAAAAGTGTGCTATTAAATTAAACACAAGACTAAAGGAGATGCTTTCAAAATATAAGCTGGACAGAGCTATGTAAAATTTTGAATTTCAAGAAAAGATACTTGTACCCTGTGCAAAGATGGAAAAAATAATTTCTGTGTGTTTGACTGTTTACTTATAGTCAGAATCTGAGGAGAGAAGTCAAAAGGAGAATCAAAGATTGTGTGTTTGGATGACAAGGAGAATGGTGTTCTTGGCAGCCATAGAAAATGGGAGTGGGAAGGGTTTTGGAGGTAAGATAAAAAGGATTGGTTTTAGTTAGACTATGCCTGAGTTGACATTGAGCCATTCAGTAAAAGTCTGAAAAAAAAAAAAAAAGAAATGCCAAACTAAAAGAAGCTGGAGAAGGGAAAAGGGAGACATTTTCTGAAGCAGACTTGTAGGCTCAGAGTTAATAGGTAAATCTGTACAAATGGTGACATACAAATGGTAAACGGGGACGGGGAAAAAGAGGTGAGTAACAAAAGCCTTGGAAAGAGGGTGAGCATTCACAGCTGACAATTGCATACGACAAGCAGGCATTCCACTGAGGTACAGAAATACCATATGACTGCAGCAAACCGTTTAATTTAGGAAGTAGTTGAATTTAGGACCTACACTATCAAGCAGCGCGATGAAGATTAACCCAGTTCAGAGCCAATGTAGAATACTTTCAAATAACTAGTTTGAGAAAATGCAGATTCAATCACTACTATTCCTCAAAGAGAAGGGGAATTTAATGTACTCCTTGTTAAGAATATTAAGAATTCAGGGTTAATAGTTATTCGTTTCAGAGGAATATTTAGTAGCTTAATTCGCACACCTTTAAAACATTTTTAGATTATCAGATGAAAGACACTAAAGTAATGAAAAACTTTATTAGTTGTATGTGTGATTATTTTAATAAAACAATAATTGTCTTTTCAGAAAGATAAATAAGAACATGGTTAAGTTTAAGCATGCCTTAAAATTTCATTTGATTGAAGTACCTGCTTAAAGTTGATCATTCTGGGATATACTCAAACAACAACCTGAATTCTCCTTAAGTCTCCATGTCGAGGAGAACTAAGCATGCTTTGAAGAATCATTCAAAGAGCTTAAACTACATGTTAAGCAAAGCAGTAATTAGAATTAGCTAATAGGAAAGAACGGGCACATATACTTAGCTAAAATACAGCATGTATTTGTAAGCTGTCTTGAAGACAAACTGGCTTATGTGTTCATCTAAGTGCTTTCCTGAATCTAGACCGATGCTCATAATTAGATATGAAATTGGTGATGAATAAACACCATATTGCATCAACCACACTCTCACCAAGTATTACTTTAATTAGCAAATAGTCCTTTTTGACCTAACTCGGCCCACTCTGGTTGCATTTTTAAAGAAGCAGATGAGAAAAGCATTTAGGGAATGGCTGTTTTACTAGCACATTGTTTATTATTCATACTACATGTGCATTTGGGGGAATATATTTGTGGGTTTTTAATTTTTCTTTTTTTTTCTTTTTTTTAACTAGAGTTGAATATTTTAACACTATTTATAAAGCCACACATTTTAGCATGCAAAGCAGTTAGGAACATTCCATAGGCATCTGCTGGGACATGGGTTGCTGCTCTGCCAACTTTTTGTGGGCAATATTTTTTTACTGCAATGAAGAGAATTCCTTTGAAAAGAACAGGCAAATATATGTGTGTAGTTTACATACTTCTGTGGTTCACATATTTTGTGGCTAAAAATATCCAGAGTCCATATCCCACCTTCAGATTCAGACTTGGAAGCAGATCCAGCTGCAGAGTACAGCTCTTGTGTGCAGCTCATCTTTTCTTGTGTGTGAAAATAATTTATTAAAAAAAACAAAAACAAAAACAAAAAAAACAAAAAAAAAACAAACCAGAAACCTTAAACCTTGGAATCTGACTTGGCATGACTATTCCTTTCATAATTTCATTTCAGAAGATGATTGGTCCAACTGTCTCTATATAAGGATAAGCACGCAAAGCTTGGACAGCAGCTGAAAAACTAAAATCTGGGCTTCCTAAAATCTGGTATTTGGAATGACCAAGTTGAAGGAAAATATATCACTTGGCTTTAAAGATTGCAACATCACAGCAACAGACTCTCCTAGATTTCTGGCAGGTTCAGTTGCTTGTTCATACTGTCACAATGACTTTCCCAATATAAAGAAAAGAAAACTGCTTTTACTACTGAACTTTAGGTTATTTCTTATGCTCTTGCAGTACTTCTACAAATGGAGATGAGTTACATGCAGGGCAAGACCCCAGTTCTTTTCCTGCCTCTAGACAAGATCGTGAGAATGGGAACCACTGTTGCAAATCAAGAAATTAAAGACTGTCATTTTCAGCTGACAATACTATATTATTCATTGCCAGTTTAAGGTCTATAGTTATGAAAACATGCTCACCATTTAAGGTGGGAATGTTTATTTTGACCAGTTCTCTTTAAAAACAGTTGATTGTCCCTAAAACGATACCAAGGAATACATGATTTATCTGGACATTTGTGCAATGCTGTGAACATAGGGACTTTTTTATTTTGCTTTGAATCATGTGACAGTTAATTATGGTGTAGGCTGAAACACATACAGCTGAGCAGGAATTTAGACTTCTTTTTTTTTCCTTTGTCTAGGGCAACTAGTTATCCTGCTTTCTCTGACATGTCCCCTCTTTTATGCCAGCCTAAAATGTAATTCAATTGGGAAAAAGGGATGTGGTCATTTGTCCAGAGGGTCTAGGGGATGTCCTGCTGCCAGACCAGACAACGTCAGTAGCTCTCGATAGGTTGCTGCATGTCCAAAGGTCTTGGACCAGCGGCCAGAACACTGGTGTGAACTGACTCTACAGACACCCTGGACTCACTGCACATACTCACAGGAGTCAATCTTTACATCTAGTCTGATGCACCCAAAACTGTTTCCGACTGCATGTGTTAGCCATCTGTGCAGTGCATGCATACATGTATTCCAGCCCAGGATTTCCCAGATGGAAACATGGGAACACATTCTGTAGCCATACTGAAATAGTCATTGTTAGGAGTGACTTGAGTCCATGTTTGCCCTTCTCAGTACACAGACAGGGAACCAAATCAGCTTTCATTAACATGGCTGCGTGTGCTCATCCAAACACATAGCAAAACATTGCATAACTTCAATACTACAAAAACTTCATATCTTCCTCATAGAAACTTACTGTCAGCTAACAAATGCATTGGCTGTGAGAAAAGGGTAAAAAAAACCAGCTTTGTTAAACCAGAAATGTAATTTAAGTTGTTCTTGATTTAATTTTTGTAGTGTTCACTCTCAAGAAGTTCTTGTTTGACTTGAGGTTCAGTTTCCAGGGTGCAACTCACATCTGTTGATTTCACCATGGGAAATAACTTTCCTTTCCTTTGACAGACAAGTAACATCAGGAGATTGCTGTTTACCTGGCCACAGTTGCCACCAACAAATTCCAAACAAACTGGGAAAAAAAAGGAGGTAATGTGTTTCTTCTTCTCTTTGAGATATCTTATACCCTGTTCCTTTGCCATCATTTATCTCTAGTTAGGAAAAATGTGCACATATTTCCCTTGAAAAATGGTCTCTGATGGCTTAGGAAGTGGATCAGGATTATGTGTTTCACATCCACAGGCTACGGGGAGGTCCCAAATTCATTCCTGAAATGTAAAAATCTATGTAACCACCAAGATGCTGAAAGTACAGTAATGTTGTTTCCAGCCTTAACCAGGAGGAACTGAGTTAAGAGGGAAGAGTAGTTCTGGTGAGAAAATTATTAGAGAAGGCATGAGGTATTCTAAGCTATATGCCTGCCATTAAACAATGCAGACCATATAAACATCCATTCAGAGCTGAGGTTAAAAAAATAGCATAGGAAGAGAAATCACCTGGTCCAACCCATGCCTCAAGGAAGGTTCAGGTATGCCTAGGTCCCACCTGGCAAATGTTTGAGTATTATGTTCTCTAAGGCCTCCACTAATAAAGATTTCCAAAACTTCCCAGATAATCTCAGTCCCTCATTACCCTTACTGTAAGAATATTCAATGTATCTCCAATATGGACTCCCTTGCTGCTTTTGAAGTCACAGATTTTTTTCAGCCTATCAATGGCATGGAGAACTGAATATCCCCTTCCTCTCTGAAATAACTTGTGATTTGTTTGAAGATTTTATCTCATTTTCTCTCATTCTTCTGTTTTGCAAGGTAAATGGATTTCCAGCCTTTTCACATTTGTAATTTTTAAAAGGCCCTGAATCACTCTCACTATGGACTTTCCTCAGCTGGTCCACGTGTTAAAGAGTAGGTCAGAGCTCCTACTGTTTATTTAAGCACCACAGGTTTATTGATTATATGCCACCAGCTAAATGTCCTGCCTCTAATCTAACCAACCTCCTTGCTTTGACTAATTCGGAAGGGTATTATTAATACCTTCTGATGTCCATTAGTTAGACTAGGTCAGATTTCTTCATGGGAATCTGGGGAGGGACAGGACACAGAGCCACTCTCACATGAATTTACAAGGAGAATAGTCTTCCTTTAGGAACATCTAGGTGTTTCAGCAGCACCTTCAGTGTGAAGGAGGTCCCTTTCTGCTTCCCAGATAGATTTTCACGCTTGTCTGCCCAAAGAAGTAAGTCAGATTGTCATGGAAATGGGAAATAAAGAGGAGAAAGAACAAGAATATATTTGTGATCACAGATTTGATTGTGGTTGGCATTTGTTAGCAAGAGGATCCCTTTCTCTGATAACCCTATGTAGTGGACCATGGAAAACTTGAAGGAAGGCACTTAGGTAGATTCTGAGAGCCCTTGACTGTGAAGTCCAACACTGACCTCATTCTGGGCATCATATTCTTTATATGTATACCATCCATTGTCTTCCCTAATACTTGTTTTGTTTTAAAGAGATTGCATCTTTCAAAAAGGGAAACCAGGTATTTTGACAGGAACACCTTTGGGAAGAGTTAGACCCAGAGCTACCACAGAGGTACTGATCTGTGAGACTGAGCTCACTGTTCTATTACACTGAAATTATTAATGCTTTTGAGGAAGAGTGCTAGTACATATTTTTGACTAGTTCTAACAGGTCTTTTTATTCTCTTCTAAATCATCACTGTGAATTACGTGATAAAATTTCCTAGGCAAGGCCATAGAGAAATTTTTACAACTATGGTCATTTTGTTTTCCTAGCCAAATCTGCCTCGATTATCACTTGATGTCTTTCAAAAAAAATAAGGGAGTCTGATAGACAAACACAATTAAGCAGATTTTTAAACAGATCTGAAATTAATACATAGAATTTACACCAAACTAACAGGATGAGATAGGACTTCCACAGACAGTGAGGAGCGGACTTATCTTTAGCGTGGAAGGATATTTGTACCCCCCTGCACACACTGGAAGTGGAGCTAATTGAAATATAGCCACTGCAGTTTCAGAGCTCAGCTCTGTAGCTACAGCTCAGCACCAGTCTAATATCATATTGCTGAAATTAGATGCCTTTAGACTGAGGATGATGCATGTCTGGCCGTAGCAAATCCTCAGCAGAATGTGCAAAACCAGCATAGACCCCAGTGTCATAAATGCAGTGAGCCCTGTTTCAGTGTCGATTCATCTTGGTCCATTCTGTTTCAGTTTCAACTCTTCTCCAGCGTATGTATATCTGGCTTATACTGAAACCATTTATTTTGCTGGTTCTAAGACCTATTGCTAACAGCAGTGTTGTGAAAGAAGGAAGTCTTCAAGCAGCATTTTTCTAAGGCTTGGTTGCTGGCATTTTCAGCATGTGTTTGCATGTGTGTGTTTGGCATGCTGGAGGCCTAAGCACACCGCTCCTCCAAGCACCTCGATGTGCACCAAGACGAGCATCTGCACTTAAATAGTGAAATGCTATTCAGTGAAGAATTGCCTCAAAGCAAATCCCAGGTAGTGCCATTCGTGCATACCTATAAACTTTGCTGCCAGAGGAGGCCATCAGTTCAGTCATATTGTGGCAGCATTTATACCATGATAGGGTAATTTCAGAGCAACAGGTGATTGCTGCAAAAGATCAGGAGCTCCTTAATTCAAGGTGTCAGACTTTCATTTTACTCATGGAATCCACAATTCCAGAAAAGAAAAGGTGCTCCAAAGCCTCAGCAAACCTTCCAAAACTCTGCCTCTCTTTTTCGTTGCTTGGCATAATCGGAATCGGTGCAGATAATATATAAATCCAATCAGCTCCGTATGTAAATCGGTTCAGTCACACAGAGGACATTAAATAAAAAACAGCTAACAAAGGATCTTCACAGTTTGTCGCTTGCCAGGCTTTAAAGTTATGACAGTGAAGTTTCTTGTTTTCTCTTGGATGGTCTCGTAGATTATTACCCAATGAGAACTGCACCCCATTCAGGAATGCTTGCCTGGAAATCTCAGACAATAAAATGTCATATTTCTTGCCTGAGCTATAACAGAAGCGAACACTTCAGCAGAGGGTCAAGGGAATGACATGCCATTACTGCAAAAATTTTCTCCTATGGCTACTCTTTATTCTCCCAGTGGGATTCTTCCCAGGATAATGATGGAAAGCTGTTTGCACATGAACTTCTTCCCTTTTAGATCTAGCAGGCTGACAGGAACCATTCCTGCTCTAAAGACCCTGAAGTCAAGTGAGCTGAACTCTTTTGGAGTGGGGCTCCAATGCTCACAGATTTTCTATTGAAAAACAGTTCTTTATAGGGTGAAAGAATGGAATTTTCATAAAATCTGTTCATCTTAGATACAGCAAAACTGAACGAGAAAGCAATTCACAGACATAGGAAAGAAAACGTAGTCACAAGGTGCTCTGTTTTCAAAGGACTGTGAATAAGCAGCTTAATAATATTGGTATAATAGTGGACAGAAAATGGATGCTTACATTATGCAGACCAGAAATGGATGTATCACTTCCAAAACACAGTATGTGGACAGCCTAGGGACAGTCACATGCACTACATGTAGCACTGTAATGCAAGATTGGCCTATAGAAGTTTGAAATGCAGGCTTGGAAAAACAATCATTTGTTGAAATGAAATTGTTGACAAACAAAATAAGGGAGATACTGTTTTGTCACAGAGGTACACTGAAGAGAAGAGTGGCTCACTGACTACTCGGTGGCTTCCCCCATCTGGAAGCATGCAGGAGGAACGGTTGGGAATTGCAGAGGAAGACATTACGTAGCCCTGTTGTTCTTGTAGAAAGCCTTTGCTACTGAGGTCTGGAGGAGGAGGGTGGAAGGAGGAAGGCTTCCTAACCCTCTTGCTATGCACCAAACCCTTGTCAGAGGGATCTGCATGAAAGACAGAAAATGCCACCCCGTCAGTAAGATGTGCAGGCACTGCGGTTCAAGGCAGCCTCCCCCCTGCTCCAGGTGTCTTGTACTCCACCACCGGCACCAGCGGGACCAAGTGCCTATAGACACACAAGCTGCAAGAGGGTCTGCTGCTGTGCCGGTTGCTACTCATCCCACTCTTTCCTATACACATACCTCTCAAAGGCCTCAAAACCATT
Source organism: Nyctibius grandis (assembly GCF_013368605.1). Lineage (NCBI taxonomy): Eukaryota > Metazoa > Chordata > Aves > Nyctibiiformes > Nyctibiidae > Nyctibius > Nyctibius grandis. The sequence goes on along the minus strand of NC_090658.1, from coordinate 67,467,901 downwards.
TATCTCACTTCTCCACCCTACTGTCACAGCAGTTCCTCCTTCATCCATCCTGGCTGCATCACTTCACCTACCAAACACACTCCATCCACCTTACATCAGACTGTTAACGCCTGTACTCCCTGTGCTGACGTGTTCCTCATCTCACAGCCTGAATAAGGAGTGCCATCCATGAGAGGTCCTTGCAGCAGGCTCTGGCAGTGGAGCAGTCAGGGAGCTGGCTGACTACAGGTGCAATGGATTTTGAAACGGAAGTGTAGATAAATAAGCGCAATGATCTCAAAAACAATATAACATTGATAGCTTATTTCAGTGATAAAATCTGTACCTCCACACAGAGAACTGCGTATCTCATTGTTTCTAATCTTTTATATCTCATTATATCACTATTATCTAATGACTATCTGAGTTTTTATAATGAAAAGAAGAATGCATCAGACCTCTTCTTTAAAATATACTTCACAGTATGGTGAAGAACACAGAAATTGCCAATATACCATGTTACCTACAGACACCCTGAGCTCTAATCCCCACTAAAACCAACTTTGAAAACAGCCACACCGCGACTGTGGCCGTGAGTAGAGAGGAGGGCTTTGGGAGGGGAGAGCGGCGGGGCAGGGGGCTGCTCTGCGCCCGATGAGATGCGTTTCACACAATGGATGATTGTCTTCCAGGTGTATTCATTTGTCTCCACCGAACAACATTCCCCAGAGCACAAAAGCCTTCAGTGTGGGGACAGCTAAGCATAACAAATGACATACCAGACTTCTCCAAGGTCTTTGATGAGTATAAGAGGTCTCTGTTCCACCGTTATTGACTTTGCTGTCTTTGTGTTATTCTTTTAAAATGGACTTAGTGTGTTGCATCATTTCAAGTCCTGGTGCAGGGTTTGCGCTGGAAGGTAGGGAAACCAGAGAAGGAAGAGGGACTGTAAAATAATTCTTAGGCTGGCACTTTCTAAAATAGTCTGTTAGTTTGTTGTCTTTCTGGCTGCTGGTTTTGTTGTCTCCACTCTTTTTTTTTTACAAGGCAAAGGTTTTTACAGAGTGAATGATCTTCATGTAGTTCCAAATAGCCACTTATTTTGGTAAAATTTATAACACCAGGTTCTACTTTTAGCCAGGAAATGCAAACAAAGCTTGGAGACAGCTTGTTCCCTGACCCCAAATTCATTCCATGTTGCTATAGCATCACCCCCTGAGAAAATGGGACCAGCTCTTTTCCTCTCCTTAGACCTGCTCAATGGGCTTTTGTCAGCTGTTGAATTATAGCATTAAAATTTAAATACTAGGGATTTAATGGAGGATTATTATGACACCCTGGTGCATTCTTTGTGTTGCTCTTGGCAACAAACCCAAGGAATGAACGAAAGAAATAAAAACTAAGAGCTGTCTTGTTAAAATCATGCTGGTGCTAGGACATATTTAGGAGGGAGAAAAATGGTTCCCTAACTTTGACTATTATTGTTGTACCAAATGGACTGAAAACTCTTTTCAGCTGGTAAGCATGACTAGAAGCTGAGCTCTATTCCAAAGCTGTTATCATTTTCTGAAAACAGGTTTCTTTCTACCTTGTGCACAAAATAAATGCGATCAACAGTTAGGAAAAGGGCATTTCATCCGTTTACTACTTTCCATTGCGCATCAGAAAATAGCAACACTTTTTAACATTCTGGCATGTCAAAAGTGTCAGAGAGAGAATTTTAAAGCAGAAGGTGCAATCTGTCTCTCTCAGAATATATGCATGGTATTTTGTTTATACATGTTGCATATGCATCACTGCTACACAAATGCTTAAATTGCTCATGTGTTCCATTAATGTCTCTAGATTTCAGGAATGTTTTGCAAAAAAAACCTCACTTTTTTCACATATTAGAATAGGATTTGGTGTTAGTCTTTAAATAGGAATTGCATTCTGGACCATATAGACAGACTGTGCAGAGAAACAGCAAAGAATTCGTACATGGAGCGCACACTTTGTCTGCTGGTCACCAGCTTCCCCTGGAGAAATTGGGCCCAAATTAATCTCTGGTATAACTGCTCTGAACTCTCCAGAGGTGTATTTTTGCACTTTTTTTCTTTGTGTTAATTGCATTAAATATAATAAAAAAACAGAAGTATCCGGAAATATGAACTTTATATAATTTTGAACAATCTAATACAACAGTAGTTTGAAACTTTGGAAAGCAACTCAACATGTCCCCAGAGAAGGAATATTAACACAATATATTTAACATGGTGAAATTAAGATGGCGAGCTGAAGCACAAATATGCAGCCAGTTCCTGGTGGGATGCATCACAGAGCAGTTATCCTGAACTCCTTCTCCTGGGTAATGAAAGGCAGACCAGGGCAAGCATATCAAACATGACCCTTCACACCTCTGCTTGTGTTTCTTGAGAAGACTTTGCTAACAGTGAGCATCTGACTGGTAAGTGCGGTTGGAACAGAAGCAAATTGGATAGATGTTATAGACAAAATAAAGTGATAGTCAACTAATGACAACAACAATAACAAAATAACCTGATGTCAGACACGTTCACCTTGGCATTTAAGTACGAAAAACTTTTGAGTGAGGAAGAATGGAGGAAGGGCTGCTTCAGTATTTTATTTTCATTAGTAAAAATCTGAAAGCATTATATCAAGACAAGCTGAGAGAGTTGGGGCTGTTCAGCCTGGAGAAGAGAAGGCTCTGGGGAGACCTTACAACAGCCTTCCAGTACCTGAAGGGGGCCTACAGGAAAGCGGGAGAGGGGCTTTTTACAAGGGCAAGTAGTGACAGGATGAGGGGGAATGGTTTTAAACTGAAAGAAGGTAGATTTAGATTAGATATTAGAAAGAAATTCTTTCCTGTGAGGATGGTGAGACACTGGAACAGGTTGCCCAGAGAAGCTGTGGATGCCCCCTCCCTGTCAGTGTTTAAGGCCAGGTTGGATGAGGCTTTGAGAAACCTGGTCTAGTGGAAAGGTGTCCCTGCCTGTGGCAGGGGGGTTGGAACTAGATGATCTTTAAGGTCCCTTCCAACCCAGACCATTCTATGATTCTATGATTCTATGATTCTATGATTCTATGATTCTATGATATTAAATTCTCTCTGTAGACTACAGTCTCCCACAAAAAGGAAAAAAATCTCATCAAGATATGTGGATATTGAGAACTGTACAGAAACAGGAGAAAAGTTTTTCTTATATCCCAAAGAAATCAATGACTGGGGTGATATGTTCCTAGGGCTTTGTGGGGGCTTGCCTTGCACAGAAAACTGTCTCTCTGTTTCAGGAGAGCTTCACACACAGGATTTGTCCAGTCCTAGGTTGGGGATCACAGCAATGGACATCTTGAGGTGATTCATTAATGTGCTCTGTCCTCTTGAGGGCTTCAAATAGGGAACTGATTAAGCCCCAGGTGCTTCAGGAACCACTACAAGTTTGAATTCACTTGAGGCATGCTCATTGTGTCTGCACTGGAGCACAGAATAGCTCTTGAGTGAAATCAGTGACAGGAATTGTGCCAAAAAATAAGTCAGCTGCTGGGAACTTGCGGAGAAAAGCTACCTTGCTTACAGGAAGGACAAAGGGAGAAGAGGGGCCCCCAAGGAGGCTCAAGGAGGCATAAAAGCATCTGAGAGGGGGCTTCAAGGTTGCGTGGAGAAGCCCAAGGAAAAGTTTTGAACATGCTTTTCCCATTCATGGGGTATTTTCTTTTATTTTCATAGTAAAAGCAAGCCTTCCAAATTACTGATCCTTACTGATCTCTTCCAATGACTAATGAAAAATATGTCAAATATATATGATAATGTGTCCCAAATAACCTTGCCTATCCACCATGGAAAAAAACTGCAGCGTGTAATGAAAATAACGGCTGTGTAGAATTAAAGTAATGACCAGCATAACGTGTGGAAGAAAATATATGACCACCAGATGCAGCACCCTAAAGAGAGGCCTTGTTTTTATGATTGATCTGTTTGCTCTGGTGGAGATGCTGTCTCTGCTGGAGAAAGTACTGCACCTGGGACCGTGAATGTTTCTTGTTTCCATTATGCCCCTTTTAGCACCTGGGATCTTTCCTTTGTGTTTCTGTAGAGTACAGTAGCTCCTCTATTATCTGCTGCTAGCTTCACGCATAGGTAACTGGACATGTACAGTAAAGAGAATTTCTTTAAAAAAAAACAAACCAGCAGCTATCCCTTTCTCTTGTAAATACCTTCCTGTTTGTGTTTCCAGACTGTCAGGAAAGATCTTTTCAGAGCGTTGCATAGCTGGAACACCTGAGAAATTTTCTTGCCACATTCCCACTAAAAGGCTCAAAGATGAGACTGTAGCTTTTCTTATGGTGCTAGTTAGAATCACAGAATCACAGAATCACACAGAATCAAGGACACAAAGTAGCTGGCTGGTTCTGGAAAAGCATCGGCTTTCTACGTTACAAATTCTTTATTAAATCCTGATAAATCTAGTGCTAGTATTTTGTTCCTTTTATTTGAACTTGTTTACTTACTGATATTTGTAGAATCTGTATTTTAAATATGCATTTAGTTTATGGAGATGGTGAATATTTTAGAGCCTCTCTGACATCAAGGTTACTAAACTAAGTCCCTACGCATGGTTTTAAAAGTACTATTTGCTCTTGAAAAGGTACTATTTGCTTTTGACTTATATCTCGGGTTACTGTACATGGCATAACTACTGCACATAATTAACAAATGATGAGGTGAGACTTCCAAATCGCAGCAAATATGTTTTTCTCTGTAATTTTTTTTCAGCCTTTTATTTCTGGGATTGTTCCAGCTTTGTACCAACTCAAACAAAATCTGATTCAGGGCACTAGTTATATTACAATTTCCAAAGCAAGTTATATTCCTACTACAAAAGTTAGCATTTCCTGTCAACAGGAAGCAAATAACAATACTGTGAGAAAAACAAAAAGTCCCACATACCTGGCTGACCTCAGAGATGAGAAGGAAAAAAATATTGTTTTCTTTCAGTAGGAGTCCTTTTTTTCTTTCTCATATTTTTTTCTGATGAGGAGACATGGCTACAATGAATAGCACCTGTGAAGCAAACAAAGTCTATAAATAAAAAAAAACCCTTTCTTGATGACAGAACTTTGCTCTTTTTTGCTCTTTCGTCTTCAAGAAAGACAGCTAGAAGTACCAGATATAAGCTTCCATGTCTTTTCTGGACTGGCTTCAGCTAAACTTGACAAGCCAAAATGAAGCCAAAATGACAAAGCAAATGGGATTATTCTTTAGATAATTACTAGACTACAAAAAGCTCTCAATGTTTGCTGTGTATTAGCACAAGTATTTTCAAATGCTTTTGGCTATTTTCTATCCTCTCACTGACAATGAAGAGAGCAGTACCCAACCTCTTGCCTCTTGCTGTCCAAAGCTCATCCTCCTCAAATTTCTTTCTGCACACGTGCCCTGCAGAAAATGTGGTGGTATGCCTGTTTTCTCCTGTGATCTCATCTTGCTGCCCACTCTGACATCCTGCTCTAACAGATACTTCTTTCCAGTTGCCTTAATAAATCCTGAAGAAATTCCACTTCATGGTTAGGTGTCTGATGTTATTCTTCTGCAAAGCCAGTTGTGAGAAACACATCTGCTTTTCACAAATGAAAGCGTTTACACTGAGCTATTTACTAAGGCATGGCTGTTTTCTACATATTCTACAGGGATTTCAGAAATTTGTCATGAGGACAACTGCAATACAATGCCAGCCAACAGAAATACATTATTTTAATGTTTGTCATTGAACACCTGGCATTTAGAATATGGGAGAAGTACACATTAAAAGGTGTTTTTATCCCTCTTTATTGCTCTGGTGTTTTTAGATTACACTTAATATTGGAGTTTTTCTGTGATAGATGTATAAATTCATAAGGATCAAATCCTGTCTCAGAGCATATGATTCATACTGAGAATGCAGACAAGAGGTGGGAGAAGAAGCAGTCACAGAGTAATGATTTGACTTATTGAAACTTTGGGAACAGAGTAATATTTTGGGAACAGAATGCACCTCTTGTTTGTCTGCTAGAGCTCCTTGAATATTTAATGGAAAAATAGTAGTTTTAAAGTTGTTCCCAATTTCCTACTGCTTAAATGACCCGTTTTACTTCCCTGCAACATTGCATAAAATATTTGTCTACATAGCTCCTGAAATTATCTCCAAAATTCTTTTACATTTTTTCCAGCCAAAAATTATTTTTCCAAGACGAAAACTACTCTTTTAATAAAGAAAGTTCTAAACATTATTTAAATTGTTAAAGGAAAGATGTAAATTATTTTTAAAATGTCATTGTCTATTTTATGAAAAAAGAAATATAAAATGGATGCGAAAACTAGTTTTTTGCAAAATGGCCTGTTGTTACATTGTTTTCATTCCAAATCATGTAACCCATAGCCCATAATGTTCACCAGTATAGCGCAGAAACTTGTCAGTTCTTTTGGTCTTTCCCATCTTTCCCAAAGACAATAACACAGTCTCTGTAGATCTTCATTTTAATGAAGCTGAGAGTTTCACTTCTCTGTGGAAAATAATGTGCCAAAAATCAAGTTGAAAAATCTCTCTCTATTGTATTCAAATGTAGTGTCATTTAATTTTTGTCCTATCACTGCCTCTTTCTCTAAAACTACATTTCTTTATATAAAATTTTGAAATATATGTGTTGAATCTACAACTACCTGAAGGGATGTTGTAGTGGAGTGGGAGTTGGCCTCTTCTCCCAGGCAACTAGCGATAGGACAAGAGGACATAGCCTCAGGATTTGCCAGGGGAGGTTCAGGTTGGACGTTAGGAAGAATTTCTTCTCAGAAAGGGTGTCAGGGCAACGGTTGGACTCGATGATCCCAGAGGTCTCTTCCAACCTGATTGATTCTGTGATTCTGTGAAACCAGCCTCCAGTTTGTCATGTTTCGTGGCCATTTTGTGATGTTCTGAGTTTTTTCAATGGCTTTAATCAGTTGTGTATTTTCATACATTTTCTTTTTAATAATGACGTTTTCGTTTTATTTATTTATTTTTAGTTTTCCAGCTCTTGCTCCAAGGCCGTATCCAAATTTGGTAGCAATATCATTGGGATGTTTCCTGGCAAATGTATTGCTTGCATTTTTGTTCTGTGATTGTATTCACTAAGCCCCTGCTAATATTCTGAGACCTTGGGGGGGCAATAAAAGCCTGTTTTCTGTTGCAATAATGGTTTTGTGCAATCTATTTCCTTCTGTTGTATTAAGAATGACTTTATCTGTAAAAAGTTCTCTGCTAATTTTATAATTTGGGGCTGATGTAATGGTAGCAATTTAAATAGTTCTGGGCAATGTTTTTCCTTCATGCGAGCATATGGTCTAATCTACCAACAACATGCACTGGTGATTTATCAAAAGGGCTTCATTTTCATAGTCTTTGATGTTGTAGTAGGCGTTCATTTAGTTTGGAATAAAATTCATTCTCTAGTCAGCTCATATCTGAGTGTGCTTTCAGAAGGACAACTCCCACTGTTGCACTGGCTGTGCAACTATTCCATGTCACCTTTTCTTTGACTTGGTGACAGCCACAATAATTCCATATTTCAAAGCCTTTTGCTGTATAGGGCTTTCTTCCCTTCCAGTGTGGCTAATTTATTCCACCCCTTGTTTGTTCTTGCTTTACAAACTGTAACAACTTTCTTCTATTGTCACAGGTCGGGCATTTCTTTTCCTGTCCTCTGTGTTGGCTTTGTCATTTGACCTACAACATGTCAAACAGCTTTTCACAAACATATCATGGATTGTTATTACTGAAGGCTTTATTACACTGCTGCTTTGGCTATGAGATCACAACATTAAAAAGAAGACTTTTCCCTTCTTCTTTTCTGTTTAATGCACTTTTATGTCTGCTAACATTTTCACAATTTATTGTGATATTATTCATATTACCCTGTAATCTCTACTGAACAGTATACCAATTTGCAGTTATTGGGGGGTATTTCCTTGAAGTTTCATGTACTGTGGACATCAAAAATGAGTTCTTTATCATGTTAATGGGACTTTCTTGAGACCAATCTGTTGCTCAATCATCTTAGCTAAGAGATCCACTTGGCAGAAGTATCTGTTGCATCAACTTGCTTTACAAAGAACTTTCTCTTCTGCACAGGTAAATCTGGGGTTTTACATGCAGTATGTTTTTAAGTACCTCTGATGTATCTGAATATTTTCAGTACACTGTGGATTTGACATTCAGCTTTGTCCTACCCAAGTTATTTTGGTACATAAATCCAGATAAACTGCACAGAACTCACCTGCTTGGTTATATGTATCCTTCATTTCAGACCGATGCCAAACATTTCAGGTAAGTCAACACCTGTGCTCCTTCTGCATTGGTTCTAGCATCGTTCAGTGTTACCTGCTTTGGATGGATCTCTGCTATCAGCTCCTTTTGCAACAAACTAGTAAAGGTCCTTCTGGTGGAGCAGGAGCCTCCAACGGAAAGTTTCAGCAATAAACAGCGTCTCAAAGAAACACGTGCCTAATCTTAGAGCAGTGCCTACTCATTGTGATTTGGAGGCCCAAATTTGACTGAAACACAACCCCCTGTTGCTCTGTTTTGCAGCCGGGTGTTATTTAGATTAGACACTAGTACTTGTTTTCATTTCCTTTGATATGAATTTTTGGATAAATAAAAACAGTTGCGGGGAGGTCATCAGCTGTTTCTTGTGTTCATAAAGCCTGCACCAATTATCAGGACATTCAAAAGTGAAAATGGTTGTCAAAATCTTATCCTTATTTATACCCACTTCAAACCATTTTCTGGAAGGGATGGCATGGGTACAACTAGTTTTAAAAAATAGTTCCCAGAGAAAATAACAGCAGGGAAATTGGATTTTTGCTGGAATCATACTGAAGCTTTACTGGAATCAGATTCAGTACTCAGAGTAACTCCAGATTTTAAACTCTGTTCTTGCCCAGCTGGTTTTCAGCCAGACTTCATTATTTTTGGTGAGCTCATTTAAATTTTTACTTTATTCTTCAATCTGCAGATGGCTGGAACACAAAACATAGATTTCAGCTCTTGGTTTTCTTAAGATTTTAGTAAATGTCTGTGCAGCTAGCCAGTTTGTTAATCTAGACTCACACGAGGGGCAGCAGAAGCACTCCTCTACCTGAAATACAACCGTATAGGAAGAAAAGGGCTGCCCTAGAAATCAGAATAAACTTTCCAACAGCAATCTCCAATGAATGTTTGATAGCAGAGTGCTGAAAACAGTCATCACTGATAATTTTACCTTCTTTATAACAATTTTAAAGTGAGTTTTCAATCCTACTTGAAGATCCCATTCTGCAAGCATGACCTTGCTTACTTATTATAAGGAATATCTTAACCATTTTACTGTTCAAATACTAAGTGGAAGAGATACACTCTGTGGAACAGGGAGTCCCTGGAGATACACATGAGAGTAGCTACCAGATTTTTCACTTTTTTTCTAATTTGCGTGGGTTTAAGCTGTTGACCTCAGTGATGTCTAGTGTCAGTGAGTTCCTCAAGAATATTTTCATTTGTTTCACATCTGCTGCCTTTCGATTTTATCAGCACACCATCTTTCTTGTGTTATGAAAAAGGCTAAATATAAGAGCCCACATGCTTTTTTATAACTTCCCATGTTCTGAAAACCACCATCACATCTGCTCAGCATTCCTGCTCTCTTCACTTTCATACGAAAGATGCTGCCTTTAACAACTGCTGTCACCAGTTATGTACTCCTTTCTATGTTTTTGTCTTCCCCAGACCCGACGTGGCACTTTGTGTGAGAAGGTATTGACAGGTCTCAAAAGGAACCATTTGCAGTTTGCAGGTCCTTCCTGTGCCCTTTCCATGTGCTCTTGACTCTCTTTTGGGCTGTTGATACAGATGTAGGGTTTCTGTGGCTGACCTCAGAGGAATTCTTCTGATCAGCAGGAAGGCTGCCATGTTTGCCTGATGACTCATCCTTATACTCTCTTTCCCTGCCCTTGCCTCTTATATTTGAGTGATATCAGATAACATCTATTAAAAACAAAGCAAAAAAAAAGGGTCTCTTAGAACTTACAGCTCTCCATAACAATGGCTTTCTCTCTTCTTTGGGCAGCTCATCACTAAAAGAAACCATCAATGAAAGGGTTGGATCAGGGCAACTCCATACTCGCTTTGCTTCCCCTGCTTCTGTGCTGTGTCCTTCTCCTAAAAGCCCTTGCTGTTCTGCCATTGCACAATCAAAGATAGCTCTGACATACAGTTGCTGAACTCAGAATGTTTTAAGTCTAAACATTGTGAAGTCAATTATGGAAAAAATACATGACTCTCTCACCAGGAGAAAAAAAGCAGCTATCTATATTTAGATCTTGATGTTGGGTTCTGAGAATCCCAAATGTCAAAACACTAACGTCAAGGAAAATGGAAACAGCCCTATTGATAGTTCAACCAAGTGACAATATAAAGTTTCAAGTAATTACTTGTGAGTTAATGAGTGATTAACAAGTCACTCTTTTTAATTACTTTTCCAGAAGGACTTCAAAGACTTCAGATGGAATTTCACCTGGGTTTGGGTAAGTATTGGCAAGAGCTAGTCTGCAAAATTGGTTGGGCAATGGACTGGCATTTTGGTGAGATTTCTCGTTCTTCCATCTGGTCACTTGGAAATCTCAGGACTAGGTTCTATCTTGGCCTTTTCTGGCATTTTTAATACAACTTAAAACCAAGAAATGGAACAGCTAATAAAAAACAAGATGAAGGCAAATCAGAATGCTGCTGAATTTAGATTCCTGTTCTTTCCAAAAAGATTTTCTACCCCTTAAAAATAAATAATTTCAAAATTGCGGTAGATTTTAAAGAAAGGACCATTGCTGTTCCTGTGACTGACCAAAGAAATAGAACGCACCTGATTAAAATCATGAAACAGATGGAATAGCTTCAAATTTTTTTTCTTGATAATGTATATTAAAAACCACATGCAAATTCTTCATTTCCTAGACTGAAAGTCCCAAAATAGCACCAAAACCACCACCAAAACCTGAATTTGGTCATGAATAGTCCAATAACTGCAAAACCATGACATTTAATAATAAGTTAACAAGACTTTTTCTCTGTCTTGCTCTTCGCAGCTGGCAGTTTGCATCAGTACACACTGTTACAGATAGAGGCAGACTGAATGGACCACTGACTAAATTCTCTATTTTAGAGTGTGGATTAGGCTATGTAGAAAACACAAATATTAAATGTAGTGTCCCTGATAAATACTGACTCTCTGGCAGGTTTGAAACCCATAATGCTAAATAAATATGCAGTTTCTTAGTGACACTTGACCTATGAAGTCAACTCCAATAATGTTATAATACATTGGAACAGGAACAAAAAACCAAATTAAATGTCTCCTGGGTCCAAATGATTATAACAGGTTTTGACTAACTTTCTTCACTTCTCCCCTCACTATTTGCCACCTAGTACTCAAAGCCTGTTTCTTATGTTATGAATGCCTGGTTTTCCTTTTTCTGCAAATTCACAGAATATTAACTGTAAACGTGCACAGCAGTTAAATAATTACAATAAGAAAGATCTGGTTAATAAAACTTCTTGCAAAGATGTGGAGGGATATAATACAACACTATTACAGAAGTATATTTGAAAGCAAAATGACCCTATAAATAATCCTTTACATGTTTTTTTTGTGAAGAAAATACTTGTGAAGAACATAAACTTATGCAACTCATATAAACATGAAACCTCCATAATCTGATTTGGGATAACCCTCCAGCATCACATAATCTCCCCCTGCATACTGTGATGTTAAGTAGTCATGTTTACAAAGTTCATTTAGTTTTTAATAATTCTCAAGGATAAGATCTAAAACTGAGAATAAAATTAGCCATCCCAACTCAGGAGAAACACAGTATGTACAATTATGATCTCTAATTTACAATCCCATCTTGGAACCACTGCCATAGAGAGACTATGGTCCTACTCCATATGTCTTCTGAAAAAAGTACTGATGAACCTAATGAGGCTATCTGAGAAAGGTCTAACTAACTTCTTTGTGGTAGACTGATGAATTTTTGCATTTCCATGTTTTTCAAGTGTTTTCCATGCAGTTCTGTAGATTAGCAAAAAATGGAATTAATGAGCCAAGTCCTTGGTCTTTATTTTCTGAGTCCATGCTCACGGCTATTTTAAGAAGAGTATCACAAAGCATCCCTTAGCCTATGCCTTGACTATACCTGATCTTCCCAAATGGTGCAATGGGGGTAGAGATAGATAGGTTAAAACTTTGGCTTCTAGCTCCCGTGGTGTTACATTGTGGTAGATCTGTTATCATGAGGTATGTATTGTGTGCCCACGGAATATTACAGCCTTCCTTTGGGGACAAGCTGCGGAGCACACCACCCTGTAGACATCCCCTGCAACCATGCAGCTTTTCTCAGGACCATAAGCCAGGTGTAATCTGTCTGAATTAAGCCATTAGTTAGTATATCCAGTTCTGTCATTTTAATCAAACAAACCTTCTGTTGTGTGTTGGTTTTGTTTTTTTTTTGCTTTACACAAGATTGCCGAGTTCAGCAAAGTTCCTATTTTTACTGTTGGCTAGATGCCACAGAGGTAAATGATAAAGTAATAAAGTAATTTATAACAAGAGTACATTATAAACAGAAATACAATCAGGGCTCAAATTAAGTCTTTCCATGTACTTAGAATTTTTACAATTGAGTGTCACTTTAGCAAAAATCTCTAGGTACATGACAATTAAAACTTGCTGCAAAGTAATGGTTAACACTGCTAACAAAACCACCTGAATGGAAAATACACTGTAGAACAAGAAAGAAAAAATCAGTCTTATAAAGCAAAATAATTTAGTGCTCTTTTCAAATGTTCCATTATTAGGTATTAGGTATCCTCTGTTGTCAGAGGATGTAGGGAGGCAACTAGGAAAGCTAAGGCCTCCTTGGAAATAAACCTTGCAAGAGAGGTCAAGGACAACAGAAAGGGCTTCTTCAAATACATTGCAGGTAAAGCCAACACTAGAGGCAATGTAGGCCCACTGATGAATGAGGTGGGGGCCCTGGAGACAGAGGATAAAAAGAAGGCAGAGTTACTGAATGCCTTCTTTGCCTCTGTCTGTACTGCTGGAGGCTGTCCTGAGGAGCCCCGGACCACTGCGGCCCCAGAAGAAGTCAGGATAGAGGAGGAATCTGTCTTGGTAGATGAGGGCTGGGTCAGGGACCAATTAAGCAAGCTGGACGTCCATAAATCCATGGGCCCTGATGGGATGCACCCGCGGGTGCTGAGGGAGCTGGCAGAAGTCATTGCTAGGCCACTCTCCATCATCTTTGCTAAGTCGTGGGCAACGGGAGAGGTGCCTGAGGACTGGAGGAAAGCGAATGTCACTCCAGTCTTCAAAAAGGGCAAGAAGGAGGACCCGGGTAACTATAGACCGGTCAGCCTCACCTCCATCCCCGGAAAGGTGATGGAACAACTTGTCCTTGGTGCTGTCTCTAAGCACATCAAGGATAGGGGGATCATTAGGGGCACTCAGCATGGCTTCACCAAGGGGAAGTCATGCTCAACCAACTTGATAGCCTTTTATGAGGACGTAACCCGGTGGATAGATGATGGTAAAGCTGTGGATGTGGTCTATCTTGATTTCAGTAAAGCGTTTGACACAGTCTCCCACAGCATCCTTGCAGCTAAACTGAGGAAGTGTGGTCTGGATGATCAGGTAGTGAGGTGGATTGTGAACTGGCTGAAGGAAAGAAGCCAGAGAGTGGTGGTCAATGGGACTGAGTCCAGTTGGAGGTCTGTGTCTAGCGGAGTCCCGCAAGGGGCGGTACTGGGACCAGTACTAGTCAATATATTCATTAATGACTTGGATGAGGGAATAGAGTGCACTGTCAGCAAGTTCGCTGATGACACAAAACTGGGAGGAGTGGCTGACACAACGGAAGGCTGCGCAGCCATTCGGAGAGACCTGGACAGGCTGGAGAGTTGGGCGGGGAGAAATTCAATGAAATATAACAAGGGCAAGTGTAGAGTCCTGCATCTGGGCAAGAACAACCCCATGTACCAGTACAAGTTGGGGACAGAACTGTTGGAGAGTAGCGTAGGGGAAAGGGAGCTGGGGGTCCTAGTGGACAGCAGGATGACCATGAGCCATCAGTGTGCCCTTGTGGCCAAGAAGGCCAATGGCATCCTGGGGTGTATTAGAAGGGGTGTGGTTAGCAGGTCAGAGAGGTTCTCCTCCCCCTCTACTCTGCCCTGGTGAGGCCGCATCTGGAATATTGTGTCCAGTTCTGGGCCCCTCAGTTCAAGAAGGACAGGGAACTGCTAGAGAGAGTCCAGCGCAGAGCCACGAAGATGATTAAGGGAGTGGAACATCTCCCTTATGAGGAGAGGCTGAGGGAGCTGGGTCTCTTTAGCTTAGAGAAGAGGAGACTGAGGGGTGACCTCATTAATGTTTATAAATATGTAAAGGGCAAGTGTCATGAGGATGGAGCCAGGCTCTTCTCAGTGACATCCCTTGACAGGATAAGGGGCAATGGGTGCAAGCTGGAACACAGGAGGTTCCACATAAATATGAGGAAAAACTTCTTTACGGTGAGGGTGACCGAACACTGGGACAGGCTGCCCAGAGAGGTTGTGGAGTCCCCTTCTCTGGAGACATTCAAAACCCGCCTGGACGTGTTCCTGTGTGATATGGTCTAGGCAATCCTGCTCCGGCAGGGGGATTGGACTAGATGATCTTTCGAGGTCCCTTCCAATCCCTAACATTCTGTGATTCTGTGATTCTGTGATTCTGTATTGAGAACAAGAACTAAAGTATCAGATTAAATATAAATCAATGGGATGTAAGTTAAATGTGTATTAAGCAGAACAGTAGACAGACTGAAAAGGAAAAGGCTTCCAGTACAGTGACTGACTTAATGTATGCTTTGAGACATAAATTGAACCTGTGTTAAGTGAGGAAAATACAAGTCTAAACCATCAAGCTTCTTTCACTGTTTTGGATGGTCTGGGTCTAAATTAATGACAACAATAGTTATAATTATATTCTGGTTTTATTGTTATCTAATTAATTTAAGCTTTCAAAGTGGAAAAAAAATAGTGTGTATGCCAAGCTTCAGCCTGCTGTGACATAAAGCGTCTGGGTTCTAAATCAGCTGCAAAACAAAGTTTTTAATGGGAACAGCAATTGACCCTTGGCAGTCACAGTGTAAAGAATTGCTGCTGTAGTATTAAGTTACATTTCTGTTCCCTGGGCACAGTCTTACAAGTTATATAACAGCAACCATTGCAGGATTACTCAGTCCCTTTACCTAACCCTAATTGCATGCTAGACTTGTGGCTCCCATAATAGTTCTCCTCTATTGCCATGCTCAGAGAAGATGTCAGTGACACCACCAAACCCAGATCCTGCTGCCTGCACAGACCAATGATGTTCTGCTTACTAGTACCACCCACCCTAAGGGATATTATTTTGTTTTTCTTTCTCTCCTTTCCTAGCTGGCAACCAATTCCTGCCCAAAATTATCTACTCCCAGAAAAAATCTGCACAAATAACAGGTATATAAACTACAGGTACAGTACGTACTGTACTTCATTTCTTGGCATTTGTGTGAGACAACCACCCAGCTGGAGAAGGAAAGAATATTAAAATGTGTGATACAAGGCTATATTTTCACTTGGGTTTTCTGGAAATCATCTGCACAATAGCAGCAGAACTTAAGTGTTTTTTGTATCTCACATAGTCTTTAATATGCAGAACTTGACAGTATTCAGGCCAACATTTTCAAACCGGTCTACCTGTAGTTAGGCAAGCAAAAATCTGGTTTAAGTTGTGTTAGTCATGTGATTTTTCAGAAAGCAAATCATCTGATAGATCCCTGTTAACAACTGGTTGGTACCACTTATCAAAGATAACATCTTACCCACCTTCCAAAGATATGGGACAGCTGTGTCTCACTGTTTTCATAATTGGGAAATAATGTGACTACTGATTACTAATAGTAGCACTGCAAAGTCCTTGACCTGACTCAGAGTCCTCTTTTACCAGCTGATGGGCAAGCAAGTATGGAGAGATGGTTTTATCCTGAAGAAAAATATTTTTTCCTGTTCAGGGAAGTCTGGCTCACCACTTTTAACTCTTAAATCTTGTAAAACTTTTCCCTGAGGGGAAAAAGCCATCTGCTACCAGACTGCCAAGTGTGAAGCCAGGTCACCAACAGTGTAAAGACAAGGATTCAAGGAGGAACAGACTCTCGGCCATCTCTTGGACCTGTGCTCATCTAAAAGCAACTGCCTTTCAGTGGAAATGTGCCTCCAGGAGAAATCCAGTCCACAAAATTTCACATCTTGTCTGCAGAGTCATCTCGCTGGCAAATCAGACTGGATAAGGGATTTAGCTACCTCCTGGCATTCAGCATTTCACACAACAGATGGAGATTTCTGAGAAATCTCTCTGGCAAGGTTTCAGCATGGGAAATATCTGTGTGAAAGGCAATGGATATGTTAAGGAGTTAAAAGGTCTCCTAAGTGGTGTGCTCTAACAGATCTGGTTGCTAATGAGGCAAAAGGCAGAAAAGGATGCAGCATGCTGAGAACATACTGTTACCTCTCCTGGCTTGAAAAGTTAGCCTAACTCAGAAGTTCCTCCTAACTTACAGATGGATCCCAGCAGAAGGAAAATTTGATTATGAAGATGGGCAAAGCAGGATAAAATAGCATTTGCTCACTGTTCAAAAGCTTCTTAGGAAAAAGCATTTTGCTCCAAAACACACTTTTCCTTTCCCTCTCTTCTCAGTTTTCCTCCTTCTTAATGTAACCTGTAATTTTGATACTTCACTCTACATACTTTTGGCCACCTTTATTGTTTTCTTCCTCTCTCTTACCTTTTCCTGCACAACATGCTGTGCAAGTAGCAAGACCCAGAAGGGGTTCCTGGATGTATATTGCAGAGTGTTTGACCTGCGAGGCAATTCACTTATTTCATTTTTCTCTGGTACTTCTGGCAGGAAGAGGCTTCTTATTCCTATGTACTCAGTATATCAAACCAGATGTCTGTGTAGCACTGCGGTGTTAGCTGTCCCCTTCCACACTAATCGAAAAATGATAACTAAAACATAAAAAGGAGTAGGTTTTAGGGAGGTGAGATTGACTGTAGGGGAGCAAAGTGATAACTGGGAAAAGCTGGGTTAAATAAGTGTCCTCTGCTTTTTATTCCTAATGTCAGCGTTAGTCATTCTAATGAATGATTCCATAAGTCATCATTTTTTTTAAAAACAAACTGTGTCATAATGCAGAGCTACAAGATCTTCATATGTGCAGTTGTATCAATAACCTTACAGCTTACTCTCAACACTTCACTATTTTTGTGGGATACACATACAGGGGCTGCATGTATTGTAGTCAGCTGTGACCTGTGGATTTGCATCAGTAAGCACATTAAAGGGACAGCCTGTTTGTGGAGCACGGGGGTCTGCGCTGTCTCTGCTTCCACGGTCAGATGGTTGCACAGAGTACTCAGGATTACAATTCCCTCAGTAGGTAGCTGGAGCCAGAAGAGCACACTCTGTTCTTGTCGAAGTATAGTAGTGGTATAGTAGTATAATTGTATAATAGTAGTATAAAAAGGTATAATAGTAGTATAAAAAAGTATAATAGCAGTATAATTGTCTAACGACTAAGTTAGACAAATATAACCAGCTGAAAACATAACATTGTCCCTTTCCCGTGTCTCTAATAATTTTCTGCAGTGGTGGGCAAATTATTGATCTGTTTGATCTAATGCTATTGTCTGCTCACAAGTTGCTTAAGGCCGGCTTCCATTTCAACAGCAAGCCCATTATTTAAACTACAAGATGTATTCATAGGTTAAACAATATATTCCCTGGAAATACATTGCTTTCAGCATTTGCTATTCATAAATCTCCTCTTGCTTAGCTAAATCCTGTGACATTACTTCAGTTGCCCCAGTAAGTTACTTTTAGAAACAAGATTAAACTGGAGTAAGTCAGCTTTAATTTCTTCACAAGATGGAACACAAGCCTTTGCATGGAAATATAGCTGTACCTTAGTTTCAAGGCTTTCATTCCCTATAAAAAGTTACAGAAGTATACCTTTTGTGGAGTGGTGATAGTTTCTATCAGGCAAAGGTTTATATCATATCACTTGAACTACTCCAACACAAAGCAAAGGCACTAAGTTACTCAGTCTGTCACTGAGAAAAATACAGTGGGTGGAAACATGGATAGTAACCACAAATTAGAGTAATTTCTTCAGTGTAAAGACTGGGGCCGTGTGCCTCACTGCAACACAGCAGGGCCTGGACCCCAGCTGGAACCTTCAGGAGCTACCAAAACACATGTAAGACACAGAGGACAGAGAGAAATCTGGTTTGGTACTAATGAGCAGTCCTGAAGAAGCACCAAGTGATGTCTGCCTGAGGGCTGCTGATATAAGTTGGGTGCTGCAAAAATCCCCACACCTGCCACCAGAGCAACCTGTGTTTGCTCTGCCACTGTTTGCACAATGTTCTGCAATATAAAGCTCAGTATCTTAATGAGAGCAGAGGCTAATGGGAAAAGCAGTTGAGCTGGGAGAGGGGTTTTGAACTTAAGGTGTCTGCCATCAGTGACATTACGGTCATTCACAGGTGCTGGTGGTGACAGCCCCCCGGATAAGCAGAGCAAGATACTCAGATTCTTTGTTCTCATTCAGAAAAACTCCTCTTGGCTCCAAAGGAAGTTTGAGTGGAAACAGGATAAGGTGCCTGGTATTTTGCTCAAAGCTAGTAGAGCTGGAAATAGCCTATCAGGTTGTTGGGGAACACTATAATATGTCTATGAAGGTTTTATCAAAACTACACAGAAGCAAAGGAGCTACAGGAAGATACTCATCCCCCATGAAAGATTAACCATAACAAAATCTTCCAAGCTTGCTCCTACTGCTGATTTCATTTCTGCTGTCTCTGACTGTGCTGCAAAAGGGTTAGTAAACTCCGGTGAGACAGTACCAATCTCCATGTCTATATGCTTCTTCTCAGCAGCATTACTTCATAGCCTAGATATCTACTGTCAACAAAAAGTACTGGCCAGCCCATGAGACAAACACAGTAGTCAGTCAATAGCTGATTGCAGACATCTGCCTTGCTCAGGAGCAGCGTTCGGCACTGTTTGTATTAAAAAAACTTTTGTGGCTAGACGGCAGGACTGACTCGCTTGGAGCTTGGTTACCGTAACAGGCCCCCAAGGCAATGACGCACAGCTTGAGAGAGGAAGCAGGTTCTCTGATTTACAAACCATGCTCCCCGCTTCTCTGCCAAATAACTTGAGTGTCTAATTGCACCTTAAAAAGGGGGCAATCTGTAAGAAAAAACAAACTTACTTATGAATAAGTGCTGATTGTAACTTACACAGCCCATGTTCTAGTCTTTTGACTGTCCTACTTGCACTTCATATGTTTAGCCACTGTCCCAGGCAGGGGACTGTGCGTGTCACCCCAGGACTGGTGCTAAAAGCCACTGGGATTCGGGGAGACAGTGGTTTCCCTAGTCCTTCTGCGAACAAGCAGAGTGTCGTGGTGGCACCATCCTTAAGCAGGCAGCACTGTATCCTCCGCGACGACAGAGTATGTCTGGCCCATGGAGGGGCTGGTCTTTTGAGAGCTGGTATTTCCCTAACACTACCTTCTTCCCTAAACAACAGCAACATCATACAAGGTTTCCTCAAGACTCCAACAACTGGCCCAGTAAGTGGTCCAACTTTCTGATATATATACTTTGAAAACACAAAATAAAGTGTAAGAGCAAAGAATGGGGTTCTGGAACATTATCTAAAAGCTAGGGAAACTATACTTTAGTGACAGTCACCCTTTAAACCTCCATCATTGGTAACCCTTCACACTCTCAGGTTCAGAGAAGAGCTAAAGTGGGTCTCAATTACTGAAGATGGCAAAAACATAAGAAAAATTATCTGGCATATTTAAACTTTTGGGCCAAAAATCTGTTGCAGCAAGCTTAGTTTCTGCATATATATTTAGCAATAGTAATCCAAATGCTGGTAGTCCTGCTTGTATTATTTGGATTTTCATGAATACTGGTTTTGCCTGTTCAGCAGTCATTGTTCAGCAGGTGGGATCTGTTCTGTACATTTTGGTCTCTGACTGGAATCCTGAAAGTTTCTAAGCAAATTAATTATTTGTTCTTAAGCACCTGTTTTTAGTTACAGATACAAGCAAAGAATTGGCATTTCTCAAACAATGACATGAAAAAGGAAAAAAAAAAGATTCTCTGTGTGACTATGGTCAAGGGAGAGAATTACAGACAAATTGAATGCTGGAATGTGAACAAATATTCTCCAAATCTGTGTTTGCAGCAATCAGGCGTCTCTCACTACAAGAAAGGCAGTCATTCTAGGATCTAGTGAAAGGCTCTCAGGTTTAATCTTTCAGTATTTCTGTGCCAAACAGGTTCACATAGTTTGGACAACTTTTGAATAAGCATCAGTCTTTTGAATACTTACCTAAGGCAAACTACAGAAAACTTTCAACTGCCTCTATTGGAACTAATTAATCCCTTGAGCTAAAGCTGGTGCAGCTGGGTTTATGCAATTTTTCAAGGAAGAGGATTATTGCATTTAAAAAAAAAAAAGATTTATCAATACATTTATAAGAAAAGAAATAGGATGCCTTATTTAATAGAATAAGTCCTTGCTTTTGAAGCTATGGTGATAACAAACATTATATGCTCTGAGGTTAAGTATTAGACTAGCAGGTGACTGCCCATACATGAACCTGTCCTTTCTGAAATCAGAAGTGCAGGCCTCAACTCTAACTGTACCTTATCTAAAATTATATAACATAGGCAAAAATAATGATTTCCTTCTACTTTCTCTTGGAGCCTTTTCTCAGGAGAAATCACATCTTTCTCAATGCCTAAAAAGCCAAAGGGAAGTTAACATAAAAGCTTTTTGAGAATATCAGTGCTCCATTTACTTTTCTTCTCCTGGTACTAATCAATGGTGAAGGATTTTACCTCAGAGCCTCTGATTCTACATTTACTTCTATGTTCAGTGCAGTTCCCTTATCTTGCATCTTTGTCAGAGCAACATATCTCACTACATAAGTGCTAGAAGTCATTTACTGAGTGCATGAATGAAATTCACAGCTGAGCTGCAGGTATTTGTGTGGACTGGAGTGCTCCTTCCAAAGAATAAATATGTTTTCTTGACAGCTTCCCCATGTTTTCTTTGCTTGTAAAGACAGGCAATGGGGGAGGTAAGGGGTAAGTGAGTCAAAAACATGCACAGCTGTTCGGAAGATATCATGTCTAATTATATAGCGGAAGTTGGTTTTCATTCTGCGATGGAAAGATAGCAAAATCTTCCACATATTTCTGATAAAAATGAGTTGTTCCAGTCTTTGATTTTTTTTGAATCAAACCTCAGTTTAGTTTTTCATCCCAAATGCTTTCAAGTCAGGTAGAGAATAGACTTTAACCCCAACATATCTGGCTAATGTATTTACCACGAGGCTGTGTTTTTCTTCATTGATCTTGTTTCCATGAAACGTACTGGTTTCAATGATGTGACCAGTTCTAACACCAGCTCTGTCCTCTTCTGTGTCAAATGGAAAGCGTTTCTATAACACAGTCTATCTTCTCTATCTCAGCAGAGTTTATCCATATTTATTTCAGCTAATCTTTTGATTTAATGTGGTAATCACTTAAATATCCTAATTGGCTAATTTTATTATTACATTCACTACTAATGTGCTAATTGTTTTATTTCTGTGAAAGTTGTAAAAAATACTACTCAATATTTATTTGTTTGTCTTCTACTCCATTTATTTTTATTAAAATCTCGTTTGATTTAAGCTAAGAAGAAAATGATATATTGCCATACACACAACCTAATCTGATCTGTTATTCTTGCTGCAATAGTGTTTGAAGAAGATACCTTAAAAGCAAATGAGATTATAGTTCTGCCCATGTTAATTGCTGCGTTCTTTGACACCAAAATTTAGTACAGAGCTGTAATCAGATTCAGCTTTATGAATTCTTCCCCTCTGTTGCATGCCCTTTTCTTATCTGTAATCATGAGTTACGCTGTCTACCACATTTCATGAGATTTCATTTACCTCAGGAGAAATCCCCATAGTGTTTTTATTTCACTTTGGTTCAGGCAGAACTGACTTTTTTTTTTTTTTTACTATTTTTTTCTTGTTCTGGGCAAGTGACAGCCCACCTTGATGAAAAGACTTGATGAAGTCACATTGTTGGTCAGGGCCAGAGCAGAGCTCAGAGCTGAGTGTCAGGTATGGGCACACAGACCTTGTTGGGTGAGAGTGGGTGTCAGCTGGCAGAGGACACCTATTCACTTTACATCCTTGCCCGGTGATATGTCTCCCTTTTTTTCGTGTAGGTGTCAGCTACTTCCCAGTGACCTCAGGGTGAAAGACTGTAGCCGAGGGAGCTGATGCGGTGGTGAGTCACTCATACTTGCTCAACTAAGGGGCTCACCTCCTGCATCATCCTTGTTTTCCCTTACCAGGCTCTGCTGCCTCTCACAGGCCAGCTCTCGTGCAACTCCAGACGAGACCATTTTCTCTTTCACATTTTTTTGTCAACGATCAAAATCAGAGATGAGTTTAAAAAAAAAAAGAAGCAAGCATAGCCTTTGGGACTCTTCTGGAAACTGGACATCCCCTTGAGATTAGAAGAGGTTGTTACTTTCCAGTAGTAACTAGCTTCTATTTTTTTTTTATTCAATAGCAGATCTGAATTTCAAAACAAAAAGTTCATGGATGCTTGTCTGGAGGACAAGGACAACTCTAACCTGGAATTATTAACATACGTCCATCTATCATATTTTGCTTACACATGGGTAAAAGCAAGACTGTGAAAGCTTCAGGGAGGGGGATAGTTTGATACATCCTGAAAAAGTGCTAAACTTCCAGATGTTTATCTCATCCCAGCTCCAAACCTTTCACCCGCCTCTTCTTTTATATGGTTTGTTTCCAGTGCTGCAGTGAGAATGTATCTTCAGGATATATTATGAAAAAGTGAAGGTAGGTCACAAAAGACAAATACAATTCTGGTTTAAGCAAAGGCCTCTGATCACAAGCATAGACAATGTAGAAGGAGATTAATGAAAGTTACCCTGTCCTTGGATTCACCCCTTTGAAACTGCATGATTAATACAACGTCCCATATACCCTGCATCTCAGCTGTGAACTAATACAACATTCACATGACAGCAAAGCTCAAATTTAGCCCTTAAGAAGCTGCTTGCTGATGTCTGAGATGACGTGGGTATAGTAAAACCTCTCTAATGCTTAAATCCTGCTGCTGCTTCAGAACAGTCAGCACCTCGTTAGCCCTAGCTCTTTTTTTGATAGGAAATGTCAGCTTGCCACAGGAAATCTTCTACACCCAATGGCAGGAGCATCTGTCTCCATCTAGTGTTCATCCATCTGCATTTGTACTCCGCTGCCTCACCAAGGAAATCACAAACTGAGAAGGGAAAGCAGGGGAAATGCTTGTTCACTAAAACGTCATCCTTCTCACCCATGAGATGTCAGAATTATGCGTTTGCCACAGTTGGAGGTAGCAGCTGTTGTATAAACCTGCTGGTGAGCTGTCAGGGCATTCAGCACTCTTACCTTCATCTTGTGCTAAAAGAGTGGGAGGTGACAAAAAAAGGTTAGAAAATCTTGTCTTTTTTTACAGTGTTCTTCTGCACATGACCAAAGTTATATTCAGGCTCTGTCTGTTGTTTAACGCCAAGGGAATCTCTTAGTATGAGAAGTGAAATGTTTAATTAAGGAAAAACAGCGTGGAAACATTTATAGGGATACTTTCCACTGTAACTTCCAAAGTACTGGATAAGAGTTACTCAACTTGCCTCACAAGGTGATTCTGAAGAAGCGAAATGTCACACCCTCTGGGGGTTTTGAAACCAAGATAATTTTTCCCCAAAAACCTTCTGGGTGATTTGAGGGTATTTGAAGTGAAACCAGGGACAGACTACCACCAAGGTAACCTTCTGTTCCAGAGGCCCTGCATTTTGCTGCACATCTTGCCTGATCATTTATAAGAGAAACCTGTGCACAAAATGCAGGATAACCATTTTGTGTAGTACGGGGAAAACCGGGGGAGGCGCGCTCGCGGGTGCTGGGGATCGGTCCGGAGTAAGCTACTTGATCTCAATGTGAGTATGGAAGCTTCTCGTTTATTAACAAAGAAAGCAGTAGTTATATAGACTATGCATATGTTAATCGCGCGCCCCGATCGCACTTGTGATTGGTCCATAGGTTTACATATTCAGAGCCGTGACCGCCCCCTCCCCTCCCGGACGTAGTTTTGCTTCCCGCGAAGCAGGCACCACGAGGTTCTTTGTTCTGCTCCGTGCAAGGGGAGTGCAAGGTCGCTAGCTCTGGGCTTAACCCTTGCTCAAAGCCTGGGTTGCTCAGACTGCTCAGTGACTGACACAGGATCGTGCCCCTTCTCACTCAACCAAACCTCTACAATTTTGCACGGGTAGAAACAGAACTTGAAGGAGGTGGTAGGCCACACAGGCACTTTTGAGAAGAGAATGAGTCCCTTCACAATATTTTTAGGGCCATAGAGGGACCTTCAGGCTGCCTAGCTGGAACAGGATTGAGCCCTGGAGCCACTGCTGAAGTGGTAGTGCTGAGGCTAAGATGAGCTGTCAGCCACAGAGACAACGTCCTGAGAAACCCAGGATGGATATAAATATAAATTCTTAGTTTTAAAATAAAGGGTAGAAGAAAGATCCTGCAAGCTCAATATACAGCAGAGTATATTAAGAGCCTTTGTGGGAGCCATGGTCTTACTTAGTGTTCGTGAGATCTCTGTTAGTCCTATAAATGCTGAAATAATCACTGGCTGAAGGTAATTAAGCCCTAACCCCCATTTCTTAACACTTCTATATTTCAATAAGTGGAACCAGTTCCAAAATCTCAGAGAACAATCTGAATGTCAGTGGGATGAACCCAAATGATCTTGGTGAAAGCCAAGAGAGGCAAGTAAGGAAGCTATGGAGCTCTGGCATAGAGTTAGTACTGGTATCATCTTCCAATGGCTTAGTATTGTCTCTAGGCAAAACAGATTTACAGCAGCTGTTAATGTGTTCACACATTTCAGTTTCCCCATTTCACATCTGACTGTCTTCCCAAAACATGTTAACTCACAGGATGCTGAGGAGTGTAAAAGTTTGAGGGATCCAGGCTGCCTCTCATGGTGGGGACCACAGAAGAAGGAAGCAGCGGGGACCTCAGCAGGAAGAAGGAATGTAACACAAAGAGATTGTCTGATCTGTGGGAACCTATCAGACCTTCAGGGAGTTCCTGAAGTGCTGGGGTATGGGGAAGTGGTGCACAGGATGCTCCTGGAAGACATATGGGAGTGCAAGGAACTCCAACTCCAGCTTAGAAGCCTCACCAATGCGAGACTCCAGGAAACAGTATCTCACATTCCTTGTTCTATTTGAGAAATTGCTCTCTTTTGTTCATACTCCCTTCTCTAATGCTTGACAGCTTCTCCCTTGTTCTGAGGACTCATCTCAATTATAGTCTCCAGCACTGAGTTCTTGCTGACCTCCAGTTAATGAGAACAAGGCAAAGACCACTCATGATAGGCTAGAACTTAAGGAAAAAAAGAGAGCCTATTTGCTTTGGAAGAAGGGTCGGGTAACTTGGGAGGTCTATAGGGATGTTGCCAGGTCATGTAGGGAAAAGATTAGAAGGGCCAAAGATCAGTTAGAGCTTGATTTGGCTGCTACAGTCAAAGATAATAAAAAAAGTTTCTGCAAATACTTTAACAGCCAAAGGAGGGTCAAGGAGAGCATCCACCACTTGCTGAATGAGGAGGGTAGTGTAGTGTCAGGGGATGAGGAAAAGGCAGAGGTGCTCAATGCCTTCTTTGCCTCGGTCTTTAATGTCAAGACAGGTTGTCCTCAGGAGACTCAGCCCCCAGAGCCTGAAGTTAGGGATGGGGTCTGTGTGAAGCCCCTGTAATCCAGGAGGAGATGGATAGTGACCTGCTGTGCTAATTGGACACCCACAAGGCTATGGGCCTGGATGGGATTCACCCCAGAGTAATGAAGGAACTGGCAAATGAACTTGCCAAACCACTTTTGATTATCTACCAGCAGTCCTGGTTAACTGGAGAAGTTCCAGCTGACTGGAAATTGTCAAATGTAACGCCCATCTACAAGAAGGGTTGGAAGGATGATCCAGGGAACTATAGGCCTGTCAGCCTGACCTCGGTGCCAGGCAAGGTGATGGAACAGATCATCCTGAGTGCCATCACATGGCACATGCAAGACAATCGAGGCATCGGGGCCAGCCAACATGGATTCATGAAAGGCAGGTCCTGCTTGACCAACCTGGTCTCCTTCTATGACAAAGTGACCTGCTTAGTAGATGAGGGCAGGGCTGTGGACGTAGTCTATCTAGACTTCAGTAAGGCATTTGACACTGTCTCCCACAACATCCTCCTAGACAAACTGGCTGCCCGGGGCTTGGATGGGTGGACTCTTTGATGGGTTAAAAAGTGGCTGGATGGCCAAGCCCAGAGAGTGGTGGTGAATGGGGCAAAGTCCAACTGGCGGCTGGTCACTAGCGGTGTTCCCCAGGGCTCATTTCTGAGGCCAATGCTGTTCAATATCTTTATAGATGATCTAGACATAGGGATTGAGTGCACCCTCAGCAAATTTGCAGATGACACCAAGCTGGGTGGCAGTGTCGATCTGCTGCAGGGTAGGAAGGCCCTACAGAGGGATCTGGACAGGTTAGATAGATGGGCCGAGACCAACGGCATGAGGTTCAACAAGAACAAGTGCCGGGTCTTACACCTCGGCCACAACAACCCCATGCAGCGCTACAGGCTGGGGGAAGAGTGGTTAGAAAGCGGCCCGGTGGAAAGAGACCTGGGGGTGTTGATCGACAGCCGGCTAAACATGAGCCAGCAGTGTGCTCAGGTGGCCAAGAAGGCCAATGGCATCCTGGCCTCTATTAAGAATAGTGTAGCCAGCTGGTCTAGGGGAGCGATCGTCCCTCTCTACTCGGCACTGGTGAGGCCGCACCTTGAATACTGTGTCCACTTCTGGGCTCCGCACTTCAAGAAAGTTGTTGAGGTGTTGGAGCGAGTTCAGAGGAGGGCGACCAAGCTGGTGAAGGGTCTGGAGGGTCTGACCTACGAGGAACGGCTGAGGGAGCTGGGGTTCTTTAGCCTGGAGAAGAGGAGGCTCAGAGGTGACCTTATTGCAGTCTACAACTACCTGAAGGGAGGTTGTAGTGGAGTGGGAGTAGGCGTCTTCTCCCAGGCAACTAGCGATAGGACAAGAGGACATAGCCTCAAGCTTCTCCAGGGGAGGTTCAGGTTGGACATTAGGAAGCATTTCTTCTCAGAAAGGGTTATTAGACATTGGAACGGGCTGCCCAGGGAGGTGGTGGAGTCAGCATCTCTGGATGTGTTTAAGAAAAGGCTGGACATGGCACTTAGTGCCATGGTCTAGTTGACATGGTGGTGTCAGGGCAATGGTTGGACTCGATGATCCCAGAGGTCTTTTCCAACCTGATTGATTCTGCTATTCTGTATGATCTGACTCGGGCAAATACCTCAAGTGCTCCTGATGTTGCAAATGTCAGTAATTGAAAATAAGGTAAAGAAAAAGAAAGAAGAGAGGCACTGGATAGCAATATTCAACATTTGGCATTTTATGTAAATCTTATTTTCGTATTCTGCTGCTCCCATCTGCCCATCTTGCAATTCCTCTGAAAAAAAAAAGGACTTTGTGTTTAGATTTTGAAACAGACTTTGCTGGAACACTTTCACCTTGAGGAGGAACTCTCTTAGTTGGCATTATGTGTGTCAGGAGGTGTTAGGGGTAAACAAGAATGTGAATCTAAGTTTTTCAATGTACAATGGCTGATTTTAACCTTAATAGTAAAACCAGATGAGTTTTTCATACTTCTGAATTTCACAATGACAATTTCACATGGTACCGATCATTAATGGGCATACTGCAAAAGAAGTTCGGTTTTGGTTAAGCATCCAAAAGCTTGGATGTATTTACAAGCCTCTCTGGTTTGGAAATAGGCAGACATTTTCATCAGATCTGGATTTCCTGAATCTATTCCAGAGATCTTCTGTTTTAGCCAGCTCAGAAATGGTACAAAAAGAGTCACTGGGGTGTTTCAATTTTCATGTAACTGGTTGACAAGAGACAGATGGATGCAACATATGATGCATTTTATTATTATCATCATTATTATTATTGCAACTACAACTGGTGTTAGTTTTGTGTTTATATACGTCTTCCAAATTTCAGAGTGTTTGAGCTCTGGAGCAATTCTTACTTTAGCTGAACTACATTGCCCCTTTCTAAGCAATAACAATAGTTCCGTTGAGTAGGCAAATACATACTTGCGGGTATACAAGTAATTTAAAGTGAATGTTGTGCTCAGGAATAGGACTGAAGTGGTAGGCATTAAGTCCTTTATAAACTCCCAGAACAGTAAAAGCACTTGCAGTAGCAATTCTTTCTCATACTACCAGCATTCCTCCAGTCTGTTCTCGTGGAAACATCCTTAGCTATGACTAGTTCAGTTTCTGTGGCAGTTCAACTTTCAGCTGCTTTGCTGAAACTGCCAAGAAAGTTGTTCTAGAGGAAGAGGTGCCTGATGTGGTTTTGGATGTGAACAATGATAACGGCAAAAATGGTAACAATGGTAGCAGTTAGTTTTGAGCAGTTCAGGTACTGGGAATCTCACAGTGCCTCCCCTTCAATTGCACCTACATTCAGTGTACTAATTCAACATTGTGCCAATTTATGCAGAACATCTTCAGATAGCTGCCATTTTGATTAAAATGAAGTTCCAATTGCTTGAGTAACAAGGGTACCATATAGCCACCATGGGTGAGTTAGGATTTTAGGACTCAAGTAGGGAAATGCCAGATTACAAACCTCTCCCCAAATACAAAATTTCTCTTAATCAGCAATGATGGCACATAAGTATGTGGCATATGGCTTTTACTACTTTCATAGTAACTCTTCTGCACTGTAATGCAGGCATGAGACTGAATAAGCTTATGTGTGATATGTGAAGGCAGACTCTGACTCAAGAGCAGCTCATGAAATAATGACTGGAAAGAACAATGATCTGTGGGAATGCTGCCCAGATCTATGAGAACTGCTAGGATTGCTTTTCCCAGACTAATGAGCCCTGGGCAGCAACAGCTTGAAATGTTGAAACCATGAGCATTTTTGAGGGAGGACATTTTAGAAGAATGTCTTGAAACTGCATTTTGTAACTGCGGAGAATAAAGTGGAGACTTTGTGTGGGGGTTGAGACTGTTGGAAGTAGGATGCATCTCACCTAACTTCAGCCATCTTCAAGGAACATATTTAGCCTAAACTGGTCATCTAGGTTTCCTCTGTCATCAATGGAGAGAGACAAGTCTATATTTAGCCTGTATGAAAGACTTCTTTGTGACATCTATTTCAGGATATGACACATTATCCTTGTAGGTGTCAATCATTCTCCACTCAATAGCACCTAGGCAACTGGACTAGACAGGATACTTATCTTTTAAGTATCCTGACTAAAGTTAGGGGAGACAAATTCTCCTTCACCTTCTCTCAGGAGTGGATACTGAGTATTCACTCCAGAACCTGTGCATAGACTGCAATTTTATTTCTGTCTGTTTAAATCCTTTAGCATTGGTTGATGGAAGAATAATTGCTCTTACATGCTGTGGCCCTGAAGGTTATAATCCAGAAGTACAGATTTGCTTCTTGCTGATGTTTGCCCCTTGCCCCTGGGAGGGACTGAGGAGGTGAACTGGTAAATAGGCAAGCTGTATCTAGTAAAATGAGGCTGTGATCTCTTCCAGTCTCATGAGATGTTGTCTGTCTCCATCTCATGAGAGACCACAGGTCTTTAGTCACCTGCACAATATCTGCATGGGACAAACCTCAAAAAATATCAGTGCTTATCAGTGCTGGAAGCCCCACCATTGGCACTGTAGTTAACTGCATACATTTTTTTTTTTGTGCAATTTCATCGCCACTGAAAGTATAGCTCCCAAAGACCATGTCTTCTTCCATACCTTGAGTGCAGATCTTCCTATCAATTACAACTGCTTGTGCTAACTGCCTGGGCCATACAAGGATTTAACCAAGGCACCTGAATATAATCAACAAGGAAGTTGAGTCCTACATTCTAGGCAGGCACGGTTCTGGCCACAGCAGCCACATTATTTTGAGCATAGCATGGGGAACAGCAAAGAATGGTGTTATCTATCTTCACTAGACAAATTTTTTGAGAGACTTGTGTCTTCTTTTTTTAAATGGATAGGCCATTCCATCATAATGGCACTGATACCCTTTGGCACTAACCCAAAGCATGGCTCTTTGCAAACTCTACTATAGTTTCAGACAGGGAGCAGACTACCTTAGCCAAATTTGGAAGGTGATGAAGAAAAGTAGATCTTTGTCCAAAGACTCCCTTCTCTCAAGCAGAAAGGACTTGCCTGAGCCAGAAAAAGAGGGATTCATCTCAGTAGTTTTGTATTCAGTACAGAGAAATAGCCACCCCCTGGGGTCTTATCCTAGACAGGCATCTGGCACCAGAAAGACGACTCAGCTTTGGAGGTGTCTATTTGTGCCAGGGTGATGAACTTAAGTGGGATGAAATAACTTATATGAGATGATGTGCCCAGCAAAACTGGGAATCAAACTCAGATTTCGCAGGTCCTGACCAAATGGTGATATCACAAAACCATCCTTTTCGATGGATTAGTATTTAGCTTTAGAAGAGTTGCTTTTATTATCTGTATCTAATTAGCTGTTTATTTTAGCAGTAAGGGCACTAAACAGATTGCCTTATTTATTATTTCCAATACATCATGAGTAATTGATTTTTCAGTCCCTTGGAATATAAATAAATATAAATAAAAATAAAAGTTTTTAGTAAAATCAAACTGAAAAAATATCAGACAAATATTGGACAAATAAAAAGGGTAAATGAAGTTCATATTATGTCAAATACAATGTTTCAAATGTTTGTAAAGAAAAAACTACTCCATGTTTAAGCATTTGAGTACTTTTAAGACTTGTTTAATTTTTTAATGAAATGAATTTTTTAAAATAAACTTTTTTAGGAAGACTTTTTTTCTTCCCTAGCAGGAATAAATTGGCAAAGGAAAGGTAACTGTCCAAAACTGAGCTGTGGCATGAAATCAGCATTTTTTTCAAAGAAGAGAAGTTCAATCAGCTCTAGCATACTGGAGCTGGAGAAATCTGTAAAATGGCTGTCCCTAAAAAATGAAATTAGAAATGAACATGCATATGTATGACATATGTATGTTCATGCTCATATTCAGATGAACCCTGTAGCTCAGTAATGATCATTTGATTCAGTGAAAAAAACACTTGCCATAAAAGAAATATTGGACTCACCACATGCTGTGGCAGGGAGTCTCCCAGGCAAGTCTGTGACATAGACATGTCAACAATTTATTCAGAGTACAGCAGGTGGCTTAGACAAAGAGGAGGGAAGAAGCCTGCAAAAGTGGCCGAAAACCTCAAAGATAGGAGCAAAGCCAACAAATTCCACTTAGATTTTTCACTTCAGAATAATTCCTTTTAGTGGCAAAAATCCACCAAAAAGTGATAGAACCTATGTGAAGCTGTGCCTGAGCCCTCGAGACATCTCTGTGTTCCTACAGCAATAGCAAGATGTCACTGCTCTCGTTCATTCCCTTTCTCGCCATGAGGTTCAGACCATAGATGCTCTCTTCTCTGCTATGCAGAAGCAGTACAAAAGCCTATGCCTGAAGGCTGAGAGCTTCCAACTGCCAGTGTTAAATCTATATAAGGTGAGTGGCATGGTGGCTTGCAAAACTATCCCTGATTCTTGGGCCAGGCTCCATCTGTGAGCTGTAAAATGACAGCTCCGAGGGTGACCAAGGGACAGGGAAAAGCAAAGTTGCCTTGTAACAAATCTGGATCTGCCTTATGACAATCCACTTGGAAAACAAGCAGCAGCAGAGGAGTTGCCAATTTTCCTCTTATCTTTTTTGCCTTTGAAATAAATTCAGCATCTTTAGGACTGTGAGAGCAAGTGTGAGTGTGATCATCTTTCCAGAAAAGTGCAAAGAGCATATGGGTGAGTGTTTTGACAGGGCATTACCTATCCTTCTTACAAACTGGAAAAGAAGATTGCCTATAATTATCTGAATGCCATCATACTTAGGAAAACTTCCGACGTCTTTTCACTCAAAATGTTTGCTTCAGCCCAACCTCCATCGATGATTAGAAAACAGTTTTTGATGCTAACAGGTTGTTTGTGGGAAGTTTTTTCAGAAAAACATAATTGATGTAAAAAAAAATCCCTTTTAATCGGTTCCTCATGCCAAAGATTGTCAGTGATCATGACGTGTGCAACATAATCAGCCATAATCAAATCCTAGCTGGAGTAGTACCTCAGATGTTAATTGTATTCCTATTAGCCTAAATTTCATTTACCCATTAAGTGCTGATGGAGGAAGCAGAAACTTGTTCCAAATATTGTATGTTTGCCTTGAGCAGCCTAATCAAATGGATGAAAATACATAGCAATGGAGCACACACCACGTCAGCTTGGAAATGTCCATAGGAGTTGAATTTCTTGCTGCATTGTCTCTCACAGAGACTTTGCCTGATCCTCCCTGCTTCTGAGCTTAAGGACTTCAGAATGTAAGTGAAAATAATACCATCTCTACCAGATATTCAAACTATCCTTCCAGGGTTTAATTGAGAATTATGGAAATCCCTACATCTTTCTTGTAGTATTTCATTAAATTCTAAAGGCTTTTTCCTAAAAAGGTTCAGACTGCCTGATGTTTCTCTTGTTTTTTTCCACTGCTTTGAGATTTACGTAGTCTGATCACGTGTGCTGTTCAGCATTGTTTCAACCTACAGGATTTAACGTCTCTTTTTGGAGTGAAAATATGTCTTTACTGCAACCTCTATCAAACACGCGAGGCTCTCAGCCCTCTCTGAGACCTCCCACTGTGGGTAGGAAATATTTTTTCTGGAGTTCTCAGATATTACTTACTCTCCTCACCTCAGTTCACAACACTTCTTTCCCCATTTTGTCCTATACTCCACTTCTTGCTCCTTCCCCATTTTCTACCTTTTCTGCAGTGTTCTATCAATGCTATTTCCCCAGGAATTATGAAATAATATAAAGGGGAAAAAAAGGTGGCTATTTTTTTAAGAAGGAAGAAAAATTGACAAAAAACTTTTAGAAAAGGTAGTGTAGTGTCCTGGTTTGGCCTAAACCAGGCCGATTTTCCTTTCAGTGATTTTTACTTTCAGCTAAGTCTCCTCTAAGTAACTGCACTTTCTGAAACTAACTACATGTTTTGCAGACAGTGTCTGCTTCCAGGACTGATAACGCTCGAAGTTTGTAGTTATCACTGAGGCACCGGTAGGGATGTTGTGCAGTAAGGCTCTTGCTGTACTTAGTCTTAGAGAAACCAAGGTCACTGCTAAATTCCTCACTGCTTATGAGTGAAAAGCCGAAGGGGGGTCACAGCTGCAGGGCGGGAGCAGACAGGGCAGGTGACCCAAAATTGACCAACGAGGGTATTCCATCCCATACACGTCATTCTCGGTATAAAGTGGGGGGATCACGAGGGTCTCGGACTTGCTCTTTCTGCTATGGCCGGTGTCCAAGGAGGACTCCGACTGTTTTCCTGCTGCCCCCGATCCCGATCCGTGCATCCCTGAATCCAGCTCTCGACCGTCGCTAGGCCCAGCCTGGGCCTTCCCGGAGCCTGCCCTGCAGTGCCGGTGGTGACATTGCCGACATCGGGGGAGCTCGATCTTGGTTTTGTATATATATTTGTATATATTTGATTATTCCAATATTATTATTATACTCTTTTTCATTACTATAGGTTTATTAAAACTGTTTTAACTTTCCAACCCGGAAGTCTCTCTCCCTTTTCCCTTTCCCTTTCCCTTCGGGTTGGGGGGGGAGGGTTAACAGAGAGCATCTGCCACAGGTTTAATAGCTGGCCCAGCTTTAAACCGTGACAGATTTATTGGCGCCCAACGTGGGGCACGAGAGAAGCTCCAACAGGTTGCTCTGATAAGTCGAATCCCGGCTCCAGCGGGAGGAGACCCGGAGAGCTCAGCTGAGAGAGTATCAGATTTCTTCCTTTGAGATTTACGAGGGGTTGGAAATTAAAACAGATAGCGAAGATGCTGATGTCATTTTTGAACGCTGTTATCTCATCTCTTTATAAAGCCTTTTACAGAGTTAAGTGTAATGATACCTTACTTGCCGTATGCGCTGTTTGTTACTGTTTATGTGCAGTTTATCACTTCTGGGCACTGGTCAATGTGCATTGTTTTGTTATGGCGTTTCATACTGATTTATGTCGTGATAAACTGGGCTGTTACTATTCTGACAGCGGTAGCAGTGATTTTATCTGCGGACTCCGGGCGTCCTTCAGCTGATTGTGTTAATGATTACACTTCCAATTTTACTTCGGGAAATAGTACCTTCTCCTTTTCTGCCAAGCTGGTTCCTCTAGATTTTGTGAAATTAGGATGGTGCTGTCTAGGTGGCATGTTTTTATTTTCGGTTGTCCTGAATGTGTTTCTGATGTGGGATAAGATTAAGTATCGGTGCAGGGACAGGTGTAGGTATTATGCAGCCACCTCAGATCCTACAGCGTGTGCTGCCGCTACAGCCACTAAATCCACTGAAACCTCGGCAGCCTGCACCACAGCTGCTACACCCCCCAAGATAGCCACTGCAGCTACTCAGACTCTAACGAGTATCAGCACTCCCACGACAGCCACTGCATCTACTCAGACCCCAGCATCTAACGAATCTGTACCAATTGCTCCTGTAACCAGGAAGAAATACCAAAAGAAATCAGCTCGTGAAGAGGAGGATGATGACTTGGAGCCTTCTAAGGCAGAGCCATCATATGACCCAGGTGAGGGCCCTTCTCAGGCAGAGTCAGGGCCCGACACAGATGGGGGTTCCCTTGATCGTCATTTTAAAGCAGACCCATCACAGAAGAAAGGTCCTTCTAAAGCAGAACTATCACAGGAGGAGGACTCGGATGTAGAGATAACCTACCACTCCTTATCCCTGAAGGACCTGAGAAATATAAGGAAAGATTTCAGCCGTTATGATGGTGAGCCTATTATTACCTGGTTGCTCCGATGCTGGGATAATGGGGCAGATAGCATGCAATTAGATGGCAGAGAAGCCAGACAGTTGGGATCCCTGTCCAGAGATGGTGGTATTGATAAGGCGCTTGCAAGAAAGTCAAACACTATCAGTCTCTGGAGGCGACTCTTGTCAGCTGTAAAGAGCAGGTATCCCTATAAAGATGATGTTCTGAGCCACCTAAGCAAATGGACCACTATAGAAAAAGGTATTAACTACCTTAGAGAACTGGCTGTGCAAGAGATCATTTATAGACACCCACGGGAAATTGTAGATCCTGTAGATCCTGATGAAGTGGAATGCAACCGATCCATGTTCCGGAAGGTTGTGAAGAATGCTCCACCGACATATACCCACACATTGTCAATATTAGTATGGGGAGAAGATGATATGGCACGTTCTACTGTGGGTAAAATGGCTAACTGTATGCGACAGTATGAAGATAGTATTTCTTCCCCACTGCAGGCCCGTGTCTCGTCTGTGGAAAAACTGACAAAGGAAAACAAGGACTCATTTAAACAACTGTCAGACAAACTGTCCAGGATAGAGAATAAACTTGACTCTCTACCTACACAGGCGCACGTTGCAGCTGTTAAGAGAAAACGCCCTCCTACAGGACCAGCTCAAAGGAAACGGAACACATCACGAGGTATCCTGTGGTTTGCCCTGCGTGGTTATGGGGAGGACATGAGCAGATGGCATGGACAACCTACCAGTACCCTACAGGCACGAGTACGTGAGTTGCAAGCTAAAAGAAATATCAGAGAGAATTTTTCTAGGAGGATGGCTGCTCCAGTTACCAGTGAGCAGGACCCCAGTCAGGGTAGATGGGCCTCAAATTCCTTTTTCCCAAGTGTGAATAGGAGAAATGAAGGTCCAGTCCCTGTGAGCAGCACAAATCCATTTCTTAATTAGGGGGGCCCTGCCTCCAGCCAGGTGGAGGAAAGGGACAACCGAGTTTATTGGACTGTGTGGATTCGATGGCCTGGCACATCAAAACCACAAAGGTATCGAGCCTTGGTAGACACTGGTGCACAGTGCACCCTAATGCCATCGGATCATAAAGGGGCAGAATCTATCAGTATTTCAGGAGTAACAGGAGGATCTCAAGTGTTATCTGTATTGGAGGCCGAAGTGAGCCTAACTAAAAATGAATGGAAAAAGCACCCCATTGTGACTGGCCCAGATGCTCCGTGCATCCTTGACATAGACTACCTCAAGAGAGGGTATTTTAAGGACCCAAAAGGGTATAGATGGGCCTTTGGTATAGCAGCTGTAGAGACTGAGGACATTAAACAGCTGTCTACCTTGCCTGGCCTCTCAGAGGATCCTTCTTTTGTGGGGTTGCTGAAGGTTGAAGAGCAACAGGTGCCAATTGCTACTACCACGGTGCACCGACGACAATATCGCACCAATCGAGACTCCCTGATCCCCATTCATGAACTGATTAGACAATTAGAAAATCAAGGAGTGATTGGCAAGACTCGCTCACCCTTTAATAGTCCTATATGGCCAGTGCGAAAGTCTGATGGAGAATGGAGATTAACTGTGGACTATCGTGGCCTAAATGAAGTTACGCCACCGCTGAGTGCTGCTGTGCCAGACATGCTAGAACTTCAATACGAACTGGAGTTAAAGACAGCCAAGTGGTATGCCACCATAGACATAGCTAATGCATTTTTCTCTATTCCTTTGGCACCAAAGTACAGGCCACAGTTTGCTTTTACCTGGAGAGGTATCCAGTACACCTGGAATCGACTGCCCCAGGGGTGGAAACACAGTCCTACTGTTTGCCATGGACTGATCCAGACTGCACTAGAAAAAGGTGGAGCTCCAGAACATTTGCAATACATTGATGACATCATTGTGTGGGGTGATACAGCAGCAGAAGTTTTTGACAAAGGGGAGAAAATAATCCAAATTCTTCTGAAAGCTGGTTTTGCCATAAAAAGAGGCAAGGTCAAGGGACCTGCCCGGGAGATCCAGTTTTTAGGGATTAAATGGCAAGATGGGCGTCGCCAGATCCCGATAGAGGTGATCAACAAAATAACAGCTATGTCCGCACCAACTAACCAAAAGGAAACACAAGCCTTCTTAGGCGTTGTGGGTTTCTGGAGAATGCATATTCCAGATTACAGCCAGATTGTACGCCCTCTTTATCAAGTGACCAGAAAGAAGAATGATTTTCAGTGGGGTCCTGAACAACGACAGGCCTTTGAACAGATTAAACAAGAGATTGTGCATGCAGTAGCCCTTGGACCGGTCCGTACGGGACAAGATGTTAAAAATGTGCTCTACTCCGCAGCTGGGGACAATGGTCCTACCTGGAGCCTCTGGCAGAAAGTACCAGGGGAGACTCGAGGTCAACCCCTAGGATTTTGGAGTCGAGGATACAAGGGTTCCGAGGCCAATTACACCCCAACTGAAAAAGAGATACTGGCAGCATATGAAGGAGTTAGAGCTGCTTCAGAGGTAATTGGTACTGAAGCACAACTTCTCCTAGCACCTCGATTACCAGTACTAGGCTGGATGTTCAAGGGTAAGGTTCCCACTACCCATCATGCAACTGATGCTACATGGAGTAAATGGATTGCATTAATTACACAGAGGACTCGAATAGGAAACCCTAATCGTCCAGGAATCTTAGAAGTGATCATGGACTGGCCAGAAGGCAAAGACTTCGGAATGCCACCAGAAAAGGAGGTGACACGTGCTGAAGAAGCCCCACCATATAATGAACTACCAGAGGATGAGAAGCAGTATGCCCTGTTCACCGATGGATCCTGCCGTCTTGTAGGAAAGCATCGGAAGTGGAAAGCTGCTGTATGGAGTCCTATACGACGAGTCACAGAAGCCACAGAAGGACAAGGTGAATCAAGTCAATTTGCAGAGGTAAAAGCCATCCAGCTGGCTTTAGACATTGCTGAACGAGAAAAGTGGCCAAGGCTGTATCTTTATACTGACTCATGGATGGTGGCAAATGCCTTGTGGGGCTGGTTAAAGCAGTGGAAGCGAAGCAACTGGCAGCGTAAAGGTAAACCTATTTGGGCTGCTGAACTGTGGCAAGATATTGCTGCTCGGCTAGAGAAACTAGTCGTGAAGGTACATCATGTAGATGCTCACGTACCTAAAAGTCGGGCAACTGAGGAACATCGAAACAACCAACAAGCAGATCAAGCTGCTAAAGTGTTTCAAATAGATTTGGACTGGGAACATAAAGGTGAACTATTTTTAGCTCGGTGGGCTCATAACACTTCAGGTCATCAAGGGAGAGATGCAACATACAGATGGGCTCGTGACCGAGGGGTGGACTTAACTATGGACTCTATTGCACAGGTTATCCATGATTGTGAAACATGCGCCGCAATTAAGCAAGCCAAACGGTTAAAACCTTTGTGGTATGGGGGGCGGTGGTTGAAATATAAATATGGGGAGGCCTGGCAAATTGACTATATCACACTACCTCAAACCCGCCAGGGTAAACGCTATGTGCTTACCATGGTGGAGGCGACCACCGGATGGTTGGAAACATACTCTGTGCCCCATGCCACTGCCTGGAACACTATCTTGGGCCTTGAAAAGCAAATCTTGTGGCGACATGGCACGCCAGAGAGAATTGAGTCGGACAATGGGACTCATTTCAAAAATAGTCTTATAGACAACTGGGCCAAAGAGCATGGCATCGAATGGGTATATCATATCCCCTATCATGCACCAGCCTCTGGGAAAATTGAACGATACAATGGGCTGTTAAAAACTACCCTGAAAACAATGGGGGGTGGAACCTTTAAAAACTGGGATAAGCATTTGGCACAAGCTACCTGGCTAGTTAACACCAGAGGATCTATCAACCGAGCTGGCCCTGCTCAGTCAGATCTTTTACATACAGTAGAAGGGGATAAAGTCCCTGTGGTGCATGAAAGGAATCTGTTGGGAAAAACTGTCTGGGTTCTTGCTGCTACGGGCAAAGGTAAACCCATTCATGGGATTGCTTTTGCTCAAGGACCTGGATGTACTTGGTGGGTGATGTTGCAGGATGGTGGAGTCCGATGTGTCCCTGAAGGTGATCTAATCCTGGGTGAGAATACTTAATTCTGAACTGTATGATGCTAATCGCTGCATAATACTAACAGTGTTCATAAGTGTCTTTCAGGTTGAAGCAGTGGTGATGGGAATGGAGCTAGCTGCAAGTGGCGTCCAGTAACCTCCTCGAGACTGACATCTTTAACCTGCAACCCGTGGACACAAACTGTGACAAAGCTCATACCATCTCTCCTACTCTGGGAGACTCCTAGCCAGATGGAAACCCACCCACAATCCTGAACTAAATGAACCTGATGAACTTTTTTTTTGTATAGAGATGAATCATAAACTAATGTTATCTGAATATATTTTAAAATGAAAAGTTAGTGGTGATCTGAGTATGACGTGAATGGTATGGAATAAGGGGTGGAATGTCCTGGTTTGGCCTAAACCAGGCCAATTTTCCTTTCAGTGATTTTTACTTTCAGCTAAGTCTCCTCTAAGTAACTGCACTTTCTGAAACTAACTACATGTTTTGCAGACAGTGTCTGCTTCCAGGACTGATAACGCTCGAAGTTTGTAGTTATCACTGAGGCACCGGTAGGGATGTTGTGCAGTAAGGCTCTTGCTGTACTTAGTCTTAGAGAAACCAAGGTCACTGCTGAATTCCTCACTGCTTATGAGTGAAGAGCCGAAGGGGGGTCACAGCTGCAGGGCGGGAGCAGACAGGGCAGGTGACCCAAAATTGACCAACGAGGGTATTCCATCCCATACACGTCATTCTCGGTATAAAGCGGGGGGATCACGAGGGTCTCGGACTTGCTCTTTCTGCTATGGCCGGTGTCCAAGGAGGACTCCGACTGTTTTCCTGCTGCCCCCGATCCCGATCCGTGCATCCCTGAATCCAGCTCTCGACCGTCGCTAGGCCCAGCCTGGGCCTTCCCGGAGCCTGCCCTGCAGTGCCGGTGGTGACATTGCCGACATCGGGGGAGCTCGATCTTGGTTTTGTATATATATTTGTATATATTTGATTATTCCAATATTATTATTATACTCTTTTTCATTACTATAGGTTTATTAAAACTGTTTTAACTTTCCAACCCGGAAGTCTCTCTCCCTTTTCCCTTTCCCTTTCCCTTCGGGTTGGGGGGGGAGGGTTAACAGAGAGCATCTGCCACAGGTTTAATAGCTGGCCCAGCTTTAAACCGTGACATGTAGGCATGGGAGTTACAATCATTGCAAATGCACATTTTTCAACATTTGAGGCTTACACACTCTAACACGATGTAAGTTCATGATCATACAACTGCTCACCACACACATTTGTTGTACCAGGTTTTAAACTAGCATTTCTCCCTCCTTCTGATCTAGAGAACCCCACTAAAAATGGCCATAGTTTTTCAGGGAAGGGTGGTTTCAATGTTTGTTCTTCTCTTCCACAGGTGGGCTTTAAACCAGTGCATGTGACTGAGACCTCTGCATCCTGCTGGAGCAGAAATAGAATATGAATAATGACAAGACAACGTGTAGTCTTAAAAAAGTACCTTCAGTAAAGGTAAGTGAACTTACTAGCCACTTAGGGAAACATAAGAGTATCTGGGGTTCCTTTAAGGAGGAAAGTTCACTATCAAACCCTTTTTCTCATAGGTTAAAAATGCTTATAAACTAGATGAAGATTATACAATAACAAAGATGAAACTATCACAGTACAGAATGCTAAACTTTGTTTCTACATGCCACTTTCCCATGTTTTAGCCCAAATCCAAACAATAGGGTCACTGTGCATTCCCCCTCTATTGTCAGAAGCTGGTAAGAAATACTACTTGCTTCATAAGATTGCTGGGCAACTAATAACAATCTCTCATTCTGATCAGCTTTAAAAAAGGAAAGACCCATTGCTCTGATCAGATATGGACATCTATTGTTAAGTAGGTATCGCTTCACCATTTCTTCCAGCCTATCAACAGTATTTTGGCCCTGTTTTCCACAGCTGTGATACACATTTAGTATTTCTCTGAGGTTAGAAAAGTAGAGATGTTTTCCCAGAAAAATCTGCCTCCCTATGACAGTTTGTGGTCAGGCACCTCTTGAATCAAAAATGCTATCTTTGAATATATATCATCCCTCGAAGGGTTTTTCTCCCAGACTAATGCAGAAAACATCTAAGTTGGGAAGCAAAAATTTTTGTTAAATTTAGTTCTCTAACTCTCTCAAAAACAGTTTGTAAAATTTTGATCTTGGTACTACTACCTATAGTAGCAATTACACTGTGTGTCATGACAAGGACCATTCTAAGTAGTGGTTAACAAAATTGAGAACATTTTTTCGTCAGCTTTTTTTTGTGAACATGACTTTCTTTTAAGACGCAATTTAAAATATCATATTGCATAAGAGAAAAGGGACCAGCAGAAAATTATTTGTAATACATATTTTGTATTTGTTTTCATAAAAAGCCTCTATACAGTCATCATTTGGAAGCATGGTTGGTCTCAATTTTGCTCTTGAAACATGGTTCAAGTCTGGTTCCAAGCCATTCTTTCCTGTTACAAATTGTACTGATTCTGCAGCCAGGTAAATGGCTTCTGAGTACTGCTTTCTGTTTACTCTTATTGTGCCAGTGTACAACAACAACATCCAGGTAAGTACAGCTTAGCACAGTTCATTCTGGCTCAGCAAGCAACTCTTGTTCCTTTGGTGATTTACAACAGTAGTTACCTGCAAAACTTCAAGGCCCTCGTGTTAAATCTTTTCCTTTTGTGTTGCAAGTCTACAAGGTCTTTAAGACTGGTGACACCAAAAATGGACCAAAAGCCTTCTGCACAAACATGCTAGAATGCCCAAGATTTTCTTGGATTATTTCAGTATTTAGGGATTTATTTATTTTTTTGTGCTACATGAACCTAGTCTTTTCTAGTAAAGAAATGGCAATGCACTATAGAGAAATAATAATGTTAGTCTTAAATTTGCACCATCTACTCTAAGCTATATGTTGTCACTGCCACAGTACATGATGGTTTTTATCCACACAGATCAAAGAACTCCTCAGTTACTCTGCTCAGCCCTCCATCCCCAAGCACATTAAGCTGTAGCAAAATTCCAACACAGTTTTAAGATCTCCAGACCTTGGAAAAGAAAGTCCCTGCCTATTCTCTAATATTTCTTCTCGATACGATCATTTTTCCTTGCCACTGAAATGTCATTAATGTGTTACAAGAAAGAGGCTGAATTACCATTTGGACTACTGATCATGTTGGCACACTATCATTAGATCTTTTGTCTTTCTGCTCCAGCTCTTTTCTCTGCTACCAGCCAATCTATGGGAAATCTACCACAGCTGGTGTTAGCCCTAGGTCAATTATGTGGTCTATGGAATAGTAGGCAATGTGATTGTATATACAGATACAAGTGGAAATAAAAAGCAAACACAAGAATCAAATTATTTTGCTGTGTGTGCCTACAGATAACTTTAGGAAAAGTCAGTACATGCTGTTTGGTTCATCATGGAAAGCACGAGTCATGAGTTCTTGAGTCATCCATCAAGGAAATGGGATATCGTAATTATCTTAGTTACCTCATCCCTTTCTCCTGCTACCACATACTACCCTATCTACCTCCTCTTCCAGTTTCACAACCCCACTATGAGGACAGCAGCTGCTGTCGAAAAAGTTAAGAAAGGCTTACTGTCTGTACTTTGTAAATTTATTTTTGTCTCCTGTTTGTTACTACGGGGCACAACATTTTGTAGACTTCATCTCTAAAGTGAACCTGACAAATGGGTTTCCTGTCAATATACCAGAAGTGGCTTTTGTACTGTATTTTGCACTAATGTGAAATTTTCTAAGTCAGGATGGACTGTGTTTTTTCATTCAGGAACACAAATAGAAGAGGGAAAACTAGGAGAAAAAATAAAAAGAAATCCTTTAAAAATGTTTCTTCTGCAGAGAGCAATGAACCTCAGACTGAAGGAAATCGAAAGTTCAGTTGTCCCTTAGTGAACTAAGATCAGATTTTCAAAAGGGTCTGGGGAGATTGAGTCGAGATGCTCATCCTCTTTATTCAGGCACTGGAAAGACACAGATGCATTTGCAGTTATTCAGAGGACCTGCACAGCCTCCTTTCAGTGCTCCCTCCCATTCCCTGTTCAGGAAGCCAGTCTGCTTCCAGAGGGTGTCTACCTCTTCCAGAAGAAAATGGTAGGTACTTCTGACCACCTGGTATCCAGCTGCCCAGTTATGCCTTCTCCAAGCCGATGGAGTAGGGTCCTGGCTTCAATGCACTGAATCTCATTTCAGCGGGGCCTGAAAACGATCAATAGAAATTTCAAACATACTGAAACAGGTCAAATGCTTAAGTATTTCTGAAAACCCAAGGAAAAGCTCGATTACACAACACCTTCTGAAATCTAGCTGCTGGTGTGCCAATGCTGGTGGTGGTGGCATGCAATCCTGGGTGAGATTTTTCCAGCAGCTCTTCGGGATCAGACACTTCCTACACTTTGTCAAGTCTGGCTTTATAGACATTCCTAAAATGCAGGGGTATCATGCAAAAATCTGTGCAATGAGGAACTTGTCATGTGGTGAAAGGAACTCAAATTTAGTCCCTCCCTGAACAAAAACAGATGGAAAAACACAGAGAGACCACATCAGTGCTCCATAACCTACATCAAACCTCCCTCCAAAACATCTCCTAAATCATTCAAGAACCACATCAGAATAAACTTCCTATTGCTGAGATCTGTCAGACTAACAGCTTACAAGCACTGGGGCATGACCCAAAACTGGGTCACCAGAGGACACCCACTGGGTTTCATCCCACGAACTGAAAGGGCAGTAAATCCCTGTGGTTGCTAAAACCAAGTTGGAATTTTAAGCCCAGTGAGAAGGAATAATTGTCTCCCTCACCCACACCTTCCCTTCCTGCTCCAGCTGCCCTTGCCCTGGATTTCATCCTCACTTGCCCACTGCATAGTAAATGACCTGCTCTTCAGTTGCCCTCTCACCTTCCCGTTGTTCCTGCCCAGCACTGACAAAATGCGCACGTAAGCCCATGGTACTGTGTTGAAGTAATGTTGTCCAGGTGCTGAGTAGCACAGAAAGAGCCCTATTCCATCCCTATGGTGTCTTATTTTGTCAAGCAAGCAGCCTCCAGGGGTCCTCACCTTGCAAGCTCAAGCACAGCAGTTTCCCCAGTGTCTCAGCTCATGTTTAAGCCTACCAAGATCACCCT
Organism: Nyctibius grandis; assembly: GCF_013368605.1. NCBI lineage: Eukaryota > Metazoa > Chordata > Aves > Nyctibiiformes > Nyctibiidae > Nyctibius > Nyctibius grandis. The sequence continues at coordinate 67,423,403 of NC_090658.1, read as the reverse complement.
GTTGCATGATTATGTTTCCCCACATTAATGTCATGAAGACATAAAGTCCTCATGAAGTAGAACAATGTTTATATTTGATATGACATTTATATTTCTTCTATTTTTGATAAATGTGAGGAGGAGGAAGAGCGTAGCAAATGTAATCTCACATATGTAGCAAGAGCTTTCCAGCCATCCTTAAGAACATATGAATAAACAATTTAATCGAAAAACTAAGGCCACCAATCAAAATGAGAAGACCTGCATTAGAGGAGCCTTTTAGTATTTTAACAGAGCTGGCATTTCTCTAATTGATAATGGATTATCACGGCAGCTACATATGTGCTCTGTCAATGGAACAGATGGAAGATTTGTCTTCCAGTCTTTTCTGTATAGGAACAATTCAAAATGCAGCCATTTCTACTTTATAATAGTTGTTTTAATAGGTAATAACAAGAAAAATGAAACAGGATAAAAATAGTAAGAATGTTTACCTGCCTGGAGCGTTGTGTCCCTGTGGTAAGCACAATGCAAATAGAGATTGAAAAGACTGTTCCTGCCCCTGTTTATATTCTAAGGAAATGGACAGGCAATAGCACATGAGGAAACAAGACGCCAATATTTGAAGCAGGGATTTCAACACACCAACTGTTACTACACTTTTCCCTGAATATCATGGCAGAAATCCCAAGACAAATCCTGCTGGATAGCATGTATTTGGACTGCAGGCACCCTACTAGATTCCAGTAGGGCAGGGATGGGTAACGGTATTTGCATTATAAACACAGAAAGCGCTGTGTACAGCGCCTAAAGTGGGTATTGTACCTAATGCTGCATTAATACTCTTTTCTTCTCTGCTAAAGAGCTTTAGACTCTAGTCTCAAGCATTTCATAGGTTTTATGGTGTTAACTTACTGTGATATCCCGGAGCAGCTGAAGCACGTTATCTTACAGATAACAAACATGCATATGGGTAATCCATTTAAGTTCTTTCCTGAATTATCTTCCAGTAGCAAATGTGTTTAAAAATTAATCACTGTTTCTGTTGTGTTTTGCTTGGAAATCCATACTTTTCTTATCAGTAGTTAATAAAAGCTTTTCCAAATATTAAGATCAATAAGTAAGCTGAAGGGAGTTTTAAAACATTGCCTTAAAGGAATTCATAAACATATACTATGCATGACTAAACTTCTCTGTTTCGCTACTGAGCTCTGGATGTCTACATTGACACTGTATAATTGTGGTGCAAACCCCCTCTGCTCCTTGTCTGACATCTCTCATGCTATGTACACATGCTTGATGTGGTTTTTCTGGTGTTCACAAGACATTCATGAGCTCTTGATGTGTTCTCGTGTATCTCTGGTATGGTTTGCCTGAGATTTAGATGAGTGTTTTAATTTGTTTTTTTTTTTCAGGGAGGGACCTGTTTTGAGTTCCTGTCAGCTGAATGGGTATATATTAATCATTGCTGGGAACAGCTTATGATTTCCTGGGATATTGAGAAGATCAAGAAGAGCAAATCCAAGTTTTGAAAATGTTCTGTCTTTGGAGAGTGACTTGAAAAAATGTGATGTTTACGTTATTTTATCTGAATGGCTGCTGCTTTCTCAGAAGAACTCTAGAGCCATGCGCAAGCATAGCGACGCATGCAACTCAGTGCAATACAGATCTACATGGTGCTGACTCGCCGTAAGGTAGACAGCTAGCTTGGTAATTTGCCAGATGCACCACCATCTTCCTCTCATGGGAAGTATAAACAAAAAAAACCCCAAAAATTCAGAGGAGCTCATTTTCTCACCCTTTGGTAAACTGATTGCTGACCTCCTATTTTAAGAATTTCTGCTTTTTGGGGGGGAAAAAATTCAAAACCTCTGTTACATCATCTTCTAATTCCCTAGAGCAAGGAACAGGGGAAAAAAATCACATTCTTATGTTTCCTACATATTTTCATTAGGTACTGTAGAATATTCCTACAATGTCTTTTAGCTGCCTCATTAGAGACCTTTCATCTGCTCAGTGTAACCACTGCAGATTATTTGGAGGTGGTTTGAAGTAAAACTACTGTTACATTATGCTCAGTTGAGCAGATTTTCACTGAAGCACATTGATCCTATTTATTTATCTTCAATACTCAGCTCTGGTTATGTTTGACATAAAGTATGCAGAAAACATGATTTAACTTGTAGATTTACTCTGGTGGATTTAAACTCTAAAGGATGACAGAACTAATGTATTGTACTATACTGTACCATACCAGACCGTACCATACCATACCATACCATACCATACCATACCATACCATACCATACCATACCATACTAGCTCCTTCCACTCCCCAAGATAGGCATTGTGCCCAAAAGTATCTCTGAGTTTGGGTAAAATTGAGAAGTCCATTGTGCTTCTTCGAAACTGTGTATAAACTAACCACAGACAATGATCTATTTTATACATTGGATCTGGCTCACCTTCTTTTGATCTCAGTGTCAGCTTTCATACCCCACCTTCTCATGAGCCTGTGCAGCATAACATTGGAGGAAGAGCCAAAGCTAGACACGTAAGTATGATACACACAGTGTACTTTCAGAATTCTCTTTTGTGCAAAGCCAGCACTGGGTTGTTGAAAAGCATGATAGAAAGCTGTTACTTACATATTCCAGCTGTTGGCATAAAAAAATCATGCTGCTTTAAGTAAATGCTAGTAAAACATCACATTCCTTCCTTTAGTAATAAATTAAACAGTGCTGTGAAAATATTACAGAATTAATAATATTTGGGAGGGTCTGTTTTTTCATAAAGCAGCTGGACCTACAAGTTTAGCAATTTACAGCATCATCTTGACACCTTTTGAAGCAGAGCATCATGGTTAATACTCAGTTGGCTGTTTTCACCCTTGCCCACTTCTGGCAGCAAAGGCCCACTGGATGAGTAATTGCAAAAAGGAGAGAAATAAAAAGTATAGAGGTAATGCAGTTGATTGATAGAAGTAGAAATGAATAGCTAGGAGATCAGTGATCTAATACATATTTATAGAAAAAGGCCCTCTCCTTATTTTTCAGATATCTGTACTAGCTTCTGTGCTGATCCAGTGCTGTGGTATTAGCTGTTCCAAATGCATAAAATCTTCTTTTCTTCTTTCTTTGAAGTTGTGGCATGACTTCAAGGGGAAATGGAAAAGGCTGGTAGAGCTTTTGTAAGGCTTATTGCAGGATCTGTAAATAAAATCATTTACAATTAAGATTAATTAATAATTACATTTGCAAGTACAAAAACATAAAAAAGGACTGGGGTCTATTGCAGAGGAAATGCTCATTAGAATATTAGGTTAGGTACAGCATAGGTCTTCTGCTATAGGTGTAGAGGTTAGGACAGCAAACAGATTAAGGAAAGAACTATTAATTCAGAGTCCATCTTCCTGAAAAAACAAGAGATCAGGCCAAATTTAAATTGATGCTTGGTGACTTCAATAATTAGATCATAGTCTCATGATACAAGGCACATCATATAGTAAACTGAGCCAGGGCCAAGAATAATGAACAGAGATCTCATTAACTGAGATTCTGCAAGTTTCTAAATTTTACTAAATCATTTTCATGTCACCTCTCACCACTAAGTGGCAAAAATAATACAGTGAAAGCACTCTGTATTTGCAGTACTAGACATACCTAGCATACTCCCTATGCCTCCACAGAGCTTATAAAAATACAAGCAAATATTTGTAAATCAGACCCAATTAATTTATTCTTAATCCTTTCCAAGATATTTTCAATAATAATCCTGGTGCTTTCCCTGGAAATTTTCTATCACACACGGAACATAATTATTTATAAAGCAATAGGAATGTACATGCAAACATGCTTTGCAAATGTGTAGAAAGTATGGGCAAGGTTATAATTCAACTTAGACTAAATGGAACAAATTCCAGTCCTGCAGAAGCCTTAAGATAATGCATTATTCTATGTAACAAACATTTTTGATATGCCACGATGCTCCTGTGAATGATAGTTTAAGAATTTGGGAGCAATAGACTTACGGAATTCAAAACATAACCATAATAGAAAGCCTGTGGCTATGTCAAAAAACCTTTTCCACACTGCTTCTCTCTATCTGCTGCCCACATTTGCTTTGATGGTACCCTTGAGTCTGAACCCTGTGAAAGCAGATCCACCAAGGAGAAATTTCACACAGAGCTGAAGAATGGCTTTTACAGGAAGGAGGAGCATGGAATTTGACCAAAAAAGGAATATATCATTCCAGTGCTAATAAGCAAAGTGAGAGCAAATTTATGTAAATACAGTCCAAGTTACAGTTTATCATATCCGTCTCTGGAAGCTCCATAAAGGATGAGCAGTAGACTGAATTATGAGCTACCTCAGTGTAGACCATCTGGCAATATTCTGATACAAGTGGATGCTGAGACTTTCTGCCTTATATCCATTTCTCTTTTTCATTGTCTCTCTTTCTCTTTCAAATATCTAAGGAACCAAAAATTTATCACCCTGGCAGACAAAAGAAAAGTTGTGCAGGGGCAGATAAACAAGGTAAATGGGATCCCTAAAATGTCAAAGGCAGACTCAGTTTCAGTTTTGGGATCTGTGGGCCTTCATGCCTTCCTCAGAGCTGTCTGCAACGGAGTCATGGCTGTCCTTGTTCAGTTTAAGCAAGTCACATTTACTTTGTGACAACATATATTGCTGTAAAGAACATTATAGTGCTGTAGGGGGACTCCCACCTGTACAGGACTTGCAAGTATTAAACTTTGCAACACCCCACTTCCCTCTGCAAATGTTTTCCAGCTTAATTTGACTGTTTTGTCAGGTCATTGTGAACCTCTTCTGTCCAGCCAGCCAATCAGCCAGGCCTGTGGCTCCAAGTCATCCCTCTGTCTTTCAGCAACCAGCTGGGACACCTTGGGTAGGAGTATGGTTGCCACTGGTTACATCTATAGAGCATGAAAAGCAGTCACTTGAGAAAGTGTCTCAGGCCACCCAGGAGCCATCTTCTGGATAAACCCATTTGTCTTCATTCACTGCAAGGTACCATGCTCCTGACATAATCCCCACAGGCACGTGACAAGAACCTGTGGCATGACCCAGGTCTCTGCTTAAAATGCATTTTCATAAAAACTGAGAAAAGTTGAAAAACTTCATATTTGTCTTCTTCTATAATTCACCATCCTGAGTCGATGCACATTTTTTAATAGAACAATATATTTTCAAACACAAAGCTCTATGCAATCTCAGTATCAAAGTAGAAGCAAAGTTCTCATCTAGACAAGAGCATTTGTGTGATAGAGAAAGCTGTGTAATATCTGTGTAAAATTCAATCTGCTTTTTATCACAACATTTTATCAAGCCATTTTTTATTTAGGGATAGTTTTCTGGCCTACGAGACATTCCCATGTACCAGAAGTTTTGCTACACTTCAGGGAGAAGTGACATCAGCGATGACTACGTTAGGCTAAAAGCCAAGAATAACAACAACAAGAAAATCACACTCCATGACCTGGAAGACTACCTGTGCAAAGATTATCTGATTTCTTAGCCTGGGAATAAGATCATACTAGATTTCCTACAGAATGTCATTTTGTTTTAAGTGCGTCATTCACTCTTACATAGACTTTGTTTTAGGACGTCAACAATATCATATCCTCTTTATGGCAAAGGAGCAAAGGGAGTTCAATCACTGGTTCCTTTCTCTGAGGTGATGAAGACCTATGAAGCTAAATTTATGCATTTCCTTCTTTATTTCCAGATAACCAATTCTGAACTAAAAGGGAGGGTAGAAATCTCTCTGGAGAAAACAGTAAACTTTACTTTTGTCAGAGTTTCCTTGCTAGTCAAGAGTATACTGAGCCTTTGAGTAAGTATGGAACATCTACAGAAATCAAGAATACTTTTCAGCTCTTCTCAGAGCTGGCATCTCCTCAATGACTTGAGGAGAAGAGACTAATTCTCCTCAGGGGCATCTGCTGGCTGACGATATTTTGTGCTCAGTGTTTCAGGTGGTAAACGATCTGTGATGATCCAGGGAGCTTATTCCAGGCCCCTCCTGACACCTCCACCCTCTGTAAAACTTTTCTGCTGGAGCCTGTGACCACAGTCGTACTCCACAAACACTTTGAGCAACTCTAGACCAGCTCTGCCAGGAAATTTATGAAGCGCCTTTTAGGAAATAAATCTTTTCATGTTTGGAGCAGCCTACTTCAGATGTCAAAATCAGAAGAGTCTGGAAATCAAAAAGAAAAACACATATACAAACAATTAACTTGGCTGTTTCATTAACTGAAACTGAGAAAATGCTGAATTAAGTAACAATTAGGGCCTTATCCTCTGTAGTAAAACAAGCAGATTGTCAGGTTTCCTGTGAACTCTCTGTTCTGTAATGGAACCATGCTCATGAGATTAGTAGCACCACTTTTAACTGGTATGTTGTGGGCAACTGTACTGCCATCCATCTGCACTGCATGTGGGGCAGAGAGGGCAGGCACACACTGATGAACCTAAGAGGTAAGTCAGCAAATGAATCCCTCTGTGGCACACTGAGACCAGTCCCCAGTGAGGAGACTACAACTTGGAGGGTGCAAAGGTACCTGAGACGTTTAGCTCCTTTTGAAGACACTCAGGTTCAGAGAAGAGCAAAATGCCTGTGGACGAATACACTCTCTATCTGTACCTCATCTTGTGTCAAACTAGGATTTATTCTTTACCTCCCCGTTCAAAATGCAGTGACTGCAAACAACAGGGAAAGGCCACCTTTCTGTTTACAGTATACCAGGCTCACATGCCAGGCCTGGCAGAAGAATTTCACCACAAAATATCTGTCTCATCAGCATGGCAGCATATACAAACAAAAGTTTTCTTGTATTTTTAAATTGTCTTTTCTTCTTTGCATTTAACTCACTTTTGTGTTATAAATTATGTATATAATTATAGGAACTCAAATACAATTACATATTTCAAACTCAATTCCTTGAAATCAGTACAGCCAGTATTATTAGCAAAAGTAAGAAAAAAGTTCCTTCACTTGTGAGAAAAAAAAAACCAACACAACAAATGCATGTCACCAGTAGTGACAAAGAGTATTTTACATTTGAACTTACTTGCAACCCAGAAAAGTGACAGTCATAATAGTGCTACAGATAATTGCATCATATTCACAATAAAGATGTTACTTGGAAGCAATTCAATTTTTTGACAAAATCAGATGACTTCTATAATCTCATTATTCATAAATTAATGTCAAGCCTTCAGTTCAGTATTGAAAGAGCTGTATGTCCAAATATGTCTCTCATACATCCAGTCATAATCAACATGGACATTCGCAGCAATAACATGAAGCTTTAAAGATGTCAAATATTGTGAAAAACTGTAAAATCTGGATGCTTATTCCATCTCTGTGACAAAACCATCTGAACTCGATGCATTTACAAAACTGGTCTGGAAATACCACAGGAACAAATATTCCCATAACAGAAACAGATTGTGTTATCTTAAAAATTACTTACTGCAAGATATCTTTCTCTCACTGCTCACTCTCTGTACCACATGCTAGTGTTACACTGACATGTTTTTAATCAATGTGTTTGTTGCTTATAACTAGAGTCAAAGAAAAACTAAAAGCAATCAACGAGGACAACAGAGCAAGTAAATTTCCTGATCTATTACTCTCCAATTCAACATTGCTGTATAAACTTATGCTACCTGTTAATTGACATCTGCTTCTGTGATCTTGGAAATATCTGACATTCCCATATATAAACTTTTGCACATATGTTTATTCTGCAAGTTGATTCTAAGCTCCATTTTTTTTCAGCTTGAAAGAACAGCTATGTTTATGCAAGCAAGAAGAAACAACACCATATGATTTACAGGTGTACCTGGAATTTGCTGTTGAGAACTGTCAAGTGAGGGGATTAAAACAAATCCAAAAAATAACAGTAAATATGATATCATAAACATTACCAAATAATGAATGAAAATCCCATTCCTGCCACCAAATCACAAAATTGATTTTAAAACCTAGATATTTTCTTTAAAGAAAAAAATACTTAGGGAGTTTAAGTGTTGCATTGGGAGAGTTTTAGGTCTAGAGTTTCGTACCCTCTGCCAGTTATTTGTTGCTAATCAAAACATATGTTTTCTTGTTACAGCAGTTGTTCTACTGGACCTCAAAAGAGCTCAGGTTGTTCTCAGGCCATGAGTTGGATAGCACTGATAGAAAATCCTCCCTGAGGGTTTTAATTTTCAAGGTAAAATGTTCATGTAGATGTACAATCAAAGAGCAATCAACAGGATGCATGTGCATCGTATCTGCAAGCATCCCATAGCAAATTGTATGATCCGGACATCAGTCACCTTTATAACCATGGCTGTTTTTCAGTGCTGTCTGTGTATTAGTGTCGTTACTTATGTGTTGGGAACTTGACTCCATGTACAAACAGAGCAGCTGACTGTCAGAGGATCATAGGCAAACTCACAGCTGCCTGTTACTCTTAATCAACTTTAAGGACACTAAAACTTTTTGTAAAAATCAACAGTGGGCACCAAGTTCAGACTATGCCCAATAAATGTTCCTGCAGGTGAAACAACCATGATCTGGGGCATTCAGTCTTGCCAGTAAATTACTGTATGACACACAATTTTCACAAAAACCTGGGCTCAAATTCTGGCCAGGTTTGGTCTGAAAGCTCTGCTGGTCATCATTTGGTCAGCAGGTCAGGAACCCTTCGGGACAGTCTGTTCTGTTTCTCCTTTGCCAAGCAGGTTGCCTGCAGCAGGGCATGCATATTCGTGGGTTGTCACACCATGAACCGAGTCTCCGTGAAACGTTAGAGTTCTCGATAGTGGGGGAAGTAAGGAGGGGCAAGAGCAGAACTTCTGCCTTAGATTTCTGGCGGGTAGACTTTAGCCTGTTTAAGAGGTTGGTGGACAGAGTCCCTTGGGAGTCGGTCCTGAAGGGCAAAGGAGTCCAGGAAGGCTGGACATGCTTCAAAAGGGAATTGCTAAATATTCAGGAACAGGCTGTCCCAGTGTGTAGGAAGACAAGCCGTCGGGGAAAAAGACCGGCCTGGTTAAACAGAGAACTCAGGCTAGAACTTAAGGAAAAAAAGAGAGTCTATTAGCTCAGGAAGAAGGGTCGGGTAACTTGGGAGGTCTATAGGGATGTTGCCAGGTCATGTAGGGAAAAGATTAGAAGGGCCAAAGCTCAATTAGAGCTTGATTTGGCTGCTACAGTCAAAGATAACAAAAAAAGTTTCTGCAAATACATTAACAGCAAAAGGAGGGTCAAGGAGAGCCTCCACCACTTGCTGAATGAGAAGGGTAGTGTAGTGTCAGGGGATGAGGAAAAGGCAGAGGTGCTCAATGCCTTCTTTGCCTCGGTCTTTAATGTCAAGACAGGTTGTCCTCAGGAGACTCAGCCCCCAGAGCCTGAAGTTAGGGATGGGGTCTGTGTGAACCTCCCAGGATCCAGGAGGAGATGGTTAGTGACCTGCTGTGCTAATTGGACACCCACAAGGCTATGGGCCTGGATGGGATTCACCCCAGAGTAATGAAGGAACTGGCAAATGAACTTGCCAAACCACTCTTGATTATCTACCAGCAGTCCTGGTTAACTGGAGAAGTTCCAGCTGACTGGAAATTGTCAAATGCAACACCCATCTACAAGAAGGGTCGGAAGGATGATCCAGGGAACTATAGGCCTGTCAGCCTGACCTCGGTGCCAGGCAAGGTGATGGAACAGATCATCCTGAGTGCCATCACATGGCACATGCAAGACAATCAGGGCATCAGGGCCAACCAACATGGATTCATGAAAGGCAGGTCCTGCTTGACCAACCTGGTCTCCTTCTATGACCAAGTGACCCGCTTAGTAGATGAGGGCAGGGCTGTGGACGTAGTCTATCTAGACTTCAGTAAGGCATTTGACACTGTCTCCCACAACATCCTCCTAGACAAACTGGCTGCCCGGGGCTTGGATGGGTGGACTCTTCAATGGGTTAAAAAGTGGCTGGATGGCCAAGCCCAGAGAGTGGTGGTGAATGGGTCAATGTCCAACTGGCGGCCAGTCACTAGCGGTGTTCCCCAGGGCTCAGTTCTGGGGCCGGTGCTTGTCCTGGTTTGGCCTAAACCAGGCCAATTTTCCTTTCAGAGATTTTTACTTTCAGCTAAGTCTCTTCTAAGTAACTGCACTTTCTGAAACTAACTGCATGTTTTGCAGACAGTGTCTGCTTCTAGGACTGACAATGCTCGAAGTTTGTAGTTATCACTGAGGCACCGGTAGGGATGTTATGCAGAAAGGCTCTTGCTGTACTTAGTCTTAGAGAAACCAAGGTCACTGCTAAATTCCTCACTGCTTACGAGTGAAGAGCCGAAGGGGGGTCGCACCTGCAGGGAGGAACGGACAGGGCAGGTGACCCAAAATTGACCAATGAAGGTATTCCATCCCATACACGTCATTCTCAGTATAAAGCGGGGGGATCACGAGGGTCTCGCCCTTCCGCCTTCTGCTTTTCGTCTGCTGTGTTTGGGTGCTGCTGCTGCTTCGGGCTGCTTCGGCGGCTTGAGCCTTTGGCCAGTGTCCAAGAAGGACTCTGTCCATTTTCCTGCTGCCCCCGATCCCGATCCGTGCATCCCTGAATCCAGCTCTCGACCGTCGCTGGGCCTAGCCTGGGCCTTCCCGGAGCCTGCCCTGCAGTGCTGGTGGTGACGTGGCCGACATCGGGGGAGCTAGATCTTGGTTTTGTATATATTTGTATACATTTTATTATTCCAATATTATTATTATATTCTTTTTCATTATTATAGTTTATTAAAACTGTTTTAACTTTCCAACCCGTAAGTCTCTCTCCCTTTTCCCTTTCCCTTTCCCTTCGGGTGGAGGGGAGGGTTAACAGAGAGCATCTGCCACAGGTGTAGTAGCCGGCCCAGCTTTAAACAGTGACAGTGCTGTTCAATATCTGTATAGATGATCTAGATGTAGGGATTGAGTGCACCCTCAGCAAATTTGCAGATGACACCAAGCTGGGTCGCAGTGTCGATCTGCTGGAGGGTAGGAAGGCCCTACAGAGGGATCTGGACAGGTTAGGTAGATGGGCCAAGACCAACGGCATGAGGTTCAACAAGAACAAGTGCCAGGTCTTACACTTCGACCACAACAACCCCATGCAGCGCTACAGGCTGGGGGAAGAGTGGTTAGAAAGCGGCCCGGCAGAAAGAGACCTGGGGGTGCTGATCGACAGCCAGCTAAACATGAGCCAGCAGTGTGCCCAGGTGGCCAAGAAGGCCAATGGCATCCTGGCCTCTATTAGGAATAGTGTAACCAGCCGGTCTAGGGAAGTGATCGTCCCTCTCTACTCGGCACTGGTGAGGCCGCATCTTGAATACTGTGTCCAGTTCCGGGCCCTGCACTTCAAGAAAGATGTTGAGGTGTTGGCGTGAGTCCAGAGGAGGGTGACCAAGCTGGTGAAGGGTCTGGAGGGTATGACCTATGAGGAATGGCTGAGGGAGCTGGGGTTTAGCCTGGAGAAGAGGAGGCTCAGAGGTGACCTTATTGCAGTCTACAACTACCTGAAGGGAGGTTGTAGTGAAGTGGGATTCGGCCTCTTCTCCCAGGCAACTAGCGATAGGACAAGAGGACATAGCCTCAAGCTTCTCCAGGGGAGGTTCAGGTTGGACGTTAGGAAGAACTTCTTCTCAGAAAGGGTCATTAGACATTGGAACGGGCTGCCCAGGGAGGTGGTGGAGTCAGCATCTCTGGATGTGTTTAAGAAAAGGCTGGACATGGCACTTAGTACCATAGTCTAGTTGACGTGGTGGTGTCAGGGCAATGGTTGGACTCGATGATCCCAGAGGTCTGTTCCAATCTGTTTGATTCTGTGATTCTGTAATTCCTATCAAATTACAGCCCTCAGTCTACAGAGTGAGTGTGATGGTTCAGTGTGTTTTCAATGTAAAATGTGGTATTTAACTTTGGGCCAACCCTGAGGATCCTAACGGGACATAATTAGAAGGGCCGTGCCTTGCCCAGGGGCCCACCACCCAGGAACCACTGGCAGGCTACAGCCTTCCTTGGGGCAGCGTTTCCAAGAATCTCTTTGATGTTATTTACACCCACGTAGGTGCACAGTAAGACTGCGGAGGCTCAGGCCTGCTGCGATGTTTGTGCAAATGGGCACAAGGAGAGAAAGTCTCTTTGTTCCCTACCCTCCTCTGCTCCCACACTCAGCTTTCAAATGTGGGTGCTGGACTCTCATGGCACTTTTCAGCACCTACAATGATGTGATTGATGCACTTTAAGATCAAACTAGGTAGCCTGTTTACCAGACTGAGATATTTTGTGTAGGGTCTCATGTTTAAAAATTCATCAGATGTTAAAAGTTCAAAGTGGGTTCAAATGATCTGCATCTCAAGCAGCAGCCTGGAAGTAAGCACATTAGAGTTTAATTTCTTTCTATGCCACCACCATTGAAAGCTTCTTGTCTAAGCTTCCTTAGCTAGAAAATGGCAATAACACATTGATCATTCATTGTATCAAATGTGACATGCACAGTATTATGACTCTGAGTAGTCTGAAGGCATTATCTTGTTATGATGCTATATTTCATTCCAATGCCACCCTTTGATGCCTTAAGAAATAACCCTCACCCAAGAATCAGAATTTTTTCATCTCAGTTTGAGCAGCCTGAAGTGAGTGGTACTTTGTTTTTCCTTTACAGTGAGGTCAGAGAGTACACACCTGCTACATCAGATTAAGAATTATCAACTAAGGCATTTGGTGCTCAAAGGAAAGAGTCTATTAATGCAAAAATCACAAAGGCCATGTCTTCACTCTCCACGTTCCAAATATTTACTCTTAATAATCTTTTCATCACCTTAATTTCAGAATTTATATTCCTACCCCTGTTCTAAAAGACGTGATTGAAGGCAAAAAGGCTGAGATTGATTGTTCCCTTCAGCCTCACCTGGAAACTCACCTACATTGCAGTAAAGCTCTTATTCAGAGGTTGTTTCTCTAATTATCAAGTGTTTATTGATTCTAAATTAACTAAACATGATGCCATTTTTTTATTAACATGTAGGGAGAGAGAAGTTATACCTCTTTAGCTGTACTTTGTTGTTTCATCACTAAACACACCTCCTCCTTCTCTCTCACTGACAGTAACTTTAGGTACCACTTTGCACTCAGAGCCTCCTGTGAGGGGAGTGCTGTACCACACCCCTGCAATCAGTACTGTGCACTGTGCTGGACTTGGGCCTGGAGAACAACAGGGACAGGTGGGTGTAGGAAACTTATGGCTCAGATTGTCCTGGGTATGAACAGCCTGGAGAGAAGGGTATGGGGTGGTGTGTGTTCCTGGGGAGCTCATTGATATTCAGCTTGAACATGGGTGTCACAGATACACCTGAGCAAGCTTTGGGCTGTCATTCCTTAGGCAGAAGGAATCTTAAGACTTGAAATCAGTAACTTTTTCTTTCAATAAGTTTCTCATTCAATTGTCAGGTGCAATTTCCAGTTAAAATAAACTTGGCTTTGGGATAACAGTGAAAGATAATCAAAGCAACTCACTATCCCATTTCAAACTCCCCCCTTCCTCTGCATCAACATATTCTGGACAGTTTGGGCCTGATGCCACTCTAACTGTTTCTGCAGCCAAATACTGTTTTCTTTCACTGTCTCACACTCCTCTTTCACTAATAATAAGGTTGTTTTACTTGATCTCATTTAAGTATAGTATCGTTCTCCTGTCAATTCCACATGCAAAAAGAAATTGCATTGGAAAGAGAGGCTGTAGGAGGGGGAAGCAGAGAGGAAATGGCAGCATGAGGGTCCTGAGAACAAATTCATGAGTTGGTCCAAACGCATACACCCAGAGAAAGGGCAGACCGCCCCTCATGAGTCCCTCCCACCTAAAGGAGCTTGTGTAGCACACTGTCAATATAGTTAGAGGGGGCTGATGTAGGAGTTTGCAGTGCAGAAACTCGACACGGCTTTGGGTCGTAGTAGCAAGCTCTGGAGCACAGATCAGACCATTGCATTGAACAGCCCAGAGTTGCTGAGGTGTCCAGAGGCCATTGGTTTGCACGGTGGGGCTGTCTTTGCAGACACAAGCTTTAACATCTCTTTTTAACACATTTAGCAGAAGTTCTTTCACTTCAAAAGAAACTGATACTGACCACACCAAAACATCAGTGATGACTGGCTGCCTGTAGAATAATAATAATAAAAATGCTAATTACACTCATTTGTAAGGTGAACAAGGGTCATGTAACACTCTTGAAAAGGTCACCTTGTGAGGTGGCCGAGAATGAGGAATTCTGACCTTTAAGACTAAACGTAGGCGTCTGAATGCATTTGCGTTTGCTAGTTCTGAACACAACATAAACTCCCAATAAATGGGCACTGGCTAAGGAAACAAAGAGATCCCAGGAATGAGACTGCTGCCTTTCTCCCAAAGAACCCCCTGTTATCAAGAGAAGTGAGTGTTCTGGAAGAAAAATTGTTGATGTCTCTCTTCCCTGAAGGTACTTCAAGCAGTAAACGAACACACAAGATCCCGTGTTTATTTTCTTTTAAATATATTTTTGAAAATATTGTGTGATCCAAAATATGTGTTTTCCAATTTTGCGTGCCATAGCCCAGCCATGAGTGATGTATTTTATCCATATTCATAACAGTGTACAAACTTTCTATTCATAGCTCTCTCCACAGCATAAATTTTGGTGGGCATGCTGGAATTTCCTTCTGCGGCATATGGTAATCCTTTACCTGAGGGCTTTCTCCAAATAAATGTTTACATTCCTCTGACAGCTCACTTGAAATGTAAAGGAACAAGGTATGTGAGTCTTCCATTAAATAACTGACTGCATTTACATGTTTGAGGAAGGAAGGCACATAACGTTCCTACACTGGACTGGCTGCAGGAATGTCCAACCTTGTTTCCTCTCATAAATATTTCATAATAGAAAGCACCTTAAAAATATGCCAATTCAAACTGTGGATTGACCCTTCCAACTCCAGGCACCGTAGCTAGGAGGGACTGAAATAAACACCACAAGTAAGCAGTGCTTGCAGCAGGTAGTCATCTATGGAAACCGCAGCCTCCTCTTTGGTCCCGGGGACCATCGTTTCATTCGGAGGCTATTCCAGGGAGGGCCGGCTGGAAGGGAGGGTGGTGGGTGGCAAGGGTCACACATCAAAGGTGCCAAGGAAGGTGGAAAGAATCTGGAGAAAAACTTCCTAGTCTGGGATCGGGTTTTATTTTATTTCACCCAGTTCAAGCAAATAACATTTTTACTTATGTTGATGAGAGAATATCTTAGCAGCTAGGGATAAGCACACTGAAGCAGTAAATAAGGTAAATGCTTATACAGGGTATATATCCAATTACTGAAGTAAATGTGCTGCTGTTTGTTTATTAGAGTACCAGGTCTACTCATGCTCCTGTGATTCCAGCTAGTCACATGGGGATTCTTTAACCTTTTAATCATTATTCATATCACCAGGCCTATTCACATGGCCACCCTCCTTTAAGCTGCCACCCTCCTTTAAGCTGCCACCCTCCTTTAAGCTGGGGCTGGCTGGTTACCAAAACATGCCCACGAGAAAGAGCAGCACAGGAAGTTGGGAGTTTGTTATTCTGCAGGAATCCAAACCCACAGCCTCCTCTGGTCACTCCTGCCCACCTTCCTTGGCTATTGAGCTCTCATCAGACATCCTTCAGCTACCTTTGATATCCTTTACAGAGGTGATATGTTTTTTAGCCCCAGGAGGAAGGTAAAACACAGAGACTCTTTCTCCTCTGTTACTCACTTTCCTGCACAGTGAAATATCTCACATCTCCCAAGTTACGGGTCTTGTGTTTCCCGTAAGTGCTTGTCAAGAGGACCATATGTTCTGTCATTCCTCTTGATTGCTATCAAGCATACTCGCAGGCCTCTAAATGGACATGAGGAGCTTGTGCAAACTGAGCAGAAATAAAACTAGTACCGGAGACTCGCAATCCTCTCAAAAGCTGAGAAGTGCCTGAGTGACAGCTTGTCCAGGACACTTAGCAGCTGATATGTACCCAACAGCTTTGCTTTAAGCAAAAGAAAGCTTCATAAATGTTACATGATTTACACTGGCATAAAACTAGGGGAAGCAAATGGACTCTAGTAGCTACAGTAAACTATAATTACCACAATAATAGTTTGTAATAAAAACCAGTCTCTTCTCCGAGGAACAAAATTGCCTCTGCAACCGTTAATTAAGTTGGGATCTGAACTTTTTGTGAGCTAATGTCCTGCAGAGTCCCCAATTTACAGTGTGGAAACCAGGATATGTATATATAAACTTGTCTGAGCATCACAGAAGAAGTCAAAGATAAAGCCAGGAATGGAAACAAAGCAGACCATAATATAAATGTACACAATTCCCACTCAAATTTGAAAGCACATTTATTCAAGCCTAAATTTGTCCCTTACTTGATGGACTTGAGTCCGGTGTCTTAAATATGAAACTATCCTTTGTCTACCAGTAATTTAAAAGTCAATCCATTATTGGGAAGATGGATAATTCCACCCAATTCATTAGGCAATTGATACAGCTGTATTGAGTGTCTCAGCAGACTTCTTTGCTGAATTATGTTTTTATATATATCCTATACCAATATGTTTCAGAGAAGTTGTAGTAAGGACAAAACACTCTGAGAAGGAGAGATAGTTTCATTCAGATAATTCTTAATTAAAGTCACAGCTATTACCATTCAGTTATCATTGCTAACACAGTTAAAATCAGATTTTTTGACGCAGATGAACAATAATACCATATACATCTTAAAAAAAAATCCATCAGTAACACTGGTTTAGCTCATACCTGTGATTAAACATTCCTTTCATGGCTTACTGAACATTATGACTTTTGCAGTCTATAGGGACTATCTACAATCAATATACAGAACTACATACACCAAAAGTACTAGAAGTCAATTCAAAAATTGTTTGCATTCCTTAGTACAAAAATCACCCTGCTGCGTGACATCCAACATGCCCAAGAAAAGTTTCTGGAGATATGAAGCCTTTTCAGCATACTTTCAAGTCAATAGACTGGGGGTTCATTTAAATGATGAAACTGTTGACCAAATTGAAATGTCTCTGCTGGAAATAACGTAACTCCCTCCTTCCAGGACTTAAAACCGAACACTGCTAGCAAAGGTTGTTCAGAAAATAAGGTGGCACATAGTCAGAATGATGAGTTCTGATGTTTCTGAAGACCCAAACAACACAGGATTTTATAAACTGACTTGACATTAGGGTATGCATTTCCAGCTTAGGTAACAGCCTATTGAGAAGCCAGGTGGGATATCAAAGATGCTAGTACATTGTTCATATAGATACAGACAAGCACCTCAGAGGCTAACATCTGTGATTGTCAATAGAGTTAGAGTGCACTACAGAATTGTAAACTTGCATATAATCTTTATCAAAGAAGCAGCTGGCTCTCTTGCTCTCTTTTTCAGCTGTTGACAAAAAAGGATCAACCTGTACTGGTACTCTCCCACAGCAGTTCATGCGTCCTATTCCAACCTTTACATCAAAGCCCCTCAGATGACCCTTGCAGTATGTCCCCAAGGTTGGCGGGTTGAGATTAACTTTGTTCTTTTCTGATGATGGAGATGATGCAAATATTGACACCTTAACATTTCAAACAAGTTTTTCAATGGGTTTTCCTAGCCTTTGAAGAAGTTCCACTGTGTTTAGCTGGCAAACCATAAAATCCATCCACAATCCTCCACCAAACAGCTTCAGAAAATCATTGCAAAGGAGAAGACCCACACTTAAAATTGAGTCATGGTGTATCACTGCATCTTGGTTTCGTATCCTCAGTGGAGATGTTGAGAGACATCTCCTAAATTACCAGGACATTTCCAGGCATATTCCTGTAGGTTTCAGTATACTTCTTACCACACCATCATTCTCAATGCAGTTGGCTCCAAGGAAGTGGACTTTAGACCCCCGTAATTCTAAGATATTCCTCTAGCACATGAATAATCTCATATATCTACAGCATGCCTGCATTATCATTAAGTCCCATTGGAACTGCACTTCACCTGTGCAACTCCCATGCAGCAGAAGCCAGGTGAAGGGGCTGACGTTTCTTGCACTCAGGAAAAAATCCACACAGGGGCCTGTCTGCACTTAGGGGGAAAATTGTCACAGCACAATAACACAAACAGCTGGTCACACAATCTCCATCCTTAACAGAGGGCCGGGTCATCCCTCCAGACACACAAGGGAAGCTCGGTAACATTGTATGGCTAACAGTGACAAAACTGAATTTCAGATTACAAATTGCAAAGCAGCAAATCAAATCATCTCAGTGAGATTAAACGTGGACAAAATAAGAAGTTTAAATAATCTATGCAAGCCTTTAAAATTATTTCTCAGTCATCATATTCTGAAGATAACAAAATGTTTTTGAAAAGCGCTGTGTTCCTCCAAAGAAGCAGTGGCATCTGTTTGCACCCAAGTATTTAATTTGAGCTGGAGAGCTGTTTAAAGTTGATGAAAAAAAAGAATTTTCTTTTCATTATTCTTTACTAGAGTGGAAAGTTACTTCAAAAGTTTTAAAATATTTGCAAGTTTATCTAGGCTTGGAAAAAAAACCCAAAGCAGTATGTGAGATGTATAAAACCTCAAATTCCTCGAGGCTTGTTTATTTCCAAGTTAAGAAACCAAAGCATTTGATGATTACCAGAAAAAGGTCAATGTGATTTTGTGCTGGTGACTTCAAACACAGTTTTCCATTGTCTGAAGAACAATTTTCCATCAAGAAATTGTTTTGACTGAGATTTGGGTAGTAATAGACTTTTATGATTAAATGCAGTCCTGTTTATCACCATCAACACAGTGGCAGACTGTGAACCACTTCCACTTGGTAATTCATTGGGATTTATAGCTTTCTGTGAAGCCAGAAAACTCTTTCACTTTTATAGGTATCTCACAAAAAAAACAATAACCTCTGCAATTCAAAAAAGCAATTACTGGAGTAAATATCCTAGAAACATCCTTGGTTTGGTATCTTTCAGCTTTTATTATGTACGTATCAGACCAAATTTTTCTTGCATTCACGTACTTCTGAAATTAATGGTAGGAGCATATGACATTTAGTGGTGTGTTGTTCCCTATGACCCACTGTGTCCGTACTGGGAAATGACAAAGCTGTCCACAGAGGACTTCGTGCCCAGACGTCAGATTATTAGTTCTGCATTGGCTGACACCTAAGCAGTATTGGGATTTTTGTATTACTGTTCATCATTCTCAATATCACTCCATTATCACTCGTGCTTTGTTCTTAGGCTCCCCAGTCAGATGTTATTGGCAAATACAGAACAAAAAGAGAGAGCAAGTTGTATTTTTTATGCACTTTGATGTTTTAAAAGCTGTACAAGAGATAGGAGTTTAGCTGATAAGCATAATTTAAAAAACATCCAGCTATAAACAAACCAAATTGTTCATTGTGAATGAGATTTGGAGTGGTATTTTGGACCCTGACCTAAAGACAGCTGCCCACATCCACAGAAGCAAAGGTGTACATTCAGATAAGTAAAACTTGTGAGATTTCAGCCAATGGGAGCTTAAAACACTCCGCGCTTCAGTGGTGTGGATGATAAGTGTTATGTTACTTCAAGAAAAATCACATTAGTATCAGAAGTTAATGTATTGCAGAATCAACAAAAGAATAATTCAACTCTATGAAAAGCTTGTAAGAGTTATTGCAGCTGTAGGTTTTATTTTATAGAAAGTGTGTAAGGAAAATAAAGTTTGAAACAACCCATGTGTTTGGATAGTAAGTGACATCTTGCAACTGAATCTGTTGAAGCACTTGGTTCCTGGCTAGATTACAGCTAGCCTTCACCAGTCTATTGAGTGTTGGTCAATGTAGAAGGTGGGAAGGCTGAGGTCAGGCAGCATCATTTTGTTGCCCACTTTTTCATGTGTGTCCCTTGGAGCATTGTGTCAAAACACCATGCACTGTATCTATAGCACTAGGACCAGTGCCCAGAGCATCGCTGTATTTCCTCCAGGATGTCACAGCCTGTGTGTTAACTGAACAGCGAATGAAGAAAAAACATATAAATGAAAATAATGACAGAAACAAATCTATATTATAGTCTGCCTCAAATGATTTCTTATCATGCCAAGTCCTGCAATGTTTGCAGACCCTCTTCAGGCCTGCTGGACATGGGCAGCAACAGGCCCATGCTCTGCCAGGGAGCTTCCTCGAAGACACCCTCAGCAGCAAAAGTCTTGCCAGTTATTCCTAAATTCACGCATGTTTCTTTGAGCTGGAGGACTGAGGTCATTGGCTGTGATGCTCTGCTCTCTGACATCAGCGAGTGAAAGAATAATTCGTCTTTTGTCTCCCATATTATTTTTTACCCCACAAGGATCCAGCAGCTCTTTTCAGGAGACTGTGGGCCATCTGAAGCATCAAGCCCACAAACTCCAGTAGAGCACCTCCAAGAAGACAGCCAGGAGCCATCCCCCTGGGATTCAGCCGGTTCTCTTGTTCCATGATCTGAATTGCCTCTTTCAGACCCTCCTGGGGAGAAGAGTTAAATATCAGCCTTGAATGCTGCTTTTCAAAGACAGCCATGTTATTACTCATTTTAAAGTAAACAACTCCTGCACTGCACAGTAGAACGAGCTAGGTGTTTCTTGTGCTATCTATAAATTGGTGGTTTTGTCTGTGTTCCCTGGTTTCTTTATTTTCTATGGATAAAGGTCAGTAAAATATGAACAAGCCTGCTTTATAGGTGTATACCTTTATGGCAAAACCAGTTTCCAACACTTAAATCACATAATGGCCTTATCACTCCCTTTTATTTCAGCTATATTTGGACATGATCACTCCTCTGTTGAAGATGATGAAGATGTGAGGAGATACAATCTGACCAAAATTCTGTTCCTCTGGCCTTATGTTTGCAGATCTACCACTTTTTTCTTCTTCCTTCAGATCTCTATTTTATTTTCCCATTTTTCTTTCTTCATCCTCTGTTACAAGTTCTCTCCTTGTGTCCCTCTTCAATGATTTTTTGCAAAATTCTGCTTTCATGCACTTTTCCTCAACCAAGACAGCTTGCTCACATCATCTTTTATCAGGAAGAAGCCAAAGAATGACAGTGAAGGCATATCTCTAACAGCCAGTTTAAACAGTGAGGAGTTCAAATGGATCATAGATCCTTTTCGTAGTTCATCCAGACCGGTCCTATGAGCTGGCAAAAACAGGAGCTTCTGCAGACATCATTACTAGTGGTATTAATGATCTCATCTCCTCTGACATAGGAAACACAACAGCTAGTGGTCAAGGTGGCTGGG
This sequence comes from Nyctibius grandis, assembly GCF_013368605.1. Lineage (NCBI taxonomy): Eukaryota > Metazoa > Chordata > Aves > Nyctibiiformes > Nyctibiidae > Nyctibius > Nyctibius grandis. The sequence continues at coordinate 67,402,065 of NC_090658.1, read as the reverse complement.
AGTAAGGAATGTACTGTATTTTTTAAACAGAAGAAGACCAAATGACCACAGAGCCACTGCTTCTAGTTTAGAGGGAAAAAAAGAAAAATTCACTTTTGCTTGCATTTCTGCACTTAGGGAAAGTACTGTTACAGAATCACAGAATCACACAGAATCACAGAATCACAGAATGTTAGGGACTGGAAGGGACCTCGAAAGATCATCTAGTCCAATCCCCCTGCCGGAGCAGGATTACCTAGACCATATCACACAGGAACGTGTCCAGGCGGGTTTTGAATGTCTCCAGAGAAGGGGACTCCACAACCTCTCTGGGCAGCCCGTCCCAGTGTTCGGTCACCCTCACCGTAAAGAAGTTTTTCCTCATATTTATGTGGAACCTCCTGTGTTCCAGCTTGCACCCATTGCCCCTTGTCCTGTCAAGGGATGTCACTGAGAAGAGCCTGGCTCCATCCTCATGACACTTGCCCTTTACATATTTAGAAACATTAATGAGGTCGCCCCTCAGTCTCCTCTTCTCCAAGCTAAAGAGACCCAGCTCCCTCAGCCTCTCCTCATAAGGGAGATGTTCCACTCCCTTAATCATCTTTGTGGCTCTGCGCTGGACTCTCTCTAGCAGTTCCCTGTCCTTCTTGAACTGAGGGACCCAGAACTGGACACAATATTCCAGATGCGGCCTCACCAGGGCAGAGTAGAGGGGGAGGACAACCTCTCTTGACCTACTAACCACACCCCTTCTAAGACACCCCAGGATGCCATTGGCCTTCTTGGCCACAAGGGCACACTGCTGGCTCATGGTCATCCTGCTGTCCACTAGGACCCCCAGCTCCCTTTCCCCTACGCTACTCTCCAACAGTTCTGTCCCCAACTTGTACTCATATATGGGGTTGTTCCTGCCCAGGTGCAGGACTCTACACTTGCCCTGGTAATATTTCATTGAATTTCTCCCCGCCCAACTCTCCAGCCTGTCTAGGTCTCTCTGAATGGCTGCGCAGCCTTCCAGTGTGTCAGCCACTCCTCCCAGTTTTGTGTCATCAGCGAACTTGCTGACAGCGCACTCTATTCCCTCATCCAAGTCATTAATGAATATATTGAATAGAACTGGTCCCAGTACCGACCCTTTAGGGACTCTGCTAGACACAGGCCTCCAACTGGATTCTGTCCCATTCACCACCACTCTCTGGCTTCTTTCCTTCAGCCAGTTCACAATCCACCTCACTACCCGATCATCCAGACCACACTTCCTCAGTTTAGCTGCAAGGATGCTGTGGGAGACAGTGTCAAACGCTTTACTGAAATCAAGATAGACCACATCCACAGCTTTACCATCATCTATCCACCGGGTTATGTCCTCATAAAAGGCTATCAAGTTGGTTAAGCATGCCTTCCCCTTGGTGAAGCCATGCTGAGTGCCCCTAATGATCCCCCTATCCTTGATATGCTTAGAGACAGCACCAAGGACAAGTTGTTCCATCACCTTTCCGGGGATGGAGGTGAGGCTGACCGGTCTATAGTTACCCGGGTCCTCCTTCTTGCCCTTTTTGAAGACTGGAGTGACATTCGCTTTCCTCCAGTCCTCAGGCACCTCTCCCGTTGCCCACGACTTAGTTGTTACTATATATGTCATTTTTAAGAGAGCCAAGATATCTCTGTGCTTTGTGACACTTTCAGAGTGAATTCAAAGTGAGTAATAGGAACTGTGTGGCAATGTTTCATGGCCTGAAATCTCTGTTTTATTCCAAGACAGGCAGTTCTGTTTGAGATGCTCCTATTCTGTAAAGTGTTAGAAAGACCTTCATAACACATACCCTTCCGCCTTCTTCAGGTAGGACCGTACTTCTACCAGGACAAACCAATGGTATGTTTGATTCATGTCTGCAAAAAAGGATAAGTGAGAGCAGATTTAAACATAGTGTTATGCTGAGTTACCATAATAATCTCTCTGTACTCTGAATTTTAAGAAGCAACGCATGTGAGGTCTGGATCATGGGAAAAATACAGTGCTGATATAAGGTGCAGGAAAAGCCATTCTCCAGGCTCTGTGTTTTTCATGCGGAGATTCACTGCATGATGGCAAAGGAGCCTTTCAGTCCATCAATTGACTGATTGTTGTAGTATTTGTCGTTGTGGCACTTACTTGTTTTGCTAAAGGAAATGCTTCAGCAGGGAGCGCACACACAGCTTGGCACAAAATGGAGTGTGCCCGCGTTCCTCACAATGATGGTTTACTTAACTGTATGGGGGAGGCTGTTTTCAGCTGGCTGTTTAGAGCACCCATTTTTTCCTGAAAAAGGGGAAACATAAGAATACCGTGGAGAATCATGGACTTGAGCTGCCTGATTTCACCACCAGATCTAAATTCTTCCAGAACAAAATACTTAAAAACATCCAGTGGGCAACAAGGTGTGCCTTAATGCACTGCTGTGGCAGGCTGTGCATTGGTTTTTCATGGTGACTTTCAGCCTGCTCAGTGCTACAAACTAGGCACAGTAGTCTTAGGTACCCATTGGTCTCCAGTCTGTTACTGCGGCATAAACTTTTTCTCCTAAACCTCTGCTTTACACTGCATAAGGGTTTTGTACTTTGTGCATTAAACCCCTAAGGGATTGGCTGAGGATATTTGCAGGTCATTTTAGGGGATGAGTTGCCTATGAGGTACAGAAGGCTGGGATGGCTCAGCTGGGAGCAGAGCGAGGGTATGACCGAGGTTTGTACAACGAGGAAGGCAGTGGAGAAGGTGAGGGAGAAGGTGTTCACCCAAATTCTCCACTAGTAGAACAGGGCTTGGTTTAGAACAGGTAAAAGTCACTTTACAGAGCAGGCAGTGCAATTCCAAAACATGCCACTGGAGCTGCGGTGAGGAGTCAGAGAAAACCTCCAGGTTCAAAACAGGATTAGACAAAATAAAGCAAAATAGGTCCAAAAAAGATACCATTGGGACTGGGGAGGGATGTTCCCTGTGGCATCCCCAATCCACAGATATTTTTATGCAATTGTTAATGTTAATCTCCCGAGGATGTCGTCTTCTACAGAGCAAGTCAGGGAGGATCTTGTCTCTCCCCAGCGGCTCTCTACCGAGCTCAAGGAGGCTGGCTTGTTTAGGCTGAAGTTAGCTTCAGCTTAAACCTCTCCATAGATAAAGAATATTTAACTTAATGAGCCCATGACAAAAGTAAAAAAGTCCTATAATAGAAACAAAGAAACTAACACTTTGAGCTATTTTTAGAGCAAAATAAATGTACAAAACCCAAAGGAATCAGTGTTGAATTTTTCTCCCACCATGTCAACCATCCACTGACATAAAGGCAAAGTTTGGCCACAGTGGCTCAGTTGTGTCTTTGTCCCCCTGCGGCAATGGGATTTGAGGAAATTGCACAACTTCAGCAAAAAATGGACAGTATCTTGAGCCAGGTTCTGTGTACTTTTGACTGCTGGGAAACAGCACTGCTACTCTTGCTTCAGCCAGTGGATGAGAACTAAGTGGATCATATTTTTTACATCAGTTTCAGGAATGAGATTATAGCCTTTGACTCCGAAATTACTTTCAATATTCATTTTGATCTATTTCCTTGAATTTATCAGGGCTAACTGCTTCAGCATTGTTTTCCCCACTAAACCCACACTGCAAATTACTTTGGTATATTGCCTTTCAGTTTATCTTTGATCACAATAACCCCAAATTCCTTGACAAATAGCAATCCGTGTGTAAACTGCCTGAAAGGTAACCTCTTACTGGAAAGTGTACCATACATAATTATGACTCAGTCTGAAAAACAACAGAAGCTGCCTCAGTGTTTTGATTTGTCAGTTCTGCTGTGTAGTTAACCAGTCTTGATAATCCAGGGCAATAACACAGACTGCCCCATTTCAAGTTTTCTTTGCACCGTTCTTTGCACCAGAACTGCTAAATTCATTGGCATTCCTCTGCTTCTGCACTCCCTTTTGGGTCTCTATGCCTTAGCTGTCCTCTAATTAGCATAATTTATCACCTAGAGAGGACTCCTGTTTCTAGCCTCAGACTGTCCCTGGCTGCAAAGTGTGGAAAGGGTACATATATAAAAACACATACCCATAATACAATATACTCATATATAATGATATGTACCCATAATGTAATAATGTATAACTGTGACATATGGCAGTAACCTCCCTTTTCCACTCCTTATCCACCCCACATGGTTGTGGACTCTCCCCTGTTGAAGGCAGAAAAGAATGATAGAAAACAGCTTTACTGATGGGACACTCTCCTGTCTGCTGGTCCCGTGAAGACTGCATCTTCACCTTCTCCCTCTGCAGAACCAGGTGTTTTGGGCCTCCCTTCCTTCCTAGGAAAGATTTTTTATGTGGAAGGACACTTCCCGTATTTATGTCAACCTTATTCTCACCGAGCTGTGGTGTTCAAAGTAACCTACTGACTTTCTGCTTCATGCCTTGCTGTGAATCCAAGATTAGCATTGAGATGCTTGCTAGTGCTGGGTTTTATTGATACAATGAATTTCGCCAAGTTTACAATTCCAAGAAATTTGTCTCATAGGCTAACAGGAAGTGAAGGAAGAAACAGTGCATGAAATGAAAAACATTCTCTTGACTACTGTAGGTATAAACTGAATTTTCATGGAAACTAGTTGCAAAAAGTCATCCAGAAAGGAACCAGAATTAAAATTAGTCATCAGCCTGGTAAAGCTGTCTGTACTAAAGCTGTCTGTACTAAGTCCTCTTTGTATGTTCCAACAATGTACACAGTTAGTTTAAAATAATAGTCACCAGAAACCAAGACAAATATGACTGATGCTGACTTCGTATAAGTGTAAATGAAACAACACAAAAATTAAAAAACACCTCAAAGACAAACACATCTCTTTGTCCAGTAGCCACCTCTCACTTTACAGCAACCCTTTCTTTTTCTGTTCCTGTTCTGTTCTGCTTTGCCATCCCAAATGGCATCCTGGCTTTCTTTCATTTAATTTTATTTAATATAAGCCATTTATTTAATGGCTTTCTTTTATTTAATTTTTAGAAATCTAAATGGACCAGTATTAGCATATTCATCAGTCTGATCATTCATTTTGCCTTCAGGAATTCCTTGGGCCATATAAAGAGTTTTGTTTCAGACAGCTTGTTCCCTGAAGATAGAGCTTCCTGACAACAGGGAACTCAATTAACAATGGCACATAGGCTGTGGACGTGCACCCTCTTGCGCTGTAGTTGCACCAGCTGAAGAGGTTACTGAAGCAGCACCTTGTCGCCATGCACTTGTCACCTTCTTTCTGTGGCCCCTAACCAACATCCATCAAAAAAAGATGAGTCAATTTTAAGAATTTAAAGAAGGGGCCACTGTTAGAGCAGCTTATTTTGACTGAAACGAGTTACAGGAAGTCACATGAGGAGCCTGGCCAGCAGATCAGAGGGGATGATAACTTCCAGTAGCAGAGTGGCGAGGAGGCTGGGACACTCAATTTTTTGTTGGCACAGCTGCATCTGGAAAAGAGCATGCATCCATAGACTTGCACAAATGCCAGCTGCAAGAGAGGAGATGAGAAACCCAGAACAGATGCCATATAGGCATGTCAATGTGCATGCAGTTTGAAGCAAAACATCTTGAGCTTGCAGTGAACTTATTCCACTCAAGATAGTGGGACCTTTGCCATTTATGTCTGTGACAGAAATAATTCTGAGTTCTCAGGATGACTTGAACTGCATTAAATAAAAGGATAGTTTATCACACATCATAAGATGAGTGTCAATTTGCTAAACCACATAATTAGATCATGTGTCTGAGCCCTAAATTCTTATTTATGCACCTAAAGAAATAGATTGAATTTCATAAGCACTGGGAATCCAGGCATCTCCTGTTGACTTAGTCATTCCAAAGGCAACTGTAATGTACCCAAATTTTGAGAAAATAAAAGCATTTACATCCTTGCATGAGGACCAAGGAACCTACTTTTAAGTACATTTGTGTTAATCTTTCAGTCTGTGCAACTGAATGCAAGGAAATAAAGCCCATTTGGAATGGCAAACTTTAAATATTGCCTCACATTTTAAAATACTACAAAAACTGCAAGAATACTCGAACAGACTAGATTTTACAGCAGCACATTTATAGTGTTTTGGATGACTGTGGCAAGATCCTAGACTAGTGTAGTCACAGTTAAATTTCTTCTAGGCAGATAATTTTTTTCTTCAGCACAGAAACCTGTTATTCCCATCATATGCAAATCAGTCTCTAATTTCTAAATATAAAAGGCGTGTCAATCACTTCAACAGCTGCTATCTTTCAGATACACATAAGAAGAGCTTTCAGCCTTTATGTTTAGTTATAAAAGAAACTACTTAAATAGCCAACAGCCATCTCTGAATAATGCAATAACATTTTGCCTCTTCACTGATTTTACCATATCTTTCACAGTGTATTTAGAGGTAGAACTGCCCCGCAGTCAGGGATGGAAAGCTTTATGGTAGTTTTGTGCTTTCTACTCAAAAGTTTCACGAGAGTGAGGCAGAGTAATTAAACTCACAACTTGGTGTTTTCTAGATTTGAACATGCTTGGTAACGGAGACCCAACTGTGTTTAGCCATATCAGTCACCTTGTCCAAGTGCAGTGTGTGATTGGTGTGTCAGCTGTAAAATGCTGTGGAGCACAGTGCAGTGAGTATGACGCAACCAGTGCATACTTCAGTGTAGTGGGGGCTCTTGACCTTGCAAGGAACAGAGAGGAAAAGAGACAGGGAATGGGGAGGGTGAAGCTCTGAATAGTAGAGGATATTAAAAAAAAATAAGTAAACTCTCTGAATGTACCTGCACATACTTAGCCTTTTGCATTACATCAAAACTATGTACGATATACCACAGCATACTCATTCTTACAGGCAAAGTTGTAGATATTACAGTATCTCACTTTCCAGCCCTGCTTTCCTAATCTCTTTCCCATATGTTAGGAAAGTCAGTGGTGAAGAAACAGATCTGCTGTGCGTAAAGTTCATACATCAAGCACCTAAGTATAATAGGAGGGAAAGGCAGCTGTGAACTGCTTTTATCACTTCCCCATACCCAGATCAGCCAGTGTCTCAAAGTGTCTGTAGAGATGAGGGAGCAGTAACCTGTCTTTCCTCATTTATGCTGTCTGCAGAGGCCTCATGGGGAAAGTCGTGCTGGCTGAAATCTGGAAGGACCTAAGATGTTGTGTGCCTTGCCCAGACAAATAGTGCCCTGACATTGGCAAGGTCCTCCTGGCCCCTATGCCCAAACCTGTTGTCCTCTCTCCACTTGCCCTGTGATGTAATCAGGTGGTCGAACCCCATCTGAAAGTCTGTTCAACCCAATATACTTTTATTGAATCGAGAATTTAACCTAACAATTTGTTTGAAATTTGCATTTCATTGGTTCCCCATCCACCAATTTTTTTGTATGTGTACATATGTATATATACTTACATTGTGTGTATACATGTATGTACATATACACATCTGCACATGCACATATATTAATGTAACAATCAGTTACTGGCATGATAGATCAACCAAAGCGATGTTTGTTATCTGGGACATCTCATCTCAGTGACCGCTTGCCTCTGGAAAAATATGAGAGCAGCGTGATGTTCTTGCCAGCCTTCCCTCTCACCTCTCCCTCATACCTTGACTCACTGTTGTTATGCCCTGTTTCAGCACACTAACACTGTGCTGGAATACTGCACAGGTCCATGCAGACCATGCTTAAAGTGGACACTTTTGGATCAGCATTAAGTGAGCTCTTCCTAACTGAGGAACCTGGCCAAGTATTTGGTAGTGTTCTCCTTTGCTAGAAAAGTAGGTGCTGTTACCTGAATAGGAGGACAGTGGTCTGACTTTCCACCTCTGTCTGAAAAGGGAACACCCAGGCTGTGCTGGATCCATGAAGTTCAGATGGAGAGAGAGGAGCTGGAATGGAAACCTTCCCGCTTTTAAGTGTTTTATTTTTCAGTACAAAAGCAATTGCTTGCAGTTTGGAGACTGGGAATAAAGAGAATTTCAGATAATATTTCCTCTGGTTTATTTATAACCACACTGGCTTTTGTGGATACAGCTGATGAGGATTTAGACACCTCTGCATATTGTGAGAGGGTAGGATTCTTACCTTTCAGGCAGTGGAGTTCATTAAGAAATGTAAAAGAGAAAAGCTGCAGTACAACACAGAAAATCCCATCCTGACCATCAGTCTTCTAGGAGTCTAATTTCCATCGATTCAGGTAAGTCTAGGTGCTTTTTAAAAGTTTAACCCTGCAGTCTTATGTCACAGTCTCTCCAGGGCTGGGACCAGCTATTTCATCTGGCTACAGAGCAATACCTATTCCTAGAATTTACAGTAATAGTGAATGCAATGGCATTCAGCAATTTACTATCAATTTAAATATGGAGTTTATCACCTGGCCTAGAAGCATTTGTTTCTTCTGTGTTTCCTCTCTGCATGGACTGCTATGGTTTATCTGAGAGCAAAAGCTTCACTGCTATCTCCCTCCAATGGTAAACTTCGGTAATTTCTTTTGCAGAAAAAAAAAAGATATGCAGATATAAACCCACTGTTTATGGAGTTTCGTCCAGTCTGATGAGTAGAGGGAAAGACTGACAATTTTAAAAGTCAAATATTCATAGAACATGCAGTCACTTCTAAAGAATTATTCCCATTTATCACATAAGTATGTATTTACATATAACAGAATCACAGGATTGAGCCAGTGTCATTCAGGCTGAGCAGGAGCTCAGGAGGTCTCTAGTCCAACCTCCTCCTCACAGCAGGGCCAGCTGCATGGTCAGACCAGGCTGCTCAGGGCTGTGTCCACTCAGGTGTGGAAAACCCCCAGAGGAGCCCCCTCCATTGCCCGGCTGTCCTCAGCATGAAAAAGCTTTTCCTTGCACTCACTCTGAACCTCATTTCAACACATGTCCATAGTCCCTCAGCCTCCCACCATGCAACACAGTGAAGAGCCTGGCTGTGTCTTCCTGACCACCTGCCCACAGGTGTTTGGGAGCTGCTGTTAGCCCCCCAGTGTGATCTCTTCCACAGGCTGAACCAGCCCTGTCCTTCAGCCACCTCTCGTGGGAGGGGTACTCCAGCCCAGCCCCCTCAAGGACCCCCACTGAGCTCCCTCCGGTGTGTCCACCTCTTTCCTGTGTGGGGGACCTGGCTGGAAGCAGTACCTACGTGGGGTCTGAGGAGTGCTGGGCTGACAGATTGCGTAATCTAGTGTCTGTGCTCCTATTAATATCACTTAATATCATGCTTTAGAAGACCTCATTGTGTTTCTTCCATGCTAACACGAGTGGCTGGGCATCTATCTCCTCCCAACATCTGGATGAAGACAGCCTGCAGCAGGGCCCTGCTGATGGCCAGAGGGCAGAGGAGAGTTGCCTCTCCTCAGCTGTTCCCCCCAGAGAGAAGTACTTGCATGGCAGCCCTGGTCCCTTATGGGACCTTTCCTTTCAGGGGGTGAAGAGAGTCTGGGCCAGGGCAGAAACTTTCACTCAGAGCATGTATCCTTTACTGAAAATGTGGAAAATATGAATATAACTCAGCTGAGAACACAGATCACACAAGTCAAGGTCAGGTCTTACTGTGGTTTCACTGTTTCCCGGTAGCAGTTACAAGAATTTCCATGCTTTTCTGCTCTGAATTTCATTTGGAAAGTATGTAAATGGCTATTTTCGTTGCTTGTACCGGCTTAGTCAGAAACTCATGCTGAGGAAGATGGGCATTTTCCAGAATTTTCACAAATAGTAAAACCATCATAGTTCACTCAAGAGATGCTAAAAGCAAGAAAAGGCTTGAGGTTTGAGGTAGTAAAAGCCATGCTATTGGACTTCAAAGCATCCTTATTACTAGCCATACATCTTGCCCTCGATACTGATACCCTATTCTCCTCATGCCTTGCTGAGGTTTAGTCAGCAACATGGTAATCTAGTAAATAATAAACCACCAAGAATAACACATTTCAAATTGTGAAATACTTACTAAAAAAAAAAAGAATATTAAGTGTTCAAGTGTATGAATTTTTTTGCAAATAGATTCAAAGACTGCGCTCACATGGAGTTAGCAACTTATTTCAGGGATTAAAAGGGTCTGTTTGGTGTATGTGTATGTGTGCATGATGAAAGACATGGAATAAAATTTGAGGGACAATTTATTCACAAAATCTAATTTGACAAAAGAAATTTTCAGAAGCACCTCTGAGAATCACAAGTCTTGGTCATAGTCACTGTTAGTGAGACTGAAGCGTCAATCCAGTTGTCTCTAACAAAGAGCCTTCATCTATGAGGTACTTGAGCATCATCAAATCTCAAAATTTAAATGTGCAGAAGCAGAGAGAGAAAAGAAAAAACACTGCAAGCAGAGCCAAAGCAAGGCATTTTGGTGCCCATGGTGGAATAGAAATGAGATTTTCCTCCTCCTCCAACCCTCAGCAGGCAGAAAGCATCACACTCAGGGCAACATCAATACAACTGAAGAATCAGGTCATTTCACAGAGGGCATCTGACTATCTGAAATACATGGGGAAACAAACTTTGCAGCTTTCTCTTTGTCAGAAGATGGCTAAAAACTTCATTCCCTGATGCTTAGCACCTGTAACTTGTGGAGGTTAGGGTCCTAGCAAGGGCTGTCAGAGAGCCAGCTGTGGCTGGTGAGAGGCACTTGAGCTGGGCCAGTGTTTAGGCTTTCCCTGATACCCAACACAAGTGCTACCCTACTGTAATATGTAGGCCCAGGAGGTGGTTTCTCTTCCTTTGCCTCCCTAAAATATTTATTTCCTCATTGCAAAGGAGCAGATCTATCTACTGATTGCTCTATTCTGTAATCCTCTATCAGCTTATCCAAGATGATGCCTCTGAAGACATGGCACTACAGTGTTCCCAAATCAGGTCAATAAATAACAGGTAAGATGGAGCCCTGTATCTACTTCTTGCAGCTACATTGCACTGGGCTGAACACTAAGTGTATGGTGAACTAGATGCTGCTTTTCTTACTATCTCTTTTTATGTCTTTGGTCTGTTGATGTTATCGACTGTCTCATTTCAGCCTGCCTCTTTCTGTGTTAAGTCTAAGTCCTAGAAAGATAAATAAGCCAAATCTAAAGGATGCCTTATTTAAAATTCTTGTGGTATGAAGATCTAACTCGTAGCCTTTCACTGTAGAGTAATATTGCAGAAAGGAAAGGTATAGCTGTCTGAAGGCCAAACGGGAGCATGACATTTTCAAGTGAGGAAGTACATAAAAAATTCAAGCTGGGACCAATATTTCCTAAAGCTACTGTCTTCCCTCCTGTACATTTCCCACAGTCTGAATTGCTTCTTAATAGCTTTCCCTAGTAAATTTTCACACTCACCAGCCTACATTTCATAAAAATAAAAAATATGGTGATGCTTAAACATGAACACAATGGATTTTTGGCAAGAACACTCAGTGCCTAACTTTTAAAATGCTGTTAGTGAACAAACGCTGATCATTTGATATGAGATAATCTGGGGACGCGTACTTCTTTGATCTCTGTTAATGACAAACAGTAGGGATTACATATCTAACCAAACAACACTAATGATATATTTCTCAATGATGTAAAACTTTCTAAATGGGCACGTGGTCAGTTGATGTGGTACATTCCTATCTGTAGTCCAATCTCTCTTCTCTCCATCACCTCAGTTCCTAAATATTGCTTGAATTTTATTGGCTGTGGGCTGAGATCCTGTCTGATGTGTCTGAGTACACTTCAGCACAATAGGATTCCAACCTTTAAAAGAAATACACTATACCTTATTCGATACACAATTTATCATTTAGATAGTACATGATACATTATCAGAAACACATTATAAAGTGTTTTTCCAAAGGAGCAGAGAAAATGGGAAGAGAGTCTAAAGAAAATGCCACGCTAAACAAGCAGTGAAAGGTCTGTCCAAGTCCTGCCATGGGCGGCTCTGAAACTTATTATAGCACATAGTGTTCTCTACAGCAGGATCCCACAGACATACAAGAGAGCAAATATTTATTTCACAAATTTGGACCCTGCGGTGGAACATAAACATTTTGTATGTTGCCTGTAGCTCATTATCACAAATCCAATTTTACATTTCTCAGAAATCAATCACCTAGGGTGCACTTTGTACTGAGATCCAGGGTAGGCAAGATATAATAAGGCTTTGTATTTTGACGATAATCCAGATGTAAGTATAGGTGTATCCCCCAGCAGCCTGCTAGAGAGCTCCGAGTACCTTGACCGTGGGCCAATCCCATCAGTATTGTACTGTTTACGGTCCGTTCCTCACATTCATAGCCAGCCCTGGAGTCAGCTCCATCTGGACGGTCCAAGAGAGCTGGGTGTTCTTGGCCAAGGAGCGGGTGTTTTTCCACAGCTGGGACAGGAAGGACTCAAGTGGGTACTCATGAATGGGAGGAGAACTGGACAGGTTTCTGCTGCTGGGAAGAGGTAACTCCTGGTCAGTGGTAAGCTGTCAGCAAAGGAAGATCTATAGAGCATGTGTCTTTCGGGGAAGAAAAGACAGAAATCTTGGCAGGGACCACACTTGTTTCTCCACTGAGAAGTCTGACGTTTGAGATGCCACCTGGAGGTCTCAATTGACAGGCATGAGGGATTTGTGGTCTTGCATGTCTCCAGAGATACTTCCACACTGGGGGAGAACGTGAAGTGTGATCTCTAAAAAGAGTATGCACAGGAGATGCACCACATCTAATGCCATACTAACCATAAGTAATTTATTCTTTTTTCTGGTAATTAGAGGCAATGCTTCTCCACCCATAGCACAACACTTTGAACCATCCCTTTGTAGTGTCAACTAACTGAAAAACATTCACTCTGTGACCTCAAGAAGCACATATTCTATAAGCTGAAACAAAATACCCCTTGGTCTTAGAAAAATGTTATTCAACCCACTTTAAACCCAAGTGTGCAATAGACTCTTTAAAAATGTATGACATGCATTGCATAGACTACAAAAAGAAATCAATAATGTTTGTTCTTAAATTATTACACAGGAATAGCTACAAATCACTCTTTGTGTTATGACACAACATAACAGAGGAACTGTTTATGATTTTGTTTTCCACAGATCAAGCTCCCCTCACCTCTTCTGAACCAATTGTGTACAAATTTTGCAGTTTTTCACGGTCTGCCGTAGCTCACCAGATCAGTGTCTCTGGCTCAGTCCTGTTCGTGATCCATTTTCATTCCTGGCTGCACTGGTGATACCCACAGCACAAATTAGGGCAAATTTAGGAGATGCTGTAACTTGCAGTCTCCCATCCATGGTACTAAACTTTTCTGTTACCTACAATTGGCCAGGAACAAACCACCCTTTCTCATCTGCATATCATGAATCTCAGGAGAGGTAAAGCGCTGAAAGACCAATTGTGTTAATTTTACAATGTGTGAGAGAAGTCCCCATAGGGAACATTAGGGGAAAATTGAAGACTGTTGGTGTTTATGCAGGCATGAGAGGCCTTGACTGAGGACAAGACCCTGGCTCTCTATTCCCCTAACGGTGGTGAAAGCCCAAAAAAGGAATTCATCAAACTCCTATCAATTGCTTACACTCCTAAGACCCTGTGGACTGACAGAATAAAAAAACGCAAGTGTTGTTCCTTAATGAAAGGAATGGTGTGATGAGATGAGATCTTTTATGAGACATTGATATTAAAACTTGGATTAATCCCCACTAATATAAGATGAGTCAGGAGCTGGCTTCCTTAAGCTCCCAGTGATAAAGGCAGGTAGCAAGCTCAGAAGACCATTCTCACGTGGGATGTGAGATAACTTTTGGATACCCCCTTGTTATTGACTATAGAGGAAATCTAATAGACTTCTGCAGCTCTTCACTGTCCACTGTCATCTTTACCACCTTAAATAACTTGGTATTATCAGCAAATTTTGGCACTTCACTTCCCAGCCCATTTCCAGAGCATTCCTGGATATGCTGAAAAGCACAGGCTCAAGCAGAGGTGCTTGCAGAACTCCATTAATGACATCTTATGTTGTGAAAAGTTAGCACAGCTCTCTGGGTATTATAATTTGTTTCGTCCTGTAGAGATGCTGAAGCTAATTACATAGCCATGGCTCGTAGGAGTGTCTATTCCACTCTGCCATGAAATAATCACCAATAATATCTAAAAACGTGTGTCCTGCTTCATGTCCCAGTGCAACATTTGTTCCATCTGTATGGTAACTTGCATATCCCACTACAACTGTGTGTTTTGCCCTCACAGTGTATCTGAACTCCATCTACCTCACTGGTAAAGAGGGCAGTAATATAGGCCTTGGACTATATCCTTCTTATTGGGCCTGAATTTCAATCCACACATATCAAATGAGTTATTTGGTATTCATTAATGGGGTTAGTTTGTTCATTTGAGTTGATTCTAGGTTGTCTGTGAAAAACAGTGCTACTCTACTACCAGCACGTTTTGTTCTATATTTTCTGTGTATTCTGTGTTTGTATTACTGTGCCTAATCAATTGTCATTTGTCTTCCTACCACAGTTTCCACTAAAACAGTGTCTTCATTGAAGGCTAAACATAACAAATACTCCATCCCATTTCTTAGTCTTCTTACACTTCACAGAATGAATCACAGAATCACAGAATGTTAGGGATTGGAAGGGACCTCGAAAGATCATCTAGTCCAATCCCCCTGCCGGGACAGGATTGCCTAGACCATATCACACAGGAACGTGTCCAGGCGGGTTTTGAATGTCTCCAGAGAAGGAGACTCCACAACCTCTCTGGGCAGCCTGTTCCAGTGTTCAGTTACCCTCACTGTAAAGAAGTTTTTCCTCATATTTATGTGGAACCTCCTTGTCCTGGTTTGGCCCAAACCAGGCCAATTAGTCTTAGAGAAACCAAGGTCACTGCTAAATTCCTCACTGCTTACGAGTGAAGAGCTGAAGGGGGGTCACACCTGCAGGGAGGAGCAGATGGGGCAGGTGGCCCAGAATTGACCAACAAGGTATTCCATCCCATACACGTCATTCTCACTTTCCTATTTATCACTAACCCACTGCCTCCTGGAGGTGGGGCCCAGGAGGGAGGGGCCCTCCTGTCTCCCACTGATTGGTACCAGCTTTGCCAAATCTCCAGTTAAAAGCCTGCAGGTGTGATGGCAGGGGAGCTACTGCATTTTCCCCTCTGCCCATGCTGGGGGGAGCAACTCTGCCTGAGGAGGATTTCCAAGCTCTCAGTCTTGGTTTTGTATATATTTGTATATATTTGATTATTTCTATTATTATTGTTATTATACTCTTTTTCATTATTATAGTTTATTAAAACTGTTTTAACTTTCCAACCCATAAGTCTCTCTCCCTTTTCCCTTTCCCTTTCCCTTGGGGGGGGGGGGGAGAGGGTTAACAGAGAGCATCTGCCACCTGGTTAATAGCCGGCCCAGCTTTAAACCGTGACACTCCTGTGTTCCAGCTTGCACCCATTGCCCCTTGTCCTGTCAAGGGATGTCACTGAGAAGAGCCTGGCTCCATCCTCATGACACTTGCCCTTTACATATTTAGAAACATTAATGAGGTCGCCCCTCAGTCTCCTCTTCTCCAAGCTAAAGAGACCCAGCTCCCTCAGCCTCTCCTCATAAGGGAGATGTTCCACTCCCTTAATCATCTTTGTGGCTCTGCGCTGGACTCTCTCTAGCAGTTCCCTGTCCTTCTTGAACTGAGGGACCCAGAACTGGACACAATATTCCAGATGCGGCCTCACCAGGGCAGAGTAGAGGGGGAGGACAACCTCTCTTGACCTACTAACCACACCCCTTCTAAGACACCCCAGGATGCCATTGGCCTTCTTGGCCACAAGGGCACACTGCTGGCTCATGGTCATCCTGCTGTCCACTAGGACCCCCAGCTCCCTTTCCCCTACGCTACTCTCCAACAGTTCTGTCCCCAACTTGTACTCATATATGGGGTTGTTCTTGCCCAGGTGCAGGACTCTACACTTGCCCTGGTAATATTTCATTGAATTTCTCCCCGCCCAACTCTCCAGCCTGTCTAGGTCTCTCTGAATGGCTGCGCAGCCTTCCAGTGTGTCAGCCACTCCTCCCAGTTTTGTGTCATCAGCGAACTTGCTGACAGTGCACTCTATTCCCTCATCCAAGTCATTAATGAATATATTGAATAGAACTGGTCCCAGTACCGACCCTTTAGGGACTCTGCTAGACACAGGCCTCCAACTGGATTCTGTCCCATTCACCACCACTCTCTGGCTTCTTTCCTTCAGCCAGTTCACAATCCACCTCACTACCCGATCATCCAGACCACACTTCCTCAGTTTAGCTGCAAGGATGCTGTGGGAGACAGTGTCAAACGCTTTACTGAAATCAAGATAGACCACATCCACAGCTTTACCATCATTTATCCACCGGGTTATGTCCTCATAAAAGGCTATCAAGTTGGTTAAGCATGCCTTCCCCTTGGTGAAGCCATGCTGAGTGCCCCTAATGATCCCCCTATCCTTGATATGCTTAGAGACAGCACCAAGGACAAGTTGTTCCATCACCTTTCCGGGGATGGAGGTGAGGCTGACCGGTCTATAGTTACCCGGGTCCTCCTTCTTGCCCTTTTTGAAGACTGGAGTGACATTCGCTTTCCTCCAGTCCTCAGGCACCTCTCCCGTTGCCCACGACTTAGCAAAGATGATGGAGAGTGGCCTAGCAATGACTTTCGCCAGCTCCCTCAGCACCCGCAGGTGCATCCCACTTCTACACTTGTGTAGAAGTATTAGTACCATTGCTCTGGTTCTCATTTTGGCACTCCATTTCAACACCGTTGTGCTTTCCACTTGGTGTTTGATGGGTTTCATCTTCTTACAGATCCTTCGTCTGAGGACAGAGCATTCATGTGTCTATGGCAGAGGAAACACCATGCTGAACCATGTGCTCTCCCATACCTATTGGCTTTCCCATGCTCATCAGCTTAAAAGCTCACCTACTGTCTTTCTTTTTGGGGCCTGCAGCTTGGTTTGGGTGAAGTTCTTCTTTCTGTACAGATTGCCCTTATATTTAGACTGTATCAAACACCTGATGAATTGGAAAACATTGTCCTTTTAGTAATCTTCCTGCCTCCTGTTTCGCACGTCTTTTTTCTCTAAGAGGTAGTGCAAAGGATGCTACTATAGAAGTTCTTGCTTTCCAAAGCCTAACCTTTTAAGTCCGTAACTTCTCTCCTGCCTTTTGCCATAGGAATGGTACACACAAGGACCGCAGCAGTAGAGTCCTTGCCAGCACTTCCTACAGGCCTGCCCAGGCACGTTGTAAGGTCTATCAGCTGGGCAATGGGATAGAAGACAAGGGGATTTTGTGTCCTTAGAATGCAAACTTATTGTTTATTAAAAATCTAACTACTGAAAGGGTACAGTTCATCTAACATTCTAAATAAACATATACAAAGTCATTTTCTGGTGATTGTCTCAAATATTTTCACTCTGCATCCTATGCTCTGCTTTAAATTTCAGAGGTATTACTACTCCTTTCACCACAAGGTCAGGGCCAAATGACATTAGTTAAAGGGCATTCAAATGTGGACTTGCTAAATTATTGCCTATAGTACATGATGTATCATTTAAAAAAGCCTCACAACCAGAAGAACAGAAAAAAGATTTTAAAACAGGTTTCGCTGAATCTTTCAAATCAGAAATTTTAAAAGTTTCCATGAGCAAGCCAGGGAGGTACAGGCTAAGATGTCTGGTTGTCATGAACTGGAAGGAACTATGGTAGAGAATGGACCTAGTAAACTTGTGTATGAATGTGATAAAATGGCAGGAGAGTATATGCTTCAAAACACATGAGATTTCTCTGAAGAACTGAGCATCACCAAGCTGTTATAGGTGATTAGAGACATTCAGGGGCTTCCAAATGAGGAGTGAGTAGACAGGCTAGACAGGTGGAGTGAGAGAATGATAGAGATTTATAAAGTCATGAATGGTGCAATAAATGTGAATAAGTAATTATATTTAGATCCTGTAGGCTGTTTTTTAAAGGTTATATGTGTCAGTAATCCTCATGAGACTGAATCAGAACGGTTGTTTCTGAATATACATGAAGGTATGAGAAATTTTTCAAAAATTATTGCTCTTTCTCCTTGCTAGTGCTTTTGAGCACCCTGTTTGGGACCAGTAACGCATGCTTGTCAGAAGTCCAGGGCATCAAAATTCGCCTCAAGGAAATGGAATGAATAAATGACCAGTTACTCATTTCATTAGACAACCAGTAGGAAGATCACCTGAAATTGTCATGTGAAAATTCAGGAAGCCAAAATCTTGAGATGTTTTTGTTGCTGTTTTTAATTGTTGTTTCTGTTGTTGTTGTTGTTAATTGTTGATGCCTCAGATTATTCATCTTGAAGACGATCACAATTTACTTTTTAAATACACTCCTGAGACATAGTATAAGACCATAAATGCTTCTTGTATTAAGATTGTTCATTGCAAAACTTCTATGTCTTACTACAGATGTGGTCATAAATCAATTTCAGTGAGGTTAAATGGAGTATGTTTTCACATGCTTTAAAATAAATAGTTCTGCAACACTTGTGATTAAAGGAGAAGCTCATATAGACAAAGAGAAGAGGGTGGCTAAAGCTCTAATTCAAAATCAGTTTAAACCAACCTGAAGATCACAGGCTGTCTAGGTAAGCTCAGACACAAACAGAACATCTTGACTCGGTCTGCATCCAGGTGCACCAGAAAAGTCCAAGAAACTTCAAGGAAGCAATGAGTGATTCAGGATGACTGCTAGTCAGACGCTGTCGGATATCCAGTTCTCTCTCTTCTCCATCTCTCAGCAAAACTCTAGCTTCCAGCCCAGGGCCTTAGCTGGCAACACTACCTGTGTGCTGCTGCCCTGCTTGCAGTAAGGCAGTCACTCGGTACTGCATTGTGATATGCAGTGAAAGAACCAGCATCCTGCAGATAATGAAGATTATAGGTTCTTCTGTGTGTGTGTGTGTGTGCACATACAGACAAATAGAGCGTGGGTGTTACGAAGAGAGGGGAAAGAGAAAGTGAGATAGAGAGGAAAGATAGCATTTGCTATTGATTAAAAATTCACCATCAGGACAGCCCCTGTACAGAGAAAATATTTCCCCCATCAGACTGCTTTTGCAGGTTTTTTCCAAACTGCAGCTTGAAGAAAACAGGAAGAAAAAAATCCCTCTATTTTCCAGATATCATACCAGGATGCCAGCCTTTTCCTAGGTCATCATATCAACCTTGCTGACTGTTCAGCCCGCTGTGATATGCGTAAGTTGTTTTAGCATTTGTGTACCAACAGCAAACATTTGCCTTTTGCCTTCCTGTGTCACTGAGCTTCTCTCTTTGCCCAGGAGCTCCTGGCTAGCTGCCACAGACAGTATGCTCACCATCTTGACTCGGTCATATTTGTTAACTCAGTCTAGATAAACACAGCTGATCAGCAGCAGCCGGTGTACCTTACTCAGCTATTTTTCCTGACAAACTCTAGTCATGGGGCACAACTGCATTATTGACTTGGAGGGTGACTGTCTCCACAGAGCTCTGCAGAAGGACGTGGTGTCAGTAAGTGAGAAGTGCACAAACACAAGGCTCCAAAACAAGCCCTGTGACCCTCTACAGCTCCTGGGAAACAACCTATTCCAGATTAACTGAAGAAAGCATGAATTAACAGACATGAGCTTAATTAATTCACTGGTTCCAATGGAAAATGACTTTTTCTTGGCCCACAAAAAGAAAGGAAAGAATGTGGGTTTAGAGAAGAGAAAATATTACAGCCAAAAGGGCATAATTATCTTCAGGGAGGGTGATTAATTGCCTGAGAATTACATGGTCTGAAAGCTGATGTATAAATGTTTAGTAAGCACCTAAGACCAGTTCATAACAAATTCCCTTGAGCGTAACTTTGGCCACATTTGTTAGTTCTGCTTTCAGCTTAAAGACGCAAGGATGTCTTGCATTGAGGCTGCAGCTATAGAAAGGGTGAGTGCCAGCAACTGCTACAGGTATCTGGGAGAGCTGCTGCAGGGAAGAGAGTATCCTGGCAGCCCCTTACTGCTGTAGTGATGCTTCTCATCTGCAGCAGCTCTGGAGTGGGCAGAGGTATATTAAGCTCACATTCACCAAAAGAAAATACTGAGAATCAGAGAGTCAAAACAGTGAGCAAAACGATTACGTGATGTTGCCCAGTCTGTCTGCTGTTTAACCGTCCATCACTTCACTGAAGTACTCTGTCTTGTATTTTCAGGTTTACATTTTTTCTTTTAAACAATACAACTGGCTAGATGCTTTCTCAGATTCTCTGTGTGGGAGTATCAACGCTCTGCTAAACAAGCCCTGGAAGAGGAGAGTTAGTTTGATGGGTGCTGCTCAGTGAACTCCAGTGACTACCAGAGGTCTATTGTGGGAGGAAGGAGAAAGGAGTCTTTTCATTACTGAGAGCTGTAGCATAAATCTTTATTAGTTTTATTGTATTTGATTAGAATAGTTCTCAGCTGGACTGTGTGGAAGTCAAGGCTACACATTGACCTTGTTTTTCACCCTGAATAGGGATTTTGTTCCTATGATCATACCCCTGATGTCATGAGCTCAATTTTACCCTTGATGCAATGCCCACTCATACTTCTTCCCTGGCTGCCTGAAGTGCAGTAACGGGCACAGGGAGATGAGGGAGCCTGTGTGTCCAGTCACCTACCCACCGGGGCATGGGGCTGAGAACAGAAAAGGAAGATGAATAGAAAGCAGGCCAAATCTCAGTCCGAAAGAGCTGAATAAAGTTACAGAACTGCATAAAATAGTCCCTCTTACCTTCTGACATGCTGTCTCAGCTCTGGAGGCAATAACAAGCTGGCTTTGTTTTCGTGATCCAGCCTCTGGTTTGTGGAACGAGGCTGGCAGCCAGCTGCCCTTGCCCAGTGCTGGCAGGGGAGTGGGGGGACACTCTCTCCAGGACAGGCAGCGGGAAGGTGGATTTAGGCGTATCGTGCACACCTCAAAAAGTCTTCTTTTTCCACTACTTTGATGTTATTTGGGCGAGTGTGAATCTTTCCAAGGAAGGGATGATACAGTAGAAACAACATGCAATATTTTCCAAGTAACTTTTCCCTCACCTGCTATCTTAAAAAAGAAGTTGATAATCTATTAATTATTGGCATTTACCCTATTCTACAGTAAAATTACTTGAGAATAGAGCAGAAAAGAAAGGGAGGCAAACTATAGCTGCTAGTGATATGTCATTTTCCAGGTGATTTATATTTCAGGGTATGCTTTTTCATAACACAAAGACAGCATGGGACGTTTTGACCATAAAACTCACAAATGAATTAAGAGTTAAACATGTGTGGTAAAGTTTGGCTAAGTCTGTAAGATGCCTGAGAAAAATATTGAATTTCAAGTTCTTAGTAATTCTCACTTTTAATAATCATGATTCAGAAAAATCTTGCTAATTTTTCCACATGTGATAAAAATGCTGAAGAAAAGGATTATCACAGTGAGTGGTAATATTTTCGATTAGTTTATGAAGCGCACTATGAACTGTAAAAGTGCACTAATCTGTCTCAGGTACTGATATATATCTCCATAGGAGATGAGTTAGAAGGGAGGTAAAAATCAGCATTGAGGAAAAAAGTGGAAAAGAATAAAAAAGGTCTTTGTTGAGTTATTCAGCTTTCCAGTAGGATTATTGTAAAACTGCTTAACAGCATCAGCTACTACTGATGGTTTCCCCATCATTTCCCTTTTGCAGGTCCTGTTCTCAGTTGTGTACAATTTTTCTGAACTCTTCATTTGGACAAAATTTTCCATGTCTAGTATCTGCTTTAGGCTGCTTTATTTATGGAAAAATTCAGCCAAATGATTCACTGGTTTCCAAGTAAGAGGTTAGTTAAAAATACGTTGTTTTTCACACAGTAAGAATGTTCTGGTTGCTTTTCCCTGGAGGCACTGAAGCATCCCTCTCGTTTGAAATGTGGAGTAGAAAATGGGCTTGGCACAAAGGCTGGGAGGAGAGGGGTGCTCAGGCAGTAGGAGTGGGCTTAGAGCACGCTCTGATGTATATGTAGTAATGCAGCAAGTCCAATAGTCTCTCCTCACTGGGCTGCTGCCAGCTGTTGTCGGGTGATGCATCTTTTTCCCCTCTTCCCTCTTTGTCACTCCCGTGCAAATCCCTGCAGGAGCTGCCAGCCTCCAGCCACAATGATTTACCAGGTCTTTCTCAAGGTCTTGCTTTGGAAATGCAATCTCAGAGCGTGTGAGCACAGCACAAATCTGTACTTGCACCCGCTGCGGGATGCTGTGTGTCGTGTCCTACCTGCTGCTCCAGCCCCTGGCTGCAGTGGTCTGCAGGAACCAGGGAGCTTTGCACCAGTTAGTGCAAACCGTCATGGCCAAAAATTGCAGACGCTTCTCTCTCCTTGTCCAGGAGGAACTGAATTGTAGGCATTTGACTGTTGAACTGTGGACACCTGGGAAGAGCAGTCAGCATTTCCACAGGTAGCACCTAGCGGCATCTCTCTGATTTTCTTTTCTTGTTATTTTTAAAGATGAAATTGCAGAAAAAAACCTGTTTTTGAAGAACATCTCCCAGGTTGCAAAGTCAGGCAGTGACAGATTGGCTGTCCCCCATGTGTGCCTTTTCATCACGTGCTGTGGTTTGTACAAGATCTCTGTCTCATCAGTTGTAGAGAATAAATGGTGGGAAATAGTGACTAGTGTTAAGAACTGGCAGGTTTTAAGTAATACAGCAGCTGCTTATTCAGCCTAGGAAAAGATACATTGTTATGTGGCTCACCTCCATACACAGGGGGAGCAGAGAGGCACAGTGCCAGTGGGGAACCCAATAACCCATCAGAGAAAAGGGGCACTGCCTGGACCATCCCAGTGCATTGCAAGGCTGGTGATTGGCCCCATGGGAGTGACTGGGGGTAACAGCCACCACAAGAGTTAAGAGGAGAAGCTCTCCGGAGTACCTCACAGATTGAGGGGGGCTGTGACCAGGGGTATGGGACCCATTTATGGGATGCAGGAGAAAAGCATTTTGGGATTTATTATAGGATGTTTAGGGGATGAACCAAAGGCAGGGAGGTGGAGCGATCTAGGCAGTTGGGCAACACAGTGATAAGGGGATAAATGGGGCCAGTCGCACATAAGCAGGTTGCTGGTCAGTAGGTTTGTCTGGTCATGCCCTGCACTGCATCAACACAGCCTGTCCTGGCTTCTTACTCAACTCAATTTCTAATTATTTTCCTTTGCATGTGTGCATATGGGGGTTTAAGTGCCAGCAGCTGGAGCATTACATATAAGTATGTATTTCCCACTGATGGAGCTTCATCATGAACTGCCAGAGAAGGGAACAGGATTAGGCTATTTGTGCTGTTCGTATGTGTGTAAGTGTCACTGCTGGTGTTGCTTTGTGGGGCCAGCCACGTGTATATGTATATTTGTGTATATGAGTACATCATATTTGTGTGTGTGTGCCTGTAGGGGATACACACTCAGCCTTGCTACTGGCTGGAGCTGGGAACATGCAGCGGCAGCAGCCTCATCTCTGTTGGGATGCAGGATTCTGCAAACCCAAATAGGTACAGTATTTCTAAATGTAGAGTAAGCACCCTGTGGGCTAATGGAAAGATGAAGATGAAATGGACAAATAAAATAGGCAGATAAAACTGATAAAAGTCTTTTAATAGTTCCCGTTAGGTAAGTACTGAAATGCTACAGTATTTAAACACGTGCCTCTCCCATGGCCTGTCATTTCTTTAAACACCGGTTGTTGTCGGTACACTCAAACAGAGCAGTCAGGACTGAGGGGGATGTTGTCGCACCGGGAGCAGAACTCCAGGATAGCGTCTCTCTCTGGGGGGCTGTTCCAGCCCGGGAGCCAATGGGGGCTCCGGACACCCCAGCCACGCTCTGCTCCAGAGCTGGAGCTGGAAAACCGCCCTGCCCTGCTGCTGATGCAACGCTGGAGTCATTCGCCCTTGGTACCACACGATGGCAGGGCCTTAATTTTAAAGCCCTGTTTCATATTTCTATTTTTTTTATTTATTTATTTTAATTTCCTTTCATTTTTGGGCTGTCCAACTCTCTAAGCTACTGCTATTTACATTATTAAGCTTAAGGGAGGAGTTTACATCATGCTTTTTTAGTGATGAGGTTTTGTCTGCATGGCATTTTTGCTTCAGCTCTGAGGTGGGTTAAACACTTTGAAAAGTAACACCGTTTTGCCCTTGGTGTAAGTGCACCTTTTTGGCTATTTTTTGGTACCACTTATTTCCTTTTCCTTCTGGGACTAGGCCAGCCACTGCAAATATTTTTATACCGATATAAATTACAAGATGTAATAGTTTACACGTAAAATGTCCCTGGACAAGACCTTAGAAAATTACTTTTATTTGAAGAAGGCAGATAGATGTTTGGGGTTTCTTTTTTTTTATTTTTTTGCTGTTGTAAAAATATTTTCTGAAGCGCTCTGACAGAGCCCATCGCTTGTGTTGCCTGATGTCAGCTCCCTCCCTCCTACATCTGCCCAGGACCCTACATGAGCAGGAGATAATGCAGGTGGGGGCTGTTTTTAGCTCATGGCTGCACACTCAACCCCCCCCCCTTCCTTTCTTTCATTACTACTGAGCTCTCCTCCTTGCCCCGGAGGGCAAAAGGCAGGGTTTAGGACTGGCATCAAAGGCTGTTTAACACCATCCCCTCTCATTCCTTGTCAGAAGAGGGCATTTCTCCCGTCCTATGAAGTGTTCGTTTTAGCCTTGAAAAGCTTAGAGCAGCTCCCACATGCAGATCTCTCAGGAGGCGGCAGAGAGTGCTGTTCAATAAGCAGTTATATTTTCAGTCTGGTTCACCTTTTTTTTTTCCCAAGTTTTAACGCAAAATCAAAGAGGAAAACATGAAAGGGGAAAAAAAAGAAGTACTTGACTCCTTCTGCTTATAGGAAAGAGCCTTCTGTCCTCTGCAAGTTAAGTGGTGTGGTATACCAGCTGGTATGGGACCAAAAAAAAGACGTGAATAACTTGTGTTGTAGAAGCCTTACATCTCACTGTGTGTTTGGTAAATCCATCTCTCCTGCCTGGGTATCTCAGCCGCACATTGCTTAAAGACTAGCGGGTGGGCATAGGGGGGCAGATCCATAGCATGGCGTGGGGAAGGTGGCAATTGCCTGCTACCAAGTCCAGAATTCAGCCCTTTAAAATTCCTCCTCTGCTGTTAACCGGCTCTGCAGGCAGGAACAGCACCCTTGTTCTAGTAGTCATCAGGGCTGAAAAAGCAAAATAACTATTTCTTTATGCCACCCAGAGTAAAGTACATGGCTTTTCTTCTTAGGAGACACAATAAAAATGAAAACTTCAGTAGCAAAAGCAAGATCAGCAAGGATCCTGTGTTACACGTGGTGAGGTAGCAGAGGAATAGGAAAGTTCTAGCCGGGGCCGCGGAACAGGAATAAAAGGGAGGAAGGCAGAGAAAGGCAATTATAGTAGTATAACAGGTGGGAACTAAAACCAAATAAATGAAGATAACCTCTAGTCCAGCAATTACTCAATGAAAGGGAACAGCCGTACTTTTCCTGTTAGTGCAGAATTTGAAAACTGAGAGTTTTCAATGAAAACGAAACTTTGACAAGGACACGGTATAGAAGGATCTATTTTACTGCCTGTGCTGGGGTGGAGGTTAACCAGTGAATTTAATACGCATTTTTTTCCAATGCGAAATCTTTTGCCCACCTTGCAGTTTCCAAAATTTCTGATCTGTTCCAATGTGGTACAAACAGTTTTTAAAAACAAATCTAGAAAGACACACTCTGTGAACCCATATTAAAAAAGAACAAACAAACAGAAAAGAACCATTTCTGAGTATCAGTTTTGGGAAACAGATACTAGTCCTTTAACACAGTTTTGGTTATGAATGTGACACATGCAAAAATATACCTGCAGAAAAAAAGAAGTACTTGGAAAAAGCATGTTTTATCTTTCTATTTACAAGGGAAGGTTCTTATCTGGTTAGCAGACTATCCCCTGCCAATACAGGAATGTTCTGTAAAGTAGACAATTTTTGTCAAATCTAAGATTACCTTTCCCAGACAATACAGTCCTGGGACTTCACATAAGAGATGAACAAGCAATTGGACAGATTTCATAATCAGGAAGTCTTGGCTAATAGTCTTTTCCAGCTTTCCATAATTTTAGTTTACCTAATTGTCCAAATTTCCCTTTAATAATTCCTTCTCCTCTTCTGTATCAATACACTCCCCATACGTTTCTGGCAGGCCTCTTATCTCTGTAGTATCCAGCTCTCACTTGCGCACTCTCAGGTTTATCTACCATCGTCCTGTTTGGAGTGCATATTAGTTTCACTGTACACATATTTCTGGTGATGGCATGGGTAGGCTACTGAACCCAGGACTCCTAGGCTTGGTTCAGTGCATTAGGTATGAAGCCACTTGTTGTTTCCTTCATGCCTTTCAAAAATAACCACAAATTTCATATATAGGGATCTCTTCCCTCTACAGCTCGGTTCTTCCCCACCCTAGCTAAAAAAGCACTAATCTCTGGAGGTATGTTCAGCTGAACATATTTATCTTTACTCTTTTTCCTGCTGTGGTGCCTTTCTCAACTTTCTGACCCTCTTTTCTACATCTTGCCAGACTTGAAGGGACAACTCCTCTGCTGTTGAAGGATGAGGTAGACTCATATAGCTCTATAATGGATTTGTGTCACCTTACATCAGTAGTGAATCCAACCTGTTAAGTCTAAAAATGTGTTCAGGTTCAGTATTTCAATTGCAGTCTCCCCAGAGAAGCACAATCTGAGAACAGCTTCTGCCAGTTTATTACACGATGCCACAAATAATGACCAACACTTGAGCAGCTTTTATGGCTTTCACAGCGTATTGCAGACTTGTAACTTGATGTCTAAAAGACATAGATATTTATAGAAGTTTGCTGTATTCCACAGAAATGCCTTGAAAGGTTTTGCACAGGTTATGAAGAAGTTTTCGAACCCTACCCCCTTAAATATCTTAAGACATCCTCTGATGACAAGCCAGTCATACAATCTTAAGACAACAAGTGAAAAAGAAAAATATACTGCACAACATCCTCTTGTAGACCCAAGAACAGAAATTCTCAGTAAAACCAACAGAAGACCCACAGAAATGCTATTTGTCTTGATGAAGTAGGTATTTTAAATATATTTTCTCTTGTACTGATAATCTATACTTAAATAAACCTGAAAGGCATTTGAGATTGTCATATTATTTTTGCTCCTTCATAAAGCAAGGCTCTTCACAGTACTGTGTCAAGCTGTAAGAACCTTTTATTCCTGGTCCCTAGGTTAGAGCAGGGGAAAAAGTCAGCAGCTTGGATTTTGCCAGGTTTCCTTTCAAGAGATTAGGAATTTCCAGTGAAAAATATCGTTATCTTTCTTAAAAATTGCTGCAGACAAGGAAATTAAATCATGATTAAATAATGCCAATGTGCTGAGGAAAAGGTTGCTCAGGCCTATAAAACTAAAAGACCGACTATTGTTTTTTCATTTGCCACTATTTCTAAGGGAGTTGTAAATCACCTATAATGAAGCTGCCTGGTGGTTAATTAGTGAGAGAACCATACTCAGCTCCCAGCTGGTTTCTTTCTCACTAGGATGGAAGAACCTGAAATCATTTACAAGGTGCTGTATATGTAACCCATGGGAGACATACATAGGAAAGGAGAGAACGGTCTTACAAAAGGCAATTTACTTTGCCAGGAACTCTCTAGGAATATTTATACCATCTGTTTGTCGTTTACAATAAGAGTTTTCTGTCTCTCAGAGCTCACCTCAGTGCCACAGTGTTACTTGTCATTGGTAGTGAAATTGCAATACGTCGTCCTAGGTCAGATGTGATGCCCCAGATTCACTGTTAAATGAGTCTGCTGCATACAGAATAGGTGGCAAGTGCAAAAAGATATTTGCTTAAAGTAAATGTTTTGTTAGTATGATCTTGTGCAAAGTGTTCCTTCACAAGAAATACTGTCAGGGAAGAGTTGTCTCTCCAGGAGGACCTGTGTTCTGCACCATCCTCCTCTGCTATGAAGAGCAACTGGAGGCCTCAGCTGGCTTGAAACTGGGTAGAGGGCATAACACTTGATGTCATTTAAGGAGCTATGGCATATCCCAGGTAAAATCAACAGTATGTAGGGGTGTGTGGCAGCTAGGGAAAAAACGTTGCCTTTTGTACAGTAGGTACAAAAAAAAAAAAACAACCCACATATGCTTTTAGCATCTGAGGCTTAAAATTCAAAGAAAAGGTATAAGTTGAATGAAAACTATATCCCATTACATTCTGCATCTTTTCAATGATTAAAAGTTTGTGATATTTCAAGATAGACAGTCAATCCTCTCCGAAAAAGCATGCTCTGCAAGCTAAGAACTGCTGCAACATATATCTATTTAGTTAGTTATCTACATGCTGCCTATGACGTAATAAAAGTTGATTCCTGCAGTATGAATTGGACATGATCTTAATAATTAAAAACGTAATAGAAAGAGTTTAAGTCAAATAACATTAAATAGAAAATGTTTAATTCTAATAAGCCTGGGAGATGAAAGCTTTTGCCTGTCCTAGCTAACACAAGCCATGCTCTGTCTGTCCTGGACTCCTCCAATCAAGGGAGCAAGCAAAGAACCGCACAATGACTTTATTCTGAGGAAGTGGTGATAAGACAGTTGCTACCGTCTGAGGCTGTAACATTATCACTTGCACACTCCCAGCATACCATCCTTCCTCTTTCTGAAGTCATTTATTTACACTTTTAGGGTTTGTTTGCATTTAACTAAAAAGGGGGATATTTAATTCAGAAGACCTTCTTAAAAATCTTAACAATACAATTTAAACTCCAGTAATTTTAAGAGGACACGCCAACAAGTATTTAACCAGCCACCTCTGCACCGTTCATCAGCCTTTCTAACCATGCATGATGGTTATATGTTATCATGAAGATTTCGCTTCTAAGGCAGGTATTCATAGGGTACTGAGCATTTTCCCTGTATATCAGACCAACTATCCTCCTTTGGACTGTTACATGTCCCACTTCCTTCATACCTTTATATTCAGCAGCCATGCATATTTAAAATCCATGTAGTATATATACAATCCAACTATGTGGTTTCTTCAGTTCAGAGTTCTCGTTAGGTATTAGAATACAGTTTTACACAATTTTATGAGTGTATTTTAAAAACAAGGAAACATATTTCACCTACTCCTTATCGGTTTCATTGAGACCCAAGGCCATTTGTAGGGCAGCCATGAAAAAAACGGTCAGTTCCAGCCCTCCTCACCATGGCCGAGGGGCAAAGAGCAGCAGAGCCCCTGGACTTCCCCATGTGTGGCCAGCTTAGAAGTCACCACTAAAGTCATAAACAACAGGTCACCATCAGGCTACAAAGACTGGAAAGGTAGGTCATGGAGTAAACAAATGCTGCTGCAGTCAATGATTCACTCACCACAGGTGTTTGGGAAAAGCTTCCTGTTCTCTGCATATTTTTGCAGCTGTGGTACATGTAGTCTTGAAAGTTTTTACAGGTTGTCTTGAAGGTAGTCAGATCTAGCACAGGTACTGGAAGCAGGTACTGGAAGCAGTACTTCTCCTCAGCCTTCTGCAGTTACGTAAACCAGTGCAAAGTAGATTTTAGAACAATTATGTTAATGATAGCATTTAAAAATCATTTTGCACCATTTAATGTTGGCACTTACACACTATGTAGAAGAAAATAGTCCTCCATGAGCATTACCTCATATAGGTAATACTCATATTATCTTACCTTGAAGAAGCACGGGATGAGTAGGAGAAACAATCACAAATTTAGCCAACACACACATTTGTACCTGTAAAAAATTTGCGGTTTAACTGTACCTGTTAAAAATGCTTTTCAACATTGAAGTCTGTGGATACAATGCAAACCAAGTGCGTAATAGGAAGAGCCATATCTGACTATGTGGGATCGTTCAAGCGGTGACAGGTGTGATTCTCGTTCAGTGGTTTGGAAGAGCTTGTACTGAATTTTAGCATGTCTTCTTTCGAGCAGGACGCAATAACTCACCCTAAAATGGGCAGCTCTCAGAAGCAGACTACAAGTCACATTTTTAGACATCTTATCATCTTATGCTCGCCTTACAGTTTTCCTGCAAACTAGAGTTAGCACAAAACTAAAAATTCAGTCTGGGAAAATATTCTACTTTGCTAGTTTTGATGTACAAACATAAATTATAGAATCATAGAATCATAGAATGGTTTGGGTTGGAAGGGACCTTAAAGATCATCTAGTTCCAACCCCCCTGCCACAGGCAGGGACACCTTTCCACTAGACCAGGTTGCTCAAAGCCTCATCCAACCTGGCCTTAAATACTGCCAGGGAGGGGGCAGCCACAACTTCTCTGGGCAACCTGATCCAGTGTCTCACCACCCTCACAGTAAAGAATTTCTTCCTCATATCTAATCTAAATCTACCCTCTTTCATTTTAAAGCCAATCTCCCTCATCCTGTCACTACTTGCCCTTGTAAAAAGTCCCTCTCCCGCTTTCCTGTAGGCCCCCTTCAGGTACTGGAAGGCTGCTATGAGGTCTCCCCGGAGCCTTCTCTTCTCCAGGCTGAACAGCCCCAACTCTCTCAGCTTCTCTTCATAGGAGAGGTGCTCCAGCCCTCTGATCATCTTCATGGCCCTCCTCTGGACTCGTTCCAACATTGCCATGTCCTTCTTGTGTTGGGGGCCCCAGAGCTGAACGCAGTACTCCAGGTGGGGTCTCATGAGAGTGGAGTAAAGGGGCAGAATCGCCTCCCTCAACCTGCTGGCCACACTTCTTTTGATGCAGCCCAGGATACGGCTGGCCTTCTGGGCTGCAAGCACACACTGCCGGCTCGTGTTGAGCTTCTCATCAACCATCACCCCCAAGTCCTTCTCCTCAGGGCTGCTCTCAATCCATTCTCCCCCCAGCCTGTATTTGTGCTTGGGATTGCCCTGACCCACATGCAGGACCTTGCACTTGGCCTTGTTGAACTTCATGCAGTTTGCACAGGCCCAGCTCTCAAGCCTGCCAAGGTCCCTCTGGATGGCATCCCTTCCCTCCAGCGTGTCGACCGCACCACACAGCTTGGTGTCATCGACAAACTTGCTGAGGGCACACTCAATCCCACCGTCCATGTCGCCAACAAAGATGTTAAACAGGACCGGTCACAATACCGACATCTGAGGAACGCCACTCGTCACTGGTGTCCACTTGGACATTGAGCCATTGACCGTAACTCTTTGAGTGCAAACATCCAGCCAATTCTTTATCCACCGAGTGTCCATCCATCAAGTCCATGTCTCTCCAATTTAGAGACAAGGATGTCATGCGGGACAGTGTCAAATGCTTTGCACAAGTCCAGGTAGATGACATCACTTGCTCTTCCCCTATCCACCTGTGCTATAACTCCATCATAGAAAGCCACCAAATTTGTCAGGCATGATTTGCCCTTGGCGAAGCCATGTTGGCTGTCATCAATCACTTCCTTGATTTCTGTATGCCTCAGTATAGTTTCCAAGAGGATCTGCTCCATGATCTTGCCAGGCACAGAGGTGAGACTGACTGGCCTGTAGTTCCCTGGGTCTTCCTTTTTCCCCTTCTTGAAGATGGGGGTTATGTTCCCCCTCTTCCAGTCAGTGGGAACTTCACCAGACAATTATGTTCATACATTTACCTTTGGTGAATGCACTAAGCACCAGGCTTTAGGTTTTGGTAGCTGGGGGTGGGTACCTGCACCACATGCACCACAAGCACTTTGCAGGGGCTGAAGAAGGGAAACTTCATGGCTGCCCCCACTCCTTTGTTCAGCCTGTGCCCGGCTCGGTGTCCCTGCAGGACAATGGTGTCTGGGGGGTCAATGCTCCCAGCAGTACCCATGGCCCAGGGAAACCTTTGTGGGGATGGAGGAAGCAGCCTGGAAGAGCTCTCTGTGTCACAGCTGTCATTTTCTTCTCCCAGCTTCCCCCTCTACTAAAATGTTCAGGGAAAGTTTGCTAGCTCGCTCTCTCTCATACAAGACAGGGATGTACCAAAAATCAGTAAAAAAGAGGCAGAGAGCAGAAGGAGTGGAAATTCTTAAACATTCCAGAAGTAATAATTGGTCCAAAAATAGTCACTTTCTGCATGAAGGGAGGAAAGAGGATAATGAGGCCAGTGTTTCTGCTAGGTTTTATTTATTAAATTTGTGCCTCTTCAGCATCTGGGATAATATGGCCGTACAGTCTCTCTTTTTAACCAGCCAGTCCAGTTACCTATCCAGACCTTCCCAGTGAAAGGGCTTAATCTCAGCGCAGTTACACTCCCACCAGCTGTGGCTGTGCTTCTCGCCTTTGCATCGGTCCACACTTGCCCCCAGCCTAGATGCCACTGCGATGCAGGCACAGATGGGCTGACACGGGGTCATACGATGGGCCTTGTGGATGGGATATGCAAACAGAGCATGACACCTTCCCCTGTAGGGGGCAAATCGAAGAGCTACGTAAACTCCAATGCTCCTTCTCAATCTTCCTGCATCCTGGTTTTACAACAAACAGGCAAAATCCCAGATGGTTGTTGATTCAGACAATGTGAATATTTGAGGAGAGCTGTATGTTCATTAAATGGAAGCTTCATAATGAATAAATAACAAAAACAAAAGGGATTAAATGGTATTAATAGCATATCTATAAATGGTCTACAGGTGACAGGCAGCTGGACCATTGTATGGGGAATCTGATTTAAGGAGATTTTCAGCTGCTATTTCAGAATGCAACTCCTTATCCCACTTGAAATAGTTACATATTTAGCTTCTCACTTGAAATTCCTAACACATTTCTTCACACAGAGAAGCTCTGAACAGCAAAATTGTTAAAAGGAGGTATGACATTTAGTCATTTTGTGCTCATCCTCTCTAACTCATTGATCTTCCAGTTTATACTCAATATCCTCTCCTCTACCATGGTTTGCTTGAAAACAGTACTCACTGTATATACTTTTAACTAAACTATTATGAAAGCTTACTATTATGCAAGAGTATATGCTTTAGCATAGCACAATATTGAAAGAAAACCGCAGAAATCTGTGCCTGAGAGCTTTTTCACGTGCAGTGTGATTATGTATCTGTTTGCTGCATCTGTTTTTTCTTCAGTGGCATAGTTAGCTTGTGGCATTTCTCACCCTTGTCCTTGTTTTGAATTTTTGACAATTTCAGACTTTCACCTTTTATTTACTTTCTTATTTTAAGTTTCTTTCTTAAGGTAATGTGCTCATTGTTTCAGATCCTTTTAATTGGAAGTATCCCAGAACTGTATCACCAGTCTTTCTTTTTATTTACCTGTGAAGTAACATTTTCCTCTCCATCCCTCCAGAAGTCATAAAACAGTTGCAGGTTAAACAAAGAAGAACTTTTAGTGTATGAGGCAGGTCTTCCCAATATGCTGGCACTTATCTCTCACAGACATCCTTTCTGAGCCAGCTTTGCTTTACATCATCTCGTGGCCTACTGGATGGCAACAACAAACACCCATCTGTTCACATGTTCTTAGGACGGGTGCCCATGGAATGGAAATCCCCATAGATAAGAAACTGCATCAAATCAGAGAACAGCCAAGTGAATGGAAAACAACCCTAGATCTGCTTTATCTTTGTTTCAAACCAAGTCAACATAGGACTGATGCCAGTAGCCCATGTCTATTAGCAAATGAGAGGCTGCACTTCTTGTGAAAGGGCTCCTCTGTCCAACACAAATGCTCTTTTCTCATTTCATTCCCTATTATTTTTCCCCTCGCTCCCTGACAAAAAGCTGTTCAAACATGCCCACTTCAGGGATGGGTGTAAGTGTAAGAAAGTCCAAGGCTGCTGCTGACTGCTTTTACAATAAGATGTACCATGGACTCTGTGATTTCTTAGCTGGAGGATGCCCTGGCTTTTCATGTTCAGAACAGGTCTGTACAAATAATCACTCAGAATATTTTTTCTGCCTACAGTTCACCATGACTCTTACTTGTTTTTCATTTTCAATCAGTTCCATTCAGGAACACAGAAAAGCATAGTTGTTCTGCTGGCAGGAAGGAGACATCTGAATAGTTACATTTCTTTACTGAAACTTCAGGGTTTTGACCCAAAAAAATCCATATGCTGTTTGGCATACACCTTTCCTTACCTTATCCAGCACCAGTGGGAAGGACGGCAGAACATACCACTGGCCAGGTATATCTGGAGCAAGCAGCTGCCCAACAACAGCAAAGAAATTCCCCAGGATTTGGTGGGAGTTGCTTTCTTAGCCCAAGTGCAGACTGCAGCACGAGGAGGATTAAGTTGGACCTGTGAACCTCTGTCTTCATGGCTCATTTTAAACTCCCTTTATGCATAAATTTTGTAATGAGATTGTTATAGCTCCTAGAAAATTAATCTATACTTGATTAATTCTCTCATCTCTACTTGAGGCATTAGCTGCTTCAGTGCCTCTCTTCTGTGTCAATTATCACACACATTGTCATTTTGGCTACCCCCAAAGGAGCCTTACCAGCTTTGTGATGCTTTCCTTCTCACTTCTCAAATACAGAGAAGACAGTTCCCAAATCCTCTCCTTATTTTCCTTCTGTGATATTTCTTTGCATGAGAACAGCCTGCCCTCATTAAGAGGTGCAATTGCACAGACAGGTATCAGTCGTTAACAGTCAATGAACAAAAATATTCAGAAAACCAGTTTATTCCAGCTGCTCTGGACTCCCCACACTGCACAAGAGTGCTCAATGACGTAAAATGTACATAACAAAGTCCATATGTAACTAAGTCTACAGAGGTTAGTTGTAGTGCAGGTGTTGCAGCGGTCAGGGAAGCACTCTCAACATCCAAAACAACTTATTTTTATAGCCACACTCCAGTAAAGTTTATGCAGCACTGTGGAAAAATAATAGTTTACTGTAACTGCAGCGTGACTATGAAAATAAGTGGTTTTTTGGACGTTCAAAGTCTTTTTATATTGTGTTGCATAACTTAATTTGGGAGCAATGAATTAAGTATCTTTTGGGAATCTTCCCTGCCCAAAACAATCTGAGTGAAAAAGTTGCAGATTTCTAAATAAATAAACAGATCAATAAAAAATTGTACACGAGACACGAAAATAACCTTTTAATCAGCAGTTTGGCCTATTGTGATGCTCGGTGTGTGCTAACAATAGCTCCTGGCAGGCTTATACTCCGGTTCCCTGTGCATGCCAGAGCCTGGCTGTGAGATAGATCTTTATTGCTATTATTACCCAGATCAAATCTTGCAAAGGCATGCCTACCTCTCACCAAAGCTTTACTTGCTGTACAAACACCTGAAGACTAAAGAAACACTGAATTGCAAGGGACTGGAGAAGAGATAAGGAAGAGATAAGGAACAGAAAAGGGAGAGAAGTCCCTTCCAAGCTGAAGGACTCATACAGCAATCGCTATGGGGAGATTTGGGGTTCAGCCTTTTCACACCCATAGTGCTCCCTTCTCTGAAGGTGAAGAGATGGTTTGGAATGTGTTGCTCCCAGAAATGTCCTCCCTGAATGAATCCTTCCTGTAGTTTTATGGCAGGTGTCAGTCAGACATGCCCAAATACATGTTTGTAAGACCTGTTCATAGAGAAATAATTTCATAACCTGCAGATGACAAGAATCAAGACAAAATAATTCAGGACACACCAGGATGAATGTGGTTAACTAAGTTGCTTTTAGTTTATTAATTTTACCCATATACATAGTTGGTTTTGGAAACACCACGTGAAAGAGTCAGAACAAAGTGTAACAAAATGGTACAGGAAAAGATTTCAATATGCAACGTGCCAGTGTACCTACTGTGTTTTATACATACTTTACATTGAAAACCAAAAAACCCACAGTTTTCAGAGGAAGTACACATTTCATTTTGAACCGGCAAATTTAGTTTATTAATATGTAAAAAAATAAATCTACAATAGCAACAGTGCAAACACATCAGAACTTGCATGGCATACAGAACACAAGTGAACAAAAATTATTATACAAAGGGCCCAATGTTTCCTATGGTACTGGCTGTGACATGTACAACAAACAACAGGGTGAGGAATAAACTGCAATGTAAACAGGAAGATGAGCTGCATATTACTGGTTCTGTCTTGTACGGTCTCTCTATTTCAGGGGGTAAAGCTGTCATGCCTTGGATCTGCAATTAAAATAATAAAAAATGATCAGAGTTTTGTCACATAAGATTAGAAATCTGTATTTTGCTCTCTTACTACTTGGCAGCTTGCATGAGAATCTATTGTTAGTGTTGTACTGGGGTTGTGACTCTTACTGTGGAGACATCAAGCTCAGTAAAAATATTAATTTATTGTATGCCAAATGATCAGCCAGCATGCACATCCATTGTTCCCAGCTCAGTAAAGCTCGTAACTCTCCAGTAAAGCAAGGTTAGGCTTTTGTTGGTTGATTTGTATGACCTTATTTTGCTTTGTGGCATTGTTTGGTTGGTTTGGTTTTTATTTTCATCTTTCTGGCAGATAAAAATGGAAGTTTCCAGTGCTACAGTGCTATAGGGATATTGGATGATATTTGAACACATTCATTTGTACATACAAGGCTCACACTTGCATGTACAAGGCAGTTAATTGTGCACACATTTATTTCACAGAACCACAGAGTGTTTGAGGTTGGAAGGGATCTCTGGAGATCATCTGGTCCAATGTCCCTGCTCAAGCAGGGCCACCTACAAAAGTGTCATATTTCTATATACTGAGCATTTTTTACTCTTCTCTTATAACTCAGTGCAATTTTTATAGAGTTAGACATAACTCCCTGCCTTTCCTGGCTTTGACATGAAATTGGAGAGATTTGGGTACACTGCTTGGCTATGCTTTTCCTAAATGTACTTCCTACACGTTAAAGAAAAGAAGCTCTGTGAAAAGCGAGCCCCTGGGCACAAACATTTTTGAAAGTTTGAATGCCCACTTGCACAGGATGCGCTTGCTTTGGGTTTTTTCCATGTTGCAATTATCCTGCACTGCAGAAAAAAAAAAAATCGAAATATTGACTTAATCTTAGCAAACACAACACAAAGCTAACACTGATCAAGAGACCATCCTTATTGAAGGATGAAGGTATTTTCAACTCATTTCCTCTGCTTCAAGTTTTTTCCTTATTGTAACTCACTGATTGTTTGGCCATTCAGTTTAAATCTGTTCTTGATTTTGATGAGGATGGCCAATTTAATGTAATATCACTAATAATGGAAGGGAAAGGAAAGAGTTCTAATGTTAGCTTTGATGAATATGCTCTAGTCATTTGAAATAGGAAACTGTGATTAAAAGGAAGAACTAAGCACTCCCAGTTCCAGTGAGCTCACTCTTTGACTACATTCTTTAAGTTGTAGGTATTGTTCCTCCATCCTATAAGATAAAGGGGAATAGCATTTTCCAGAAAGCACACCATTTAAAAAAAAAAAAAAAGCCTATCCCCTCCTGATAAAACTTCTGTGTGCTTTTCATCCTCTGACAAATAATCAGTGAAAGAGTGGCTACGCACCT
Source organism: Nyctibius grandis (assembly GCF_013368605.1). Lineage (NCBI taxonomy): Eukaryota > Metazoa > Chordata > Aves > Nyctibiiformes > Nyctibiidae > Nyctibius > Nyctibius grandis. Next base: position 67,364,510 of record NC_090658.1, on the reverse strand, counting down.
GCTACTGGCCAGCACTTGCAAAGCTCAAGAAGTTTAACCAAAACTAGTGAATAGTCACATGTACTGTCAATAACTACTTTTTACAGGAGGTTTGCAGTGGGACAAATATTAGAAAAAAACAGAACCCCTTTGATTACTTATAGCACACAGTATTACATTGACATCCCACGGGCAGAATAGTCTGATTGATGTTGGAAAGACCCGAGAACGCCACTGCAGGAAGGGCAATTCCTCCATCACCTGAAACCACTGTGTGACCTGCTACAAGCCAGCATGGGCTGTTTTGTGGGGTGAGGAGAATGAGGCAAAGGTCCTTTCCTAGGAAGTATTTCATCAGTAGTATGTGGTATCAGGTCTGTCAGACTGGCCTAAAATCGTGGTAGGAGACAAGCCAGTACAATGAGACAATCTCCCTTCCTGAGCAGAAAAACTCAAAAAAGTAAAATGGAGTCTTGAATTTGGACTCTGAAAAGGAGTTCAAGAAGCAATATATATTTTTCAGCATCTCCTTCGGGGATGATACTACATTCACTACTAGTTCTTTATAAACACACATCAACATTAAAGATGACAGCTTTTCCCAGAAGTCCTGTTAAAATACTAGTAGACATCTAGAATAAATAATAACTTACTGAGGAATTATTTTTATCTTACAGTTTTTTTTCATCAAGAGAATTGGGAAAGGAAAACTATAGAAAGTAAAATCTTCCAAAGGTGTACAAAGGAAATAGACAATCCAAACGTACTTTTTTGGCCCAATACTATAGACATCTCTAAGACACAAGACCTACAAAAAAGCAAGAGCTATTGGAAGAGTACTTATATAACTTCAGGTAGTCTAGATGCCTGAGTTAAGAAGTTAGTTAGATTCTTGAGGCTTCCTCATGCAGTCAACAAGCTTCCCCCTACAGAGTGACCCAGAGAAGAAATCTGATTTAGGGATTTTGAATCATCCATCGCAAGACTCTAACATAAGTCCCTGACAATGGAGGTAGCCAATGGAAAACAGCTTTCTAACTTGGTCACCTGATCTGGACACATATGGTTACTCTCTCATCAGTCCCAGACACTCTGAAAGACTCCATACTGCTATTCCTGATCCCAAGTGCTGATCAAAGCTCCAACTTTTCTATTCTTTTTAAAAACTTCTAGAACTTGAGTTAGGTGAAAGCATTGATAAAACATTCTCATCATTTGTTATTGTATGTAAATGCAATATAGCCATGTAAACAGTCTGAAGACATATAAACAGGTACTTATTCATATGCAATGAAGCACAGTAAGTCCCATTTATTTCATGGCATTATTGTTCCTTTTCAACACTTAGACTTACCGACCATTCTGCATTATCTGTTTTTGAACATCTCACATTCACTGGTAATTTAAGCACAAGTTCGTTATAGGAGAGACCCTCCGATCTGGACCATTTGAATTTGTTCATTGCATCCATAAAAGACAGGTTTTTATATTGCTTAGGACTCTTGATAATGAAAGGCCAAGTCCTAAAGAAAAATAAATAAATAATTTTTTAAAAACAGATAAATACCATCAAGTTGGAACTGAGGAGGAAAAGCTTTTGGAGAATCCACTCAGAAAAACAAATGTACTATTAACATGTATATTATGACTAACTCACGTTCTCAGCTAAATGCTCTGCTCCTGAAAACTGATGCAGTTCCATTGATTTTTACAGACTTACAAAAGTTTGTCAGCAGTTTAGGACTTGCTGCTAGATGCTTTTAGAAATTAAGGACTTGAAGTTAAGAAAAAGAATTACATTGCCATTCCCTGATCTACAAACTGAATACACAGGCAATAAAAAACAGATTTGCTGTTGTGACTTCTCAAAAAAAAAAAACCAAAACAAAACCAAAGTCCCACCCTCTACTAGGCCTAGCAGACAGTGTTGCAAAGAAACATTTGCCATTAGAAAGCTGCTTCCAGATGGCTCTGACAAGCTCTGGTCATAACTCAGATAATAGGTCAAAACTCAGCCTAGCACAGCAGTTGCTCTAACATGCATTGGTTGTCAGCAGTGCCAAAAGATCAAATGAGAATAACTGGTGTTGTGGACACTGCCTTTTGGCATGTCCCTACATGCTGACCGCAAGGGGACTTTTGGCCAGGGGTGGGATAGAGACCTGCTGCACTGCTCTAAGAGATCTCATTATTTGCCCACGTGTGGGAATCCTTCCCATGAACAAGTGGGGCCAATCCCATTCCCCACCAGCCGAAGAAGTGGAAAGGGAAATAATCAGATTCCTTGTCTTTCATTTAGTAAAACAAACCGAGAAATAACAATGAAGGAAAAATTAAAAAAAAAACAAACCAGCTAAAGAAAACCTTTTCCATTGTTGTTGCTTTCTCCTTGTTTGACTCTACTGAGATGAATAGAAACGACATGGTGGACAGGTCAGGTTTTTAAAAACAGAAAGTCCAATACAGTTAGTGGAAGAAAGAAAGTAGCTAAAACTTTATCTAAGTAACCTAATTAATATTTTGGTTGAAGCATGAGTTATCTTTTCAAAGCACTTTAGACAGATCTGTGTTATCTTGCAGTAGGCTGTCTTCCACTTGCTTTGGGTAAAGTGTTGCCTGTGCCAAAGTTCTGCTCTACTTAACATCTAGGCATGGAAGACATAATTTTAATCAGGCAACTACTTTACAGTATGGTGGCCCAATCACTTTCATCTCAGCTCCTCATGATTTATGCCACTGTCTGTGCCACCAGACTGAGGAAAAAAAAGAGTTTTAAAGTGAGCCACAGTGCTGTGATCCTGCTTCCATTTCGCCTTCATGTGTAAGTCAACAGAGACTTTAGAGGAGTCAGTGAAGCAATTCCAGTGTAAGACTGACACAAGAGAGATGAGTATCAGGTCACATATCCTTAGGCTGACAGAGCTTAATGAAACAAGAATTGTGGATTAGGTCATAAATACTAGAGGCATTAATAATCTCTTCTTCTAATCACTATTCCATTTGTGGCAGACAGTCTGCATACTTACTCTATTCAAAACATCTTTATTTCCCCAGGCCAAATGTGCATTTTTTCCTTAAGTACAGTTATCATGAATGAACACTCAAGAGAGCATACATTTGTTAGAATATTTTCTTTCTAAGCTCAGAAAGACTCTTTTAGCTAGGACTAATTTAGAAACTGTGTTCTTCCTGTATTAAAAGAGATTGTAAATAGAAATAGTGTGGAAAATGAAGTAGACATTGCTTTGTGACTTTCTTCAAACTCTTCTGTCTTGGATATAAATTTCAGGACTAAGACCAGTAAGCCTGTACATCAAATTCTGCATTTCATTCATTTGGGAACTTTCCTCTTTAGACTATTCTCACTCTGTTTACAATCACTTCCACTGCTATTGAGATGTTCTAATTTTAAGCACTGTAAGGAACACTTAAAAAACTGAAATGCACTATCGATTTTTATATATTCACACACATTTATCCTGTCTATAGCAGGCTTCCTCCCATCTCCTACCAAAATTAAATTTTATGTTAGATTCTGGAAATCACTCTTGTTCTTAGTGAGCAATATCGTTGTGCAGGTCATCCCCCTGACATTAAAAGGCAGAAAAGCCAGATCCATCAACACATTGGGAAGCATTTTGTTCTTGCCAAGGACTCTCATGGTGAAGGACAGCAAGACTTCTGCTGACTTACTGGAGAAACTGTAACACCTTGTTTAAAATTCACCAGCCTGTGGTTTACCCCAGCAGTCAGATGCCAGGTGAACTGCATGTACCTTCATGGTGGTTATTATGATCCTGAGTTGCCTAAATGGTAACAGCCTCCATCCCTCACCATTCACAGAGGGGATATTTAATATTTGTGGAGCACTTAAGTAGAAAGATCTTACAACAAAATGATATCATCCCCTTTGAGCAGAGCAGCAGGCTAATATTCAGATTCTTGTGGGTTATTTTTATTAGGAAGAAAAATCAATGAATGAGCTAGGGGTTTTTCTTTCTGACAGATTTACATCTCAAAAATGTGCAGTGTCTTGCTTCCCTGAACAGTAGGAGTCCAACACTCGGGAGACAGTATCTTCGCACAGAATTGCAAGCCCCTGCAGCCAACAGTTCACCTAAAAAGCTTTTTCCTTCCTTTTGGCTAGATTCCTACCACTGGTCCCATGTTTTTCTCTCTACTTACCTTGCATATCGACCTCTGACTTGTTATTCTTCCAAAGCCTCCATTCTCTCATTTGTCTCCATCATAGTGCTTATCTACCATTTATTTTTTACTATGAACAATTTAATACTCTCTCAATCCCTCCATTTCCTTTCTAACTTACAACTTCTTCCCCTTTTGTGCATTTTTGTCAGTGTCACCAAGACAGCATTAAGCTCTATATGTCAGCAACAGTTCTAGGATCTGGTTGCAACAATTGACTTCAGCAGAATTACTGACAACAAATCTACCCAGGGTAATTCAATACCCATGTTCTCTCTATATATGTGAAACACCAGTATGTTTTGATAAATTGATAGATTTGAAACACTGATATGACATTGACTCATAGTCTTTTTACAGATGGTTGTGGTGAAAAAAACTGCTGTGAGAAATATTATTTCTGTAACAGAAAAAATTGCTTTTTTATTTAAAAAGAAGATGCAAAATAATTTGGCAGGAGAAATAAGTAGCAGCACAGCATATTGACCAAAAAGAAGTGGCATGAGTGACCCTGCAACATGTTGCACTACCAGAAAGAAATAAAGGTCCTATAAAAATGAACCTGTAATCCCACAGACAGAAATAGAGGTGTTACACATATTCATAAACATTTTACTTGCCTGACAGGTCTATAGATTTCCTTAACACCAATGAACTGGAGTTGTTCCATTATATCTGGAATACTTGCACATCGGGTGAGGTTGATTCTTGGGTAATACAGCAGATATGACAGGCACATTTCATTCCTGGTGCTCAGACCACCCTGAAAATGGGATTTTTCTTTTAATTAAGATAGCATTGGAATCCCACAGATAAAAACACTGGTTAGCATTCATATGCTAATGAAATGTGTATCAGGAGGCCCAATTCAACAGATCTACCTTGTACATTAAGTTATCAAGTAGCAAGAAGTTATTACATAATTAATTACAAAATACACTGCAAGTTCAAGCAGTAGCTCCTGAGCTTGAAAGATGTCAGAAAGAACAACTATCAATAAAAGAAGGCTCCTATTATGTTGAAGAGTACTATCTGAGAAGTTCAGGTTTATTCTCAGCTGTCTCCAAGGTACTTATATCTACCATGTTTCAGAAAAAGGGTTTCAAAGTGGAGTAGATGTACAAAAAGTCTGGTAGGATAATTAGTCTGTTTAATAAGTAATTAAATGAGCTTTTTCTAGTAAAATGGAGGCCAGGATGGAATATATATCTATATGGACTCTCCTTGTAAGTACATATGCAGATAAAGAGCAAGAAAGAAAAGTTATTTAAATTAACAGAATGTTGACTCAAGAACAAATGACCACTAACTATAAAATAATTAATTAGAGTAAGATTTTTAGCTAGCAGAAGAAACAGACTCTTAAACAGTCTTCTATTGAGAGCCATGGGGCAAACAACTAATTTAAAATTAATCTTGGTAAATATGGACAAGATTATGAGCTGCGCATTCCTAAATCCCACGTGGGAACAGTTCCATGAAACTTACTGAACTGCAGGAATCATAATGGAGAAGACAAAACACACGAACCAAGGGCCAAGAGCTAGTGTGGTCGCCACACAGGAAAATAGGACAAAAACTCACTTGCACTGTCAGCAAGTTCGCTGATGACACAAAACTGGGAGGAATGGCTGACACAACGGAAGGCTGTGCAGCCATTCAGAGAGACCTGGACAGGCTGGAGAGTTGGGCGGGGAGAAATTTAATGAAATATAACAAGGGCAAGTGTAGAGTCCTGCACCTGGGCAGGAACAACCCCATATATGAGTACAAGTTGGGGACAGAACTGTTGGAGAGCAGCGTAGGGGAAAGGGACCTGGGGGTCCTAGTGGACAGCAGGATGACCATGAGCCAGCAGTGTGCCCTTGTGGCCAAGAAGGCCAATGGCATCCTGGGGTGTATTAGAAGGGGTGTGGTTAGCAGGTCGAGAGAGGTTCTCCTCCCCCTCTACTCTGCCCTGGTGAGGCCGCATCTGGAATATTGTGTCCAGTTCTGGGTCCCTCAGTTCAAGAAGGACAGGGAACTGCTAGAGAGAGTCCAGCGCAGAGCCACAAAGATGATTAAGGGAGTGGAACATCTCCCTTATGAGGAGAGGCTGAGGGAGCTGGGTCTCTTTAGCTTAGAGAAGAGGAGACTGAGGGGTGACCTCATTAATGTTTATAAATATGTAAAGGGCAAGTGTCATGAGGATGGAGCCAAGCTCTTCTCAGTGACATCCCTTGACAGGACAAGGGGCAATGGGTGCAAGCTGGAACACAGGAGGTTCCACATAAATATGAGGAAAAACTTCTTTACGGTGAGGGTAACCGAACACTGGAACAGGCTGCCCAGAGAGGTTGTGGAGTCTCCTTCTCTGGAGACATTCAAAACCCGCCTGGATGCATTCCTGTGTGATATGGTCTAGGCAATCCTGCTCCGGCAGGGGGATTGGACTAGATGATCTTTCGAGGTCCCTTCCAATCCCTAACATTCTGTGATTCTGTGATTCCTTGCTGAACAGAAACCCCTCAGGTCTCACCTGCCGGAGGTCTGGATCCAGCCCCTCCAGAGGAAGCCTGGCGAAGGCTGGGTGCCAGCAGCTACATCCCTCCCGTAAACATAGTGGGTCTGGCATGACTCTCTGGTTTCGCAGTCAGCTGGCACAGTCCAGCTCATGTCCCAACAACCGAATTTGCTTCACCTCTAAAACCAAGTGGCCACATTGCAATGGGCGGCGCCTGGCCTCTGCTAACCTAAAAAGCTGTGTCTGGGAGACCATCCACTGCCATGTGCCAAACCTGAGCCAGATTCCCTCAACCTCAAAGGGGATGCTCACTCTCTGGCCATGGCCCTGCCTCGTCCACTGCCGTGGACATGCACCTGGGGCTGCGGCACAGCCGCTCCTCATGCCTCGGCTGTAAGGGTGCAAGGTTACGGCGTGGGCTCCTCCTGTGCCGCCCCGGGGGCAGCAGCTGTCCAGGAGGGTCCCTGCCACTGGAAAACCCACCGCGTGAGAAAGGTAACAGGCAGAGGCTCACTGCGCCCAGCCTCCTCCTCCCAGCCCGCAGGACCTGCATTCTGCCTGTATTCTACGTTAGGCACAAAAGCGAGTGGTCCCATCTTAGTCACAGCATAAGTAAAAATCAATACATAAGAACTGGCAATTACATCTTCGGGGAAAAATGCATAACAAGTTCAGAAAAATAATGAATTAGACTATGCAGAATTTGTGTGTTAATACATGTTATGAAGAAAGCACTCTGTATACTAGCGAAGTCTGATTTTTAAAGAGGTTTTATGAGCTGGCTTGCTTATTTTTATAAACTAGTCATTTGAATGCCTTATGCAAGAGATCAGACTATGATCATAATAGTCCTGATGACTTTAAAACCTAAGAACCTATGAAAGGAAATATAATATATAATTACGTGCACACAGGCATTAACAAGTTAAGTTCACGCTTTTTAATAGCATTTTATGAAAAATATTTTAGTCCCCTATATTATCTGTGTACTCATTTTGATCCATTAAAACTTTTCTTACCCATGTCATGCGCATTCGGTCCACAGTACTGTAGTGACATTCTGTGATTAAATTATCCCCCTGAAACACAAGATTTAGGAAGTTCACAGTTCTGAAGTTTATCAACACCAGCTTCAGGTAACCACAGATGACAGCAAATACTTAAGAAATAAAGATCAGAGCAGTGGATATGACTTTTTGAAAGAGTAAAGGATTACGTAACTGGCGTATGTTAAGGCCTTGGCACTTAGCATTCATATTATCCCAGATCCTCAGGGATCCCCCATAGATTTAAACAGTCTTATTAAGAGTCTGGTCTGTGTTTTTTAAAATAGCAATGGAGGTGCCCAGTTATAATCCTATTTTCAGGAAAATTATATATGTAAATGATGTATACACATGATTCTTGCTCCAAAACTCATCCATTGCTACTTTGGAAAGCTTTCCCCAGGCTAATTTATCCTGCCAACTTCAATAGAAATACTTGCCAAATGAGGAAAACAAGGTTTTCCACATCGCAATAACAACTTTTTATCTGCCAAGCCTGGGAGTAGAGGAGTGGCAGGCAAAGACTTAACTACATTGACAGATATGTATGGGAAAGGCTGAATACTTACCTTCTCAAGTACATACAATTAACTTTTTGCTGTCTTGACAAACTGATCTACAGTTTGGTAGTACCTTTATTCCCTGTACCTAATCAAATACAAATCTCAAAATCACCATGATAATCAAGTGGAAATTAAAATATTGAAGAACATAGCCAGATGTCAAAAATCTGGTATTTTGGGGCAACTTCATATCACAAGGATGCTAGAGGTTTATTTGCTGTGGTTCATTTTTTGTATCATCATCTTCCCTTATCACCCATTGTATTAATCTTCCCTGAAAAAATCAGATCACCCATCAAAGGCTGAGAATTTCTCCTTCCCTGTGGGCTACCTTGTCGCAGATCAATGCTAGCACTAACTGTACTCCGGGCTGTTGTCAGCCAAATAGAGACAGAGCTTTCTGAAGCAGCGTGAACTGGCACAGCTTCCCTGCTCCCAGCAGGAATATGCTGGTTTCCACCAGCGAGCTCTCTGGCTCTCGTGGCTTACGGACTGGATAACATTCACTAAATGTGTTCCTTCTGTGGCGTGAGATCTTTTGCTTCCAAATTCAGAAGAGAGTGCTAGCACGAAAGGAAAACAAATAACCTGGACTCCACAAGCTGAAAGAAGGATACACCCTTGGAAGAGCTTGCAGGATTGAATAACAAGAACTTATATGAAAATTTTTAATATTATTAGCTAATTGATTAGTCTGGTCCGAATTACACCAGAATTATATATGTAGAGCTGTGCTGGTAGTTTTGCATAAGATGAAAACAATAAAAGGCATGAAAAAGGCTCACTTCAGAGAAAGAATTCCAGCTTCTACTCAAGCTGTCTTTTTAAAGTTGCTGATACTATCAAATACCTCTTTTAGTCTTTCTGCTGTTTACTCCCTTTTGTTCTTGAATTTTAAGAGGCCTTTCTCTATAATCTGCATGGATTTTCCTAAAAATATTACAGGCTTTCTCTGCAAACCTGTCATCTTCTGCCAGCCCTCTTCCTAAACACTTCAACACTTCTTTCCTGGAGGAGGTAACACCAGTTTGTCTTTGAAGTCCCTGTGGAGTACAAGCAGTTGGACTTCAAAGAGTAAATGCTGCACCTGAACATCCAGGTTTTGATGTAGAAATTAAATTAGAAAGTTAGCATTTTAGCTGCTTGCCTTTGACAAATTTCAAAGTATCCCAGTGTGGGAGAAGAGACATAAGAGAGAAATGGACTTGAAGAGAAGCCTGGAAGTTTAAACCATGGGACTCCTGACCATACTTGAAGTTCAGTCACTGCAATGGTCTTTTCAGCTCTTCCCTTACTGACTCCAATTGAAAACAAAATCCAGTTGCTGTTTGATATTTTCCATCTGACCAATTCCATCAAGTAACGGGCTTGTTCACATGCACCAGGACAAGCACATCTCCAGCTGCTCTGCTGGCCACATTGGAGCACCCAACCTTTGCAGCACTAAACTTTCTGTCTTCAGGCCAAAGCTTCAAAAACAGATGCCGGCTGGAACTAACAAAAGATGAATGAATAATTTTTAAATGAGTGACTCATCCAAAAAAATATAGACTCTTTTCATGCAATACCTATGGATAGCTACTGCTTTATAATAGGGGATATAATAGTTGGGATTTTTCTAAAAGTTACATTGCATTATTTTCACAAGAACAGCAGATACAATTGCATGATTTCTTCTTCCAAAGGGTTTTGTTTACTAGTGAAACCTCATGTGGAACATGAAAATGGAGTTTTATTCACAACAAAAAATAAAAATGTGAAACAAACAGAAGACTTGACTGATTTGTAGACATGTTTGGAAGGCTGGATACTTGCTGTGTGCAAATACTCATGATGTGCTGCTTGGTTCCAACAGCTCCGTAAAGCCACATGGTGGTGTTTCCATTCTTTAGCTGTCTGGATGCATGAAGGTGGCACAACCAGGCACACTCATGATTTTATAATCTGCTTTGTTCAAACGTTTGTGATAACAAAGTTCAAATCAAGTAATTGTGGACACCAAACACACCTAAAGAATACCTTGAATTGATGGGCCAAGCCAGTTCTGTAGTGAATTTGCTAGACACTCCTGAGACACTGCAACTTTAATGTGTTAGTCACTCTGCAATAAGTGGAAAAATTAACAAAACCTTCAAGAATTCTATGTTTCTATGGTAAGAAATTCTGTAGCAAAATTAATCCTAAATGTGAGTAAATGTTAGGCATACGATCTCTTAACCACTTTCAGGGAAATAATTAAGTGTCATACTGGCAAGATGGTTCTTTCTTCTTTCAGATACTGAAACTCCTGGAAGTTGAAGTCAAACTCATCATCATAAGCAAGCAGCTTCTGCTCCTCGCCATTGTGGAAGTGGCGCATCCTGATAGCTCTGCCAGCAAGATGAGCGTGAAGAAGTATTGCAAACACATGAATCCCAGCAGGTCTCTCAGCACCTAGAGCCTGGCCAGGGGAAACCAACACCATCAGTGTGCCCAGATGCAATGTAATGTAATGTAATGCAATGTACAAACAGAGTGAAAATATATTAATAAATGCATTTTATATTCCCTCAGTTTACAGCAAAATGCAATCTGGAGCAAAAACACATCTGTATGTGAAATTAAGGTTTTATAGACAGAAAAGGCTAGGGGTTCTTTTTGTGATTTTTTTTTTTTAAATGTGGGTTTACTCCTAATGCATAGAGTTTTTATGAAAATCAACTGGTCTGCCAATAATTTTCAAAAGATTTAAGACTTTCAAAGGTATTATACTAAAGCCTGTACATTATTTCAGTGCTAATGGCCGATACTGACGAATATGGATGTTTATCACGAAAAAGAATTTATATGCAGTTATGAATGACGTTATCATCAATATCATGCCAAAAGCAGCACTTTAAATTAAGAGGCTGTAATTATAATATGCTCCACTTCTCATCTTCAAGTCAACTGGTAGTGAAATACTGTAGGTTTACATCTGAAACTTTTTTCAAGGTCAAAAACATTTTAAAATGAAATCTGACATCACTCCCATTCTAGCCGAGATCTATGGATCCAAAATTCTGGTATGCTAAACTTCGATTCTTGTTCAGAGCCCAACCTAGAAATAATCTGCTATCGCAATACCTTTCAAGTAGAGCCTTAAGGTCAGAAACCTAAGTGGTTTTCGGCTGAAACATGCTATAAGAATATGCAACATTTAACCAAGAACAAATCTAAATTCCATATCTAATTTGCCCTTCACTCCAAACCACCTCATAACAAGTATTGATTCAACCTTTCTCTGTAAATGACAAAGTATATGAGAATCTCCTGTGATACATTAATCACAGATTTTAGACAATGCTTCCATTATCTATAGGGATATTTAAATTATCTTAATGAAACCAAGTGTTTAATGAATGCATAATTTTGTACTTTGGGCCATACAACAGAATCTGTTCCGGTCTTTAGTTTCTGTGGTTGGTGTAAGAATACCTTTCAGGCTTTCACTGCACCATTAGGAGCCTTCTGCACACGCACAGATCTTAATTGGTCTCTCCAAACATTTTTTCCAGGCTAGCTAATTAATGGCTGTTAATAGCTTTGCCATGGAAAGCAATGCATGTTTATATATTGAACACACAATTAAACCATCGCAAGCACTGTGTCATCCAGTATTACTCATATCAGTAAAGCAGCCTGAATATTGAGCACCCCAAATACCCAGATCAAAAAGACTCAACATTCTGGAGGGCAGCATGTAGCAGATGCCTTTGCTCACATGTCTTTAACCAGTAACTATCAATCTTCCTAAGAAGTTAAAGAGGCTGTCCAAAAACATTTCCAAGAATGAAAACCAATTAATTCAGGCAGGAGACATACCTCTTCCAGACATTCCTGTGTGCAGTGACCCTCTGACACAAATTCAGGCATGCCCGGTGGGATATTATGGAAGAGGCTGACCCAAAGACCGGCTTCAATAACCCCAGCATCGTATTTCCTTATAACTGGAGTATAAATTAGCCTCAGACCAGAGTTATCTATCAAGCCTGCAACAAAAGAACACAGTCAGCCATGGCTGTAAATCAATATTTTTTAAAAAAATCCAATTTTTTCACATTTTTCAAGGCTTGTCCTAAGGTTTTTACATGAAAATCAAGAAATCAACCTCAATAACCTGGAAATGAGTCAAACCACATGCAGGAAGTAATAAATAGGGGCAGCCCACAGGGTTTTTAAACATGGTGTGTTGATATCTGTGGTGCTCAGATGTGAATGAAAAATATGTGCTGCCTGTAGCCCCCATGTCCTTTCCATTAAGTTATCCAACATCGACCTCAGAGAAAAGCGGGTAGATCACAGGCAGAGCAAACAATACAAGGAAATAATATGACCTCAAAAGATGCCAAGTATGATTTTCAAACGAAATATTTAAAGCAGAGCTTAAAGTTTTTGTGGGTCTTTTTCTCTAAAATTTTCAAGCCCTGTGTTGTCTTCTGCTTGTGAATTTTTGTATTCCCTCACCTTGAGCCCTAGCATTAATTATTTCTTTGTTTTGGATTGCTTGAGACATTACAGCATACCTCAGATGACTAAATACATCCCTTTTGCCATCTCCCCAATTAAGAGTGCATCAACTAATCATATGAAAATTGGCTTCCTAAATCCCAAAGCTGAAGATAATACCAGCACCTTGAGTAAAGTAGACAAGAGAACTACATAGGATTTTAAAGCTGCACTCATTCAAGGACTTCTCTTGATTTCAAAAAGCAGTTTAAGGAATCAAAGCCTGATGTAAAAAGGCTGTGGGTTTTAAGAGTCAAAATGATATGAATCTATTTCTTTCATCTAAGTGTTTAGCCATATGCGTTTGTTTGTGTATACTCAGAATTTATGTTGCCTCTAACATCTAACTGCTTATAATTATTTCTCTTATATTAGGCATTTTTATTAGGAAAGATACAAGCAAAAACCAAAGATTAATTTGTGTTGCACAAACCCTACATTCTGTTAGCTCATCTCTTACCTTCTTCTTTGCTGTCCCTTTTCAAATTTCAGTTTTGAAAATTAAAAATGCAAAAAATCTACCAGGTATCTCAGAGAAGGTAAGACTCTTCCTAGTGACCTATATTGTTCTTCTAAAAAACATAACAGACATAGCAGTGCCTGAAATCAAATTTTACATCAACATGAAATCAGCAGGCTATTTTAAGATAGGCAGACGACAGAAGGGCAGAGAAGGGACTAAATTACCCGGTCACGAAAATACCTGAGAAAGAGTAGTATATAATTATTAAGGAACAAAGGATGTGGACTATGCATAGCCAATTAAGAGTGATAATCAACTATGAGACATTCTGCAATATACAAATCATGACATTTCAGGTGAGATATACTGTCCCACAACATCCCAGTTTTCATGTGTTTGGGAATCCATACTCATTCAATTTCTGAAGCTATTTGTACAATCCCATCAACCTTAATTTTTCCTTTGTGGTATTTCCCCTTCAAGCTTGTTGTTAACATCTAAATGTCAGAAATTTTTATAATACATGAGAGTTTTTGATAAACAATCTCAAAAGAGGTCACCTTACCAATTAAAAATAAATATTAAGGATTTCATAAACAGAAACATTCAAAACAAGCCAAGTTAGGAGCAGTTCAAACTTTTTTGAGTCTAACTGGGAGCCAACACTGACTACCAGTCTGAGTCATTTAGGAAAACATTACCCCAGATCACAACGTGAAGCTAACGATGCAGCCTTTAACCGCAAGACCCAAGCTGGGAAAATGCAGATCCCAAAATGGGAAACCAGAGGTCACTCGGTGGCAGGTTTGGTGCTGTGTTGGGAGGACTCGTGTGGCCCCTCCTGAAGCAGATGGAGCACCCAGGTCTACTCCCTCACACCCCTGGCATGATCTTATGCTGTGTATTTTGTCAGGGAGGAAAGAAACATGACCTGGATTTCAGACTCCCCACTCTGCCTATGCTGTCTGAATTTTCCCAGGGCTTTGGCGAGAGCCTGTGTTCACCTGGGACTGTCCCAACAAGGCAAAATTGTCCCTGTTGCTTAAAAAGGAATTGAAACATTATTGATTCCCAGTTTTTGTATGTTCCACTTGAACTAAAACAACAGCATCATACAGCACAGTTGATTAAAATAAAATAGTGAATTTAGGGACACAACCAATTCGGAAACAGTTTTTCTGCATGTGACTTCTCAGGCTTTCAGGTAACATTTGATGGAAAAGCATGTAACATCAAGGATGTAAATGAAGTTTACTGTATCCCATGCAAATATGCATGCTGAAGGGTGAGAGTCTGTCATTAAATAGAACAACTTTGAGATTGTTCATCTAGAACAACACAAAGAAGGGGAATAACAGTAAGACAGAACAGCATAACCCACACAGAGGATTTTATTTAAACATGTGGGTATGTAAAGAAAGGCCAGTACACTGTGCTCCACTGGATTTTACTCAGTTCATATCTAGCAATCACCAGAATATTCTCAGGTATAGTAGCTCAATAAACTTTTGTTTCAGAACAAAAAAATATCTTTTCAAAAGTCAGCTTCAAAGTTCCTTAGATTTTTCTGGGGCTCTCTGGTTTCTTCCTTTTGCTTCTTCTAAATATAAATGAATTTTAGAAAGAAGATTAAAAAAACACCATTATAAATGAAAAGCTTATCTTTTAAGATAAACTGCTTTTACCCAGTGAATGGTCTAGCAACCTGGGTCTATACTTCAACTTCAGAAACTGCCCACAGTTCAGGTAGATGTCTTAAAAAAATGCTAAAAGGAGATTAATAAAATGCTCATTCCCTGTGCTGCTTTCTCTCAGTCTGATTGGATTTCCCAGCAAAAGGAAAGGAGAGAGAGGTAACATGAAGAATGTAGTGATAAAAGGAGAGGTATTCAACTGGTCCACAATTCTTTGTATATCTGAATCTCCCACTGACTTCAGGTTAAGCTTTTGAGTGCAGTGAGAAAAACACGGGGAACTAGGAACTATTGAGCAGAGAAAAATAAGCCTCTGTTTGCCATGCAATACAATGGGAAGCACTTGTGTCTAGTACATTTTCCAACCTTGCATGTTTTAAAGAGTGTGAGGGTACAAACCTTCTGTATATGATGGATTGTCATAATGTACCTCCATAAGAACGAACTGAGGGTCACCTGCTGTGCCAACAGATAAGCCAACGTGAGGAGGGTAGGTGAAGCCCTGGAAATCAACACATACATACAGAGTTAAGGTATTTTTGCCATGGTTAAGAGTTAATTTATTTTTATAAATACATCTACTTTTTTTTTGCAATGATACAATCATATTAATGATAAAATTTATAAAGGTAACTTATTTTAAAACTTTCTGAACATGTGTGCTGGTTTTGGCTGGGATAGAGTTAATTTTCTTCACAGTAGCTGGTATGGGGCTGTGTTTTGGATTTGTGCTGGAAACAGTGTCAATACTACAAGGATGTTTTTGTTACTGCTGAGCAGTGCTTACACAGAGCCAAGGCCTTTTCTGCTTCTCACACCGCCCCACCAGTGAGTAGGCTGGTGGTGTACATCAAGCTGGGAGGGGACACAGCTGGGACAGCTGACCCCAACTGACCAAAGGGATATCCCATGCCATATGACATCATGCTCAGCATATAAAGCTGGAGGGGAAGAAGAAGGAAGGGGGAAACCTTCGGAGTGATGGCGTTTGTCTTCCCAAGTAACCGTCACGTGTGATGGAGCCCTGCTTGCCTGGAGATGGCTGCACACCTGCCTGCCGATGGGAAGCAGTGAATGAATTCCTTGTTTTGCTTTGCTTGCGTGCACAGCTTTTGCTTTACCTATTAAACTGTTTTTATCTCAACACATGAATTTTCTCACTTTTACTCTTCCAATTCTCTCCCCCATCCCACCGTGGGGGGAGAGCGAGTGGCTGTGTGGGGCTTAGTTGCTGGCTGTGGTTAAACCACAACAACATGGCATTGTGGCATAACACATTTATTATATACTCAATGCACTAAATAACTATATCAATATAAAATAGTAGATCCTATATTTGCTAGAGGATAAAGCCCTGAGGAAACTGATCTACCTCACCACTGACCCTGGTTTAAGTAGGAGGCCGGACTAGAGACTTCCTGAGGTCCCTTCTAACCTGCATTATCCTATGATCTTATGATGATTTATCCTGTATTTATTGCTTGAGCGGAAAAGGAAAATTCCATTTTAAATGTACAAACATTGCATCATCAAGCAGTTAGTCTCACAATAAAACCCTTATGAAAAAGTGAATCTACATTTTAAATGTTCCCAGTTTCTAAAAGCAGTAATTTCCAGGGAATACTGAGGTTGTATGCAATTAGATTTTTTTTCTTCTTGCACAAATCGCTTCATTCTAAGTAAAATTATTTGAACAACAAAGATGATCTTCACAGCTACATTGACATTAGCAAGCCATGCAGTGCAAAAGAAATAGCTCTGTACAATGCAACAGCCTGTGCTGAACCCACTGTCCACAAACAATGCTCCTTTGGACAAGCTCTGGTCAGACCCCATGCACTGAACCCCATTTAATGCTGGGAGGTGCTGGGTTCACCCTGCACATTCAGCGTAACTTCATCCCAAAGCGAGCTGTGCAAGTTCTCAAACCACTTGTGGTGATAAACAGAGCTCAGTAAGTGGGGATAACTGGGAGATTTACTTCAAAAGCTCACTTGTCATTCAAACCAAAATCTTCTAAGTGAACTCATTTACCAAGTTCACTTTTATAGGAATGAATCTGCATCATTTTATAGTATATAGCTAATATTTTAATATGCAATTTGAGATCCCAACTTTCTCATGCTTGATGGACATTACTAAATTAATCTTAGTATATAGTAATAAATATTATCACTTCCATTCTATATAAGGGTAAACTACAGCACTGTGAGTGCTACAGTAAACCTGAATGTAACCCAGATCTGACAGATTCCTCTCTACAGATCTTTAACAACGAGATCATCCTTGCAAAAGTCTCCATAGTGCTTGTCAAATTATAACTTATTTATATGAGTTTTTTGTTTCACTTAGATTAAGACAGTTGGAAGTACAAATACTAGGTCAGAGCATAGCTGATGGCAAAAATTAACAAAGCGTACATCAGGGATAATGCTCACAGTGGATTCTACTTCTTTTGATGGGTCCACGTAGCAGCTCTGACTTCCTCACACTGCAGCATCCAAAGATGGTTTTGGACTGCAGGCTGGCAAACGAAGGCTCCAGAAATGATCACCACCCCAGACCCAATCTGTGCCCACACCACTGTGTGTGTGGGCACACAGTGAATCAAGGAGGTAAAGAAGGGGTGGGATTCTTTTTTTGGCAGTAATGCTGCCCTATGTCAGCTGAAAGCATTAACTGCAGCCTAAATTAACATATGAAATAAGCTGAAAACACAGCCTGGGGTCAACATGACATCAGAGAATGTGTTTTCTGTAGATATTCCCCATTGCCATGAACAAAGTGGTCCTTCTGCTGGCTCTGCACCAACACAGGATCACTCCTACGCTGAAATGAGGTCTCTTTGAGCTGGGTAGGAAACTTTAGAATGATATGCCTGAATGGGGCAAGACTGTAACCAGGTCCTGGTGAGGCACAAAATGAATTAAATCTATGTCTAACTTGATTTGGAAAATTTGCATCCATGTCTTTTACTCAGTCATCTACAGAGCCTTGCTTTTCTTTCTGTCATTCTCCACAGGTAACAGATATTGGTCGTTGCTGGAGGCAGTGCATTTCCATATCAGATGGGCAAAGCTGATATGGTGACAGGCTTCCATGCTCCCAAGTCATCTTCTTCCCCTAATGCATCAACTCTCTCCATAGAATTTTCATTACTTTTAGTTTGTCACTCACAATATTCATTGCATTTTATACTTAAGAGGCCAACAAGAAGCTGAGGACTTACTGGTGAGGCATTTAGGGACTTTGATTGTGTACCCTTAAAAACAGACAGATTAAGTAATCACTAATATACTAGGAAGAAGCTTCATTATGATACACACCCTCCTAAAGCACCGTTGATGAACCATGCTAGATGGCCATTCATCCTACCTCTCCTCCAATGGCCCAAGCGAAAATAACCGTCTCACATGTGAGAAAAGAGTCTGGCATGTTGGGGTGGTAGCACTCATGCCCGTAGTCCAGCACACTGTCATTCAAATTGCTGCTGCACTGGTAGAGCAGGATATGGTGCACCAGATTCTCATGGCCTTTCTGGATCAATGGCTCAACCTGTCAACGTTAAAATGAAAAAGAAAAGGAAAGAAAACACACCTCAGATGTGACTATTTCAATGCAGGAATACAGACAGAACTAAAAATTATCTAGTGCATTTATTTTAAAAGAGTAGATGGCATTAGATTGTAGCTAGGTTGAGATGCTACTTCAGCACCCTGCAACCCCAAGCATTAAAAATGTCATTGCCCAAGTGCATCAGTGGGGGACAGGAGGAAAATTCTGTGCCTTGATGAAACCTCTGTTGCCATCTGTCTTGCTCTTTCTTCTCCCACTCCAGTCTTGCACTTGTCTTTCTCCCTGCCCAATCCTGTTTAGCCACATTCCAGCATGAAGGGGATATAAAGCAGCTGAACATCTGTTCAACTAAACCAGCTTGGTATCTGAACTACTCAGAACTTTTCATCCCTCTTTCTGTCTCTTTTATACTATTTTAAACTAGAGCTGCCCATAGATTCTGTACATCTAGGGTGAGCCTGGAGGTATACCCCACATTCCTCAACAGCTCAAGATGGACTTCCAAATTTTTTTGACATCTACAAGAAATTAGAATTATTTTACAATCTGCTCAGTTGTAAAGACTTTATTAACACGAAGTCATTCCTCAGAGGTTGGGTGCTCCAGTCTGTTTGTGGCAGTGAAGAGCTTGAGGGCTCTCAGGGGTGCCCGCGTGCCCCCAGTATAATTTGACCACCGAACTTCAGGGTAGGCTGAAATTATTTCATTCCCATATAACAGTGTTCACTCTCTCTTTAGATGGATGATGTTAAATTATCTCTGTCAGAGATGACATCCCTGGGGCAAACATGAATACTTCTGAAAAAAATAATTTCATTTTTTAGAAAGATCATGTTCCACAAAACATCAGCATGTAGAAAACAATATTAAAGTGAAAGGAGTTTTCCCCTTGCTTTTGCTTTCAAATATTGCATCCCATTTTATCATATCTACCTTCAAGTTGAGTAAGATAAACATTCATGTTTTCACAGGAAAAGTATAGCTTTGGCAATGCAATTCTTAAGATGTAGGGTGCCATGCAGTATTGCCTTTTAATATTAGGAAAGAGAAGGTATTTTAAACAGGCAAAAATTGTATATACATCCTGACTTTGCATCATGTTTTGCAAGCACATGAACCCCAGCTAACAGAGGACCAGAAGAGGGTAAGCAAGAACAGTTTATTACCTTATTAAAATACTGTCAGCACAATATTGTTACCAGAAATTTATCTCTCTGCACTTTGTTCAAACCACTAAACCAATTACAAAAGAGGAAGGGCAGGAAGAAGCAACCAGAGCCTGTGCATATCAAGACCACCCTTGATGATATAAATCTGCAAAATACCATTGAAGTTGGGCTCTTGGGGAGTCCAGCTGCTGCTGAATACCTGCATGTCTGTCCAAGAAGTGCACAACCCAAAACCACCCACTTCACTGTGCTTAGAAGTCGATGGAAGGATGCCAATTTACACGGATGCACTGAAGTTTTGTTCTGATCACAAGACTGAAATACTTCACAAGAGATCTTCCGTGCTGTTCTCAGCAATCACTATTTCTCTTAGCTTTACCATCATCATGAATTACTGTACTAGGAAAGTAAAGGTATTTCTGAAGGATCTGAGTCAGTTTTCCCATCAGATAATAATTTATTCCCAAATATATCAGACTGACTGAGAAAGATTCAGAAATCCCTTTCAGCTTGATGTTGCTTCTTCCCTCTGCTCCTTCATGTACCTGTGTATTTATCCAAATACTGCAGAACCAAACCACACTCATATCATGGCAGCATATACATTAAATAGCAGTATATATCTCCAGAATTCAGAAACTCCACATAATGTATGGGTTAGTCAGCAAAATGGTTATGGGAATATTAGCTCTGTAGCTACCAAGAAAAGGGAATATTTTTGTCCCAACATGTGATAGTTCTGCCTGCTGCTACAAGATCCCAGCACCTGCTGTTCTTACAATCGCTACTTCAAAACCAACTTCCCCTCAAAACAATGGGACATCACCAAAATTAGAAACTCACATCCTGTCATCGGTTTTTAGTGTCAGTTACCTCAACAATAAAAGCACTTCAAGAAGTAGGTTTGTTCAGCTTTCTTTAGTGAAGAAACAAAAAAAGTAAACCAAGCCCTTAAGCATCTTTCTGACGCACCTTGTAGAACAAGTTATATTCTTCAGATGCACAAATAAATAATGAAAAGCAGCAGTGAAGTTACACTTTTTACTCATCTTTTTACAACTTGGTTAAAGAAGCGCCACCTTTCTCTCTCCCTTTTTAAAAATAGAGAAAAAAAAACTATTAGGAGTGGTCAAAAATCTATTAACAAAAAATCTTAGGAAAATCTCATTAATCACAAATTGTTCATTTCCCAGAAATGTATGGAAATATTTTAATGGCCAGCTCCCTAATGATCACAGCATCATTTCTGATTGAAATGAGAGAAGGAAGAGGAACAGACCCCCTAGACAGGTTGGGTTCCCTTTCTCTGATCCAATGAATAGCTAACTGTAGCTAACTTTACTTCCTAGAATAACTTCAGCAGAAAAGAAAATCAAGAAATACGATATGATTCTCTATTGTAGTGCTTAGCTGGACCATGGATTTAAACATGCCATTCTGTATCCCGGGTGAGCACTGCCCTCGTTACTCAGCTATTTGTTATTTTAGCTTATAGAGTAAGTTGGTTGTTTAGGCTGCCTCCCTCTTCCTCCCTCTTTCCACAAAGACCACCTGTACAGCTTAGTTTGCTCCAAGCTGAACAGAAATTCCAAAATACCTTATTTTTTTTCAAATAAACAAAATTCTTGTATTCTGGCCAGCCTTACAATGATGAACAATGACCAAGCTCCTCAAATATGGGGCCAAATTCAGCAAATCACTAATGCATTTAAATGTGCACATAAGTAGTCCTGTGTGTAAAATTAGTTGCTAGAGCAGGTATCTACAATTAAACATCTAGATCAGGGTGGCCTGGTTTCCAGAGTACGTGCAGCCCTAATGAACACAATTTGAAAGGGCTGACCTCCTACAAGGTTATTCCTATTTTAACAGCCCTTTATCAGCCTTGATCCCTAACTACAGGCATTCGTTTTTAAAACATGGACTGTTTAATGCACACATTCAAAGTTTCCAGTTATTTGAACGTTTTAAGCATAAAGTTTTTCATTCTTTGATAGTCTTTAATCACAAAATCACAACTGAAAGCTAAGCTAAGCTAAGGTCTACTTCTGCAGGTGCCCAGTCACAATAATAGTGGACCAACCCTGAAAAGCCGCCATGACTGTCTTGTTAATTTGTCTTGGGAAATAATGTGACTTTTACAATACTTTTTGAAAAGATAATCATTTACTGCAGTAAATTAGGGCAAAGGAATGAAATACAGAAAAAATGTGATAAAAGTAGGCAGAGTACATAATAGTCAATAAACTGCAGATTTAAGTGAACAATTAATTTTTATTTGGATTCTTATTTATACATAGGCTCGTTTACTCTGTTCTTGTAGTGTAAGGGGCTCTCAAATGACACTTTCAGCCACTGACAACCAATTTAGATGAGTTGTAGTGAAAATGGGAGTCCACCTTTCACTTTCAACAATTATGAGGAAACCTGTGACTCTGAAACATAGTTCCTTCCCCTTTCCTTGCTAATTCTTACCCACCTGTTGTTAGCCAAGGGAGTCAGGCTAAAAGGACACTGAAGGGGAATATGCATATAACTACGCATTCTTCCCATTTTGCTTCATTCTTTGAGGCTCATTTGTGGCGCTTTCGCTGTTGCTGACATGTGACGAAGACCCAGCTGTCAGGGTTCATCTCTTTGCCATGTCGTGAATAAACCTGCAGAGATACTGCACCACCGGGGCACCTCGGTGACTTCTTCCCCTGCACGCAAAGTGCATTTTCTGCTTGACATTTCCTAACTGCCAGAGGCTCAGATAACAAAAGCCCTATATCCACCCTATAACAAAATGCCGAAAGCATTTGGCACTGCAAAAAATAAGTGCATGCAACAAGAAATGATCTCCCCTGCTTCTCATGAAACCTGCAGAAAGAAGCCGGTGTTTTATTATTCATGATGATTTACTTTCTGCATCCTCTTCTCCTTTCTTGAAAGCTTGGGCAAAAGATCTTTCTAACCAAGCACACTGACATATATGAACATATCTGACTCCCACTAACAGAGGTGAGAAACAATAGATGTACTATAATCCATCACCACATCAAATCAGGGTTTCCAAAGATGAAGGCATTTAAAATAGACTGCATTCAAATGCAAAATAAAGATACTACCTTTTGAAACCAAAAGTATGGGTTATGGTTATGGTGCTTGATTAGCACAACCTGTACTTGTCGGGCAAGCTGAGAGGTTTTACAGAGCTCCTTTCATCATACTGTATCTTGTAGGACTTCTCAAAATACTGACTTTCAAAGAATATAACAAAAAAGTTTTCAATTTATCATCAAGTTAGTTAATACAGATAAGACATGTGCTTTCCACTTGTTAATTTAACAGAAGCCCTATTCTAGTCACAGGCTAACATCATATGAACAAAGAAAATGCTTACATCTGCCAATGCCGGGTTACTCAGCTTCAATTTTTCTTCCTCTCTTCTGTATTTCCTATTATCCCTTTACCTACTGCACAAACTGAACACACTACGCGTCTTTGTTTCTTAAAAAAAAAAAAGCCAATATAATAGAGCCTTGCATCTCAAGCTGCTGATAAGCAGGGTCAAGATACTAATGTACGATGTATTAAACATGATGAAAATGCAAACAGCTCAAATGGTCCAAGAAGTTAGATTCCCTACAAGGGAAAAATATCTCCAGAAACCTGGAAGTCTTTCTTGCTTGTTCCTGTTTTTCTCCCTTTTTATTTGCTTTGCTTTCTTTGATGTTAACAGCTGTGGTTTATTCTTCACGGTTGCTTGTGCAGATGATCAAAGTTAGTAAACTATATCCATAGTCTCCCCTTAGTGTCCCTGTTAGAAAATATAGCCCACTGAACTTCAGAAAATAAAATGCTGAATTTATTTTTATATACAAAAATGGCAACAGGTTGCAGTGATGCTTCTACTCTGAAATGTCAATGAAAAATATGATTTTATTTTTTCTGGCTTGAAAGCTAGCTTCAACTTAATCTTACATTTTAAAGACACTATGGGATGATATATTGCCATATAAATGACTTTGAATAAGGCCACAGCCTTACACAACACTTTGTGTATGTAGCCAGTGGTGTCACAGGGAAAAAAACACTATTCTATAATCTCAAAATTGAGAGCAAAAATTCAACAAAAGATTTTGTCCTGGCACTGCTCCATCTAAAAGAATTTCTAGCCTGTGGTTGGTTATTTCATTTGCCATGTCCCTGATTAGCTCAGACCAAAAAGTGATGGTTGTGAAACTGAGTACTGGCTGAGTTTACTTGAGAAAACTTCTGTAGCAGAAGACCAAGTTATAGGGTCTCTGCTTTCTATACTTATCATCGGGAGGAATTGCTACCTTCTTTCTGATTACTCTGTATTTCTTTCACAAATGTGTACCATGTACATATATTGAAATATTTGTCTGACTTTGACTTAGAAAAGTTCTTCAAAGGTAGGCATGAGGTCTTCTTATTAGGAATCACCAAGATTTTTTCTGATTTTTTTTTTTTTTTGTTCTTCAAAAGTGTAGCTGTGGAATGAACAAATATATATCTAAAACATCTCTTTTAGGATTTTAGATTTTTATTCAGAAAAGCAAATACTTAAAGTACTTGGCCTAATACAGTTGGGTCTTTTTCAGCAAAGCACTCCATGTATTCCAGAAAAAAACTCAATAATAATATGGTTTTATTTTCATCTAAGTGTTCTGAAAGAAAAACACTAGTCATTTTCTGCCTAACATTGCTTCGTGCACACAACCCAGAGGTGTGCTGGGCAAAAATCCAAGAGTGGGAAATATGCCTCTGAGCAGGGGTAGATATTTAAGTCCATGACTCCAGGGTAGACCAGGATTTTAATCCTAATAACCTAACAGCTATCTCATGTCAGGAGAAAAGCCTGCCTAGGTCAGCATCACGTCTGGGACACTAATCTGCTGCAGACTTTCAGCTCGGAGTTCAAGCATCCTGGGGTCAGGCAGGGACCACCCTCCCAGCATCCCCACCCTACCCCGTCTGTCAGAAAGCATTAAATTAAGGCCACAGAATAGTTAGAGCTGAAAGACATACCTCAAATGCTCAACTGGCTGCAGCCTGGCATGGACTAGCTGCTGTAATCTTTCCTGAGATCAGCCATATCAGTTGTGTGTATGCAGCTAAGAGCCCATTTCTGGTTTTCTCACTGTACAATCCAGATCCTAAATTCAGTCTCCATTACTAACAAAGCCCTTTGAATCGCTCTTTATCCCAAGTGCTTCTGAGTTTATACTGTGCTGCTTCCTTAAAAAGGTGTATATTTTGGTGATTAAATTGCAGGAGGCAGAGCAAAGCCACCATTTCTGGTCCATTGATAGTCATCTATGGACAACAGGGAGCATTACTGCTTAATTTGAATTGTCCTTCAAATGTAAAAATGTTCCTCCAAATTATTTTCATACACATTTTTCACATCTTCAAGCTGAAGGAAAATATAACATGTGCAGTTATTGACATATCTAGCTGCTTGTATTTTAATACAAAAGAAATGGAGATAAGAAAAACACCCAGGCAACAGCAACCATCCCCACCCCCAACCTCATAATGTGATTAGGTAAGGTTTCCTTGGAGGATGGAAATTTTCCCAGCCAAACATAGAGGTTCCATACAACTTAAGGCATTTAAATTTGCATGATTCGTCCCTAATATATGTGGAAGGGTTTTTTTTTCCAAAGTGAGATTCAAATACGAGACATAATCCCAAGTTGAAATAACAGTGCTGACTTGTTTATTTATTATTTAAGCTATATTGTTGGCATTTGGATCTAACTGGTTTGGGGTATACTTTAAAATGCCTAACAAAAATTCTAACAAACATCACTGTGGAGAAAAAGTCCTTACCACATGAATGGAAAACCTTATTCAAAGCACAGATATTTCCTGTTCTTGGTGTAAAGAAGAAAGGATTTGTTTACTCAGTGAATGCGTTGTTCAATGAAGGCTTTTATTTAAGTTTTATTAGTATACCACATTAAGAAGTAATTACCATACTTGCGTTTTAAGCTGCAGAATTTTTATTGGAAAAGAATATGTACTTTCAGGTAAAAGTTACTGTTGCTGAGCTGTTAGCCTGGAGAGAAGGCTATGTATCTAAATTCACACAAACCCTTCCGTCCCCACATACTACTATAATTAAAGAAATGCTAATGATTACACTGTAAGTCCAGAATTTCTATAGGTCAGTGTGCAGAACAACTTAAATATTTTAACCAATAAAACCAAACATTTTAGAATGAGAACTAGAGATGGGTTTAGGGCTTCTTGTTTTCTCTGCCATCAAGTCCATTCCTAAGTTCTTATTCCTAATTAATCGCCTGGAACTCCGCCACTCATAAAGAGTTTCAGGCTTTAAAGGCATGCAGTAATTTAGACTAAATCCAAAAGAAGTATACCTCAAAGAAATATTCATAAAACATTGTTGCTGCCTGAGGTATGTCTGAAGATTTAAGATAACGCATTTCGTAACAGCTAAAATGTATAACCCTGAGGAGCGATCTGATAAAAAGCTCAGGTCAAGAAAAAACATGTTTCATTCGGTTACGCTTCCTGGCAATACACTCACAGCACTCCTAAGCAGCAGAAACACCGACAGAGTGGTTGCGGTATTCGGTACAGCCGTAGTCTCTCAGCACAGTTGACACATACCAAGCAGAATTAATCGGCAATTAATCAGCAACATCATTACTTTCTTGTGAAAACCATATCATAATAAAATAATATGTAAACAAATACGTTTCAGATCTGAAGCCAAAATGGGTAGTCGATAAAGAGTTTATATTTATAAAAGAGGAACACATAATTTGAATAGTATAAATAGTAAAGTCAGTGAAGGTACTCCCTTTTGTTCATGAAATCACTATTCATGCACAGTGATGTTTATCTGTTTCTTTGAGATGGCAATGGAAGAGGTTTTAATTCTATTGTACAACTGCAAAATGTTCCCTTCGATTGTGTAGCTTAATAACATTATGCTTTTCCTCCTCCTGCTTGGGAGAGAACGTGCAGCTTTGCCCAAAGACAGAGTGAGTGAGAATTTACAGCTTGTCAGTGTCTTGTTTTACACATACTGGGGTATACTGTTAGGAAACATGTTTTCTGACAAGGAAGTGCTGACTTCTCTGAAGGACTACCAAAGGGGAACACACACAAGAAAGACCTTAGACGTTCAGTTACTGAGCTTTTACAGGAGTCACCAACCTGGATGCCCTGGCACCTAAAGTTTGCTGAAGGGAAAGCATGGGATAAAATAAGCACAAGGCTCATGATTTTGACATAAAACAGCCTCCTGAGTCAGTGGAACAAATCTCAGGAACTACTGCTCATAAACCTCTAAAAATTTATATTTACAGGGTTAACATACAAACATGAGATGGCTTAAAAAATAAGTGCGGTTAGGTAATGCCTACATTAATACTATGATTTTCACATTTTCTCACCCCAAGCCAGATCCTGGTACCCTTGTGTAGGGCTCCAACACCCCTCAACAGCATCTATGAAGTCACACAACAAGAGCCACTTTCAGATGACATGGCTCTTTTGAAGTCACTTGAGAATACTGTATTAAAATTATACTATATTCTCTAGAAACCGAAACTGTAACTGGCACTTCATAAAACAGAAAGACACAGTTCCATTCCAAGCAACTTAAGAAATACTAATGTAAGGGCCACTGAAATGAGAGGACGGAGAAAGGAGATTGAAGAGCATTAGTTTGCAGTTTACAATAATTTGCTTGGATACTTACGTTTTCTCAGGTTAGGGTGTTTTGGGTTTGGGCTTTTTTTTGGTGTATTTTAGTTAGATCCAAGATGTAAATTATTTTCATACCAGGTAAAACTTCACTTCAGTCTTGGTGCAAAGAGAAACTATTCACCATCTACTTGTGGTCAGTTGTCATCTGTGCGGATTTTGATGTCATGTATGCTATGTGTGGACATTGTGTAGTGGTGTTGTCTTGACTATTGTCTGTCTATTTTTCCACTGTTATTAATGTTCTGTCTTTCTATTTCACCTCTGCGAGTCAATGAATCTATGCTCTGGACATAGCTGCGACTACTGTGCATTGCAAGTGGAAGCAGAGATGGAGAGGGTATCATAACATTATTCCCTGAAAACTAACCCCAGTAGCTAACGCTGGGGTTGCAGAATGAGAGGACGGTACTGAAGAGAAACACTTTAAACAGCTAGATCAGAAATTAAATTTATTCTCCATTTAAATGACATTGGACCAATTAAACTTGGCCCTATAGAAAATTTGCTTAAGGTGCTGCTACTATGTGACTTCTCTGAATTAGAAAGTTTATCTTAAGAAGCAATGCCAAGATGCTAGTAGGACCAAGGTAGATCTGTTCTGTGATCCATCCAGACACTCACCTCCCACTGTGCAAGCCCCATCAAGTCAGATTTTACTAGCTATGAACCCACTGTCCTGGTAGTTTCACAGAAGATGCTTTATAATTGCTCATCTAAGGCCCAGTTCTATTCTGAAGTATTTTATTGCCTGCTATGATAACAAGTGTTGATCAATTGGCTGCAGACAATTCCTAGACACAATTTTCTTGTATTGTCAGTGTACTACCTAATCACAGGCTTACTCTAAAACCATACACAAAGCGAAGGATGAGGAAGAAGAAACAAAGACATGGTACAAGACAAAATGAGGTTAATCAATAGCAATCCCCTCCTGAAGATCACCCCACAAATCATGTCAGAATTGGGAGCTGAAACTCAGAATGCTTCACGAAAATTGTACCCTCCCCTTCTCCATGCTCACTGTTGGTCACATTTTAAGTTAAGGCTCCTGTCATCTAACGCTTATATGTAACTAGAAATTACATAACTTCCAACTTTCATTTAACCAGAAAATCACATAAAATACATATTTTCCAACCACAGGCTGGCACAGTTAATACATTGCCGTAATGGATGAATGTTGTTTTAATTTAAAAAAGAAAAATCAAAGAAATTGGATTAAATTAACTAGATGTTCAAGTTTGTTGATGACAGAAATGAAGTAGATTATTTTTGCATACCAAGTATGGAATAAATCATGCAGCAATAGCTGCTTAGTTTAAGTATTCTTATTGTGAAGATATACAAGTGAAATGAAAGAAGACTACCACAAAATAAGAATATGTTTCACTAAGAAATATAGTGTGACAGTAAAATCTGTGATCATACATAGTTTCATCTTTGATCACAGAATGAAATAATATATGAAATAATTTTACAAACAAAACAATTTAGCAGAATATGAGAGAAGACAGTATGTCTGTTACTTCCTGAGACAGTTGCTTGGGAAACTTTTAATTTCTAGCCAGTTCAGTTATATGATTCTTTAACACTGCAAAGTCTAATGGGCCAATTCAGGCTTGCACTGAAGAGACAGCCCTCCAGATCAAAGGGCAGATAGCTTGCAAGCTTTGCAGTGTAAGATGATCATTTGGTTGCCAATCTAATTTACCAAGGCTGAAATTGCTTTGCAGGGGAACATACAGGAAAACACAGAACATTTGTTTACGCCAGGCTGCATGATGCAATTTGCTAGAGTTATCACATTCAGCAAAACGTAAAAGTTCAAGCCAGAGAACAACAAGCAGTTACTGTCTGGTATCGCTCAAGTTAAAAATCAGTGCCCTCATTTATGTACTGAAGGCTACAAGCTGCCCTTCTGGCTTTCAATCAATCAGTCTCTTAAACTGGAGTCCCTTTGTATTTTCACACTGGGGTCTTTGCTATTACTAAAGCATTCCACTGTCAAAAAGCAGAGTTACCCTTGGCAACAAGTTTTTTTGGAGCTTTTACTTCCTTATCAGAGATTGCTCTGAAACTGAACATGAAGATTAACTAGCAGCTGCTGGTGTGCTCTAATACAGGCCTTTCTTTAACTGAAAAAAGGCTCCCTTTTCTAAGGAGATCAACAATGGAAAACTTTGGTGCTTATATAAAAATATGCTCAATGTAACGCTTCTTAGTTAACGCTAAATAATTAAGTTTTTTTCTGGTGATATGCTTGGCCTGTTTTCACTAGTCACATCCTAAATTCAATGCCAAAAAATTACATAGGGTAATGGTTGAGAAAAATACGTTTTTCCTAAAGGCAGATTTAAAATCAGAAGTTTTATTTTGCAATTTTTGCTCCTATCATAATCTCTTCTGTTCCCTGACCATTTTGGTGGCATATGTGTCCCCTGGTTCATCCATCTGAGAGCTACATATCTAATACAGGCTGGTTATATGGATTGTCTCTTCAGTCATTGGAGAGAGAGACTGAACCATACAGGGGATGCTTGAGCTGTATTTCAGACGCCTCCTCTAGGATGATACGAACGGCTGCATTTGCCACTGTAAGGTCCTTAAAGCAGATGGCTCAGACCTGTAGATAAGTCAAGTTAGATCAGAGGAAGCCCGTCTTCATGGTTGGAAATTTGCTGTCTTTAGTACGTTACCTGAGTTTAATTTAGTATTCATGAGGTGTGCTTAAGAGATAGTGAATTTTGACCACATAGCCTAATCCCTAGCATGGGGCTTCTTCCCCATTTTAGCAGCGCTAAACCTGCTTGCTCCATTCTCATAAGAAGGTTCAAATAATGCACACGAAAGGAGTGCTTTGTACAGGCATCCAAACGTTTAAGAGCTTACAAAATGCAACATACTATCCTCCTTTCCAATGCCAAATGCCCTCTAAAACTGTGTATCCCATTAAAATGTTCTCTTACAAAATCTGAAGTATTTTATGCTCTTCAGCACAGCCGTATCACAGCCTTTCTGCCAGTATTTCTCTGACTATACTAGTTTCAAAAAAACCCAGAAAGTTTGGAACTATAGCTTAGAGAATAAAATATGTAGATACAGCTAAGTGACCCTACAACCCAACTGTATTTGTTATTTTACAAAAACTGCTTTTCCTACTCTTAATAGTGAAATTCAATGTCCAACATGTTTTTGTCTATGGGATTACTACTACTGAAGCCCAGGGAACTACTTTCTCTAAGGAAAACATAGTATATTTCAAAGATATTAAGAAAAAAAAGAGGGAAGATTTACAGATTGTTGAAACTAGCAAGGACATGCTATACACTGAAGCTGAAAAGCTTCAGACAAATCGATTAGGGCTCATCTGGCACATAGAATATACATACCATTCCTTCACCAGCAAATATTGTAAATTTTCAGAAGTTTACACACAGCATTAAAGAATTTGTCAGCTGTAGTGGGAGACCACAGGTACAGAGAATTCACAGAAAATCTAGAGACAGTAGAGGAAATACTGTATCTTAAGTTATTTTTAATCTCAGTGGAAAAAAAAGTGGAGCACATGGGAGACCTGCAGTTAATGCAAAGTCAAAGCAAAGAATCTTTAGCAGATGCAGTTACATTAATAAGGAATACAATTAAATTTAAAAAATGGAAGACATGGACTATTGAAAGACAGTAATAAAAAAGGTTGTAGAAAGCAGAAAAAGCAGCAAAAACAAGCTTTGAAGATACAGCGAAAGCTGTATTTACCTAAATAATGTATTTACCTAGTATTTTTCATGAGCGTGAAACAAATTTTTTGCTTTCATGCCACTGATAAACATCTGCATGATGCCAGCTCACGGTAAGCAAAAAATAAATTCAGCAAATAGGCAGAAAAAAACAATCACAATCAATCTTACAAGTTGCCAAAGTAGAGGACATGTGTCAGCACACACATATCCATGCACATTGAAAATCATGAAAATCAAACATCTTGACGGTACAAGAATTAAAGGATCTCAGAAGCTCCAGTGTGCTGCCACTGAGTAACTTTTTTTTTAAACTGAAAGAGCCATAAGAAAGAGACTTCTAAAATGGGTAATTTACAAGAGGGAGGGTGCTGCACAGAGACCCCTTTTCAGTGAGTGCTCCTCTCAGCAAACCCCTCTGACTCTGCAAGCCCCCGCTGCCAGCCCTGGCGCGGCAGTGACTCTGCTGGGACAGGCTCTCCACACCCCAGGAGCTGCCCTCAGTGTGGCTTCAGCAGGGAGACAGAAACCTTTTCATGAAGGGGTCTGTGCATGGACCTGCCTGCGTGTCTGTTTTACCAGCAGGTCCCTCCCTCCCTCTGAGAGGTCCTGCCGGAGAGGACATCCTTCCCCAGGTGCAGTCAGTGAAACCAGACAACTGTCTTTAGGGATGCGATTAAGTGATATATTCAGGGCCAGTCAGAATAACGATATTTACAGAGCACTGCAAAAATCCTAGCAAGAAATAACCTTAAACCCGGAAAGTCTGGGCTAATAAATGGAATGCTTTTTTTTCTAAGAAAGCTACTTCTGAGAAAGCTCACGGCTAACTTGGGTATGTGAGAAAAGCAAAAATCCCTGTAGGGTAGTAAGCCTGAGGCACATACCACAGCCTGAAGCTCAAAGCAGCAAAACAGGCCAATGCACACGTAGCTGCAGGAGGATTTTGCAGAGAGGCTGCGATGTGCTCTCTCCCACGTGAAGAGCAACCAGGGTCCACCGCTCCAGGACCACTGCGGAGCCGTCCTGCAAACGGCGAACTAGAAGAAAGACGGTTGGCTACTATTACCTCCAAGCAATCCCCTTTATCTCTTCTGCCTATTGTTATTTTCAAAATTGATCTATTAACCTGATAATTGGTTCTGCTAACAAAAAAACACATGGGAAGGAAAACCTGTAGAAGTTTAACAAATTTTCAAGCAGCCACTGCTCAGCCAGGTAGGCTGCTTCAAGCTGAGGAGTGATGTACTCCGTCAGTCACAAAACCGTCTTGGTGCCTGGTATTGGTTGTAATCTGGGTAACTCTTATCACTATTATGCCTGGCTATTGAGAAATCATCTTATTTTGTTTAATTTCTTAGCAGGCATAATGTTATTAAGAGTTATTTCTCCAGAAGTTCCTGGAGGCATCAGAGAAGATCTTGTAACAGAAGGCATTGTAGAGACATGTAGGAAGACACAATCTCTTCCCTAGGGAAGAAGTTCCAAGAGGTATTAAACAAAGGAAGATAAAACAGAGAAGTCCTAACCCTGGCTGAGTACCCCACTATCACAGTGAAGATCTGTTCTCTATTGGCAAGTGCAGCATAAGGAGAAATTACTTATCCATGTCCTTATTCTACCTATGAGATGAACGCAAGATTACATTGCACAATTTACATGTGCAATGTAAATTGCACAATTTACATGTCATGTAGTGCACCTTGATCAAGAACAGGCAATGAAAATGTGCTGTTTCTCATTACCTGAGGTTCTTGGAAAGTAGCATGAATATTATGTAAAAAGAAAGAAAAGACGTAAGATCTTACATAATTTACCTTCGACTGATTTTGAGATCTCTTATGCTAGTTATTTCTTTACCTTGTGCTAACAGAAGAAGCCAGACCTTGCAATCGCTACACAAAAAAAAGCCCTTTGATTCACTTCGAATCAACAGCTTGCTCATGCGAACAGTCAGGTGGAGGACTGTGCCTGAGCTGCCCAGAAGGCAAAGGCAGATGTATTGGGACATCTGCAAAACAGCTTCTCATCGTCCAGGGAGTCATTCAGTTTGGCGGACCTTTTTTCCATGAAAAAAAAAAAAAGCACAAAAGAGGAAAACAATGTGGTCCTGACATCCACACTATCCGGCATTAGAAATGTTTTATTTGTACAAGTGCTGGTCTGGTCCCATGGACTGACGGCCCGTTTCCACCTGTTGTGCCCCTGGCGCACACCCTCCTGTTGAGTTTCACCCAGAGGGATTCAGTTCACGAGCTCACAGAGAGCTCCATGGCAGTAATCACGCTGAAATAAGCAAGAATAACTTGAAGATTTGCTTCAAAAGTGTGCTTCTCATCCAAACTAAAACACTACTGTAGATGCACCCCAAGACCAAGTGTTATCACTTACCCAGCGCACCCTAAGAGCAAGTCTTATCACTTACCCAGCTGCTGCACCACTAGATTGTAGTTACAAAATATATTTGTAAATGCTTTGAATATGTTCTGCCTGCCAGCATACAGGTACTGGGTTTTAAAATAATGCATAGTCAATGGAAGTTAAAAAATCCTTTTTAATTCAGAATCTGGATTCAGAATTTGGCATTTGTTAACCAGAGATTATTTAAATGTCTTGGCCTCTACCTTTAACGATAGGTCTAATTTTTTGTCAGACAGTTTCCTTCATTAAAATATTGTGCTTTCCTGATGAAACAGATATTTTAAAAAATACGTTATTATAAAATGCTCAGAGCAATTTTCAAGAAAGGAATGACACAGAACAGCTGAACAGTATGAAAAAAAATCTTATTATGCTGTTGCACTTACTTGAGTCTCCAGACCACCAGCAGATTTACAGGTACACAGAGCTAAACTCACACTTCCACGATGTTGATGGCACACATTGTCCAACAAGAGCTGAACTGCACTTCCATGCTCCACAAAATCATACAGGAGGGCAGAAATGGCCAAAGTCAGCTCACGTGTATGCTACTTAAGTAGACTGAATTATACCCGAGACAATTTGTACCATGTTCTAAACATTTTTTTCTGTCTGTTAAAATGAGATGTGTAGGCTTGTATGAAAATGGTGCTACAGAAGAAATCCAGAATCAACATCTATGCAAGTATTTAACTAACACAGACAGTTTGATCAGGCCAAATAATTCATCTGTCCTCCCCTTTGTGAAATTCAATCTTTGTTTACATTGCTAACATCCTTCTGAGTACCAGTAAGCTCCATCCTTTGTGTATCAGTAGGCTTTAGGAAATGTTTAATCCGTTTTCAAGAATGCATACCTACAATTCCAAAACAACTCTCTGTGTGTCATCTACAGAAGTCACATATATGAATATATATGTTGTGCCTCCGAAAAGAAATATGAAATTTGATTACTTTTCTGAAAGTGGAAAATCGCTGAGGATTCTACTCTAATTTTTAACTTTATAGAAAACAAATAAATTGCTGATTTCAAAATGTGATTTCTAAAATTATAATATTCTTTATACATCATCATAAATTAAAGAATATAAACCTATTCTGCAAAATTAGTCAATGTATTTCTGAGCTAAAATCATGTTTTACCTTCAACCAACCACATTTTTTTAAAAAAATCAGTAACAATATCTGCACTCAGGCAAAATATTTAAAAAATAAATTCAGAAAAATTAAATAATAAATAGTTCCAAAGAACTTTTTAGCAGAACAGCATTTATCTACAACTTCCACCAAACTTACCATGGGAAGCATGCTTCTGACACCACCATTTTTAAGCTCTCGCTTGAAAGCAGAAAGCTACAAAACCTGACATATATATTGTATTACAAGCAAATTCTGCTTTTCATACATATCTGTGAAAGCAGCTGTCACAAATTTCAAATGTGATCAAAGATCAAGTACTTGAAGGCAGAAATTTGGACCTTGCAGTTCTTCATTCTGTTAAAGTGTAGAAGCCCACAATATTTCAGAATAACTATAGGTATTTCTCAGACATACACTGGAGATCACATGTTAAGTTCTCTGAGCTAATTTAAAATTTCAGTCTTGCTGAACACATTGGAAAAACATGACTGACAATAATCCAAAAAATGGCATAGAATTGTATATTTAAAAGCATTCATGAGTTCAAAGAAATATAAAATCGAGGGCCAGAGTTATCTCACTGTGTTATCTTAAGCAGTCTAGAACAATAAGGAGTTGTTCTTTTAGGAAGTCTTTAGTATATTGCTCCTGGGAAGGAATGTGAGAACCATCTTTCTCTCAGCACTCTTAAGCTTTCAGTTCCAAACTGAAAGAAAAGTTAGAAGATATTTTATCGGAAAACATGTTTTTGCATGTGGGTTTTGAAACCACCTTGGATCCTGCTGAACCTTGTATAGATGTTTACACACTTTCATTAATTTTTAAATAAACTACAACATCCATCTCTTTTTTCATAATATTTGGCTTTTACACAGCTGAAGATAACGAAGTCTGTGCTCATGTGATGTAACGTGGCATAACTTCACTGTGGTCATTGCAAGAGAGGTGATTGAAATCAAACAAGAACCTGGCCCTTCATTTGAAAAAATTCACCATTTAATTATTTTTTAATCGAAAGTTACTCTCCGTTAAAAGAAATTCATGACATTCTTATATAAAAGTAGAAACTTGATGGAACATGCTTTTAGACAATTTTACTTAGTGTTTGCCAAAAATGTTCATGAACAGAAATACTTTTCAATCTCATTTTCTTAAGGGAGAGAGGACGTCGGAGAAGAGAAAGAAAGGGGCTCTGTCACGGCGTGTGCCGGTTGTCAGGGCACACCAGAATCAGATCCTGGGCACACACACACATACACTTTAGCCATGTTTGCGAAGACAGACAAGAGGTCTTGTTTTCACTCCAATAAGTAGTGAAACATATTTGAAAGTGCAATAATTGATTTGAAGAGTAATCGCTATCTGAGTTCCTCTAAATTTGCTCAGTCAGATTCACTCACCTTTGTCACGTGATGCTTTTCATGTTGTACAGGAATCTTAAACAATTGGCACCAATATGTTGTATCCTTGTCTGGTACAGGCACCTGTCTTAATAAAAAGGGCAAGAACACAATATTATAAAAGTCACATTGCCCCGTTGCATAAGCCCAAAGCTTTGGCTGCCACCTTATCCCCATCTCCACATAAACCCAAAACTCGGAGTAACTTACGTCTTTGTTTGTCAAGTCAAAGTATGGCAAAGAGGCAGATAAGACTTCTTCTTTCTCAGGATTCAGTAAACGTAGACTCTTTGTACCACGATTAGACCCATGGTAATTTTGACCCGCTTCTCCCATGTCTTTGTGGTGGTAGGCCCATATTACCCTCACTGTGCTTTCCTGAAAAAAAAAAAACAAACCACAAACCAAAAAGTCCATAAGGAAAAGGAACAATATGTTCCTTACATAGTTCACATAATTCCTATGATAGGTATGATGTACGTGTTGCTGTATTTGAACAATGACAATGTATACCAGAGGAGCAGTCACCTACTGACACACTTTTGCATTTAAAATTATGTTTTCTACTCATAGTGTTCATTGGAGATACACTGAAGTTGAAATCTCTCTCTGACAGATTCCTTCATTAATGTCACGAATTTAAACTATATCTGCAAATAGCAGAACAGACTCATAAAGAGGTAACCAACTAAATGCATGAAAAAAATTTTTGAAGAGATGTCACTTATTTGGCCAGCAATCAGAAGGTTTCCCCAAAAAACATTTTCCAGCTCTGTAAAGATGTGAATACCTTCTGTGAACTGCTGTCCTTACATGTTAAGGAAGATAGACATTCAATTACAGAACAGATTTACATCTTAAAAATCAATCTACAGCCACAGCACAGATCAATTCTCTGTAAACCATTCTCAGATTGCAATAATCACCCTTGAGGCAAATACTCTAGTAAGTCCTGAAGTGTCCCAGAATGTTAAATTATACTGAGAATTTGGAGCAGGTGCAAAAAGCACAGATCCATCGACCGCCTGAAAACCTGGCGGTTTATACAGCTGTGGATTTGCTTCCTGCATCTTTCAGCTCCTCATGTTGTCATTATTGCATATATTGTGAAAACATAGATAATGAAAATAGCGCTAAACTACTATAGCAATGCTTCCAAAATGAGTAGTAAACAAGCCAAGGCACAGAAAGCCTTGCAAATCTATCTAACCTATCTGTCATTTCCAATATAGAAGTAATCAACTTCATATAATTTAAAATTATGCTTAGGAAACAGTACAGCAGTCCCTAAGACAACAGGAGATTTTACCATGAAAATTATTTTACCATGGAAAGAGTTTTATCATGAAATTTTTCAACTTCTTAATTCTGAATAAAGAAATAAAACCAAAAATATACCTTAAATATATATGCTCCAAACTTTTTTTAAAAGTCTATCTTTAAGATCAGTTATAAGTTAGTGTAAAACCTAAAAAGTATTTCTCAAGTTGGCATCTCTTGAATGATTTTAACTGCAGGATATGAGACCTGATGGCCCAGAGGTACCTGTTTCAATCCTGTGTTCGCTTGGTGTGTTAGAAATTAGAGAACATTATGCATCGAAGAACAAAATAAAATGTAAGAGCTTAATAAAACTAGCACAAGTATTTTCCCTGGTTAATCTAAGTTGACCAAACAGATGTTTTGGAAAGTGAGTTTGTCCAATTCTCTAATTCTTTCCTTTTACTAAGGTAAGATTTTTAATAACCAGCTTCATAATCGTGTTTACATTTGGCCTCTATTAATTACTTCATCTCTCTACATATAGGCAGAGCCTCTTACCGTTATGCTCTTGTCATTTGTATCACAAGTGTGCAGTTCTCTGCTAAAAGCCAATATTGTATGTGTGCTGTTTTCCATGGCATATTCCAGATGGTAATCCTGTTGAGGGTCCTTTTTTAGTACTCTGTTTTCATCTGTAAAATAATCCTGTTGAAAAGAAAAGGTGGCCCATTATTAAAATTTAACATTAAATTAAAAATGAAACTTCATGTCCAGTATTGAAGCCCTTAAAACACGCCTTTACGCAAAATGCTGAAGTATCATAGTTTTGTATTAAATGATGAATTTGGGGCAGCACTGAACATTTTTTTGATTAACAATCTTCAAGAAAGCAAGTCTCCTTGATGAGCAGATTTAAGAATGTCTTGAGAAATGTTAACAACATGTTGCCTGTAACTAACTGCAGAAATAAATGCTCTACTCAACAACCCAGAAGCCTAATTTATCATGACTGGGTTGTCGTGAACTTCAGGGCAAATTACAAATAGAACGAATTTCACTTAATATTCACATCAACACAACTTTTTCTTTCTTTTTTCTTCCCTACAAAAAGCAAGCCTCTTGAATGAACATCAGCTAGAACCTGAAACCCTATGGCTTAACTAGCACGGAAAGTGCTCAGTTCATACAAAAGGTGCTGGGTTGGGGTTTGGGTTGCATTGGGATTGGGTTGGGAGGGGAGCTGTTTGTAAGAAAGACGCTCCCCGTCTGGGGTTCATCAGAGGCATGGTACAATGGAGGAGC
Organism: Nyctibius grandis; assembly: GCF_013368605.1. NCBI lineage: Eukaryota > Metazoa > Chordata > Aves > Nyctibiiformes > Nyctibiidae > Nyctibius > Nyctibius grandis. Next base: position 67,325,766 of record NC_090658.1, on the reverse strand, counting down.
AGCTGCAGCAATGCCGGGTCATTAACCTCCTCACCTCAAATTCCTGCGGCCCCGTGCAGATGGGCCCTGGCCCTCCCTCCCCTCCCACCCCAGCCACCTGGAAAGGGCTCGCCACCACCTCAGATGCACCTCCTCTGGTCACCCTCCTTTGAGTTTTAGGCCGTTCCTGCCCATTTTGGGATGAGGAGGGGGGCTTTTAACTAATAGATACATTTCTCATGCCGAACAGGCTGCAGACAGACACTATTCATCGTGCAGCATCCTTGCAGAATAATGCAGCGCTGGCTGTTCCTGGAAGGAGTTTACTTCTGTAGCTATTTGGACCTTCATTCACTTGTAGAGAGAATTTCTAGTTTTCCCCTTTTGTTAAAGTGGAGGTAACCAAGCTGAAAAATTGTAAAATGTTATGTCCAAGTATTTTGATACGGGTAGAAGTAGCTGATACCTTAGTAATTCACTAAAGGATCATTTAGGAGCTGTAATCTTAAACTTAACCCCACCCTAGAAATCTGTGTGTGTTTAAGAGACCACAGGCATGCCAATCAGACTTCACAAGCTGATCTGCCTTTTATAGATGTACAAATAACTGCATGCCCAAACATTTCACTAAGGTATACTAATTTGGATGAAAATTTGTATAAAATTATCTCAGTCATGATGCAGTTTCAAGGAAGAAAAGGGCAAAAAGCTGACCACTATCAGTATGAAAATATTCAGATCTAATTTTGTCTTGCCAAAACTACTGAAACAGTTTGGATTTTTTCAGTTCTGGAACAAATCTAAATTTCAAAAATTTTGAAAGGTACTGAAAACAGTCCTTCTTTTCTTGTCAGCACTTCTCACAAGTACAAATGAATGAGTACATATGTGAAAGAATACACACACGGAAAAATAATTGCCAAAAAGAGCAAAAGAGGGGTCTGGGACCTGAAGTTGTATGCTGAAAGACAGGGAACTGATGAGTTAGGTTCATTTAGATAAATAATTTTGGATTTTCTTTTCCAGAGGGAAATAATAGGCCTGTTCTGGGATGGTACTTGAAGACAGGTACTTTATGTGATCAAAATGCTCCACTTTAACTCTGCATCAGAACTTGGAAAGAGGCAGTGTACGTCTATATGCAATACCATCCCTGCTCTGAAAACACTCCTCTACGGAATCTCCGCTTCCATCTTAAAAATAGTAAGGGTTTGTCCGGATGAGAAATGTAACCTTGTGGACATCAGCTTTTATTAAGGGGTGATATCTTTGCTGAAATGTTATGTTACACTGGAGGAAGGCACCCTTGTATTAGAATAAGCACTTACACATTGGATCATTGAGGAATCAAATTCAAGAATAGCTTTTCCTCGTGTGAACGTGTTGAAAGTTTTTGCCCGAAACCACTGTGAAGGAAAGCTCAGAAATGTGAAGTAAAGTGAGGTGCACACACTCAGATATTTTGCTATTAAACTTCACCATTTCTTAACAAGTCTAGAGGACACAGCCATAATCAAAAAAACCCTCTTGTAATATAGCCCTGACTTCCATGAGCCTGTGGGGAGAATGCAAAAACAACCCGAAGAATTCGTGTAATTAAGGTATTAGGCTCAGATGTGCCTTGATAACATGATTGTCAGTGTAATTATTTCACTCGCCTGGATGACAGTCAAAGACAGGTCACAGTTCCGGCTTACTGTGAGGGGCTCGTTTTGTGGCTGCTGGCGAATGCTTTGGGGAGGGTGGTCCCAAAGCCCAGGCCCCAGAGAAGGACCGTGCAGCTCTCCGCGAGAGGAGAACTGCCTTGGGAGAGCTGCGTTGGGCACTCACAGGGCTGCCTGCCCAGGCGCTCGCTGCCTACCCCTGCTGTCAATGCTGATCAGCACCTCGCGCCGCGATTTACCTTGAATTATTTTGTGGGTAGATGCTAATCTGACCGACAAAAGTTAATCTTTCCCATGTGAAAATTTCTGTGAAGTAATGTCTCTACTTCCTTTCTCTACCTGACACACGCCACCTTGAAACACCCTTTGAATACCAGGGTGCTGAGAATACCTGGAAAGCAAATTTATGTACACGAAGGAAGACAGAGAGATGTCCATTTATTACTGAAATCCTACAACTCCACTGAGTGCAATGGGACTGCCCTAGAGGAATCAACTGTGAGAATGCTTGCCAAAGCTATTTAGGAGTTAATGAACTGCCTCTATTACTATTTTTATTTCGTTTGTTGAAAATTATCCAGATGTTCATCACAAAAATAAAATCAAATAATGTAATTGTGTCAAGAGGATGGAGCCAGGCTCTTCTCAGTGACATCCCTTGACAGGACAAGGGGCAATGGGTGCAAGCTGGAGCACAGGAGGTTCCACTTAAATTTGAGGAAAAACTTCTTTACTGTAAGGGTGACTGAACACTGGAACAGGCTGCCCAGAGAGGTTGTGGAGTCTCCTTCTCTGGAGACATTCAAAACCCGCCTGGACGCGTTCCTGTGTGATATGGTCTAGGCAATCCTGCCCCGGCAGGGGGATTGGACTAGATGATCTTTCGAGGTCCCTTCCAATCCCTAACATTCTGTGATTCTGTGTAATAAAAAAAATTCTGAACTGCTCAGAATTTGATTGCTGAACCTCTCACATGAAAATGGTTTGTTTGCCAGTCTGAAAGCAAATAAGGCCACATACTGATCTCTCTCTCTTCACAGAGAGCATTTTAAGTCAGACTATGCAGGCTTTGCTCAATTTACTCATCAGAGCTTAAAAGCCTTTAAGACACGTGTTTGTGTACAAAACATAATGAAAAAAAGGAGGTTATAAAAAATGAACACACACTGACAAACTGTGATGCCACATCCTCTTCAGCAGTATCTTGGAAAAGTAAGAAAAAGTTAGTTAAGAGATATATCTATATCTTTATACATGTTCTATGCTTCCTTTCAGCATGGAAAAATAAGAATAGATGAAAATCATGCTCCTATGGTACAAATGCAATCAAAACCACCACATCTGACAACCTACACTCCATTTAAGTCCTGTGTCTAGTCAAAGAAGAAAGCTGGGTACCTCTGAAGGCCTTTGAAAAGTGACTTATAAGGCCAAAGGACAGCACAGAGGAAGGATCCACCAGACGCCAGAGAGGGGACGTTAGGCATCTGGGCTTCAGTTGAACTGAGGATATCTAAATACGTTCGAAACTCTCTCAGGGCCAGACTACCATAACACAGAACTCATCTAAATTCACAGGTTTCACTCATTTAATTCTGTAGAGCCTAACATTTTCATCAACAGGATTACAGTGCTTCAATGTCTGTCACAGATGGTCTGAAATGTGCCTCATATTAGAATAGTTTATTCTTCCTCCCACGTAGGAAAAGGCTCTAATGTGGTAACCTCTTTTACACAGATTTGGTTTTGCCACCCTACACAGTTAGTTAGAAAACCTGTGTCTTTTTGTAGGAAAGATTACACTGATACAAGTCCCCCTGAATTTCTTGGAGTCCCAGACGAGATCTGCAATAATTATCAAGCCCTTAAAACTGAAGTCCTGAAACACTCACAGCACAAACCAGAAAACATGGATTTATGTACTGATTTGGCACTTGCATCCAGATTATTTGGTTTCTTATAAACACAGAAGTATATATCATACATTAAATGAAGATACAAGCTGCTAAGTTTCACATCAGTTTTACAGAAGTGTTAGCAGTTACAGAAAGAGAAGATAAAGGTGAAATGACTATATTTTTCTAATAACAACATCTTATTTTGTTTATTTAAATAGTAAGGTTTTAAAACAAAGTTTTGGAAGTGTTATTGGTCATGCCACATAATAATAAAGATGTTATTTTTATTTCAAAATTTGCTTATGTAAACTGTTTAAATTTGAACCATTTAAAGTTTCTGCACTCCCTTTCATTATATTGCATAAACTGGCATTTTAAACTCTGGGCTAAATTGAGCAATCAGTCAAATAATTAGGTACCTCCTTCTTCACATTACCTAGAAGTTGAAACAACATATGGAAAATGAAAAATCTTCCTGACAGTACAAGTTATTTTATTTTCTTTTCCAGATGTAAAGCCAATCATGTTATATTGTTTTTCAGATCCCATTAACCCCTGTCTTTCTTAAAAAAAAAAGTTTTGCAGCATATATGGTTTCCGACTGCTGCTCTGCAAACAGTCAGGGAGAATAATTTCTCAAGGATATAAAAAGAGGCTGTTTTATCCTTCGAGAATGTAAGCACAGCTGCAGAGGGAAGCCTGACCCCAAAAGCACCACCAGCTGTCATCGCAGACTTGAACAGGTGTTCATGGGACTCCCTCTCCAAATCTTTACAATGTACAAGATTCTTTTGTTTATGATATCCATTTCCCACCCTAAATTATATACAGCACCTTTCAACCTCAAGGAGCATAAAATGACTCTCAAACTGTTGTCCCGTCCAGCATTTGCCTTGTGGGCTCAGCTTGTAAGTAGCTCTGCCATCGGGATTTATATACACTGCCCTTCTGTAACTGGGAGATCGCTTCCATTTCAGCAGTGATTTAACACTTATAAGTGAGTAAAGGGACAAGCCAGAAATGAGAAATGAGGGAAAAACAAGCTGTGTTGCAACTAGTCCTCACCTGTGGTCTGTAGCCAACCCATGGAGTTTTGAACATCCCCAAACTACCAAACTGATGTCTAAGTCCAGGGCTGAAGACAAGTTTGGTAAAAGGAATCGGGAAGCTGTGACCAAGACGAAAGTTGGTGCAGGAGAGGATCTATCTGAGTATAAATAGGATGGATAAATTGCTACAGTACGCAAAAAAACTGATCAAAACATTTGTTTGAAATAACCACCAAGCTATGCCTTTCTGGGTTTCCAAAAAAATAACTGTGGTTAACATTTCTCTTTTTTATTGTTGCATTCAATTTAGATGGAATCCTGCTGCTTATGGTTCCAGCACATTCTGGATGTTACCACCAAAAAGAAGATGTTTTTACACTGTATTTGGCAAGAAGCAAACAAAGCATGAGTTTACAAATAAGCAAACCAAACTTTTTTGCAACCTCAAATAAATTTCAGCTTGAGTTTCAGGCAAAGATCTTACTATGCTGTTATGTCAGGGAAAAGCAGAGCCCACCCACAGAAAACTAACACAAAGCAGGAGCCTGAAAGCATCACTGCTCTGCATAAGAACACCTTGAGAGCATTCCAGTTGACTGATCCAATCTTAGGATTGGCCCCAAATGAAAAAATATCCACAGAAAGGGTACAGCAACAGCAATCAAGCAGTTTCAAGAAGTTCCTAAAGTAACTGGGATCGGTAAATTCAGCTGCTGCCCTATGAGCAGTCTGTTTGTAATTAATTTACTGATTTATTTATTTATTTTTACCTACACAGCAGATTAGCATGAAGTGATTCAGTCCTTGCTAGGAAGCCTGGATCTCACTCATGCGGGCAGTTCCGAGAAGTTGAGCTGCACAATTCCTGGTACAATTCCAATTAAACAGGCTAAATCACACTGGAGTCAATGTGGATTATTTACTTCAGGTGTACTACTAACTTTGACAAGGACAGAAAATTGTTGTCTGTAACAAATAACTGTGGGTGTTACGCATATACACAAAGACATATATTTTCCACTTGTGTATTTACAGAAACAGATATGCATGTGTGTGTGTGTGTACATATCTTTTCTTTGCAAAAAGAGGATGTGTATTTTTTAACACATGAAACACAACTATTTACTTAGAGACACGTCTTTCCTCATGCAAACTGTAAGTCATTTGAATACACTTCACTGTATTTCTTATATCTAGTTAAATGCTGCCCAGGGTGGCTTCCCGGTAGCCTACAGCCTGCAGTGACACCCCTTGGTTTGTGTGGCATTCCTGGGAGTTATAAAAATATCACTTTCTCCACACACAAATGGAAAACACTGAAATGTGGAGAACTCTCTAACTTACCACACAAAAGCGTAAGAAGCACAAGCGGTTAGAAGTTGAAATACAACATCGCTTATTGGCATGGATAATTTGACTTTGCAGCAGAGTCCCAAGGACCTATCTGAGTCTTTACATCAAGAATAAATGTTGATTTAAGAGGTTATATTCCAGTTATATCAGAAGCTATAAACCTAGATTAAAGGCTGTCCAAATAGACTAGACAAAACATGTAGCAATGTGTTTTAAGGGAAAGAAAACCTGTAAGTACGAGATACTGCTTGATCCAATCTCACAGCTGTACTTTATCACAAGCAACATTGCTTACACAGGAGCCACATTTAACCAGTACAAGTTTTCTTGTTTTAATTACTTCAATGACTTCAATTACTTCAATTACTTCAATTATAAGGAAGTTTTAAAAACACTTAAGGGATTTTCAAGCACAACTGTTCCCAAAATTTCTGCATGTGCCTTAGAAAATCTCCCCTTTTCCCTCTCCTACTTCTCAGATACTTGTTTATATTGAGAATTAAATCATTCCCCCATTATTTTAAGCCTTTGCATCACTCACAATGGCTACATTTCCATCCTGCCCCAGGTACTTATTTCTGGGGAGCTGTAAGAAAATTTCATTTTCTTGGTGTTTCCAAAATCCAAAGGACAAGAAAAAACACCATAAAGAATAAAAAAACCCTTGCAAAACAGCCCCCCAAAGCCTGCAAAATACAAGAGCTACAGAATTCTTCTCATCTTTTGTTCACCCACTGTTGCTTCCTTGTCCTAACTATTGTACCACTGAAAGGGAACTACAAAGCACCCAGCCAGCGGAGATGTACACTGGAGTGTCCCTTTATGCCCCATATCGAAGCCAAGAGGGACTCATTAGTCATCTGGAGATTTTGCCCCAATGCCCAAAGGCATGAAATACCTCCAACAAAGCACCAACTGAGATATGTCAGTGTGGCACTCACTTTGCATCTCTCTTTGTGCCTTTCAAGTTGTTTTCTAAACACTTCTTTTGTTGCTGTTGGCATGAGTGCACTTAAAAGCAGAATATCGTTAAGACAGAGAATGCTCACTGTTTTCCATCCTTTAAAATCTCTTCCAAGTACTTCCCTATGAGCAATTAAGCTAACTCTATGGGATACATTTAATAACAGATATTCTTTAGTTTGGGTGACAGTTAACAAGCAAGGCTGTAATGAATAATAAAGTACTTTTTAGTGACACACAGTCCCTATTCACCCTGAGTAGGGACTATTTTTGTGCAAGTTCAACAGAAGAGTCTAACAATGCAACCCTCTTGTATAACTTGCACAAAATAGGCATTCATCAAGGAGGATTACTCTCCCCAAAATGGGGCTCTCAGCAGCTACGTGCTATGGGTGGGGATGCACAATTCCAGACAGGGGTGGAGACCAAGGAAAAGGCATGGGTCTAGCATGAAAATGCATGCTGTGTCAATTCATAAGCACAAAAGAGATGCATTTAAAAAAAAAAAAAAAGGTGGGAGAAAAAGGAGGAAAAAAACCTAGATGCAAAAGCTAAGGTTGTCCTAAGAATTTTTATGAAGAGTAAAGCACGCTGGAAGTGACCATGGCAATATTTCAAGGCAACATTTTGCTAAGTATGGACTCTCCTTTCAAGCCCATCCCCTCCCTATAGAGACAAAGGCAACTCCCAACTTTCCAGCATCAGCTCCCACTGGTATCTTCCACTTGTTCTCAAACACTTACCCAAACCCCACATAATCTTCCACTCTGTCACCACAGGGCTCTCAGTAACATCCGAGAATCAGTTGTTCACTGATCTCCCTCTTTTTCTCCCTCTGCTTGGCAGAGGTGTGTCCCTCATGACAATGCAGTAAAGCTATGCATGCCTGTATACATGTATTCATGCTATGTCCTCTATATCCTCCCAAAATATGTCTAGGTTTCCACTCCAAACACTGAACTTCTGAAATGTTAGGATAGTAAATGTATAATTCTCTGATCATTCAAATGCTCTCCAAAAAACTACTCTGGTATACCATGAAGGTTTGGTCATCTTCTTTCATGACATCGAAACACTTTTCACCTTGATAGATTTAGAGAGACCTCAGCCTCAGACTTTCAAATCATTTTAGCCTTTGCTTATTATGCCAGACACCCTTTTAGCTTAAATACAGCTCAAACACGGAAAAGCAAACCAAAACAAGTAACTCATTACACCCAAGCTCAGGATATTCCTGAAAACTGAGAAAGGAAAACCCAATCTCGGATATCCAGAACTTTGAGTCACCAGATTTTTTCAAGGAAAGTACTGCCTGCTGAAGGTGGGAATAGCATCTACTTGCTCTGAGAGGATGAAGAATAAATGCCAGAGGAAATGTTTTCTCTCATCTCTGAAAGCTACCTGGAAGTTTTCCTCTATCTCAATACACCGATATTCCACAGACTAAGGCATATCTGCTTTTACCTTTACTGATGGCTGTAGTCTAAAGTACTACGTTTGCTCCCAGAAGAGGACTCTTTCCTCCAAGAACGAGTTCTATTTTTAAAGGAGGAGAGAGAATTTAAGGGGGAGAGGGGCTAAATTCTCCCAAGAGACTCGAAATTTCAATGCCCACTTGAAAGGCTATAAAGGTGTTTCAGAACATCTTCTGAAAATCAGGCCACTAATAAGCATCTCAAAACTTTCAAAGAAACCAAAAAATGACCCTTCTAAGAGTCTGGACCACGATGCACATTTTCCGACTGATGATCATGGAATAAAAACATATTTCTAAAACCAAAAAGAAAAGTAAGTTCTTTCATTATAGGGTGTACATATTTTATGGAGTGCTGCTAGGCATAAAACCACATACTTTTCAAGGGTACTATCTATGAAAAATTCTTTTTTAGCAGTAAATAATGTAAATGATGATGATATACACTTAACACAGAACATGTTTTTAAAATATTAACTGTATTTGTGTGTCCAGTAAAGGGAAGAATTAGATATTACTGAAATAGCATTCTAGAACAAGTTATTCATTTTATAGCAATCCCTGCTGACTGGCCAGAAAAAGCTTTTGGACAAATTTTGTTTCTTCATCGTCTTTGTTTCTGGCCTTTCCTTATTGGTGTAAGTATGGAAATATTTTAACTGAGCAACTTTTTTAAAAAAATACCTCAGTCCAGTTTAAAAAGAAGCCTTGCTGCCTAGACCTGAAGAAGTAATGGGGATGGACAAATCCTCAGGTTGCAAGCAAGCTTCAAAGACAGAAGAGTTTCTTCTGTGCCTTACCTACTCAAAAGTGCAACAAAATAACTCATAGCACTTAGCAGATGTTCATGTGCTAAATTAATGTTTCAGGAAAAATATCAGGTGCTCTGTAACAGGAGGTGCTTGCTACAGCCCTTCCCTTTTCTGTCTCAGTTGTATTTGTCATGGGATGTCAGTGAATAAAATCTTTGGAAGAAGAATGGAATTTGTATGGAACCATTTTTAAAGGACACTGAAAACCTGTGAGAGGTGCTGAAAAGAGCCACAAAAGTGCTTTGAGTGCTGGGGGAAATGCCCTGCAGTGGGATGCTTAATGAGCTCGATCTATTTATTTTCTGCAAAAGAAAACAGAGGAGTGACTTGATTACAGCATATAAATAACTTTATGGAGACAGGATGGGGGGGGAGTAGACTTTTTAATATAGTAGAGAAAATACATAGCTGGAATCTGAACCCAGACAAACTAATACTGGAAATTGGGAATAGCAAAGACCCACCATTGCCACAAACTATCAAGGGAAATGATGGATCCTCCATCACTGGATGTCTTTACGCTAGGTTTGGGTGCCTTTCTAAAAGGCTTGCATCACCCACAGGATTTATGAACTAACCAAGCACAGTTTGTGTTTCTTTTAATGGTTAATAAGTGTATCTTCTGAAACGTAAGGCTCCAGCAAGCCTTACATTCTGTGAGCTAAGGGCTCATTGCTTGATAACCAGAATAGGGTTTTTTTATTATTATTAGTGATTTATTTAGACAGAGATTTTTGGAAAAAAAATCTTCATTTTGAAATATGGAGAAAAAATATTTTGAAAATCATCAGTCTGAAAAGAGATGAAACAAATATTTGCCTAAACTTCACATAGTGAACTAATAGGAAGAAAAAAAGGAAATATTTATGGTAAAGACTCCCTTTTCCTGGAAAAGGTTTGATTTTATAAAATTTTGACAAATAGTAGGGGGACCATATTAAGCACTTAGTTCTCTTATGATGAAATGTTAGTAAGAATCCATATTCTTAAAGCAAAATCTCGTAAAAATTAAGCAGCAGCTTCAAAGATCAACTAGCTCTAACACGACGAAAAAAAAGACAGACAACTTCTCCTAGACCATACTCTAACAACTGGGTGTTACACTGCTCATGAATTGCCTCTCTAAAAGTTATTATTCAGAAAACTGGGGGTGACAAGCTGTTATGCCAAGCTCATTCCCCTTTCACTCACCCGCAGGACAAGTTGTCCCTGCTCTCCTGGCCCCAAAGCAACTCCTCCAGACTGGACCTCAGGTCGCTGAGAGGGGACCAAAGGTGTGGATCCCTTCCCCTCTCACGGTTCCTACCCCGGCAGCCACTGGTGCCTCTTGACAGGATGCTTTGCTGGAAGTACCAGTGGAGCCTACATCCCACACTCCTGTTCCCAGCTGTAGCTCTGGCAATATCTAGACAACTACAGAAACATACCCAGAGAATTATGCCAACACAGTTGGGCTCCTCTGAGGTGGCTTTACCAGACCAAGGACAAGTACCAGGAGCCGCAGTGGTTACTCTGTAAGTCCTTTTCAAAAACTGGGTAAAAACACGTCTAGGTGAGGACAGGAGGAACACCAAGGACAGGAGCAGCACCGGCTGTGCCCAGCAGACTAATATGTCAGCAGGCTGGAAAGCCAGGGGGATCGTGCCCTCATGCCACTGGGATTACAAAGAGGAAACTCAGGCGGCACCCGGACAGCCAAGCTCTGTCACTTGTTGGTTGCACCGAGGAGCTATGGCAAGGTGACGGGAAAGGTGCCGCACCTCTCCGGGAGAGACTCTGCCATCCCTCCCCTCTTCTCCTCGGGTCTAGGCTCAGAGGGCCGGCAAGGAGAGAGTGCCCAAGGAGAGAGAAAAGGGCTGTTGCATTTTCAGGATAAAGAGGAAGGAAACCTGACACCTTTGACGAAACCCATGTAGAAGTTTAGAGGGAAGGTTGGCAGGGAGCGGACCAAAAAGGAATAGCTCCTCCGCGGGGAGAGGAACGCAGAACAATAGCGATAACCGAAAAGCTGGAAGGAAGAAGCAAAGAGGTACGGAGATGAGGGGCGAGGAGGCTGCACAAGAAAGAGGGAGAGGGAAGGAGGAACGTCCCGAGAAAGAAAGAGCAGAGGGAAGGTGGGCGGACAAAGAGGACCCAGGACGCGGGGCGGGAGCGGGGTGCCGGGAGCGCTCTCCCCCGGCAGGCGCCGGCGGCTTGCGGGCAGGGGAAGGAGCCGGGCCTTACCTGCAGGTAGGGCTGGCCCCTCTCCACGCCCCCCACCACGATGTCGGCCGAGGCCATGCCGCCGCTGGCCGAGAGCCCGAAGCCCACGTAGCCGCGGGTGCGCACCTCCAGGCGGAAGGCGAGGGCGTTGCCGCGGCGGCCCCAGTGCAGGCGGTACGCGGCCGCGCCGTCCAGCACCGCGCTGTGCGGGTAGCTCCGCGGCGGCCCGCCGGCACCGGCGCAGGCACAGACACACAGCAGCCCGCCCAGCACCAGCGCCCAGGGGCGCAGCCGCCGCATCCTCCCGCCGCGCACGGGCGGCCGTCTCAGTCTGTCTCAGCGTGTGCCCCTGTGCGTGTGTATGTGTGAGTGCGCGGAGAAGGGGGGCCGGGTGCCCCGGTCACCCCGCCCCCGCTGCGGGCGGCACCGTGCCGGCCGGCCCCGTCGGGGCAGCGCGCCCTCGGCAGCCGCTTTGTTCGCTCCCCGCCCCGGCCCGGCGCTGGCGGCCGCCCCCGGTTCCTCCGCGCCGCCCGTCGGGGCCGGGCCGGGACGGGCCGGGCCGGGCCGGGCCGAGCCTCCGCAGCGCCTGCAGCACCTGCCGTGCTCTCGCCGCGGGGCTTCCCGGCGAGGTGCTCGGAGTACGCGTTAGCGAGCGAAAATCCTGCTCTTGATGAGGGGAGCGGAGAGGAGACGGCGGACGGGGCTCCCCCGCTGCCCGCTGGGGACCCGCCCCGGCCCCACGGGAGCTTTAACTCTAGTGGAAGAAGTCCGCGGGAGGGAGCCTGGAGGCAAACGAGCGCTTTCCAGCTCTCAGCCGCTGCTTCACTTAGTGCGAGAGCACGGTGCCGCGTACGGATGGCTGAGGAGGAGGTTCACCGTCGGGAGAGTTATTTTTTGCTCCGTATGTGGAAAACGGAGCCTTCCAGAGTGGTTTGCAACGACACGGCTCCGAAAGCACAGCTCAAAACCCCAGCCGCGTCCCTTGACAGCCCCGCACCCGTCCCCGGTGCCACCATCACTCGCCCTGCGGTCCCCGACACACCCGTGAGAGAAGCTGCATCCCTTTCGCCTCTGCGCACCGCCAACTCCACCGCCACTTCGGTAGGAAAGTAAAGATCAGAAAGATGTTTTTGGAGGAATGTTCCCCAGCCCCCTGCAAATTTGGATGGAAACTAAAAATAGCATAGCACCCAAAACGGGAAAGTCATGGTCCACAAGAAGTCGTATGGGCCCTTGAAAGGTCCAAGCAATACGAAATCAGTTTTAAAATGAAGTTACACTGTTTAAATTGTGTTTTGTTCATGTTTAAATGGAAGAGAGAGAGCCTGGCACTCAACCAAAATGGAACGTTAATTCTAAGAAAACCAATCGAAGCAGTACATAAGGGAAATTAATAATGCTTCCTTTTTAGGGTTTTGCATGAAAATGTTTCACAAATATCACTGGGGCTGCCAGAATATCACCACCTACTGTGATGTGAGGAATACATCAAACTACAAAGAAACTCTAGAAAAGAAAATGCTTAAAAAATGATAAGCAGCAAAAATTGCTTTCACCTAAAACATCATAAGAAAACAGAGAAAAACAATAATTAGATACTGGTGAAATGAAAATAATTTTTAAAGGGAATAGATTGGTGTGACCTTTCTCCCAATTACAGCAGTAACTTCAAAGGTACAAACTCAGATGACTGACAAAATAGAAAATGGTGAGATGCAAGGGTTTAGACTCTCTTCTAAAAAATTGCTAACAAACACCTACAAGTGGATGTGGATTAATTTCAGGAGAAATTGCAAGTGCGCGATACCTCTCAAGGCCAAAGGTGTGACCTCAGCACTCAACTGGGGGGACGCACCCTTTGTAAAACTGTGTGTCAAAGAAGGGATCCTTAAGACAGTTACAAAAAAGTATGTTTATGTTTTCTGCCCAGGACAATTACAAAAAAATGTATGTTTATATTTTCTCGGGGCAGGGACAAAGAAGAAATGAAGGATGTTTCTTAAAATTATGGTTTTTCTTAATTTTCTTATAAGACACTATATTTTGTTCTTACATAACAGAAACCCTGAGATAAAAGTTTCAATCATGTGGACATGACAAGCTCATACAGCAACTTCACTCTCAGAAAGAACGATTGAATTACACTCTGGTAGGAGGATCTCTGCCTTTCAACCACAACAGTGGGCACCAAAGTCTAACTAGTGCTTCCCATAGCATGTGTTGTATAAATGTGTGTACAAAATAATGGAAAATACTCACTTTAAAGTACTCCATGATGTCTCAGTTTGGTAAGGATGGTACTGATGACATTTTAGAAGCCTGTACACAACATGGGATGTTGTTATATAGGGAAGGATGACAGAATATCCCATACAGCGCACTATGCTGTACAGCACAGCAAGCAGAAATAGCTGGGTTCCCCAGCCAGCCTGGATATGAGTGCCATGAGGCTGGAGGTAGGTGTGCACCATAGAGGTTGTTGTCAGTAAGAGCTGCACACCTTCCCGTACAGAAAGCCCAGCCTTCCCCCCCCTGCACCTCCGTCCAGCTCCACGCTCCTCTCACAGCAAACAGGCACAGACAGAAAACTGAAAAAGAGGCTCGAATGAGCTCAAACTTGGGGTCGGCTGAGATCATTCCAGTAACTCGGCCAAAAGCCAAGACAGTGGGATCATCTAGTGACTTGGACAAGCTGCAGCATCTCAGAAAAGCCAGAGGTTTTTTATAGTGGGTCTGGTAAAAGTGGTAACACTCACGGGAAACAGCCTGGTGTTTCTGGTGAGCTGCAGGGGCCTTGGAGGGTGGACAGCCCCTGCACAGCCCAGCATGCGAGTGTCCTGTGCCGGCAGAGCCTGTGGCCAGGACATCCCTTTCCACAGCTCTGGAGCTAACCCCAGATTGCTCACAGGCTTTATTTTCTTTTGCGGAGAAAAATGATGTTTTGTAGGTTGAGAGCTGGAATGGAAACAATACTTGAGTTCTTGAAATCTCCCATGGGACTGAATGATCTTCTCTCCACACAGCTCGAGGATCAGTCTGCTGCTTCTCAGCAGCTCTGAAGCCTTTATTGCCAAAGCCCTTGTGACCCTTTACCAAAACCTGCGGGTGCTGGTAACCTTTCTTCCAGCAATGGAACTGCACTCAGAGGCACTGCTTACCCCATCACGGTGGCCACGTTTAGACTAGTAGAAGTGCAGGAATAGCAGCCCTATTGCTTTCCAATCTCCAGCAGATATTTTTCCATTAAAACAAACCATCCAAACAGTTTTGCAGAGCTGCACTCTTGATCTACAAATACTGTGACAAAACCAACCTTTTTCAACTTGCTGCTATTTATAATTCCAAGAACAATACTTATGTAATAAAACTTTCCTAGTAGAGTTAGAAGAGACACTTTGTGGGCAGAGTAGTACAATTCCCAAAACTCACATTAAGAGACTTTTGTGACTTCACTAAAAATTTTTTGCATCATTAAGAGACCAAACATAGGAAGAAAACACAGTCTAAATCTGAGCTTTGGCCTGGAAGTAATACTGCTGGCAGGAGCACAAGGCAACATCAGATTGCCACCTTCTCCTGGCTAAACTCAAACCCAGTTTGAGAGGAACGCAGTCACGTAACCAAGCACAGAAAGATTCAGCAAGTGTTTTTCTTTTTAAAATCTCTTACTACCATTAATGAAGATGATCTTGCCAATTGATCCCTTGCACCATTGCACAGCATGGCTCATATACTAAAATACTGTGTAAAAAATGGCACCTTCTTGTTCATATCACAAATATTTGCAAAAAAAAAAAAAGAGCACAAGATCTATAAAGCATTAAAAACTTGCTAAAAACATAGACATCTTTTGATACAAACCAGTGCAGTTTGCTATAGGAGACACTCCACCCATCAATTCCGAAAACTATAAGGAAAGAAACAACATGGCACAGCTGAAACAACAACCTGTGACTACCTAGAAGAAAGCTGGCCCTCAGCCAGTGAGCTAATTAAGCTGTGTAAGAAAAATCTTAAAAATCCTTGGAGCCGACAGTGATACCGGGTTTCATCCAAAGCAACAACACAAATGTCTCCCTCAAACACACCTCTTACCTAAAAAACACTCCTGCTCCCAGCACCCCTCATCTAATTAGTATAGAAACATTTGAAACCATCTCTGTAAGGACCTTCTTGGGTCCTTCAAGAAATGCATGCAAATGCATTACATACAAGTGTGGCACCAAGTACTTGTGAGTAATGCTGTGAAGAACAGAACATAGCAATTACTGTAAACAAAAATCTGCTATTAAACCTATGCAAAAAGCATTTAAACTGTATGACAGGTAGATGGACAGGCAGATAGAATTGTAATTACATGTGTGTTAACTCAGTAAAGATATATATGAAGCATAGATAACCATTTTAAAATGGAACTTGCACTGAAAGGTGCGTGTGTTAAAAGGTATTCCACTATAGGGAACATCAGTGCAGAACAGATACGCTCAGTGAAAAGTAAAAAAAAATTGAGATTGGGTTAAATTTAAATGAAAGGGAATGAATTCTTCCCCACACCTGAGGAGATACAAGTGTGTAGAAATGCCATTGCTGAGGCAATGGGGCACTTACTGTGGGTCAGCTCCCAGCATTATACTGCACGACTGACTGCAGCGAAGTGCCTCCTTTCGCAGAGGTGCTCGTAAAAGAAGGGAAAAGACAACAACCACAACCAAGAGAAATGAGAGGCTCTTTGCTATAAAGCCTGTTGGCTTTTCCAACTGGTCTAATAAAACTCTTGCCCTCTCAATTTTTTCTCCCAAGAGAAGTAAGAAGTTTTTATGAACTTGAGTCAAGATATTTGGAAATTTGGCAACGTCTGCAGAAATCAGCCTGCCAGCATGGAAAAGAAAGCTAAATCATTCTGCTAGTGCCCCGAGCACAGGATCAGAAAAATAATTGTTTTCTAATACTGATTTTATTTTTCTGTTCTCAGGCAAGTCATTTAAAATATCAGCTGACGTGGGTCCAAACTCATCATAAGAATAGCTGAAAGCATACTAGTCTTTATTTATGCTAGTTTGAGATTAATAGAGCATTTAAAACATAGGTTGTAGGTAGCACAGGAAAGCTCCAAAACTATCCTAACTTGAGCCAAAGTCAAGCTGCTTCAAGAACAGAAAGGTAGAAATGCTCCACCTCTGTACCCACTGGTGCCAAACATGGCTTCCAGCTCCAGTGATTAATGTATATTACTTCTTAAGAAGAGTTTGTAACTTCTCGATATGCCAGCCTGAAGGTGAAAACAACTGTGTCTTCTTCTCTACTACTCTCAGCACAAGAAAAATGCAAAACAAGTACATAAAATGCATAGAAAAAAGAATAAAAAGACTTATAAAAGCATTAATGCAGTTACTCTGTTTATGGTGACCAATGAAATTGTAGGCATTTTTCACTTTACAATGCAAAAATAATTTTCAGTTATTTGGGAAATGGAGTGGGAAAAGGACAAGGGAAAAAAAAAACACTTTAAAGACCAAAAGATGAAGTAATAAAGCAAATTCCAGAAAAAATACATACTGAAATGCAGGAGAACTTGTATCCCCACTTTGACTGACATCTCACTTTCAGAGAGCTTCCATTTTAAGAAGACACAATGGAGCCATGTATTTCCCCTCTCAGAGCCAGTCAATGCCTTCAGTCAATATTTTCAGAAAAATACGGGAGTGCATAGGAAGGGTAAATACACAAATTCTGGTGTATTTACATGGCCACATTGCTCTTCTCCTAAGTGCAGCTTCCATAAACAACAATAAAATAAGCATGATGCTCTTTTCTCCCACCTTAATCAGGTAGGTTAAGACCAAACAGTTGTTCCCAACTTGAAGGGTTTTTTTCCTCTAAGTTAAATACTTCAAGCAAATGTTTAAGAGCAGCCAGATCGTCTTGTGTGCCCAAGGAAATGTTTGGTGCTGGCGGAGGCACTGGTGGAACATTTCCACCTTCCTCTTCTTGAAGCAGTCTTGGCCTTGAATCAAGACAGAAGAGTTTTCCTGCTCCTCTTACTTGTGCTCGTAGCAATATTCCCTAGGAGCCCATCCTGCTGGCTCAGCATTTTGGAGAAAACATCAAGTTCAACCCACAAACCTACCCACTCTCAGACCCCATCTACATTGAACGCAAACGCTCTGTGTACCCTAGAGCCAGTGATGCTGGGTTTATTCCACGTAGGTATTGTCCCACTGTAACGAGCTCCCAGCTGGATCTGCAAGCTACTTCTCTAACCCTCTTGCATGACGTTGATATCAAAATCTGGATTTATGTAGGTCATTCTGATGGGGGACAGAAATCATTATATTAAAAGGGTAAAGAAAAGGTGCTTCCTTTTATTTTCACAGGTGAGAAGACTTCTTGTTGCCCTCTGTTAGCAAGATGGTGTTGCTGTTGGCTAGGTAGTTTATAAAACATTTACAAAAGACTTTGCATTGATTAGTCATGTATAATCAATATTCAATATTCATGTATTTCCTGCATGTAAGCTAAATTGCATAAGGGAACAGCCAGGAGCGCCTACCCCAAAGTATGTCGCAGCATGCGGGATGCATTAGAAACAGGCTGAAAGCAGATTGTTATGTCCCTGGGATCTCCTGTTGTCTGCAAATAGAACAGACAGCTCTGATGGGCTGCTCTCTGGTGACAATGCCTCAATGCCACAACACACCAGCACGGGTAAATTAGGTGTTAGGTCACTACCCATAATCAGGCTAAATCTTTAGAATTGATTGACTCATTAAGGAACAATAGAGAGGCATCATCTCTTTGCCCTTCACTCCCCCAGCTCCTATCAAGACCTAGGAGCATCCTCAATAGGGGATTGCACCAGGAGGCAAAGTGTATCTCTTATTTCCCAGAACTCGCTACCATCTGCTGAACCCGGGTGATACACACACCACTAAAACCTGCCACGTTCAGTTTATGTGCATGTGTTATGGATGTAACATGTGGGCCTGAATTAATGGGAAATTCATTATGTATAATGAACATGAAAACAGTATATATTTTGGAGAGAAATCTCTAACTATACATGCGCACAAACCATAGCTGAAAAATTAAAAAAAAACGCTGAAATTTAGAGTTGTGTACATTAATTTTTCAAAACAAACAAGGAGTTTGAGGCTTTTGGTTTTGGGTGGTTTATGGTACACCTCTAAGTTGGTTTCTCATAGTCCCACTAGAAATTCCATCCATATTTTTGAGTAATATTTCAAAGATCTTGATTATTACACAAAACATCTGGATGCATTAAACACTATAAAGAGTTCTTCATTTCTAATGTTTCTTCATCTTAGAAGTACCTCCTATACTCTTCCTATCATATAGCCAGATAAATCTATTTATCTGGAGTAGAAGCCATCAAGCCCCAGGAAGAACAACTGGTGCCACCGTTGACTTTCATCACACCACCAGTGGAAAAAATGGAGTCAAACTGCTTCTCTCTGCTGTGTCTTTGTAATTTCAAACATGAGTAGAAATATGGAAAACCAAGGATGTTAAACTCATTTTTTTACTGGTTATAACAAGATTGTAGAGAGATTATCATAGATTTCATTGGTTAATTAAATATTGTCTGTTGCTATCTCCACAAAATACTAAATTTCTGAGAGACAGTATTTGCTAATGCGTTAATAATTATTTAATATTAACATATTTACTCTGCTCTCATGAGACCCACCCGGAGTACTGCATTCAGCTCTGGGGCCCCCAACATAAGAAGGACATGGACCTGTTGGGGCGAGTCCAGAGGGGGGCCACAATGATGATCAGAGGGCTGGAGCACCTCTCCTATGAAGACAGGCTGAGAGAGTTGGGGCTGTTCAGCCTGGAGAAGAGAAAGCTCCGGGGAGACCTTACAGCAGCCTTCCAGTACCTGAAGGGGGCCTACAGGAAAGTGGGAGAGGGGCTTTTTACAAGGGCATGTAGTGACAGGACGAGGGGGGATGGTTCTAAACTGAAAGAGGGTAGATTTAGATTAGATATTAGGAAGAAATTCTTGACTGTGAGGGTGGTGAGACACTGGAACAGGTTGCCCAGAGAAGTTGTGGATGCCCCCTCCCTGTCAGTGTTTAAGGCCAGGTTGGATGAGGCTTTGAGCAACCTGGTCTAGAGGAAAGGTGTCCCTGCCTGTGGCAGAGGGGTTGGAACTAGATGATCTTTAAGGTCCCTTCCAACCCAAACCATTCTATGATTCTATGATTCTATATCTTTTAGTAAAAAACGTAAATAATGCAGGCTGTCAGATTGAGAATAGACCTGTTGATTTCTTTTTTTTTTCCTTAAGACAGACTGGCTAAAATCAAAATTAGAGTCTTTATCAGAGTAATGCACTTCCCAGGTGAGAATTAACTTCCTGAGACCACCTAAGCCAAACCCTGACTCTGGGGCAGGGTCACTTTTTACCTGTGTCAGACCCAGGAGATGCCTGTCCAGCCTCCCCTTTAGGATGTCCGTGGGCGTGGGTTATTTCTCTTCTCCTCTTTCCTTCTGCCTTTGGATAGAATCGACTCTGATCCACTATCATTCTTCCCATTAGGAAGCTGTCAGGTGGCTAATCTTCAAAGCAGCAATTTAAGCCCGTAACTGCTGTTCTGCACCTTATGTATGTATTTGACCGTGTGGAAGCCAACACAGCTGCTCTTGGAGGGGAGGGAGGCGCTTCCTGGTCCCTACCCCACATTGCCTTGTTCTCTGTCTTGGTATAGTTCAGAAACTAACTGGTGGATGTAGGTTTTCAACCTGTATGACTTTTGTAAGAAGCTGAAGACCAGCCCTCCTGTGCAGCCTTCACAAAGCTCGATAGGCATCCAGCTTTCTAAATCTAAATGAATAATCTCTACTTTTTTCCTAATTGGACAGATGGATTCAATGGATTCAGAGGGCATAACTTACCTCTGGGTTTAACTTCCATCTCTTATTTATAATGTCAAAATTAGCAGAGCAAACACAAAACAGAAGGAGAGCAGGAGGTGGGACTTTGTGCCTTTGGGGGAATGTGTTGTTCTGCAGAAGTGAGGAGCATCCCCGTGCCCTACCCTCTGTGCAAACAGCTTGCATAGCCAGTCAAAGCTATAAATACACACAAGAAACAAAAATGTAGCAGAAAGAGGGTGCCAAATGTGCTGCATCCTTTGGACAACAACGGTAGCATGTGTCTTCCCAACGAATTATGAAGATTAGCTTGCAATTACGCCATCACATAAATGTTTCCAGAATTCTTTAACACAGCAAACTATTGAACCCAATCCTGTTTCCACTGAAGGCAGTGGTAAATTCCCAATGCAAACAGGAGAAGTAACCTTGCTTTTGAGAAGGAAAACATTCCTTGGTGGAAAAAAATACCCATCTCTCAAATTTTCAAGCACTCTGCTGAGCTGAGTTTTTTTACTCAGTAATGATACAATACATTTTGCTCCTGTGTATACAACACATACCCCCAAACACTTACACACATACAAGACGGCTTGTATTTAAGCGAAGAAGAAAGTTTTCTTGAAATGTGGAGTTTATATATGAAGTGTTTGCATATAAAGTGTACACAGATTGAGGGACGAGATTCTTGTCTGCTGATTTAAAAGTAAGTTTACTGTAAGATTTCCGACAGATGGTTTTCAACGTGGTCATCATTAAAATGTCTGGATTTTTCTCCTGGATTTGTTGAGTTGCTTGTCATGCTCATAGATGCTTTTGTCAAGTTTCAAATCTAGAATGACAAGCACTGTTACTATGAAAGTGAAAGGAATATGACAAAAAGCAATTAAATTAAAATTAACAAATGACATCACCTCTTGACATTAGTGATGTCAGCAATGGATCACTAACTTCAGGGGACACAAAGCAGACCTGAAGAAGGAACACAAAAATACAAGACCATAACATCAAGTGTAGAAAAAAATAAAGTCACAGGTACGTGATAGAAAAAGTACCCTGGAAGCAGTGGTGCTGAAAGAGACTGAGGCATCTTGCCAAATGATCTACTGAACAGGAACCCTCAGTGTGACACGATGAGAGAGAGGAGAGCTGGCTGTGCCTCCAGGGAAGGAGGCAAGCATTGCTGTGCTCTGTCCCCTGTGCCAGGGTCCACACACTGAAAAGATAGTTAAGAAACTGAAAATACACAGAAAATGACTGAAAGACTCACTAAAGGCCTCAAAACCTGCTTCCATTTCTTAGCTCTGAGTCAAAGGTAAGAGATGAGTTGATCATGGCCTGTAAATACCAATGGATAAAATTACAGTTAAAAATATAACCTGTAAATAAATATATTACCCAACTGCATCACCGAAAGCAAAAACTGTTCAAATTCAAAACCAGAAGGACAACTGTATGGAAAAGTTCAATGGTGACCATAAATGCCTGACCAGCTTCCCAAAAGGTGTGTTGGGTACTCAGGCCCTGCAGGCTTCAAGGCAGGACCCATGGTCCTATGTGCAGGTACATGCCAGCTCAACCCAGAGCTGTGAATTGAGTGCAGAAATTTCTGGGCAATACTCCATGGTGATCAGCCATCAGAGTCATAGTAACTGTTCTGACCTTTACATCGGCAGGAGATAGCAGGACACAGATTTTAAATAAAAAATCGTTATGGGAAAGCTAAATTCCAATGCTTAGTGACAAGTTGTCATTGTAAGATATTTTGATTGGTGTAATACAATCGTCTGAAGTGTGTTCAGGCTGCTGCACAGCACATGTCCTGTTCTTTCTGCATCTGAGCTGGGTAAAAAGATTGCTGTCCCAGCCAAGCCCCAGATACTCACCATCGCTTTCCTAGTTGGGAGTTACCACTTTTCTCCCATCTCTCCCTTCCTTCCCTACGCTGCTTCTGCAGGATTTTAAAATCCTGCTTTTAAAGTATTTAAACTAGCCTAGCTCGTAGTTTTGACAAGAAATTGCTCTTGTTTTTGGGTTTGTTTGACAGCCTTGCCCCATATTTGTACGAGGAAGTCTTGTAATCTCTTTGCAACACCACTATTCACCTTCTCAGTAGCTGGCTGTGCAGAGAAGGGTTCTGCACAGATGGTTTATAACCATATGAGAATGTCATATCTGGTAAAATATTTTCCCATGCTCAGTTTGGTCATTTAAGAGTTACTTTAATAGAATTATTTATAACTTTGCATTCCTATTATTTTATAATACAGCTATGTTGAGGATACAGTGTCATCAGCACATATTATTTTATGAATCACTGACATTTTTTCAAAGATGTTATGCAAGTGTTGCAGAAGAAACAAGAAGTATGATGGAGAGATTTCTAGACTTTTTGAGAAAGTTTAAGTCCAGACCACAGCAGATTGCAGACATTTCTTCTAAACATCAGGCGAAAAGCAGCTGTCAGCTGTTCCCATATGAGCACTACTGTACAGATTTGCAGCTGTCTAATGTTCGTGGGTGCAAACATTTTCAAATTAGGGCTCACTTCACCAAAGCTGTAGTCTTCCAAACAAAACTAAGCAAATCATTGCTTGGAGCGCATAGTACCAATCCAAAGCATGGATACATGTTATTTCAATTTTTGGCAATGACAGGTTTGTTAGTGTGCCCACGAGACTGAAGCCCGAAACCCGTACTTATATAAGCAACCTTTCTGCGTGTGACTGTACCGGCTGAGCTCAATACCCACCGACTATTTGTGGGGACTCCTGGGTGGAGCTGTATGCAACACTTTCTCCTGGTGATACGAATTTGGGTCCTTGTTTGCTTTATGATCCGTCAGCTGACTCCAGGCGTGCTAAACTGCGCGGGTGTGAGGGGAGAACAGGGATTGTGCAGAAGCAACTGCCTATTTGCTGGCTTTTGTTTTACCGAGGCTTTAATTCCTTTTGTATTAGTCACAAGTCATGATATTAACAAAACACGTAGATTGCCCCATTTTGACAAAACACCGCTGGGCTGCGGGAAAAAGAAACTACCTCTTCCCATAACCGAGCTTGCTTTGAACTTCCAGGAGGGGCAGTTCTTATATATGAAAAGCTGAGAAGTAAAAAAAAAAAAATCTTAAATATTTACTTTATTTTAGAAAAACATTTACTTTTAAATATGAGGATCGAGATTGATTCCTAAATTTACTGCAGGTCAGGCTGTGTGGTCATCTCATGATTGGGGGTGAAGGAAACCAGGGAAGAGGTTGCACAAGAAGACAGGGACCCCACCTGCTCTGCTCTTATTCTCCTACAGAAGCGACAAAGCAGCGGCTGTCCTTTCCCAGATCCCACAGAGAAAAGATTTCTATGGGAAAAAAAGCATAAAGATAGGAAACCAGCTCTGATCCCCATTCCTGCAGGCTTGGGGGTTAGAGCTGGCCAGTCTACAAGCTGTAACTCAACAAGAGTGCTCCTTTTGCAAAGCCAGCAGCTCCGGGGGTGCGCTGAGGGCCAGGCAAGCAAGACTTCTGCAGCAATTGCACAAGCAAATGATTAACAGTGGAAATATAAGAGTGGTGGCTTTTGTGCAACCTGGATATGGGAATACCTGTGCACAAAACAGTCTTCCCAAACCTCTCTCCCAATGGAGGGAAGGTCAGAGGCATTCCCAAACCGCATTTTTTGAAAGGATTGTTTTTTGCCTTAAATGCCCCACTCGGGTTAAATGCCCCTGCTGCAGAGATTTCAAGCAGCTGACTTGGGTGATGCTGTGTGATGATGTGGCCTGTGAAGCACCTTGCAAACAGAAAATTCTTCCACAGTCCATGATTTCTTTATGGCACTGCATTTTGAAGACAAGTGATGTGTTCATACACTACTCTAGCTCAGAGCAGGAAAAACAGTGGTGGTTTTTTTTTTTTTCCTTTTCCTTCCTCCAGTGAGAGAAAAATCACCTCACTGAGATCAACCAGATACAGAAATTGCTCAGCAGGGAAAAGTACAGGGAATTACAATCCCTGCTGGGAGGGACAATTCCATTAGAGAAGATCTCCATTTCTCCTTTGGGAAGGGATATTTGATAAAGTAAGACAAGCCACTGAGACAGCAGTCTTGGGGAATCGCTCTGGGCAGAGAGGAGCTCTCCTTCTTCAGGAACCAGTCCTAGCGCCTCTGCCCGGGGAACTTGCACCTCCACCAACACTTTGCAGACTTCCCATCTCTGAAGCTAAGCCCTTTAAAGACACCAATTCCCAACACTGCATCTTCCTTTCCCTGCCAACACACTACTAGTACTTATCAGCAAAACTTACCAACAGCGTTTGCTTTCTGTTGGCCCCTTGCCCTGTTAGTGTTTTACAGATCTGCTTTAAAATGCCAATACCGCTGTTGCTAGCAGACAATGATTTGTTCTGGCAGCATAATGCTCTGGAGCTCACGTATCTGGGCCCCTAATAGTTCTGCTTTTGAAGCAGAGCTCCTCGAGGAAGAGTGAATTCAGTGCTCTCCCCCAAACCCTCTGTGGAAGCTGGAGAAGGCAGTCACAGTACAAATCCATCTGTGGTCACAACCTCAGAAGACTCATGTGATACCAATGCTGTTGTTGACCACTTCTTTCCGACCTAGTTGCACAATGTGTCATTTTCAGTAAGTAGTGGCATTTCATGGGCTTTAAATCATAGTGTCTTTTTTGTTTAGCTTCATTCATCTCTCTCTATTCCTACAAGTCTGACATTGCAACAGCCAAACTCTCAGTTTTCCATTAAATAGATGGTCTATGAGTAAAGAACTTTGGTTTGTTGGTGCTGTACTGTAATTTCACAGTGCTAAGTATAGATCAGAGTCTGACTCCTCAGCATTTTTCAGGAGCTTCTGTATTATTTTAACACCAAACTCTTGTTATCCCTGGTAGGATAAGAGGTTACAGTCCAAACCCAAACTTCCCTGCGAATTGCTAGTCTGCGTGCTTGCAGCCTCTTGTCAGAGATTTCTCTGTGAAGTACATCACCGCTAGTTCAAGAGAGGTCCACAATCACCTGTTTATTCTTCTAGCAAATCTTCACCTGGACTAATGTTCTAAAAACACCCTCACGGATTTTCCAGACAGCACCTGCAGATCTTGGGCTGCAGAACTTGGACTGTTTTACCCTGTGTGGAAAACTGCGCTTTCACAGCTGGTGGAAAAATGTCATCAATAGGGTGACTGGTGTGCAGGTTGTCCAGGTTGCTCTGACCCTCTTTGAGAGAAAAGGCAGCCTAGGTAGGAATGCCACAGCAGCTCAGGCTTCAGACTCTACCACTAGACTGTTGCCCGAGTTTCAAGCAGACAGTTAGGGTTTGTTGGTTTGTTTTGGTTTTCTTTTTTTTTTTAATAAACGATTTCCCCATCACTACCTCAGAAGCAGCATGGTTCCGAGGTGCAGTTGTCACCTACCTGTTCTCTGACATGACACCCACGCACCAGCCCAGACTAGCCCCAGTCCCGTGCCATCCTCTTAAGTCTGCTTCATCCCCTTGCCCACAGCATCTTTAACAAAGTAAACACTCAAGGTACTTTGGCACCCATTAGAAGTAAATCAGTGCTATTAGCACCATAACGACTAATAGTCATTAAGCACTACTCAGCACAGTGGGAAGTATTCTGTAATGCATATCCATGCAAAATTTTACAACCCTGGATAAGCAGAAAAAACAAAACAACAAACGGCTCCTAAAAAGAGCTTGCATTAGAGGCTGGGTTAAACCACGTTAAATTTGCATTCTCCTTTCTCATTTTGATTTACAAACCCCATATGTTTTTTTTCTTTAGCGCTCAGGAATTTTTGATCAGACGTATGGTTTCCTGATAAAGCATTTGATAATGTTGTATTTTTTGCCTTCCTTAAGCACTTCTGGGCTGATTTTGTTAAGGACCTCATCAAAAGATCCTCTGTGTATCTACATGGCAAAGCCTAACCAGGAAAGACTGAGGACCAAGCTGAGGAAACTCATCCCTTCTCCCTTTAGGAATGACTACTGAAGGTCAGTCCAAATTTGGGGCTCAAAAAAATTCTGTTTAGCTGACAGATGAAATATTCAAGATGTCCTCGTCATCAAAGAGCAGCATGTCAGATAAGTGTAAGATTTTACTACATCTTCAGTACCTGCCACGGTATTTTGAACACACCTTTCAAAAAATCTGTCTTGATCAATCTTGCCCTTGCGTTCCTTTGGGGATCAGAGTTGCTGCATCCAAGTGGAGAACACAGCTTGGGGCAGGGTTCTTACTAGAAACATCCCAACAGAACAGCACAGGGGTATTGCAGATACGATTTTGGCAGAGAGGAATCATGGTAAAAAGCACAAGTGAACAAACACACACTGGGAACAGCCCATTTCCTTCACCAGCACCTTCCCAATAGAACAGTAGAGACGAAGAGGCACAAAAGTAATTAAGAACCAAAAGCAATTAAAATGCCAACATTCTTGGACCCTTTGCAACCTTAAGGACGCTGTCAAGGCAAGTATATTTATGCCTTCCTGAAATTTTGAATATGATTTAATAAAATATCTTTTCTAACTGTCTAGGGTTTTGAGACTGGTATATATTTTGTCTTATAACAACTCATGAATAGCCAAGCTGAATTATGCCTGTATATCTGAATTTCTTGATATTACTATGATGCCAGTTCTTTAGTCTTCTTAATCCTTTTACAAGCCTTCCTAACACATGCCGCCTCTGCTCCAGTCCTCCTTATGTTTTTTTTGCTCTGCACACATCCCTCCCAGAAAACAAGAAAATAACTGGGAAGTCAAGACAAGTTCAGGGATCTGAGCGCTTCCCTAGACGCATAACAAAAATGACTCCACCAGACTGCTGAATCCTCAGGATACAAATGAAACACAACATGCAGAAAAGCTCCCAGGTTTTCCCTCCCAAAGCTGTAAAACAACAACAGCAAAGATGATTTTTCTGGCTTTAGAGAAGGCCAGCTTTAGAAGGCTATTCATAGAAGAGCAGTTTCCAAAATTTGAGTCATTTGTACTGGGTGACAGTCAGCCACCATTTACTGCCCAGAACAATGTTGTGTAGTGTTATTCAGCACAACCCTCTGCAGTCATGTTCAGTTTCTCAGACTTACAGCTATTTGTTTCTGCCCTTCTCTATAGCACAAGCTATAGAAAGATCCTTTTCTGTCTTCCCTACCTCGCCCTCTCCCCTCAAATATTTTTCTTAGTTTCATTTAGTCTGTGGTCTTTATGTAATATTTCTGGGTTTTCAGAGCCCTTCTAGCCCAGGTGCATGGTTTACAAAATATCCCTTTAGCCTTTTTATGCAGAGCTGTGTTTGCAAATGGATGAATCACAAACCTCATACTTTTTTTTTTTTTTTTTTGAAAACTAATGTCTACTGAAAATCCAGAGGAGCTGCAGTTTAGCTAGAGAGTTTATGGATATTTTATGTCTGGGGGAGAAGAAAAACTTGAGGTCAAACTTCCACTGTCCTGGTAATGTTCAGAAGTAAATCTGGGGGGGAATGTGGTGAAGGGCAGAGGAGATGGCAGGAGCATTGATTTGAAAGGAAATGCTTGACTCACTGGGCACTTGCCTGTTTTCAGGTGCCATACCATCATAAAATTAGAACTGTAAGGATTAAAAAAAAATCTCACCCCAGCGTCTGCCAGAAGAAACAAACTGAATTTTCCTCTTCACTGGGAAGAGCTACACTGAGATGAAGGCTACAACAGGTTGAGAAGTTCATGGAAGTTACTGAATTGATGATGTCAGATCGCTCAATCACTGAATGCCTTTGACACTGAGTGAATAAAATGTTTATTCCCAGCCTAGAACTACTGACTTGCATAGCAATCATGTAGCCAGCCTAAATGACCTTATTTGCAGAAAGTAAGTCAGCACAAGGCTGTAGGCAGAACCTTAAAGCAGAGCTGGTTCTGCCCATACAGGCTGCCAAGCAAAGGCTGGAGCAGGGGAAAAGCTGCCAGTGGGAAAGCCAAAATCAGGATAAATTGTGCAAAGAGATGCTTTTTAAAAAAAATTGCCTCCCGTCTGGGTGAGTTGGCGTGGGGAGCATAGGGAACGTGCTGAAGGAGGTCAGTCCGAGTCTTGGAGAGGGACCTTGGTTTCTGAGGGCACCACTCTAAGGGTGGCAAAGCCCAGGAGGTGGACTGTAGTGCTGGTTGCCTTCTCTGTGCTGGTTTGTGCACCTCCTGCACTCCGTTTGTGAAACAGATAAAAAACCCTTGCAAAAACCAGTGTTTGCTTCTCCTGTTAAGTTTTTGCAAGGACAAACTGTAAGCGGTGCTTCACAGAGACAGTTTCAAAGGGACGGGGACACTACGTGGTTAAGCAGAACGACCCAGCAGCAGCTGACAGGGTCTCAGTCTATGCAGACACTCACGATCTGCCCCAAACCAAGGGTTATGGAAATCCCTGTTGAAACAGCCCATCTTTCCAGGTAGGTGCTCATTTAGTTTAGCATAACGAGCAACCAAGAAAATATCTTGCACATCTTACAGAATCATACTGATATTCTTCCTGAATAAATCTCAAATATCACATACTCCACTACCCCCAGTTTATACAGCACTGAAAGCAAATCTGTGTGTTTCAAAATATATTTTCTATTCCAAATATTTTTAACAAAAGCCATACTCCTTAAAACAGATTTGGAGAAGGTGTTTTCTACCCTTCACTGAAACATCCAGATACCAAAACTGTGAAAGAAACTTCCACAAAAGGCATAACAAAGAAATTCTTCACTCATCTCAAGGCAACACAGACTAACAAGAGCCAGTCCGACACTCATCTGCAAAGCAGCTATTAAGCGATACCCAAGTGGCTCTCTCCGATAATCCAGCTGCATTTTCTCACTGTACTTTCAGATTCTTCAGGTGTTCAAACACCTGACTCTATTCCTATTTGCAACCAGGCAAGCTTAAATAACTACCACATCTTGCCCCAGCACATGGTGGCTGACCAGGCTGCAGCAGAGCCCTTTCCTCAACTCTAAAACGCAGGCATCAGAGAGGGGCATGCATCTATTCCTCTTGCAGCAGATGGTATTTAAGAGTATTGCATCCTTTAAATGAAATGCTTGCTTTTGCCTTAAGAGTTGAAAATTAATGATGCCCTGTGCTTTTGTCTGGCCACTCAGGTGCCAGACTGCCCTTTTCCAGGGATGCCACTGCAGTGTAGTGGCTCATTGCTGCAGAGACAGCCCCTCTCCCCCTAGAGCTTCGAGGCTTGCAATTCCCTGCTTAGGAATTTACAAACTAGTTTATAAACTAATAGAAACAGTGCAGATCAGGGACAAATGCTCTGGTTTCCTTCTCAATTTGAAGTTCTCTTTTTATTATTTTAAGACATCAAAACCAAGGCTGAAACAGGACAAGAAAGCCTCAACTTTTTTCTGTCATCTTACAAAGACAGTTTAAATCTACTTTTTAATAAGCATTTCTAATCCTCCAAGCTGCTTCAGCGTAATTCTCCCTGCCAACACAGTGCCTACTCTCCAAGACTATATTTATTCTCTATCTGGTTGAAGAAGAGCGGTTAGGGAATGGCATATCAGACAATGAGGCTTCTTGCTATTTCAGTGACACTTTGTGGCAGAGAAGTTCTTGAAGAGCACGAGACACTAAGGTATAATTCTTCCCTTGTGCTGGGCTCTGGGAACCCAGTTTTGGGTTTTCAGTTCCCTCTGCAGAGAGAACATCCAGGCATATGTGAGGGTGGGTGGGAGGGAGCAAACACAGCGCAGATGGCAGGGAATATATTTATCTACCCCTTCTGCAAGTTGCTGGCTGATGTTCTCCTTTAGAGCAGAACAGATCCTCCCCTTGTCCCTGCTTACCTCCTTTAGATAAAAGTCCATCCAGTGGGCAGGGCTCCAGAGCAGCTGAAGCTGTCGCTGAGGAACTTGTTGTGGGCCTTGAGCATAGTCAAGCCCTCCCTGCTAAGCTGCAAGCTTGGCAGTTACAGAAATAGCTGCAGCAGCTTTTCCTTTTTTGAATAAAGGCAGGAAGGTATATTATAATTTATACTGCCTGGATTATGCAGTTTGCCTGCTCCTTCCAACCCTTATTACCTCTTCAGATTTAAATATTAAATAAAGGAAAAACATGATCATAACTCAATCCGTGATAAATCTTGAAGAACTTGGTTGGGGGACTGGGTGTGAACAATGCTGCTAGCACCTCCATTTTCTTTATTTTTTCTTTTTACTTTTTCCATCCACTTTTGCAAGACATACTTTAAAATATGTGACACTAATTAAAAGAAAGCTGCAATCTGATTAATTTTCGTGTGCTAACAAGCCTTGCAATCTAGGTTATTTTTTTTTCTTGAATCATAAAAATCTGTTTTATTAGCAGTAGCAGGAATATGCTGTGTTGTGGACTAGGGCATGGCTATTAACGAGCAGACACTTAGAGTGAGCATTTCTTCTTCAGAATATGCTTGCAAAAATCAACAAGTGTGATGCGTTCCCTTACCCTGAGTACCTTTCTGATATTTGGAATAGGAGCAAAAAGAATAACTGCAGCTGTGTTCAAGGCTAGACATCCAAAATAGCCAACGGGAAAAGCAGAGAATCAGTTGTATAAATAGCAAATTACGACATTGTTTAGTGCTCTCATGATGTTTTACTTGAGGGACTACAGCATGCCTTTCGAAAATGAACATTTTGTTACTTTTTCTCGTTATTTCTGGGTTTGTAGAGTTCCTTACTGTTGTGCAAACCCTTGGCTTCCTTTATCACTGAATATGTTCAGGACACACAGAGAACTAAATAAATGCCTTGTTATCTCCATTCTTAAGCTACAGAAACTTCAGCAGTTTCAGGGGCACCACAGGAGACACATACAAGGACAAAGATGTCTGAAAGGTGATCACTTTCAGATATTTATTCTTGCAACTCTATGTTGCAGTAGCATCTAGAATGGCTCTGCAGGTGGGTACCTCGTCAGAGAGTAATTACTCCTCACTCCACAACAGCTTTGGGTGAGAGATTTGGATTTAATTGAAAAGGAAAAGCTGCATGCTATGCACTTAAGCACCACTTTGCACCACAGGTATCATAAGAAACAGAAAGTCATCAAATGGTGATATCCAGCAGAAAGGAGATCTCTTCTCTTTCCTCTCTCACTAACCTTCTGCTCCTGAAACCATCAAATAGGTTCAACCAGAACTAAACAAAAGCAAAGCAAGTCTTCTCTTCCAAACGTGGTACCCAGCAACACAAATAGTCCTTGAAACATTCCAAGCCAGTGATCAACTACATGGGTATTTGATCTTTCAAACTTTACTAACAGTTTATGTCATTATCTCCCTTCCCCCACCTTTTGACCTCTTAATTCCCAAGATTAATTTTTTTTTCATGGTTTCAAAACCATGCCCAAAATCTAGCCCATACCTCTGACATCAAACATATTTGCTGACTATATGCACACAGTGTGCGGGCGGGTGACTTAAGAAGGCTCTTAGGTATGAAGTTAGCTCGGGAATATTGTACACCCTCTGATTATCAAGAACGATTTCCAAGGGGGGAAGTGCGGGGAAGCCTTTAAAAAGCTGTCTGCCCCTGTGATTTTCAGCTCTTTGAAAAAGCAAGAAAGAACAGAAAAGCACCCCTGGTGTGTGATTGAGATAACTACAAAGGAACTATTCTTACCAGGTTCCTTCAGTAAAATGAAGGGTGCTTTGATTGCATTTTTTGGCCTTGCTAATCTGACAGATATTGATGGATAATTTGGAACAGCCAAAATCTTTGTTCTAAAAACATTGACTCATACATGTTACATCCAGATGTTTTACTGGGTTCTTAACAGATATCAAAGCTTTCTTTAAATACTTGGAAATTGCATTTTATACAGTTTAACGTGTATGCATGCAGGGGAGGGAAAAGGCAGAAGGAGAGGAGCTCCATTAAGAGCAGTTTTAAAAGGAGTATTTATGCCCCCCAACATGGACCCTCTAAACACAAAAAAGCCCAACACTTTGTTTCTGCCTAATCAAGTTTGAAAATTAATAGCACCAAGATTCTTAATGAGCAATTAGGGCCTTGCAGGCTGGTCTCTCCAACAGGTACAGGAGCTTGTGTGTAAACACTCCAGCGCTGACTTCCCCACCACCCCCTGCCTCATGGCTGGGTCAGCAGTGGCAGCAGCCACCCAGCCTGCTGGAACCAGCCAGCCCCCACCTGGTTGCCCAGGTGGAGACATCCCCATGCCTTCTGACAGTTGGCCCTTCATCTCTTCCAGAGGTAAAGGGCTCCAGTGTCCCCCCATCCCCTGGGATTCAAGAAAGGAAGAAATCTTTCAGCTGAGAGTACGTGGCGGAGGGGCCCCCACCCCATAAGCAGTTTTTATGAGGAGATCATGAATGAAAGCAAGCAATGCACGCACCACAGCTCTCAGCAGTGCTCTTCTCCCTGACAGTGCCTGAACCACTACCACCGGAGAGCAGTTGAACAGATAAGGTACATGACTGTCTAAAAAAGAAAGAGCCAACTGCATGTTGGAAATAAAGACATGCAGACAAATCAGACGCAGAAGAACAAGAACAGGTAGCAGGTTGCAGCAGGGGTTTGGGAAATGTGATGCTCTGCAACTCGCAGAATTTCTAAGTCACTTGAAATTGTTGATTCTCACTAGCTCCTCATGGATGAAGCTTTACATACTGGCTATTCTGCCTTGCAGTCGCTGCTGGATAAACTCAATAAGGAAGGTATTCACCCCTTTATAAGGTAAATAGGCAATCAGTAACTATACCTTTTCATCCCAAGATAAGCAATATTCTTCAACTTGATAAGCCTTTTAGTAGAGAACCCTCCTGGCAGAAAAACAAACACATAGACAAATTGCAATGCATATTAAATGCGACAAGAATCAAGCACAGACAGAAGTTCTGATCCGCCAGGAGTCAGAC
Organism: Nyctibius grandis; assembly: GCF_013368605.1. Taxonomy (NCBI): domain Eukaryota; kingdom Metazoa; phylum Chordata; class Aves; order Nyctibiiformes; family Nyctibiidae; genus Nyctibius; species Nyctibius grandis. The sequence goes on along the minus strand of NC_090658.1, from coordinate 67,292,554 downwards.
CTGAAGATCTGCTGCTGAAGTGCTGCTTTTCCCTCCCCAGCATGTCAGTGGAATCAATCAGTCGCTGACAGAAGCAGATATGAGGTATTGCAATACAGAAAAGTATCTCCTGAGCAAGTACGTTCAGGCCATTCCTCTGCGCCCATTTGCAATAGCGTAAAGAGTTTGTTAACCATTAAGGTCAGGAAACTTCCAAAGTCAGTTTTAGACAAGTTTACCGGTGAGAAAGCTGCTCAGCCAAAATCATGACTGCTCTTCTAGTTTAGACTAGTGTAGCCTGGAAACAAAAAAAAAGGCATTAGCATTTGTCACGGTTTAAAGCTGGGCTGGCTATTAAACCTGCAGCAGACGCTCTCTGTTAACCCTCCCCCCCCACCCGAAGGGAAAGGGAAAAGGGAGAGAGACTTACGGGTTGGAAAGTTAAAACAGTTTTAATAAACCTATAATAATGAAAAAGAGTATAATAATAATATTGGAATAATCAAATATATACAAATATATATACAAAACCAAGATCGAGCTCCCCCGATGTCGGCAACGTCACCACCGGCACTGCAGGGCAGGCTCCGGGAAGGCCCAGGCTGGGCCTAGCGACAGTCGAGAGCTGGATTCAGGGATGCACGGATCGGGATCGGGGGCAGCAGGAAAAACAGTCGGAGTCCTCCTTGGACACCGGCCATAGCAGAAAGAGCAAGAGGCCCGAGACCCTCGTGATCCCCCCGCTTTATACCGAGAATGACGTGTATGGGATGGAATACCCTCGTTGGTCAATTTTGGGTCACCTGCCCTGTCTGCTCCCCCCTGCAGCTGCGACCCCCCTTCGGCTTTTCACTTGTAAGCAGTGAGGAATTCAGCAGTGACCTTGGTTCCTCTAAGACTAAGTACAGCAAGAGCCTTACTGCACAACATCCCTACCGGTGCCTCAGCGATAACGACAAACTTCAAGCGTTATCAGTCCTGGAAGCAGACACTGTCTGCAAAACATGTAGTTAGTTTCAGAAAGTGCAGTTACTTAGAGGAGACTTAGCTGAAAGTAAAAATCACTGAAAGGAAAATCGGCCTGGTTTAGGCCAAACCAGGACAGCATTACTAGTGCCAGCCTTACCATGCCTGCTGGTGGCCCAAAGCGTTATCTGATGGTTATTTAACAAGTAAGAGTAACGGAGTCTGCAGTCTCACTCACAGCATAAAGGCAGCCACAGAAACACAGTAGCTGGGATCTCAACATACAACAGTCCATACTGCAACTTACATGAAAATTAAATTCCCCTCTCGATCTCAGCGATATGTTCCATATTACATAGAACATAATCATTCAGTTTTACGGGACTTATTTTTCCTCCATTGCTTTTGGGAATCAAAATACAGCAGCACAAGCCTCCTTCCAGCACCATGGATTCCCATTCCTTACAAGTTTCATGCTGTGCAGAAGGAGAGCTAGTAACAGTCTACCCTCAGCAGCCACTGTCAGCAGCCACACAGAGCAAAGCAGCCTTTCCTCCTGAGACCGAGCTCACACAGGTGGGAATGCAAAATCCAGGAGCATTCTCATTAACCATATGAAGTGCTGCACAGGAACAGAGGTTCCTCTGGGCTGATTAGCCAGCAGAGCTGAAGCTCTCTGGAGTTGTTCGGAGAAGTTTCAATCATTTACATAAAGGCAAAGACGACAGCTGTACTTGTAAATACGGATTCTGAAAAAAAGGTACTACTAGAAAAATATACTCTTTAAAAGATCTTTATTTTGGTTGCATGGTTACAATTCTGAAGTCCATGTATGCTTACAGTTAGATTGTTCCCAAATAATATTTCATAGCTCACCATGTAAACAATGCCTTCTCTATCAGTCGAGTGTACAAGAACTTTATAAAATACAGATTAAGTGACTTTTTCATCTGTACACTTTTCAGATTAGTTCTCCAAGATCAATTAAAAAGGCAAACAGATTAATTGGCAAAAAAGTGTTGTTACATTTTTAATATATTAGTACAAAATGGCACAAAAGGAAAAAGGTCATTTTAAAGGCTATAAGCATCAAACATCTTAAACAGTTTTAATCAGTTCAACCGATTTCAACTTAATTTCAAATACCACTGTTGAACTTGGAATTGAACTTTGTAATCTTCTTTTCTTCACCTGTATGAAAGACTTCACATAAAACTTTGGATCTGTTCATGGAAACTGAATCACAGCAGTTTCAGAACAGTGATATTCAAGTGCAGTTAGGAAGTTGGGAATTTCTATTTTTCCCAGTAAATCTAAGAATTCACAGACTAGAGCTTATTTTCATCTAGCCAAGCTCATTGATGCACACTTCAGATGCAAAGATACCAGACATGTGCACATAAAACACAGTATTTCTTAATGCAAGAATTGAAACAAAAAGATAGATGATGGTAAAGCTGTGGATGTGGTCTATCTCGATTTCAGTAAAGCGTTTGACACGGTCTCCCACAGCATCCTCGCAGCTAACCTGGGGAAGTGTGGTCTGGATGATCGGGTAGTGAGGTGGATTGTGAACTGGCTGAAGGAAAGAAGCCAGGGAGTGGTGGTCAATGGGACAGAGTCCAGTTGGAGGCCTGTGTCTAGCGGAGTCCCTCAAGGGTCGGTACTGGGACCAGTACTATTCAATATATTCATTAATGACTTGGATGAGGGAATAGAGTGCGCTGTCAGCAAGTTTGCTGAAGACACAAAACTGGGAGGAGTGGCTGACACAACGGAAGGCTGCGCAGCCATTCAGAGGGACCTAGACAGGCTGGAGAGTTGGGCAGGGAGAAATTTAATGAAATATAATAAGGGCAAGTGTAGAGTCCTGCATCTGGGCAAGAACAACCCCATGTATGAGTACAAGTTGGGGACAGACCTGTTGGAGAGTAGCGTAGGGGAAAGGGAGCTGGGGGTCCTAGTGGACAGCAGGATGACCATGAGCCAGCAGTGTGCCCTTGTGGCCAAGAAGGCCAATGGCATCCTGGGGTGTATTAGAAGGGGTGTGGTTAGTAGGTCAAGAGAGGTTCTCCTCCCCCTCTACTCTGCCCTGGTGAGGCCGCATCTGGAATATTGTGTCCAGTTCTGGGCCCCTCAGTTCAAGAAGGACAGGGAACTGCTAGAGAGAGTCCAGCGCAGAGCCACGAAGATGATTAAGGGGGTGGAACATCTCCCTTATGAGGAGAGGCTGAGGCAGCTGGGTCTCTTTAGCTTAGAGAAGAGGAGACTGAGGGGTGACCTCATTAATGTTTATAAATATGTGAAGGGCAAGTGTCATGAGGATGGAGTCAGGCTCTTCTCAGTGACATCCATTGACAGGACAAGGGGCAATGGGTGCAAGCTGGAACACGGGAAGTTCCACATAAATATGAGGAAAAACTTCTTTACAGTGAGGGTAACTGAACACTGGAACAGGCTGCCCAGAGAGGTTGTGGAGTCTCCTTCTCTGGAGACATTCAAAACCCGCCTGGATGCGTTCCTGTGTGATATGATCTAGGTAATCCTGCTCTGCCAGGGGGATTGGACTAGATGATCTTTCGAGGTCCCTTCCAATCCCTAACGTTCTGCGATTCTGTGATTACATCATTCACCCGACCTACCTTTGCAGGAGGCTTCCAGGCATAACCATACTCAATGCCAGATACAGAGATATATGAAGCATTTAAAAGACTTCAGGCAAACTGAAGGCTTAATTCAAAGGCTTCAGTTATAAAAGAGATCACACCAACTTCAGCAACCTACATTTTATTTTGGAACCACCCATATCAAATGGGCAGGTGAGTGGGATGGAAGGGAAAGAGATAGAAAGACATTTCTAACTTAAAAATAAATTCTGAGATGTGAATTTGTTGCCTCAAGCAACAATTCAGGAGTTTGTTTTGGCAACAACACTTAGCAATATCCCAAAAGATAATTACCTGCTCCTTCAAAACAAATTATCATGATTTTGATTAGCCCCCCTAAACCTTAAGAGGTTTTTATGTTTAAGTTAATGAAACAGTTTATGATGTTGACTTTTTTTTCTGGTAAGACAGCACTCGCATCCAAGAGGGCAGGCAGTTATACTGACAGTAGTACTGAGAATGTTACTTCTCAGGTTAGAACAAAAAGTCTTAAAATAAGTGTGATGAAGTACAGAACCATTATTTTACTCAGCTTCACAATGAGCAAACCATGACTAGGAATTTCCTTTCATAATTTAAATACCAATTGCAACGCTTTCTCCAGAGACTTATCTTGTAGATAACCATATGATGATTCCAAGAAGCAATACTCCAACAGCAAGTATAATAATGAGGATGCACATCTTCTTTCGGGACCTTTGCTGCCAATAGAGAAAAAAACAAGTTGATTGAAGACTGCACCACCGCATCAGAAGACTACTCAAATGCTTTTATGGTCCTACTGCTTGTGCAATCTACCTAAATTGTGTCTTTACTAATAACAAGTCATATAAAATTGTTCAAGAAAAAAACACCAGCTAATTAATCCATGACTTACTTTTATGGCTATATTATTCAACAGAATGATTTCAGTGGTATTTTCTGGCATACATAATAAACTAATGAAAGAGAATGGAGTAACGTAATGAATGGATGTAATTACAATACTGGGGGAAAAAATGTGAGAGAGCAGGTGACCATGTACAAAGGAAAATGGACAATCGGTCTGCATGGTAGAGAAGGTAGAAATGGTCTGCTAGGAAAAAATACTTAAAGACTATTAATGTATATACAGAAGGTCACAAAGGACTGCAGTTTTAGACTTCTGGAAGATTAACTTTGCATCTATTTACAGAGGTTTTTTTAAATTGTTTTTGTGAAGTTTCTCGGGTACAACTTGCTCTTAAAGAAAAAAAAAAAAAAAAAGACCTGACTAGAGACCCAGTTATACAGATGTCACTACAATAACGTGTAAGTTATGAGCATATCCAGAACTTTCACATTGCCCATACAGGTGCGTAACTTGAGATAACAGAGCATCCAAGACTAGCAGCAGTCTGTCATCCTTTATCTGAAGGATATGGAATCTGAAGGTTTCCTTCACAGCAGGAAAGGAAATTACCAGTGGGTTTCACAGGTTTTTGCTGATAGCCAAGGCATAACAACACTCAAATCTTGGGATGCTAGGCCACAGCTCCAGAAGCAAAGCCAGTCTTTACTCTATTTGACAAAGGTTCTTCTGCCTGTCTTTTTTTGGTTTTTACCCCCCCACCCCCGAAGAACTACATCTGTGTCAGTTCTTCATTGCAGCTGCCAGTTCTCTGCCCAGTACCATCCAGACTACCAAGTTTCTTAACCATTCTCTTCTAGTTTTACTGTCTTGCTGCCACTTCTCCCACCATCAGGCTAAGATTTCTTCATTTCATCATTTTACTTGCTAGAACTCAATCTACTTGCTAAAGTACCTTCCTTTTTTTAAATCTGTGGCCACTTCTCTCCTTACACTCCCAGTGCCTTCCATTTTCATCCTGGAGACCACCTCTTGCGAACACTGCATTGAAGTCAAACATTTTCCCTGTGACACTACTTAAGCAAGGCAGTGGACTAAAGACACAGAGAACTTATTTCCTCATACACTTGATCATCATTTCTACAAGTGCTGAAGCAGCAGTGGTAAAGGGAGAAAGAAAGGAGAAGAGCCTGGCTTTGCCCAAACAGCTCTGCTGTGTGAATGCACTCCACATGGCAGATGAGAGGTGCATACCTCATCTAACCATAAACAGGAGTTGTGAGGGTACCAACCATGTGCAGCGTCATCCCCACCAGCATGCCTGGGTCTCTAATGCTTCCTTGAGGGGGTCAGGGCATATGGATATAATGGCTGCCGAAATTAAAATAAGTCTGCTGAAAGTGGAAATGATTTTTCAGCATCTTGGAACAAGGATGAGTTTTCAAGCAAAGGAAAGTTCAAATCCTAAGCAAACTACACAATGCTTTCAAACACAGGCCAACTCTGCTGAGCATTTGGTCTCTGCTGCGAGACCCACTGAACAGAAGCTTGTCAAAAGTCTCAATAACCTTCCTTTGAGATCAGAAGATATTCATCCTTTCCTCCTCAAGATAACGCACAAAGTTTTTCATTTTAAATTTCAACAGAAAACTAACACCTTCCACAGAAAATTCTGGCTGCTACTATTTTTTTTCCTGAACTTTGTCAGTATCAAAATAGGAGCCATCAACCATACTTAATGTGCCAAATAGTACCACCTAGAATACAGTTCAAGGATGCATCCACCCCTTTCCCTCTCCCAGTTCTGAAATCAGCAGGCAATCCTTCAGACATTTCGTCATTGATTTGCTGTCCTGGCTACTACTAACACACATAAGAGGATCTTTAAAAAAAAAAAAAAAAAAAAGTCTAAGGACTAACTCTGACTTAAGAGGGAAGATTTATTACTAATAAGATTATTTCTAATTAGTTCCAAAAATGTTATAAAGAAGTGGCATTTAAAGGTATTTAAAAGGCTTTTCAAAAAAGTTTGAGAGTTTGAACTATGTTTTTAGCATCAGGGTAGCAATTAACAGAAGCTGGATATATACAGCTTTGAAAGATTTTAGACAGCAAAAATTGGTGCTAACTGGCAGCATCTTCCGAAGACTTTTCTGCGTATCTTCCCTACTCCTACAGTGATCTTTAGAGGCTTGCTCTCCATACACAGGAACCTTTTACTTCTTGAGCTGTAAAAGGAGGGGTTTGTTTGTTTGGCGCTTTTTTTTTTTTTTCCTTTTTCAAATAAAGGTATAAATCCAGGTGCTCTGAAACAGCCTGGCTAATTTTATAGGAAACCCAAAGCTTTCAGAGGTCACTGGCTGTTTTTTATAATGACCTAGAAAAACCATTGTAGTCTAACATAAACCTTTAAGTAAGTCCCAAGCCTTGAGGAAATTCATAAGCAAAATCTGAAATGCATAAGAAAGTGGAAGTCAGGACTGCTGAGAAAGGACAGTCACACACAACTGACAGTTGGCGTTGACATTACCTGGTAGTTTGCTGCTCTTGACAGCTGCTGGTTTGCTTGCTGCACATGTACATCTGCATTTTCCACATTGGCTTCTATGCTGTCTTTATTTTAAAAGGAAAGATTTCAAATTTTCATTAGTCATAACCCAGCCAAAGGTTTGGAATGCTGAAATACACTTGAGAGCATATGTAATAGCTGCCCCCCAGCTGCTGGCATCTTCATCAATACCCAAAATTTTATAACTCACATTATCAAAGTTTGACCCATCCTATATTTATGCCTGAGTTCATTTTTTAACTTCCCAGGCAATGAGTGGCTGAATTCATGTCAGTAACAGCTCCCTTGTTCTAGAAGCAGGGCTGAACCTTAGATACTGACCACGGTAGAATCTTTCAGTACTTATATTTTTTTCTTTTTCTTTTTTTACTTTTACTTGTCCTGCAACTTGCTACTGATTACCCTCTGCTCAGATTAAAAAAGTCCTAAGGCCTATGAAATCAGAGGAAACAGACACACAAAACACTCCAAGAGGCATGACTCTAGTTTGGTATTCTATCATACTGACACAGATTTATTTTTTTCTTCCTGGAAAAAAATGAACAGATTATGGGCTAAGTTGATATAAAGAGCCCTGCAAATCCATGCTGGACATAGACAACAGCATGGCTTAGCAACAGACTCAGAAAAGGTATTTTCCAATCACATTTCATTAAAAGAATAAACCTGTTTGCATGGAGGGCAACGCAGGAACCTTTGAGGAATCTGCACACTTATATCACTAGTCAATACAGTAAAACTCCCCACATGAATTCCATTTTGATGTACAAACAGTTCAAAAAACTACTTTTAAAGACATTTTATACACATTTAAAACTACATAATGTTTTAAACTACACTTCAAACACACTTTCTTAATGTATTCCCAGTCACCTCAGCCAGTCTGCCCATTATTAGGTGGCACCTGAATTGCTTTAGTATTGATATTCTCATTAGAGGAATTTTTCCTGCAAAAGGAAGTTCTATGTTGCTGATCTCCAGAGAAACAAAATAAAAAATTTTCAGAGAATATTTGAATTGGACTTACCTATCACATCACCTTGTTCATGAATCATCATTCCTAGATCTTTAAAAATTTCATTGATGTCCATAATATCTGCCTGCAAGGAAACAATCACCGCATTACTTGACATAACATATTCTAGCATCTCTGTACATTTAGATACAAAAACTGCTCCTTTTCCTCCCAGGTACGCATCCATGACTCTTTACACTACAGGATAAAAAAACCTTAATACATTTATTTGGAAGGCTTTTTTGGTACCATGAGACCAAGCTTATTATAATCAAACTAACTAAAGATGAGTATGTGCACAAAGTACACTTCACATCACAAACAGGATCTCTCATCGCTGAGGGCTTGTCTACGCACTTACTTGTATTGGTTTAACTGAAGGGAAAGGCTCATGCCAACCTTCCTTAAAAGCTATCTGTTTAAGCCAAATTAATAAAAGCATGTGAAGAAAGTATTTTGCATTAGTTTTAGTACACCGATTAAATTAAACACACACAAATTTCATAAGCAGCACAGTTTACAGAAATCACCTTTTTAATATGGCCAGGCTATTGCACCTATATTATATTATCCTATTACCATCTGGTTATGATGAAGTGATAGATGCCATGTTACCACTGTGCATATGATCTCTTCTTAACTAATAACTGATACAGGTTTAGTTCAATTCAATGTATGGATGGCAAGTGAGAGATTATTGAAAAATTTATACATAGAAGGGATTTTGCCACATGCATCAGCAAGACTTCCTGACAAACTCCAGTTCCGGTATCTTTCTTGTTGATGACAGAGACGTGGATTCCAGACTGGCTAGAAAAATTCATTTTGTCTTCACAGAAGTCTCTTGATGTCAGTATTTCATCACATGCGACAAATTTTTGTGTAGTTTATAACTTGTTTTTAGATGTGTTTAACTTTTTGACAAGCTTTTAATTACAAAAGTTTGAATGAAACAGAGCATTGTATTTCCAGAAGTGTTCAAAAAAGACGCTTACAAAATGAAGATGTTGAACAATGCATTGGGAATACCTGGGAGGAAAGGTATAATTTTGCTTCATTTACAGTCACTGTTAAAAAAGGTGATAGAATATGACCATTATGTTGGAAAAAAATGATATGTATTTTTTCTTGCAATCACATGAGCCCTCTCTTATTCCATAACTGAACCACTGAAGTTAAACACAGTAACAAAACATGGCTTTCATACAGCAGATTTCTAATGCACATTTCACATCTAATGGCAATATTTGTAGTTTTGAAGGAAAAAAACACACCCACAAACAAACCTTAATCCCTCAAGATTAATGTCTGCAACTAATGCTCATGCCACTACAAAATATTTTTTCTTTGGAAACATTAAAAGCATATTCTGCTGTAAAACCACTTCTACTTACCTCAAGCTGCCTAATGGAAGATTCTCTCTCCTCAATAAGACGGAGGTCATCTTCTGTAATTTCTTCATCTTGCACTTGTGCTTGTGGTTGACTATCAAACAAAAAAAAAAATACACCCAGAATTGAACAGGCACGATGAGAAATAACTCAGAAGAATAAAACGACAGTTAAATACATAGCACATACTTTACATTATCAGTTAACAAAATGCACATTTTTACCCTTGCCTGTCTAGCTAACAGGGAAGGTCTAACAGTCACACCTTTGGTATAGGAAGCTGCTGCTCTAGCAATGTTGCACATAGCATTGAGCTAGCTGATTGGAAATTCCAAGAATGAATACAAGGGCAAAAGTTTATCCTGAATTATAAACTGCAGTTTATATCCATCTGAGGCAAAAGCAAGCCAGCCAACAAAACAGAATCTGAGACTGAGAACCAGTTCTTGGAGAGTATGAAAGCAATGGGAGATCCTAGTAAACACTGGACCCTTATCACAACTTAACAGTTTTACTCTAGTCACAGGTTGGACTCTGCTTACCTAAGTTTGGGTCTCAGAAAGCCCAAATACAGACTTAAGGCAGCTTAAGGAGATGACTAAAGCTGAAGCATGAAGAAAAAAGGGGGAGATGATGTGAACTGCTCCTTTTTTTTTTCCCACCTATCCCACCAAAGCCTCTTCTCTACACTTGCCCTGTGGAAGAAACCCTAACTGAACAACCTAACGCAACTCCCTCTAGAAAAAGGCAATTGATCAGCAAAAAAAATTTAAAAAAATTGGCATCTGGCTTCCCTGCAGTCCATTTATTACTCTGAGCTAGGTTAAGACTTATTAACAAATTCAGCCTACCTGTCCCAAGAGACAAGTGTTCCTTCTTTGTAGCTGTCTTCAGGAGCACCGCCCTACACAATCAGTGTTTAAAAATATAAATAAAACATTATGGCCCTGAAAGGACCACTGTCAGCATTTCTATAATGAGTCAATATTACAAGGTTTATAGCAAGTCAATCTCAAACTGAAACATGATTTAACATGTTCTCATCCTGATTTTGCTTTACACATGCATAACGGTGAAATACAAGCAAAAACATACAGCTCAGTAACTGCCTGCTAAAATTTACAAGCACAGCAACAGGTATTTGGCACAGACTGAAAAGGCAAAATTGATATGCTAACAAGGAAAAGCTCAACATCTCAAGCTCCTCAGCACTTCTGCACTTTAATACTGCATAGAAATCTGGCATGTGATTCTTCCCTGTAGGAAAAATCTGTTGATATCTGAAGGTCCAGCAAAAGCATTTCAAATTCTACTAAAAATTGCTTTTGCAAGATTATGGCATGAACCCATGGGCACTTCATGCCTTTGTGTGACAAAGGCAAGGAAAAAGTAATAGTTCTCGGGGGGGTTATTGCAACTTAATTCTGCCTTTACTATAAAATGAACTGTGTAATTCAGCTATGCATAAAAGTGAGCAAAGAAAGCTTATTATCGTATACTTATAATCACATAGCACATGTTTTTCAGTATTTGGAGTCAGATATTAGCTTTTGTAAGTAGCATTACAGAGGCAAGTTTGACATCAAACACCACCACCACCACTGTAAACAGAGTATAACGGCACATTTTCTGATACTTACAGATACCCTTGAGCTGGCTCTTACTCTGGCTACAAAATCTTTTTCTTTCTCAGCAGCTTGCCTTTGGAGTCTTTGGAAATTTGTTAGTGATGTGGTGAACTCCCCCACAAGACGGTCTTTCTGTATTTTTCTTTGACGCTGTAGGAGAAAAAGTTTTACCAAGTCAAATGAGCTCAGGCTTTTTAAGGCTTTCCCATTTCCAGGCTGCTCAATCCTAAGGCATATACTCTTTTTTTTTTTTCTAAACAGGTGTAAGGGAACTCTGTCTACAAAGCCTTGCAACTGCATGGACAAACCTTCCTTCCCTCTGGGATCACATAATGCTGCACAATTTAAGGCATGTATTTAGTTTCATTTAACAGCTGGAAATGAGAAATGGGTAGGGACAAGAAAGCTTCTACCTTCCTTATTATCTGTTGATTATAAAACCTACTGTTTAAGTGGGAACTATTTTGCTGCCATGGATGCTAAAATATGCAAAGGTGACTGAATGGGGGGGGAAGGGTGCAGAAAAGAAAGAACGGGGCACTTCACATGTATTTTACATAAATGCTGGAAGTACATATTGGGCTGCATCTAGAAGTGTGTTCACATCTCCCCTTAAGTGCTTAAAAACTGGTACAAAAATACCTGCTCTAACCTTTCAGGATTTATTTTTGAAGATGTAGGGGAGGGAAGAGGAATATTGGGTACTCAGAAAAGCCTCCACCATATTTCCCTAAATGTATACATTACATCAACACTTCTTTCTAAATTTCTGAGAGGCTATAATTTGCCATTCGTCAATCTGTTATTTATACATTTCATTGAGAGGTAGCTTTGATGAAGATGCTCATGATAAAAGGAGTTAAATTAAACAGTAAAACACCTCACTGCCAACTTTTCAGCTCCAAGATAAAGAAACAGAGAAACATTAAAAAAACCCCAAACATACTTTGCCTGAACTAGAGGTTATATACCAAGACCAAGTTTTAACATCTCTATTAGAAGTTTACAACTTGACAAGATGAGCATACATGGATCGTGGCCTGCCATTTGAATTCAGTGTTTCAGGGCCATTCACTTTCCTAAAGGCTCCTTGGTAACTAGCCACAGATCAGGCAATCTGGATCCATGTTTTCTGAGATCCTGTTGCTCTTCCCTTATTTAAGTGACAGATTTAGCTGGGATAAGAAATCACAGGGTGGCAGACAGGAGTGTGCTAATGACAACAGCCACTTCACATGTTACCTCCTGCCAAGATTTTACACAGACCCAGGAAATAAGCAGTTTAAAGACTGCACAAGTTGTTTTAGGAACAGCTCTTGTCCACTCCCCTTAAGAAAGAAAAAGCTTGTGGACAAGACATAGTATATATGCTGGTCTGAGAGATGTGAACAGACCTTCTGTGCATAATCAAATTATTTGGACAGTGGGTGAGCAGGTCTGGCCACCTGCCCTGCAAGTGGTTTTGGCACACAATTCCTTGACCCTGGAAGCAGTCAGAGTTAGCATCACTGCAAGGTATTACAAAGTGCCCAGCTACCTGAAATCACAGGCGCAGTGCACTGCCTTGATTCCTATCATTTCAGTCAAACTACCTCATTCCTGATACATAAAACCAACTTTGGAACAAGTCTGGACTGCAACATAATATTCTTATGTTGTAAATGTCCCTGTCGCGCAAATGTGTTGACTAACTACACAGCGCTTTGAAAGCCTAATGAAGAGCCCAAAAATAGGCACGCAGAACTGAAGTCATTCAAATACTCTACATGAGCCAACATGATAGTCAAACAAGCCACACACTTTCGTTTTATACCTGTTCACTTGTTGCAGGCAAAGATCCAAACTCTTTAATGTATTTGTCAGTTTCTTTGGCAAGCTGGTTGGTGTATTGCTGCTTCTGCTGCCTAAAACCAAATGCAAAGATTCATTAGAGACCATTAGGTTACTTCGTTTGAATTTCACTGATTCTTAGAAAAGCAGCAGTAGTAAATGCTTCTCTAAATTGCACGAAGCCATCTTTATTCTGTTCTTCACTGTAAAGGGGTGACACCATGGATTCCAGGAGGGACAGATGCTGAAGAAGGTGTGTTCCTCAGTGTGACAGCATCATTACTCACTTTTTTTTTGAGGTTTCTTTATTTTCCTAATGTGCAGCAATAGGTTTCTAGTTATTATGAATATCTAAACATGCTTTTCACAGTCCTTTTGAGGCTATCAGTAGTTGGAAACACCTGGTCATTTCTGAGTTCAGAATAACTGTAGAAAAGACCAAGTTTTTCCTCTGTGGAAGAACATACTGTGTCTTGAATATAATTCCGATACCACAATTTATGAAAGGTCAATTCCTGATAGTTACTGGGAAGCTTATCCAAAGAGGTCTGTACTCTCCCATGGTACAATAGCTGCGAACTTAGCTGAAAACATCATTATTTACTAATAGCTTTAACCGTGCTTAAAAAAAAAAAAGCCCTGTCTTCAACTGCATTGCTGGGTTTTTTTTTTTGTCTCTTTGCTTCTGATATTATCACACACTCCTTTACCATATTTTTCATAATATTAATTTTTTTTTCTGGAGTATCTCAAATTCTTTACCTGCTTTTGCATCCTCCTCCCTGGTGTGTATAAAAAGGTTTTATCTGGAAAGCTATTTGCAAACAATCATCATCAATATTTAAAATAATCAAATAACTCTTCAGATAAATACCAGCATGAAAGGCAGGGCCAAATGTTCAGACAAGTGAAAAAGGGACAGATGAAAACTCAAGGAAGCTTACCATATCTATTACCTCCATAAAGGGACTGGAATGTGTCCTTCACAACAGTTTCTGTCCTGTTTAGTTGTGAATTTATGTCTAGATCCTGTCTGGTTATTGCATAAACTGTGTATGTTGATCTTCACCTATTCACAATCTTCAGTAGGACATCCACTGTGGATTGTACCTGGCTAATGTTATGGGCCCTGAACTCAGGCTATTATAAAGCCGTTTGGCTGTTCACACAAAATCAATGTGATGCCTTTGGTCCAATACACACCTCCTCCCACTACTCAACAGCCACAGTGTGGCATTAACCACACTGAAGACTGCCAACTTTCTCATCCACAGGGTTAGCACAACACATCGCTTACATGCATTTATGATGCTGAGATTAATGTGGTAAAGGAGTTTAATGGAAAAAAATCATACCGGTTCATTAGACTGTGCAGAGAAGTGGAGAGCAGCTGACTGTCTGCTAGTGGCTTATGAATGAAAGTCCACCTTCAGGTGACTGAACTACAGCATAGCATCTGCCTTGGAGCCTTATTTCACTTCTGCTATTTTAGTATTTCTGGTCCATGTTTATTCTATAATGTCATCCCTTACTATAGCTTTCATCACTAAAAAGACATTCCCCTCTCTCCCCCAGTATTGCATCTCACAAAAAAACCCCAATATATTCATTACTTTGTGAAACTTATACAGACAGATTCGAAAAGTTGACTGGAGTGAAGAGGTGCAGGTGTTCGTTTTTTAAACAGTGATATATATTTCTAGTCCTGCCACTTTCCCTTTGCTGACATACAGCTTAGGTTTTATAGATGTATTGATACTGCAGGCAACATCCATAGGCAAACCAGCTGACTCTACAGACTATCCAAGACTAATTTTAAAAGCACATCTCAACATTTAAATTTCAAGTATTTCTCTATACTTGCCTTTCTCAGTGAGATCAAGCAGTCTGCCTAACAAAAAAAACACCTCATCACCTACCAGGAGATTGTTTACAATGCAATGAAATTAAATGTTTTCATGTGAAGTACTCACAACTGTTGCCTCAACTCAGGCGTGTCTTGTGGTGTTCCAAGCTGATGTAGTATTCTTTGTATTTCGGCAGCTGTTTGTGAAGAGGAAGAGAAATTTTAATGGGGCACAGACAATTCCCACTTCATTTTATGCATTTTTGCTTGACAATTCTAAAGCCATAAAAGTTGACAGAAACTGACACTCAAGACTTTTTCAACCTAGTACAAAGACTCCACTTAAGAAGTCCCAGAACAACTCGTGAATCATTTTTACCAAGTTAAAGACAAAGCCCAGGGTTTCTTATAAAGGATGAGAATGTATTCAAGTGTCTAGGTATAAACAGGCAATTTAACGATCAGTTAATAGTTTCACTATAATAAGTATAAATCAGGCCTTTTAATATTAATTTTTAAAATAAGCAGCACAATTCTTTTTCTGGTTTAATCATATTTTATGCATGTCGTTTTGGAAAGCCATATGAACGACCACCATGACATGATCATGCACAAATATTTCAGAACCAGCGCATTAATGAAGAGACAGCAAAGCAGCATTCATGGGCTTACAGTACATTAAAAAAAAAAAAAAGTCAGGTGTCTAGGTTTAAATTGTAATTTTGAGATCCTTACATTTTTAGATGTGGGATACAAATCACCAGTGCTTTTTAAATGTATTTCAAAAAATATATTAGTTTTGAACTGCAAAAAGTGGCACATTATCTGAGCCTTATTTTCAGCTTAATATATTTTCCTGTCACATGAGAAAGCAAGGGGAAAAATGGACAGACACTTCAAGGATGTGCAGTTTACCACACTGCAAAACTAATACCCTTGGCATGCTTTATCTCAGCTAAACGCCCTCACATCTTCTAAAATGGAAGAATACATATGTAACATAACTTATTTTTGCTTGACCTCAGCTAGGAATAGACTTGCCTTCCGTGTATTTCTGTGGCCCTCCCCAGACAGACTGGTGTACCACACAGTCAGTAGAAAATATGACTGCATGATAGTACGTGGGATTCTCACTTTACTAACACACTATCTTTTTTTTCTCTAAATACAGTTAAAATCGCAGTAAAAGGCATCTCTAAGTAATGAAGAAAACCATAAAAAAAAAGAGAGAGTATTTTTCCATATACCATGAAAGAGATCTGTAACAGACAGAACTTCAGTTACAAGAAGAAAGTTACCTGTGACTTATGTTAGGCAGTTAGATAAAACTGGAATTCCTAAGAAAATTTTTAGTAATAATATTAATTCTAATCTTTGTAACAAGTCTCCAATGAACTAGATGACATTGGATTTCCTACACTGCTTTATATAACGTCACAATGTCGACGACTGCTATAGTCAATGCCTCCTGTGCACACCCAGGTAATAAAGATACCAAAAAAAGAGGAAAGTTGGTACCTAAGTTTTGCATGAGGTAAAAATCAAATATTCCAAGACAGAAGTCTTTGGGGGAATTGAGTGGACATAAGCTACTTAAAGAGTTACTGAGGGGAACAGCACTGCAAGACGGGTATCATGCAGCTTGTATTTTAATTGAGCTAAAAAGTAGCAAAACATAAGTGAAAATTCTTGCAGCCAAGCCCGCCTGGTGAAGGTCTCCTACCTGCCGGAGCCGGGGCACTGCCTGGCACGCTGTGCTTCTCCTGGGCAGCTGAAGCTGGTCACACGTACTGATAAATACCGACTTCGGGTAACTAAGCCTTCTTTTTATGTTCAGTATAATGCATTGTTTTAAAACAAACAAACAAAAAGGTAACTGGCCAGCGTTATCTTCAACAGTGTGAAGTTTTAGTATCTATAAAACTGAACACAAATTATCCTGTATTTGTTCGAAAGCACTCTCCCTTCTGATTCAAGAGCCAAGGTGCTCAGTTACTCTGTATGTGTTTTTACAGGTAAAAGAAAAAAAAACCAAACCAAAACAAACTGCAAACACTCTGTTAACAGCTGTTTTGCAGACAGAAAAAATATCGGTGTGTCCTACCGCCACCTAGAGATGCATTATTTAACTGCAAATAAAGAAAATAGAGGTTTCTGTTTTAAATAAAGGCTCTCACTCGAGAAATTCTCTGAAACAAAGCCTATACTTAAAATATTTGCATTCCAAGTTAATGAGATATTTATCCTACTTCTAAAACTGAACACAAGTAGACAATTAAGGGGAAATTAAAAGCCAGCACCGCGTAGCTGCTCAGCTATGCAATTCCAGGCAGAGGGAAATTCATCCCAGAGCAGGTCTTGTGATTGAAAAATTCAGGACAAAATTAAAACGCATTTTGCCAAGAAGTCTGAAAGTTTGCATCAAAATAGCAAAGTGCTAACAGGCTTTCAAGTCTCAAGGGTAAAAATGAAATAAATTAAAGAAAAAAAAACAAGGACAGAACTGACATCAATTCTTCTAGGCTTCCTGTAATCTAGCATTTTCCACCTTAACCTTTCACAATAAGGATATTATTCAGAAAAAAAAAAGCATTTGTCTATTCAATTTTTTGTTCATATGATGTATATGCACTGAAAAGCAAAACATTGCTTCTTCAAGTAAGCAAACAGAAAAAAGGCGGCGCAGTAAATTTTGGCCAACAGTCTTCAGAGCACCACAACTGAAGCCGTCTTCATAAAAAAGCCAAAGCAAGTTGGTAGGACCAGTATAACACAGAAAGCAGAGAAGCTGACCTTCCTGATATCTTGATTTACAGCACATACCTGCAGGTTGATGAGTTAAAGAAATCCATCCTTCGTACTCCTTCATATTAATACAAACATGCTGGAATGTATACAGGCTAAAAAATATATTTCTTTACAGTCTTATAATTCTTTTGGTTTGGCTTAGTTTTTGACAGATTTCTTACTGTGGCTACTACTCATTCAGACATTTGATATAATATTACACATATAACCACAAAACCAACTATACCACAGACATTTGTCCAGACTCATGAACTCATACACCTTTATTGGTAAAAACAAAATTTAAAATAGGCTTTAAGGCATTACCACCTGGATCACAGAGGTAAAGTGTCTTGTTCCCTTACATGTACACACAGAGATCTTATAGAATTTGATTAAAAGCAAGAACTGGCTTCGAAACTTCTTGGATATCAATATCCCTTCCCTTCCTCAAGGGTCAAGCAGAGTAGCCTTAGCCTCTCCTCCTGAAGGTTAGACGGTAGAAATACCTCTGCTGGCTCCTTCCACTGGCCCATTTGGGAAGCAAGCGGGGAGAGGGTCTTGACACTGAAGAGGGACAGCAAAACTGCTGGAAACCTGGGATCACTTTTCATAAAACTTTTCAGGCCCCTAAGCTCCTGGCTTCATTGCTGGTGGTGGTATTTATAATGGTACTGCCTCCCTCGTTTAACCAGCTTTTTACCCCTGTGCAGGGAGTTCAGGCTGGCCCATCAAGTCACCTGGCAGCTTCTTTGATGCCTCTCAATCCATCAGTAATGTTCAAGTTTCCCAGAAAGCCAAACACTTAGGCCCAACTCACAAAGTCCTAGCTCTGCACTGTAAACACACCGTAACAGTCAGGGACCAAAGATCAGAGCACAGTTTTGACAGGTTCCTAGGTTCACAGAATCACAGAATCACAGAATGTTAGGGATTGGAAGGGACCTCGAAAGATCATCTAGTCCAATCCCCCTGCCGGGACAGGATTGCCTAGACCATATCACAACGGAACGCGTCCAGGCGGGTTTGAATGTCTCCAGAGAAGGAGACTCCACAACCTCTGGCAGCCTGTTCCAGTGTTCGGTCACCCTCACCGTAAAGAAGTTTTTCCTCATATTTATGTGGAACCTCCTGTGTTCCAGCTTGTCACCCATTGCCCCTTGTCCTGTCAAGGGATGTTCACTGAGAGAGCCTGACTCCATCCTCCATGACACTTGCCCTTTACATATTTAGAAACATTAATGAGGTCACCCCTCAGTCTCCTCTTCTCTAAGCTAAAGAGACCCAGCTGCCTCAGCCTCTCCTCATAAGGGAGATGTTCCACCCCCTTAATCATCTTCGTGGCTCTGCGCTGGACTCTCTCTAGCAGTTCCCTGTCCTCTTGAACTGAGGGGGCCCAGAACTGGACACAATATTCCAGATGCGCCTCTACCAGGGCAGAGTAGAGGGGGAGGAGAACCTCTCTTGACCTGCTAACCATGCCCCTGCTAACATAAAGGTACCTCACCTTTACGGTTTTCCTTTCCCCACTTCCCGATTCTTCCAGCTTCCCAAGGAGCTCTGAAAGACAGGAGTACTATGACTACCAGAGGTCCCTCCTGTCTTTCTGTGCATTAACAATCCTGTAACAGAGCCTGACTAGATCTCATGCATGATTCTAACACATTTCAGTGCAAAGTCTGACACTTTAGCTCAGGTTCCTTGGGTACATACAGCTAGCTGCTGGACTTTGCTCAGGAGCTGCAGAAGGGCACACACCATGTGCGCGCAGGCGTTCTTCACCAAAGTCACTGGGATATGGCAACAGCCTCCGTCAGAGGTGCGCTAACTCCTGCAGCCACTTCTGCACAGAAGATCAAGGTAGATGTTTGCATATAATGAAGATCAACAGCTCTTTCGGGGCTCATACTGCAGCCCTGAAGGAGCAGCACCTTGCCAGCTGTGGGCTTGCAATGAGCCACCACAGAAGGCAAGTCCTCCCTGGGAACTGGGCAGCTCAGGAAGCAGGGTGCACAATGCCATGCAAGCAAAATGCATTTTCTCCAAGCAACTGCTGTCTCGCATGCAAAAGAAAAGAATCTCACTTTTTCTACCTGAAAATTAGTCTTATATTAGAAAGAAGCAACACTGTATTTGTAAGAAGACTTTTCACTTGTCTTTGCGGCATTCCTGATCTAGATCTCATAATACATAACTATTAGCTGATGAAAGCTACTCGGCTACTCTCAGACTAGTCACATGCTCAGGAACAGGTCAGACACAGTTAATGATGAGCCAGAGAAACAAAGAAGACCTAACCTGAATTCCTACAGAGAAAAGTATTTAAGAGTCAGCTCATGTTTACTTTTACTAAGCCAAACAGTGGTTCCATTTCTAGTCAGTGGAAGCTCTCCCTCTAGTTCGGGAACAACAGCAGAAAAAAAAAGGTCATAGAAAAAAACAGTAATACTGTCTCACATAAAAGGCCTCCTTTTCTCTACATGAGTTACAGAAGTAGTGAGATTTACGGTGGAAATTAAATTTTTTTAACAGGTAGGAGTATTTGAGAAACATGTTCCTGCCAGATCTGCAAGACATACTATTTTTTTCATAGATAAAAACATATTTCACATATTGGATCACACACTATCCTTGCTGAACAGCTGGCTTTTAGCTGGCTGGGAAAGAAGAAAGTTTCATCTCCTTTCTCCTCATCTTCCCTTGTTTTTCATCCATCTCTGCAAATCTGTTCCGTTACCACAAGTAAATCCATGTTGACATAACTGCTGGTTCTGCTCCTTGAACATGAAAATGTTTAAGATCACACAGGAAGTTTCAAACTTAAAATAAAGACACAAATAAATAAATTAATACAATGAAGACCAAAACTTAAACAACTTCTTGCCTCTAAGAACACAGGAGCAAAGTTATCCCCAACTGAAAATTAGTTATCACTGTCCAGGCTGTAACACCATAGTACTGTTGCAGAAGGTAAAAAGAAAAACAACAAACCCTTGAGTTAAATCCTAATGTTGGAAAGGCAAAGAAATAATTAAGAGGAAGGAAATGAAGAGTAGACTGTTGGTCACCCACCTTCTCTGACAGGGCTAAGAAGCGTCCAGGCACCACATTCATCCCTAGCACGAGACAAGGGAAACTGAGCATGGTCTTTCTTCGGAACATTTACCAGTAACTCTTGCTATAGGAAAGAAACTTTCCCAGGTTACCTACAATCAGCTGCCTTCCCATCTCAACCTTCATTCTATTTAACATTTGGAAAACCAAACTTTAAACCCTCAAGTGGCCATGACCAAGCTTGTTACAGCTTTACAGCTGGACAGTGGGGTGAATCAACACACAACCCAAAGAGTCCTAAAAAGAAGGCCACAACATAGAAGCAATTGCGGGAAAATTGGGGGGAAAAAAATATGTTAATGAGTGTCTGCTTATTACCCCTTTGCAACCCGGAACCTTACTTCTTACTTGGATCACACAAGAGTGCATTATAGCCACGCAGCAGCAGTTTCCTTCAGTGCTACAACCCAAGCCAGACCCACCACATCATTGCCCAATTTCATAAAGCTGTAGTCTAACGCTTCCACAGGAAATCCGGCACCCATTGGGTGTGCTTGGAAAAAACACCGGCAGCAACAGGAGCAACAAACACAGAGGCATTGCACTGCAGAGGACAAGAACCTGACAAGCAGGCAGGGCAGGTACAATGAAACCTGCCTTACAGAGCAGCAAGGCTTGGGACCTGTCACAGGGAGAAGGAGCAGAGCACTGTTCCAACTTGCAACTACAGCTGCTCCTGAATATTAACTGTAATGGTGAGGGTCCCCCTCACGCCACCGTCTTTTACTTAAAAGGGGACAGATAGGGTTTTAGTCATTGCCTAAGGTTCACAGGACTAAAACTAACAATGGTGATTTAAAGCCATTGATCTTCAGTCATTTTGCTAGTTTCCTGGGCCCAAGCAGAGTAAACAGACAGAATCAGCAAAGCATGCCTTTGTGTGCACCAAATGCAGAGTCTGCTCCACGTGAGGCTCAGGCTCAGCTATGGCTTCATATGGCAAATAAGCAGTGTATACAACACCAGCACAGCCACCATTCAGAAATGCTTCGTCAAAGACCTCACATATGCTGCCACCGGCTGGGTAACTATGAAGAAATTTCCTACTTGTTTGCAGCTGAACAAGTGAGTCAACAAACAGCACATCCAGTTACAGATTAAGTTGTGTGGAATCTAATAAACTTCACAGTCACTTCAGAGCAGGTTACTGGAATAGAAGAATTACTTGTAAAATTTACACCAGTTCAAACTGCTTTTGCCTGGGACAACAGGCTTCCTCAATTTATTCAAATCCAATTCAATGTGTTTTCCTTCTCTTTGTCTGAAAGTACTTGACTAAAGGTGGACAGACGTTGCAGAAAACATTCCTGGATCAATCTTTTATAAAAGCTGTGACACATGGCAACCTAATGTAGTTGCAATAAATCCAGCAGATTGGAGTTTTCTGTATAAGTACCTCTTTAAAGCTACTAGTGTAGTTCACACTCACTAAAAATTTTAAATAAATTACAACACTGCTGTGCTGCACACCTTGCTATCCCTACTTTAACCAAGAGTGACGACAGTTCACTAGAGGAATCAAATCCAGGACACTAGTCAAAAGACCCCAACTTAGTAAAAATCAGCCCCATGCCCAAAAGCTCACCTAATTGGAATTAAGTATCTAAAAAAATTCAGCAATATGGTTTAAAGTGATTTTCTTTATTCTGTCTAAACTCAGTGTATAACACTGATTATTCTAAAACAGGATAATACATTGGCACAGAGAAACAGTAACTGAAGTATGTATGGGAAAGAAAAAATAAAATGAGGATGGGGACGAAGATTGTTCTCAGAGCTCTAAGGACTAAAGACTCAGTAAGTACGTAAGAGTGGGAGAACACCAAGTCTTCTACCCTTTCCTGCTGGATTTTATTAAAGCTTCTAGCATTTCTAAACAGAATCACGTCCCCGGGTGATCAGGAACATCAGTAACATCTGGAGTTCAGGACCTGCCTTCATTTTTTTCAGTGCAGCTGTCATTATTTCATGCTAGTGTACTACCATTTATAATGGTCTTCCAAGGACACTGGGAAGTGGGACTGAAGTAGTAGTGCCTGTTCTTCCAATGCGGGCGTAGAGCCACACTAATACACATTAAGTGCACAATAACTTATCGTGTGATCAATTATTACAGCTCAGCCAAGGGGAAGTCATTAAATCAAGTTGTAATCACTTTATACTTTATATTTTATATCCTAAAAACGTCCCTGGTAACTCCCTGAACCCCAAAGTTCGAATGTTTCACTAAAGAATACCAGTAGCTTATTAAGTTATGAAAATTATGCATGTTTCTGCAGTAAACAGTAGTTGCACAAACACGTAACCTAACCCACCTACATGAAGAAAGCTTGTTTTTTTAAGAGGTCAGGTCATTAACACAGGAAGATAACAGAGGAGCTAACATGGAAGCTAAGACATGCAACACATCACAGACTGGTCAACACAGGCAAGTAGCTGTCACTCCGGGGGTCACTCGCAATCTACGACTGACCTGGGTTTATTCTGAGCCCTAACTGGAGTGCAGCCTCCTGCACAGCAGTTTTATAGGAGATCTGATAGAGGGTTCTCTGGATAATCAAGCTGCCATGTAACCTCCTCTTCTCCTGTCCGCAAGGAGGAAAATCCAACAGAATTGAACTGGAATAGGTATTTTAAGTACCTTAGAGAGGCTCTGAAATGTAGCTCTCTAGAGATAGGAAGGAGCCTGGCCACATCCCTTCCCCTCTCTGCTGCAAATGCAGGCTGGTTTGCAAAAGTTATCTTGTCTAAGTGAGTCCATTTATACTTGCTCCATCAGCAAAAGCAACAGTTGCAGACAAATCGTGGATGTCTTCACTATTCACCTTGGTATTTATAAATTGCACAGTGGTTTTACAACTGCTATTTAAACCACTTCCAAACTAAGATGGCTTTATTTACAGAGCTCTTCCGTCCCCGCCGTCCCCAGACTAGTTAACTAGGGCAGAGCAAAACAGTGTAGGACAAAGAAAATTCTGCCTTTTCTGCACACACTAACACAAAAGGCACTCTGGGGTGTACATGGAAGACCCATTTTTCACTCTATTCTGCTGCTAGCATAAATAAACCCCCGTCCCTCTTGTTCAATGTCATCCACACAAGACAGTTTCATATGTCATTTCCCACAGAACCAAAATATTTTTAATAAACAAAACACAGGAAAATATTAACAAAACTCTCCAAATTAATAAACAAATCTGTGAGGCATACTACCTTAAATATATGTGCTCCGTTACATAGAAAAAAGCCTTTAGGAACAGCACGCAAATAATTCATGCTTGAAGTTTTCAGAAATAGTTTATTTCTAAGAGAACTATGAGGTTCATGACTTCACCTCATTGCAGAAAGACAGGCATTCAGAAAGACCCAAAATACCTGAATTCCTCCTCCTATTATCCTTCATATTCAGATTATGACTTGGATATAGCAGATTCAAGTTCAATTCCTCAGCCTTGGAAAAGCCCACAAAATGGAACATGGAGGACCATAATGAGTGCTTAAATCCCCTAAATAACCAGCCTTTTCCAGGTTTTACTGAAACTTCATCCTAAATCCAAGAAACCTTCCTGGACAACAGCAACAATAATAAAAAAAAAAGATTGTTCCAATTAGTATCTTCCCACAAAGGTAAATTCTGGTTAACAGCAGCTAATTGGAAATTTCTGACAATATAGTCATTAAAAGTCTCAACAAGTTCTACTTTAAGCCTATTTGCTTTAAAACCACACCTGTACAAAACCACGCTTTAAATATAGACAAAACAGAATTTTGTTTTCATGCAGGCTCTGATTTCAACACCTCAGTGATTTCATTTACTTTTCACTTGCCCACCTGTATCCTTCTTTAGCTAAAGTATAATCATGCAAATCTGTTGGTGTTACAAACATAGTGGCAGACAGTTTTTCATGAACGTTTCAGACTGTTCTGGCTGAATGTTTTAGCTACCTACTGGGCTTAAACCATGACAAAAAGGCATATATCAGAACTCTAATATTCTTCAGGGTTTAATCTATGTTTATGATTTTCTAGAGTTTACATAAGTGAAAGGGAAAGTTATATGATGGATGTAATTCAAATCCCATTTTAACAACGTCAGTGGAAATACCAGCTTACAGAAAACTTGGGATGCAACAGAAATCGGACAAACTTGCTGTCCACAGGAGAGGGTATCACATGACAGAGGGATCTCTTGCTGGATGAATTTGACCTTCTGGGAATATGCTCTATATGAATTGATGTTTGTGCTACCTTAATGAACAGAAAAAGTCAGCAGAAAGCAGGAGTCCCATATCAGAAAGAATCTCCCAAAGCCAGGCAGACTCCCTCTAGCCATATGTGGATTGTGGCTACTGAATTTTATTTTATTTTTATTGTCTTGCAGTATGCAGATCATATGTTTCTCCAGCTGGGCTGATTTTCAGTGTGCATGAACAAATACTCTATCACTGACCTTGCCAACACTGAGCAAGGATAGATTATGCCATTCTTACTGACTTTTGCAACTATCTACGCATAAAATCCTGCCACGGACCTTTATAAACTGGAGGAGTGGGGAAGGGAGAGGTAGGGAGGGAATATGAATGCCTCACTTCAGTTAAGCGTAGGCTCTGTAACTGTTTGATTGCAGTTTGCAAACCAGAAATTCTCCAAAACTCAAACACTGAGTGTACTTCATCAACACCAGGCTTTGTTCTGTGTTCCCAAGCAAAAGGCAGCATCTAACCACTTCTAAACCAACAGCTCCCAAAATCCAGCTTAAGATGCCAGTGGAGACATGATAGTTATCTATCTAGCCTGTATCATTCTTGCCTTTCTTAGGGGATTGCACTGAGTGACATATTCGGTAGCTACAAAGAAAATATTAGGAGCAAAGCAAAACAAAGGCATACAAGTCTGCTTCCTCAAGGACCTACACATGGGAGAGAGACTTGAGAAGTATTGGGGGGGGGGGGGGGGCAGAACCACAGCTGGTTACTTCTTCTTGCACAGTTCCTGTCAGAGACACAAGTCAAATCTTTCCATCTGAGTAGAAAAGGCCCCTACTCCTCTAACCATATCCTTCCTACTCTTACAACTGTGGAATTATCCCTGTAGATGAATGCAACTCCCACTCTGCTCCCTCTTTGGAACATCTTTTTAAACAAAATGCTTTCCTTCTTTTTGAGAAGATCACACAGAGAACCAATTTGTTAAAATGCAGAAAACTTGTCAGATTTCAAAGAACTGCTCCCCCTCATCTTCACAGTTGTAAGAAGTACAACTGTTAAAATAAACATATTTTAAAGCTTTTAAATTAGGCTTTTTGTTTGTTTTACTTATTCTTTCATCTTCCCTTTTGTTGAAAGATCTGATTTCCTCTCGCACAATTCGCTACGTGCCCTTCAAGAAGATGAGGAGGAAAAAAAAAAAAAGAGAAAAAAAAAATCACAATACGGACTCAATGCTCTCATCCTACTAGGCATAACCCTATTATGGTAAATGAACATGCCCCGTAGAAATACAGATTTCTAAGTAGGCAGGACTTGTTTTGTTACAAAGAAATATTTTTTGCTAGCTCATCTTGTTTCTGTGCATCACACTCATTCCTCGTCTATCCAGTTACTGCAAATGAGCGACCGACAGGCAATATTTCAAGGAAATATTGAAGGACGGCATTGAGATTCCTCTCAAGTTAATAGCAGCTGCCATTAAGCTGCCACGTAAGTGAGAGTGCAACCTATGAAACCCAGCTCTGGAACTACTGCTCCTTCAGTAAACACTGATTAGAACACCTTGATAATAGGTTCTCCATCTGCAAAGCCCAGACAGGTTGGAGCTCTACACCCTGCGTCATTCCTTGTATTCTGTTCTCCATATTCCTGTTCTTCATATTCAGAAAGTTAGGGACAAACCTCAACGACCTTTAAATTCGTATTTCAAAAGTCCAACACAATGTGTGTCATCTAGATTTTATAATCAGATATAAGATAGGCCTGGAATGAGAATTACAGTTACTTTGGACCAGATTCCAGACAGACAGACTTTCCAACCTTAATCATAAGGTGTGTTCTCGTAACACAGAAATTTAGCAGCTGCCTAAGACTAAGAGGTGCCAAAGCTCATGATACACTTCTTTGGTTTTATTATTTAAGTCTGAAGTTTCCCTTGCTGTTTGCAGATCTGCTTGTCACCACTGTTAACACAGACCCGAAACCAAACCAGCGAGACAGGGCTCGTAGGCATGGCTGACCTCACCGCGGTTCAGCACACAACACTGCAGCTCATTCAAGCACATGTGATTCAGGCTCCCCAGGTTTTACAGCACTGCTCAAGTCACATGGATTCTCTAAAAACCCTAGGAGTGGGTCTGAGAGCCTAACTCTCCCTCTCCTGCCTGAGGCCTGCCACTCTATATCAGATGTCAAGAGCAGCCTTGAGTTTTGCTATTCCAGCTGCTCAGTGGAACAGTTTTAACAAAAGGCACGCAGAAACGTTCCATAGACTAGTTCCCTAAATCTCAGCTTGGAGATGCTGCTGATAAGCAAATCATGAGTTTCAGGCTGAGGAAAGTGGACTCCATTCCCTAGATGTTGCTAAGTGATGTTATAATCACTTATTTCTGCAGAAACGCTGAAAACGCAAAACAGAGCATGGATACTTGTTTAAAGAACAGCTGAATGAACCTTCTTTTTGCAGAACGCTCTGGGGTTTGGGACACCAAACACGTACTGGTGCCCTCCCAGCTTAAGTTGCCAAGTGAGCTCAGTGTAGACAGCCCTGTATGCTGCTTCCCATTAGCTAGCTCAATTATATCTTCAAGGTCTTAAAAATGACCCACCAATGCCCTCTCCTCCAAAGAAACTCAAACAGCCCACTACAGATAGCATTTACTGTAGTAGTTCACCAGCAGTTCAGGTAAGGCAAAAGGAATTTACAAGTCTTAACACATCTTCAACATAACAATCAACTGCATGATTGGATCAACAGATCAATAAACTCTGCTCTTTAAGGGTGCTAAGCTAACCCAGCTGTTACCTGACACAAATACAAGTCCTCTCCATTACCACGGAACAACCCAAACCGAAAGGAATACTATCTTGCAACTGACTTAATTATTGAAGTGGTGTGCTAAACCAGCACAGAGATGAGCTTTGCTTGTCAATCAGTAACAGGGGCTACATGAACTAGGAAAGAAGGGAGGTAGGGGTCACACATATTAATACCACAGCAGCATCATGTGGATGCATTATGCAATGTGAGGTATTTAATATATGTATTTTATCTTGTATATCTATGGCATATTAAAACCAGTTAATCAAGAGAACCAGATCAAAATTTATTACTTGGAGGGGTGTGGTGTGTAATAATTCAACCTTGAAGAAATGTTACAGTAAAGATTGTTGTTCCGACCAATGCTGCTTCCTATAAAAGTCTGGTGTATTATGAAATCTCAGCAGCACAGTGTTGTCTAATTCAGGAAGTTCTTCTGTATTTCTCCCACAAGTTAAAGGGCCAGCTTCTAGCTGGAAGAGACAGCTTCCTTTCAACTAATCTGTATCTCATCTATATCTCTGTAGTAGTATTCACAGTTTGCTTGCATGTTAGCAGAACTGTGAATTAGTTGTAAGGGACCTCCTGAAATGGTTTGGTAATCTGAAACGAAACTCTCATACTCTTATCAATCTTACTCTGAAAACCAGAGTATCTACACAACTCCAGGTTAACCAAGAAGATTTCAAACGTGTTGACACATTTCACAAATGCTAGGCATTTTGGACAGAAGTGCAAAATCAAGTCAACTGCTTAGAAGGAAAAGTATGGATTTAGGTCAAGATTCCTGTTTCTCTACTTAACTGACCAGAATTCATTTGAAGTTTTAATAAAAAAATACCCATTTCTGCATGCACACTACATCCTGCACAACACTGAAAACATGCATGCCAAAACCTAGCCATACGCTGTTCATGGCTAGCTCCCTTCTGGTGAACAGGATGCTTTGCATAATTTGTGAGATCAAGTTTATTTGCTTTATATATGCACACACATGTTAAAATATAATTGAAAATGGAGGGAAAGGAAAATAGAGGGAAAGGAAAAAGGACTGAAAACCTCAGCAGCCTAACTTACCTCTAACTTGAACACCCCAGTTAGGTGGCTAAAAAAATTAGGTGGCATGAATCTAAGCACAAGTATACTAAAACTTGCACAATCTTATTTACATACCTAATATGTACGTCCAAGGACAAGCTGCAAGGCCACAGCTTCTGTCCCTGCTAAACAATTCAAGCTCAAGCAAACATTTGATGCAATCCTTGCTCAGCAAACATCTCAACCTACCATCTTAAGGTGCCACATAACTGGCCAGGACAAAACTGGCTTATTACCAGCAGCCATCTTACCAATTATTTATTAATTTGGTGAATAAAGAGTGACACTATACAGGACAGATCACACTTAACCATACATACGAAGGATTGGATCTGCTGTGTGGGGTGCCACAAACCTGTCAAATGAGCAGGTGAAGTCAAAGACTGAATTCCCATGAATGAATCTGAGAAACTAAGCTGGAATGGCGGGCACCACCATTATTAAAGTTTTATACAAAATATGCATAAATGCAACTTACAGCATTGCGTGATCTTCTGGATGTTAGAAGTTATGCGTTGGGCTAGTTGATTAGGATCCCCAAAACTTGCACCGTATGACATGGCTGAGTAGATTCGCTGTCAAGATCATCCACGATGGGAACAATTCAGACAGTCTCCACCTATTAAGGACACCTACCCTGCTCCCCCCAGAAAACACAGTTATGTCTTGGTCATTGGTTTACAAAGGTCTCATCATCTGAAAAAAAAGAATACATAGGAAAGATTAAGATAACTCCATATACCAATATTTACCCTCTCCAAAAACACAGTACTTCAAAGATGGAATTTAAGGGAATGTTTTCTTTAAAAAGTATTAAATAATAATATGACATCCTTTTTGAATTTCCTACAATAACTCTTACTATTAAGATTGTTAGTAATACACAGGGCTTAAGTTCTGCAATTACTCCACAGTAGCTACATCAGAGAAACTCCATTCTTTGTCAAACTTCTTACATATTTTCCCCACTGTAAGCAAAGAAAAAGTATGCATTTTCATTTGTTGCCATTCCAGAAAAAAAGCTGTATGTTTCATCTGTCAATGTCAAATCTTCTGATGAATTATGTCCCAAACCATATGGAAATATGGTTATTTCCATACTGTGAATCATCCATCCCACCAATACAACCTAGCATATATAAACCACTGCAAAAAAGACCAGCAGATATCACATAAGATATCAGAATGAAGGAGGCACCCAATTCACTCTAAACACCAATCATTTGTATGAACTTATTTTAGTTGTAATCCAGTTTCACTGGAATTCTACAAATTGCCACCTTATCCTGTTTCTGCTGTTGTGTTTCTCCGTGAACTCATTTTCAACAACTTGGGTATACAAATGCATTTTTAAAGGGTTTCTTGCACCCAGAACTATCATATCTTATCTAAAAAGGTCAAAAATCCTGACAACCAAATACTCACAAATACACTTGCCCTAAAAGCACACATATACAACCATGCAGCATGTAACTACGAGAGATGTCTTAGCCTGCTTTCCATCCATACAGTCCAAATTTCAGCACAAGCTCAAAGATAATCTAAATCTAAATCAACAAGACATAGCTTAGGATACACATGCAATCAAACTGCAATTTATCTGTTCTGCAGTGTGAATGCAGATTAATCAAGCATATGCACATCCAACATAATCCCACAATTTCTTCCAGGCTGTACTTAGTCTTAACTTTATCCTTTCCACTCTCTTACACATCACCTTCATGGGTTCAACATTTTAACCTCATCAGCTCCCCGCACTTCCACTGTTCAACCCAAACCACGTGCCTTCCAGACAACATCCTCTTCTCCTAGCCTGTCAGCTTCTGGTTAACAGCCACTGCTAAAACTCAGTTTCAGGGAGAGAGAGAAAGCACATTTAAATGTTTAAACAGAAAAGAAGGAAATGAAAAGGCCAACTGACTTGTCAAGTGTGATACCGGCTATGCTGCAGTTTGCAAACTCTAGTCCTTATGAACTTTAAAAAAAAAACAAAAAACAAAACAATTAACAGACCTTGTTGCCAAATTTTTTTTTTCACCTTCGGAAATGCCTGTAGTAATACAGCACAGCAACACCCTGGTTGTTTCAAAACATGACTGTTTTCCTATCTCTAGTGAAGCTACCAAGACATTGCACTGGTCAGATCCATCCCACCAGATCCCATCAGGAATACAACTACAGAGCTCAGGCTCATCCCTGCTGCCCTGCAGGTTACATTACCTGTGCCGGATGAACAAGATGCTGCTGCCGTGAAGACAAACCCTGCACAATTTTGAAATCGCTGCTGCACCAGGGTCCCAAACTCTGCTTGGAGTCTTCAGGCCCTTAAGTATTCCCTAGTAATGAACAACCTGATTGCAGATGAGGCGACAGGGAGCGTATTTGTACTCTTCTATGTACTTGCTGCACAATTGCCCGTGAGTCATGCTAGCTCTCTGCGGTATTGTTTCCTGTCTTTGTCTGTACCACATGCAGATTCCAGTTATTTTGGGTCACAGACTAAAGTCTGAAGTCAGCCAGCCAGCCAGCCTAAATCCCACTTATCTGGTCCCAGACTGGCATAACAACCCTTGATCTTTTTGGAAACTCTAGGCAATATTGCATTGAATTTGTATTGTAAGACCAAACCCATGCAAACTTTATAGCAAATAAACAGCTCTATGCCTTGGTGTATTGACTAAGTAAGGAAATTCTATCAATTTAGCGGAAAATACGATCATAGGCATAAAATCCAAAGAAACAATCTGAAATAAATTAGTTTGAAAAAGAAGACTTCTCAGGACTGTTGACATTGTTCCTTTTAAAAGTTGTGACTATTTCTAGATATGTTAGTAGCATGCTAACTACAACACTAGCACTGGCTGAAAATACTTTTTGCTTAAATATTATATTTCATGTTTAACTTTTAACATTAAAATGCAGCTGCTTAGGAGAAGAGACAGCAAGAGACCAAACTACCTTGTGTAGAGAGGCTACAGAACTAATTGAAATAGTCCTTCTCAATTGTTTTTTTTCTCCCTTCATATTTGTATTCAGCAGACAGCTGCCTGTAACACTGTTCTCAGCAACAGCTTTACAATCAAGAGATATACACAGAATATTTCATCCCAGTCTTCACAAAAGCAGTGATTGACTTTCTCTTTTTGTCTTGAAAATTTTTACAGCTAACTGTAAGTATCTTTAAAGAAGTTACACTGCACTATATTGACAAATTTACAGATTGTACAATACATAAGACTTTGAGCTTTTGAGCTTTCTAGCTACATAGTTGGGCAGCCAAACACAACACATAACGAGTGGATATTCAGATGACAGATTGCAAGTCCACAGGATATAGTTTAGCTTTTCATCTGCACACATAGATCTCCCTAACTGTTGATACAATTCTTTGTATCAACACACATACATTAATTGAGTAAACTTGTAGGATAGCAGTGTAAATCCACAGCTGGTTTACTCCATAAAAATTCTTCCGCTAGCAATGCTGTTACCGAGCATGTTAATAACAGGTTGGTGACAGGGTAAGCTATTGGTCTGGGAAACAGACAGAGACGTAAGGAGTCAGCTATCAGCTCTCATCACTTCCCAGTCTTCACCACAAACTCTCCAAGTCAAGAAAAAACAAACGGAACAGCCCAAAGAGAAGGAAAATTTTGTGTTTGTTTATTATCATCTTTTAAACAGGAAGTGTGAACTTCTTCCTCATTCTAGTTGTGAATGCAACACAAGCATCTGAACCAAACACCTCACCTCCACTCGCACACCCTTTGCTCGCTAGCACTGAGTTACTCGAACTCCTCTGAAAACACAGATAGCTGAGCCCTCGGGAAGTCAACAGGAGTTTTGCTAATGGCTTTGACAACATCAGGATTTCGACCACCAGGAAACAAACCAGATGTGCGCACCAAGCATTTCCTTCCATACCAAGGTGACAGGAGCATTCATCAAGACTCTGAATTTCCATAGAAATTACCCCTTTTCATTTCCACAACATTAATTACTCTGCCATGATGTATTTTGATATTACTGCCTGCACAACTTTTTAAATGGGAAAGTTAATAACCTGCTGCAGTTGAGGGAAGTACACTTTGCATTCAAACTGGAACACAGCTGCATCTGTGCTAGTCTTCAGTTCCTCTGAAAGTTTCAGTCAGGTGTAGGCTTCTGATTGTAGCTTTTATCTTCCACTCACCACCTCTGTCTTTGAATGGGAATATACCCAGTGGCAACTCAGCTTGTCAAGCTACCGAAGAAAATCTGAAGAACTGAGTCTAGTGGCACAAATGAAATAATCAGAACACTTCATCAACACTCACTGAAGCAATACCTCTCTGTACATATAAGAAGTTTAAAGAATTCAAAGGATTGCTACATATTTTTCCTAATTTCTGTGTGAACTAGCTCCTCACTGTCCACATGTCCACACTGTCATTCCATACCTGAGTAAAAAACGAACCTTAGTATCCACTTGTTTTCTGGAAAGGTGTTTGTCAGGCATGGAAAAAATCCACTTTTCCCTTGGCTATTTCCAGTCAGATTACTGCCGAGTGAGGAGACAAGAAAGTGGGAACTCCACAACCGAGTGGCTCCCCAGTGGCATTCTTGAAAGCTTCATCAGGACAAAACGATGCGACGTGACAAGCGCAGTACACGTAAGATCTCAGCAGCAGTCACCTAAGTATCTTGCAGGCTCCAGTCAGCTACAGTCAATAAGTACCTAATCTATTCTGTTATTTTCTCATTTAGATATTCTAAGAGTTTTCCTTCTATAAAACTAGGCCATATACAACATTAGGACAAGAACCCCTAAGCAATAATTTTACTGTTTAAGCAATGTTTTAGCATCAGGACCTAGAATTGTTTACATAAATCCTTAACTTACAGAAAGCAAAAAGTACATTCTGCATTCCATAGAAATTCTTGAAAATTTAAATCTAATCTGAATTAGGATTTTATGCCTTTAAATATCCAGAGACGAGTCATGGGGCTTTCTTGTATGTGATTATTTTTTTTTCCTAAATAAAGGTCACAGAAACAAAGCTTCTCCCAAACAACTCCTAAATGTGACTTCCTTTGTAAACTACTGCCAAAAAAAAGTGGAAAATCCTTCAAGCAGGGTGAAAACACAGGCAAAAATGACAAACTGCAGAAAGATTTTGGAAAAAAAAAATTTCAGCCAGTCACAATGTTAGCTACAGAAAATTTGTATCATGGCAACAGCCATGATTGAGCAATGTTACCTTGCAGAAACGTTACTAATCTATTTCACATCAGTAGGTTTTACCACTCAAATACTGAGATGTGACAAGGTGCATCTACAGAGTGACTCTGGCACCTACTTAACCCAAAACACATTACCATCTTCAGACAGCATCTGCTGCTGACTTTAGCAGTAACTTTACAGCAGGTAAAATTAATCTTAAAATAAAATGCTCTTGGAATAAAGGGCAGACTGTATGCTGTAAGGTAAGTACTCCCTGCTACAGCACCTGAGGGATTCTCATAACCGACTCAGCAACTGACTTAGTAATATACAGGTGAACATTAAATCTACCACTGTTTTCTCTAGAGGGGCTGAAGGAGGTTAAGTTTTTTTGGGGATTTATCTATTTTTTCCCCTTAGGCTAAAATATTTAGAGACAGAGATCATATTTTCCACTTTGTGCTTTTACAGCTCCAAATGTGCTGGAATCCTGATCCACAAAGGCAGGCTGGGGGCTTCCACGATACAAAACCAACTATGAAGCATAATAAACATGCAAACAAAATAGCAGTAAAATTAATTCCTTCCTGTCTTTAAAAGGGAAAAAAAAAAAGTTTCCAGATTTTCTTTCATCATGTAGTTTCAGGTAGAAGACAAACTTAAATCCATATACGGTAGGGAAAAGCAAACAAAGTTTATTTAAAACTTTCTTCGCTCTAATGCAGCAACGCTAACGTAAAAGATGCCAAAAGGTAATTTTCTATTCCACTCTGCCCGACTCCCTCAGCCTTGCCACAGTAGTCACGCTGAAACATACCAAACCAAACTTACACTGTGTAATGGCTAGAAGTATTTTTTTTTTTAGAAAGAAAATAAAATTATTAGATTGTGCCACTGCTCAGCGTTTTAGTCATTTTTCCTAGAAACAATTCTGTCCAACAAAGATGTAATTTAAAGTGGTGGCGTTTAGAACTACCCAGTGTAGAAAACTAAATTACAGATGCCTGAAATACTATTAGGCCTAACGCATCACCAACACTCAGCATATACGTCTAAAAAAAGAATATGCTGATCATTGTCCGATTCATCCGCACCGATATTTATAATGAAGTAGGTGAAGGAAGCACATAGCTTTCACAAGCCTAACAGAACATATTAGTTCTTGGGGAAATGCCTTAAGAAAGGGAATTATGTTTCCTAGGAGTGCACAAAGTATTTGGAGGCCTGACGATGAAGCAGGAATAGGAAAATGAACGCTGGGTACTGGAACTACTCAGGAGGGGATGGAATGGGAGGGCTGAAAACAGACCTGAGATGACCGTTTCGAAGTACCAAGTTTCTTGTGCTGCTGGCAGACAAACAACATCTCATGGGAAAACGAAGATGGACCAGAACCACAGGACATCTAGCATGCGTGTTCTCACCCAGATTTCCCTAACAGCAGCTTGTTCACTTTGAATCAAGTGCTCAGACCAAGTACACTGAGGGAAAAATTATCTTTACACAAAATCTGATTGTGCTGGATGTTGAGTTTCTCTGAGGCCTACCAGGATCCTAATGACTACATACAGGTCATGGTCTCTTTTTTCTTCCCTCCCCCCTCCAAGAATTTAACTTCAATGTAAGCCAGCAAGAAAAGTGCTCCTTAATATTCTGATAAAAGACTACAAGAGGTGTCTTCATGAAGGGAACACAAATACAGTTTATGCCAATGCCACCATTTAGCATCACTTTCTTCTAATTTTAACATATTTTAACTTTTTTTCCCCTCCTCTTTTCCTTCTTTTCTATTAACAGCACTTGGACAAAACCCCAGGCTCCAAGCAGAAGGGCTACGCTGCCAGCAAAGCAGACGCCTGGACGATGATCGGTCAGGAGGGCTCCGCTCGCCCTGCCGGCATGGCTCTCTGCCTTTGCACAGCTTCTTCATCTGTGGAGGGGGTCACAACACATGAGCACATCGCGTCTGGCGTAAGTATCCTGGGATTTTATCACTGAGCTTCAGTTAAGACGCAGTGCCTTGCATTTCATGCAAAGTGGAGCGAAACCTTCCACTTCCTTCTACAGTTTCAAGAAATGCCCATCGACAATGCCGCAGCGAGTGGTTCAGCGGGAAAGCAGCGATAACGTGGGGCCAGGGGCCTGAAGCACCAGGCCAGGGCTCGCTATTTACATGGGTGACTTTTATAATCTCCCTTCCTCCTGCTGACATGCTTTGCTCACCTCGGATCTGGGATAGCACAGAGAGTGTTTCAAGACGGCGAAGGTGACCATCCTACCCGACAACACCCTACAAAACTGCTGTAACACACCAGCTGTAGGCCCCCAGTCTCTCCTTGGAGCATCACGGTCAGCGTCAAGCCCAAAGCCATGATATATCAGGGCATGTCACGGGGAGGGGTGGGGGGGAAAGGGGCGGTGGTGACACAACCGGCCGCACACCAAAACCGCGCTCGGCTCGCGGCCCCGGCCCTTCCCACCCCACCGGTGACCGCGGCCGGGTCCCCCCCTTCCCGCCCACAGCCGCCCCGCTCGCCCCAGGCCAGGCGGCAGCGCCGCGCCGTGGGGGCGGCCCCGACCCCAGCGAGGGCCCGCCGGTCACTGCGGCCCTTCCCGCGGCCCTGACAGGCGCACCCCCCTACGCCTGGTAGCCCCTCCCCGCCTGGCCGGACACCGCCCTGCCCGCTCCTTCCTCCGGGCGGACGGAGACCACCCCCGGCGCGCCAGCGGACCTCCCGCTGCCCTTACCTGGCCCCGGCGAACCTGCTCCCACCGGGCGCGGCGGGCGGCGGCGGCAGCAGCAGGACGGGGAGGGGAGGACAGGCCCCGGCCGGTCCCCGCCCCGTCCCGGGGGACGGAGCGGAGCGGGGCGGGGCGGGGCGGGACGGGGTGGGGCGGGCCGCTTGGTGCTCCTGCCGCGGCCCCTGACGGGCGGTTGCGCTCGGGCCTACGGGCGGGAGCTCCCAACTGCCAGGTCCCGGGCGCTGCCGGGGGAAGGCGGCAGCTGCGGACCCTCGCCGGCCCCGCAGCCCTCCGTGGGTGGAAAAAACGCTGGGGGGAAGGGTATTAATTAAGGAAAAGATGTTGTTCCACCCGGAATTAAGGGGAAAACATGATTAAGGAAACAATATTACAGTGAAAAATACTGCGTTACTACATTAATATCGTGCTTTGAAGAACTGCCTTCAGTTTTGGTCACTTCATCTCTAAAGGGGAATGAACGCTTAGAAGAAAGTGAGTGGAAAATTATAGATGTATTTAAAGGCGCTTACAAAAGAAGAGATTTACAATATTTAGTTGAGAGGGGGCAAGCGATGCCAGGAACAACAGAACATGAAGGGTGCGTTCACAGGGCTGCTGGTACCGGGTTCCGTGTGCTGGAGGAGCAGGCCACGCATGGCTGTGAGGGCAGCAGTAGCGGCGGCACCAGGGAGCAACTGGAGCAGAGAAGTGGGGAAAGGCAGCCTCCTCCTGACCCAGCGACCTGATAAGAAATGGCAGGTGAGCCTCGAGGCCGCCTGTATAGCAGCTGGGGCACTTCTGCATCCTCCCCAGTTCTTCAAAGGGAAAATTACAGGACCAGATACTCCCCACAGCCCTGGTGCTGGGCTGCTTCATCTGCTGGATTACCCCGGTACCACAGAGTGTGCAGCACCTGCTTGTTTGGAAGGCCATTTCCTCCGCAAAGCCCAACCTTGGCTAGAGAAAAGCTGCAGAAATTGGGAAGTGCGAGTTTATTTCTGCTACGTCATAGATCTTGGTCATCGCTAAGATTTAGAAGTAACTAGAGCAGTGGAAACCTTAACATCCGAACCAAATAACAGTAATAGAAAAGTCCAATAAACTGCCAGCAAAATAGAGTGAAGTTAAAAGGCCTGAAACAGATGGACTACTCTTTACATAGGTGGTTCTTGATGTGTCTCAAAGCATGCTGAAAGGAGAGACAACATAGCCTCTGAGGCTTGTATGCCTACATATAGTTCTTATATTGATGCTTGGAAATGTCCTTTTCTCACTTTCATAAATTAAAGTTACTAAGGAAAAAAACATCCTGATATGCCTATTTGCTGCAGGAATGCTGTATACATCTTCATTCTAGTTTTAATAGGCTATTTTGATTAGCAATTATTTTAGCGCTGCTACATGCACAGGTGTTTGCCCCCATGCTGTTGACATACTGAAGCTGATCCAAGATGATCCCACTAGATGGTACACTAATAAGAGTATAATGCACGTCCCTTCTGAATGAAGGCCTCGCCTTCATTTTTATCTCCAAGTGTTTGTCATATAAACTGTTGATTGAGCCCAGTCACTCTTGCTTTATAAAGGCTCAGCTGAGCTCACTGTCAGTTTTTCTCAGAAAACAATACATCTTTTGCTATCTGATTTCAAATATGTCCTTCCAATCAAAAATATTGAGAAACAACCTCTTGTCAGTGAGAATACTTTATCTGCAGATCACCGCCTGGTTACTTTTTTTGTAGCTTGGAGTGAATACACAGTCATCACTGATCAATGTTCATTCTCATGCTATGGAAAAGAGGTATCCAAACACTTTCCTAGTGATGCAGGATGTTTTATGAACAAAATGCTGGTGCTAACCTGCTGTTAGTTCACTTATTATCAGCATCCACCTTTTATTTTTCGATAACTAACAATCTTTGTGATATGATGCTTTAAAGTAACTGGTTGCAGCAAAGATACTGCAGCCTAGGAGGAAAAGCTGCATCATAAAACAAACTTTTCATTAAAATGTTGTCTATACTATGAAAATATTTAAATAGCCTCTTTAATACAATCTATAAAATAA
This sequence comes from Nyctibius grandis, assembly GCF_013368605.1. Taxonomy (NCBI): domain Eukaryota; kingdom Metazoa; phylum Chordata; class Aves; order Nyctibiiformes; family Nyctibiidae; genus Nyctibius; species Nyctibius grandis. The sequence goes on along the minus strand of NC_090658.1, from coordinate 67,253,794 downwards.
TTATAAAGATAGATACATCTAAGAGACCAGCCAGAAAGTCCTATTGATCGATCAGATACTGCTAAGAGCACAGTATGTCCTTGAAAGATTTTTGTTAACTCCTATAGAAAAGCCATTGGCTGGGAGAAGGTGCTCTGTTTCACCCTTTTATATGAAACAGCAGAGTTCCTTCGGTTTCTGCGTGCTTTCCTCTGCTAGCAAATAAGAATGTTTTCAATGGTGCATGGATGGGAGTTGTGAAGAAGCCATGTCTAAGTGTTATCGCCACAGATGCTGAAACGGAGTGCTGCTATACAATTCTGTCTCTAAACTCATTTCACTGGCTTATTCCTAGAGCTCCCACACCAGCGTTACCTGGGGATTCAGTTCAGAATCATGTATTCACCTACCTTCCTGTTGCTTTTGGAGCCTGATCAGATTTTAATTGATTAAATGAAATGGGGAAAGCTCTGGGGAAAGAAAGGGGAAAATGTTGAGACCCTGCTATATTCATAGTTACAGCGTACCATGGAGGATGCTCTGGATATTCACGGACTGAAGATCAGAGTATATGCCAATTATATTCCTGATGATGTATGTATAACTGAACTAAAAGGAATGTCACTTCAACACACACTGTTTGAGGCTCCGTACTCAGTATGGTATCTGATGTTTGAAAGAGTTGTAAGTTAAACCACACCAGCATAGTGTGATTTTGAAAGGGCATGCCTTCCTCCTAGCCCGGTATCCAAATCTGCCCCACCTTCCTGACTCTTTTTCTGCCTCCCACCTACAGCTCCTGCCCTGGCATGGAACCGGCAGGCACATGGGCCCAGCAGGGTGGGTGGCACAAGCACCACGGCTGCCGGTGACGCAGGAACAAGACACTCACTTCTGTGCAGCTCTCCATGCCTGCATGATGCATGATGAAATGGAGGGGAAGCAGCCCAACCCTGGCCTCGTATTCCTGATGAGTGCCCTCTTTCCAAGGCGTGTGCGGTGCCTCAGTGGTGCGTAATTTACCTTGGGGCAAATTTCATTCTTTGCTATCACATTTCACTTTCACACCTCTAACTTTAGATAGGAAGAGCAATGGTGCCAGTATTTGGTACCGATCGCAAACCACCTGGCAGAGCTTCCCAGGTGGTTGTTACTGATGCATTCCACCAGCTGGAAGAATTGCTGTTATTGTCGTCATCATCTCCGTTTGCTAATTTAATTAAAATATCTGCTCCAGAACCTGAAATGAGATTAGGTTCCTACTACACCCGATGCTGTATAAAATTATGATGGATGACGGTTTCCAGCCTGAACAAGCTTATGGGTTAACTAGATTGCAGAATGACCTGTAAAACCTATTTGTTTCAAAAAACTGTGTTCATCATTTGCATGTTATTTAGGGCGGTACTTGCTCTCCAGCAGCAGTAGTTAATGTGATAGTATACATTTTGAATAAACAGAGAAAAATTCTGTTCCCAACATTGATAATGTTTCCTAAAACAAAACAAGAAAATGAAGTTTACTAGCAACTTATTTTCAAATCTTTCTTTGCCTTTCTGTTTAATATTCAAAGACCATAATGTAACTTCATCTGCACTAGCGAAATGAGCTGACATTATTATTTTGAAGCCCAGTCTTTAATTAAGAAGTACCTGCAAATACATAATCTTTTTATCTTCAGCCAGACCATTTTAAAATTATGAAGAGTTATAAGTGGCATAAAATTAAATGCCAATATTTTGTTCAGGTAAAGAAATACAAATCTACATAAGGAAATATATTAAAAAGAATAAAATCTATGGACTCTGAAGTCAGCAACTAGCTCTGATAGAATCCAATAGATTGTCATTTTGAAAATGGGGTAATTGTTGAGCAATCAATCTTCATTATTTTACAGCTTATCATCATCATCACTTTACAATTCATAATTACCTTCATTGTTTTTTGAAACCTTGGAGAAAAAAAAACACACAAAGGGGTGCTGGCAGAATTTGGCTGTGTAAACCAAACAGACATCAAGAGGGGGAGTTACAAACATGAGGAAAACACCACTTAATCATAGTTGTGAAATGCAGTGTCAGAAAATCGGGAAAGCGATCGTGGCTACTCGCAGAGTTTTAGCAGCTTTTCCTTCTCACTGGTTTGCTCTGCCACTGTCACTGTACATATCAGTAGCCTGGGTTCTGCTTTTCCCTCTCTCCATCATTCCTGCCTGCTGTTTACCAAAAAGGAGATCTAGCAACAGTCACTCAGTGTTATGGCACAGTCCTTATACTGCGACAGACACAGGGGTAACTCATCGAGGGAATAAGGCTCATCCTCTTCCACAGAAGAAAACTATAAAGACAGATTATGCAATGGGACTCAAAAAAGAAGTGCCCAGCTGAATATATTCATAGCATATGCCCTCTGTAATCTGTTGAGGACCGGTAGAAAATATTTTGAAAAACAACTAGAAACTCAGTGGAAATTCCCTTTCTCTGTTGCTTTGGCTGCAGTGAGTTCAGAGCAAAAGGTGTCAATGCAAGATGTTAAGATGCCCTTAGAACGTGACTCAGTTTGAGACTTGCAGATTTCTGCATAGCTTAATGTCTAAACTTCTCTTATACGCCTTGCTTAAGCTCTATGCCTCACAGATGGGTATCTAGTGCAATTTTAGATGCCCAGATATGTCCCACCTGGCCCTCAGCTTCATCGGTGCTGGATGCTAGCCCCATGTAGACATCTCAGGTTCCTTAAGGCACCTTAGGTGGCACCGGACAAATGATTCATATCCTAAATATCCACTGACTACAGCCTGAGCTTAAACAGCCATTCTGGCTGTAGCTATAATCAGGGCTTAGACATTTACCATAATTATAAACACCTACCCATACATATTAAATTTGTCATCCCACAGTCTAGGTCTTTCAAGATGTACCACAGCTTTCCTATATATTTCTACAGTAATTTGGCAGCTGAATTTTCCTAGGAATCCAATTCTGCCTTTCTTCAGCCTGGTCCCTGGGTTTGGTACCCTTATTATAGAAAGTCTACAGCTGTATGCAGTAGGGGTTCGGTTTTTACCTTCTGCTACAGCATGAGTGGACAGAGGCACAGTAGAAGCAGCCTTGGCTTCTGTCCTGAGAAACAATGAAGATTAATATAGCAAACTGAGGGGGATATCAGACACTGGGAGAATGAAGAGAGATTGAATGACACTCCAACTACAGACATAAGGCTTCATAAATATTTCAGTTCAAAACCACCAACATTTTACAGTCACGTTCTATTCAGGACACCCCTGAAAATAACACATAAGCCCTCTTTCTCTTCTCCTTCCTCCAGACATATGCTTTAGCTTTAAATATTTTGAATACCAGTATTTTTTCTGACTGAGGTCTTAAGATTGTGGACAAAACCGAAAAGGATTTGAGATAAACAGGTGTCAGAATAGATTACAAAATCCCAAAGCTGTAGCTCATTGGTACTAGTAGAGGAAACTGTTCTTGCCATGCAAAACAACATAGCGATAAGATAAAAAAGGGAAGAGAGTTTTACCGTTTCGTTTATTGCGTACATTAAAATATGCAGCTGCTACAGCAATCACTGTATTGCACTGTTTTCCTACAGAATATCTGCTGTGCAATTCCTTTATTTGTTCTTACGCATGTAGGGCCTGATTCATTTGCCTGCTGCATTTAGTGAAAAATTGATCACTCTTTTCAGTAGGCTATGGGGCATCTTCTTGTTTCTTACTATCAGTTACAGGCTCTCTGTAGCTGTTTGTTCTTTTAGTGTTTGTCACTTAGAAAATAGGCAGCGGATTATAGGATGGAGTGACTTTTTTTAGAAGGCACTAAAAATTTGAACAACCTTCAAACCTAATAATAGTTTTACATACAATTAACAGAAAAAGACAAAATTACTAGAGTTGTTATTTAGCTGCTTGTTAATTTTTTATAGAAGAGTTACCACTGCTTACTACAATTTAAATTTTTTTCTGATAAAATGTTCATAACAGTGACGTAGAAAATAATCTCTTTACAAATAGTACAAAATTTTACCATGCAGCTTGCTGCTGAACAGAGATCTCAACTTATCAGCATCTACAGTTTTAAAATTGGCCTCGTGGAAGTGCATAAACATAGCTGAAGAAAACTGAGAACTGTCCTGGTTTTGCAGGGATAAAATTTACAGAATCACTTTTCTGTTACATTTGGTTTCAGTTTGTGGACAGCTGTGATATGGTGATCGAGGCTATTAGCAGTGAAAGCCAGGGCAGCTGACCCAGGCTGGCCCACAGGTGTGTTCTGTAACATTAACGTCACGTTCACTATAAATGGGAAAGCTTGCTTGGAGTGGGGGGCTCTTTACTCTGCTTTTCCTCTTTCTACTCAAGGGTTGCTACCACTGGAGGGGCTTACTAGTACTCTATGAGCTAAGTATAATTTTATGTCTTTTGTATTAGTATTGATATTAAGGTTTTGTTTTTTTTTTTTTTTAATTAAATCTGTTTAAATGTCAGCCTATGAGTCTCCCTCTTTTTCCCAATTTACTTTCTCAGCTGGGGAGGGATCTTGGATGATAGAACAACTGGTTACTGTTTAGCCCTGGGTGTGGGCTAGATGGAGACAAGAACCTATGCTAGCATTTTTTGCTCAGCCCAAGGATATAAGCATATGTTATGTCTGTAAGCAGACCTACTCATTTATTTGGAAACAAGCAAACAAAAGAGTATATGGAATATTAGGATTTCTAGGGAAAAGAAATTAAAAGAACAAAACATAAAACATCATAACACCTATTGATATCTGGAATTGGAGTACCCAATGCAGTTCCTGTCCTCCCTCTTCCCCTTACTTCTGCTCCCTTTATGCAGTAGGACAAGAAAAGATACAGAGCAAAGCAAAAAGGGTGCTCAGAGGTTTGGAGCAGCAACCTTGTACACATGATCAAACAGACAGAGATTCCATGGGTTTTGATGGACACTACTGAGGAATTCAGGATCGTCTCTCCCATATGTAGCCTTTGGCTCAGGGGCATGTCCCTTTGGGCTAGAAAAATAATGTAAAAAACATTGGTATAACCTTGCTTTCATCTACTGTTGAGCATTAGCTTAGGTAGATATCTGATCTCACCTGTAGCTGTATCCTTATGCCTTTTTGTATGTAAAAACTGACACATACCCTATGTAACTTTGTAAATCAGCACCACGTGCTTTGTGTAAAAATAAGACAATTGCCTGGGAAGAAAGTCTCTTCAGAAACAGGCAGCAACTATTTCAGAATACCCAAGGAATAGTATAGACAGGGTCTTCTTTGGACCTGATTACAGCCAATTTTCAAACACTTGCCAGCGTCACATAAAAAAACATAAGACTTCAATAAGGCATGTGTGCTGGGACATGTTGTGGAAGGTGAGTCACAGAATGTCATGTCTATTTAAACCTGGGTTCTCCCCAAGCTGTCTGTTTTAAGAAAAAGAAAAAAGAAGAGAAATACTAGCTAAGTGGATGTTGAAGAAAATTCATGAGAAATGCTGTGATATCGTCTACAATATTTTCTACAGTGCATGTGAAGGCTCTAGTCATTCTTGGTACAAGTCTACTGTAGATGTTCTGGATCCCATGAGTTAAGACTAGTTTCACAACTTTCCTGAACCAATGGTAGAAGAATACATCGATCAATGGATTGCAGGCAGGATTGAAGTAAGCCAACCAAATTAGAGTGTCAAACAGAACTGGGGGGCAGGTAATGTACAGGGCAATGTAATGTTGTACAGGGCAACCAGCACAGGAGGTAGACTTCTATAGCTGCCCTAACAGTCTTTGCTGCTTTTAGTTCACTCTTGGATACTCCTATAGGTAGCTGAGACTCAATACTCCTATTCATGTTGTTTATCAGCCTGGCTTGCTTGTTAGCCACAGTAAATATTTTTACATACAAAACTATCATTACGAGTCAAAGGAAGAAGAGTACTGGGAAGTTCAACCACCTGCAGAGCTTGATGAACAGCAGCTGACAGCTACCAACACAGGGCACATCTTGCAAAAAATGGCCCAGTCCTCCTGCAGTCACTTTAGTGTAGAGGAAGACAGAGATATAAGCCATGGGGACTGACCACCCCACCCCAATGTAAATGCAGGCCACTCACAGTGAACTTGGTGGGGTAGAGCAAAGGGTCACAGGTGGCACGATGCTGATCAATGGAAATGAAACACAGATGAAATGCAGAAGTCGAGAAAAAGAGTGTGTCCAGAAAGGTGTGCAGCCCACAGAAGTCATCTCTGAAATACCAGCAGCTCTCTACTGACCAGATGGTGCTAAAGGGCAGCACAGTCAGCCCCAGAAAGAGGTCAGCAAGGGTGAGGGAGAGGAGCAGGAGCTTGGTGGAGGTGTGCAGGGCTTTGAAATGGGAAATGATGATGATAACAAGCAGGTTCCCCAGCACCATGATCAGTGTGCCCAAGGCACAGGCCAGATAAATGGCCAGCTGGACCCTGAAGGGGTGTAAGGTCCTGTAGCAGTAGCTGTTCACCTTGTAGTGCAAGGTGATGAGCATCCTCTCCTCAGCACCAGGGCTGTGGGCTGAGCTCATGCCACCCTGCCTAGGTCCCACTGCTTCCCCCAGCTCTGCCACAAGCCTGGACAAGGATTTCATCTTCCAACAGAGGTGCCAAATGACTAACCTGAAAAAAAGTAATAAAAAGGCAGGTTAGAAGGAGAGATGTCTTTCAATCAAATATTTTTATTAAAGCCATTGGACAGTTTCCATATTTCAAGCAAAGAAATGAGCCCGATTTATCTGTTTTATATCTCTATCAATGTAAAGCAGCTTCAGATCAGTGTGTTCAATTTTTGTGGCATCATTTTTTATATTATATTTTGGTTTTCTTTCAGCCAATACCATGAGTAGTGCAGGAAATGCAGCAAACCCAGAGGTGTGTGGGCAAGCAGTCAATAAAGAGAAGTTCTGCCTTAGAAGGAAAACCAGTGCTGAGTAACAGGCATGGCAAGCCAAAGCTCCTTAAAGGATTTGAAAGCTGACTCTCGTATAATGGTATACTGGTTCTTGTGAATTTCCCTGGAAATTAAGTTCCAATTTAGTTATGATTCTTTTTATTAAGTAGAAGTTGTGAAGTGATTATTCTAAAACAAGTAATATCTGATTGCAAAGGAAAACCCCTCAGGGTAAGTTGCTCATTTTATTGTGTTCTGGCAATGGGAATATATATGGATATCCATTGTGTTGATGACATAAATATTCAGCAATGCAAACAGAAATATTGTTATATGCCCTAACGGTTATCTCTGCTTTTTACTTATGAAATTGCTATTCAAGTTATTTAATTTTTAATTTGGGTTGTAAGAAATATACAATATTAATGGATTATACTGGATTATTCCAGTAGTCTTTTTTTAATTCAGATAACTGAACAGTATGATTTTTAACAGTAAGACAACTACAGTTAAATACATTACATTTTCCAATATGTATTTTTGTTCTTGAAATGACTGGCATAATAGCTGGAAATTATTCCCACCTTTCCCATTCTTCCCAGCAGCCACAAAACATAACAGCAAATCTCTCTTAATTGTATTTCCATAAACTTTTAAATCAGGAATGCTTATGGTAAAATATCTCTTTTCGTAGAATGGGAGCTTTACTGCAGTGCACTGAAATACTTTTCTAAGTACATGTCTACTGCCTGAGTGAAAAGCATGAGATATTATGTAAACCACATGGAGAGTGAGTCCCTACGGGTGACTAATATACCTTAGGGGCACAGAGACACTGTTGTGTATTTGGCAAAAAATGCCATTTTCTAAGAAGTTTAAATGCACACATGCTCAGCTGCTGTTGAATCTCTGAAGATTCACATCAGAGTTTGTGAATCTTCTTTCTTCGAGTGTTCCTGCAAGAAGACGCAGCTAATGCCAGCTCATCCTGGGGCATCAGTGACTCTCACATCATGGAGGCCTCCTGGACAATTTTGTGATATTTCTTTGGTGCAGTGGAATGGTCTGTTTTAATGTGGACATTATAGAGACTAATATCTCTCAGGAAAGTCCTGGATTTTTAATCCTACACAGGATATGGGGTTCTAAAACAAGCTTCTCACTTCTCAGTGTAAGTTTTCCCAATGCTCAGATCCTCTGTTCTCATCTCCTGCTCAGTCAGGGCAACCGCATACCAGCTCCTGAAGGGACTCCGATGGTACGTCTCTCAGCTTGGCTGCTTCTTCCCTGCTCTGCAATTAGTTCTTTACAAGCTCTCCAGTATGACCACCATCCTTCATCTTCCCTACTTTGAGTCTCCTTGGTTAACAAGTTGCCTGCTGCCCAGCTCCCCTCCCCTCCCTCTTGATGTTTTTCAGGCACTGTATGCCAAAGACTACTGACACTCAGCAAAGAGACTGTTAGAATAAGGCTGTGCAATTTTTTAGGCTGAATTTTTAATACGAGAAAGAGCTAAAGTCAGCATCAGTTTTCATACTATTCTAAACTGTTCTACGTCAGGACACAAGTAGCAGCTATTACAACTGGGATTTAAAAACTCCTACGAGAACAAGATTTGTTTTTTTCCCAGTTTTGCTTCAACAACAATTTAAGGTGACATTTCCACACTATTAAAAAATCCCAGTACAAAAAGGTATAAATTTGGCATGGTTCTCTGAAACACAGTGCTTAGCTGGAGACTTGCCATAAAACTTCAAAGAAGTTTGTTTCTTCTTTTCCTATTTCCACATTTTAATAAATTATCATTTATATTAAGATTGTCAGAAGCTTTTGGATATCTCTTGATATTAACTAGATTTTTGTCCTTGGTGCTCTGACATTTTCATTAGTTTTCATTCTTCCTGTATTTTATATGCAATAAAGTATCATTCTCATCCAAGTACTTTGTCCTTCAAATTTCAAGTAAAATGATGTCCTTGACAAAATCATTACCCTGTCTAGTTAGCTAGCTTTTGTGATGCTTCTGAAGAGATTATCACCACCCCTAAAGGGAACAACATGTAACTAAACAATCTCAGCTTGCTTTTCCTGCACACATTACTTGTTGGAATTGCTTTGCATTTTTTCCCCTCTTCTCATCTGGTCATGGGAAAAGAGATCGGTTCATGATTAAGAGAAGGCTCAGACAGTGACAATGCAGGTCTTTATACTTTGGAACAAGAAGAGCTTTTTAATGTGTATCAACTTTGAAAGTAAGAATGCTATCATAAAATGAAAAATGCTAGTCATTCTCTCCTGTTCCTTCTCTTTACCCTTCCTTCTTCAGACAAAATTGCTGGATATAATCTCAAACTGAATTTTTGTTGAATTTACTATGTGGCCTAGTAATCAGCAGGAAAACACAAATAATACAGAAGGAAAAGTGTATTATCTGCTATGATTTGATCTCCTGAAGACATGCATAACAAAATCTTTTTTTTATTGAAACTGCTGTACATAACCTCTAAGATCTAAGTTCCTCTGAGTAACTTCTGAGTCTTAGTCCCTTAAATAGAACAAGACATTTTCAAAGGATTATGGACTTTCTAAGAGGGCCATCATCAGTGCCCCTTTGCTGTGAAATTTTTCCTCACACCTTCCAAAACAGTCAGTCTGGGATACCTAAATAGAATATAACAGTATGAGAAGGCTATGGGCGTACTAAGATGACCTACATTGAGCTAGCGAACCTAAACCTCAGATCTGCAGTCATGTGAATTACAGCCGTATAGCCTACAGTGCAGCCTTTTGCTTTCCCTTGTAGTAGTGAGCAGTGATCATCTCTGAAGAAGACGGCTTACCATATATGAATGTTTTATCATTACTGGAGAGTGGCAGAAATGTTTGTAGAGTAAATACCCAGTCCAGCTTAAAATTATGCTAGATATGTAGCGCACCCCTCCTCCGTGCAGACAAGGGGTCGCCATAGTGTGCGGTCTGTATTTTTTCTTCATTTTTCTTACACGAATATCAGAATTTGACCTTCAGTTTTGTAACTATGGAAAATTCTTGTCCACAGCACTCACAAGAATTGTTCAACCTGGTGCATCCCATTTTTATGTAACTTTTGCTTTTGTGTTTTCCTACTTTTGATTACACTGGTCTGTGTTCTGTCCATTCAAGTGCTCATACAGGACACACTTATATGAGCAATTTTGGAAGCATTACCTCTGTAGGTTAAGTGTGGCAGCTTAAACCATATTAAAAGTGGAAGTAAAGACGGAGAGAGAACTTGCTGGCGTTGTCCCTATCTGTAGCATCTTTGTCCAAATTAGTCAGCTGAAGGATTAAAACCAAGGAGATTGTGGATTAGAGGAGGAATAAAAAAAAGGATATTTTAGTTCAGGAAGTTAATAAAAAGAATTAATAAATTCAAATATTTTCTCTGTTGTCTTTGAAATTAACAGCTCATATTTTTTTCAGTCTAGGATTGTCTTAACCCAAAATAAAAGTTTTTCTTTCAGTTTACTGATCTTGTTATTCTTTTATTATCTCATTTTCTTTTCCATTTATGTCAAATTTGAAATTAAAAATATCATAATAAAGTGAAAAATTCTGATAGTTTATTGTCTTCAAAACCATTTTTATCTGTCCAAACGTTTTTCTGAATGTGACCCCAAAGTGCAGTTTTTAGTGAACTTAGTGTTTAGTCATGTGGCAGAGGAATTGCAAAAGATATGACAGAAAAAGTCAGAATACACACAGAAAAAACTTGACTGTGACATACTCTGGTTCAAGAGTTCTCTGAAGAAGAATTCATTAATAACAGGTGTTAAAGGTAATCCCAAGACTGCAAAAGAGAGCTGCAGGTACAGTTGATACAGCCCTTCCCCAGAGCTCCTGATTCCCTCTGCTGTTGTTTGCAGCAAGCAAAACACATGTCAACTGGGAATGATCTAACCCAAACATGCAATATGTTAATAGGGCCTGTTAATTCACTTTTCAGAAGAACAATTAGAAATTTAAGATATTTTAAGCTGGTAAAAAGGGAAAGGAGAAGGACAAGTAAGGTGCTGTGTTACACAGTGCTGGCAGAACAAAATGAATTAAGAGTTAATACTGAAATACAAGCCACCAAGTAGTCCAGCCTGTGAAAAGCATGAAATGACCTTCAACCATCTGGATGTGGCCCATGCAAAGCTGCCTTTTTATACTGGGCAATTCTGTAGTGGCACAAATTGAGCCGAGGTGGCCAAACTTCCCTGGAGTGGGCAGCTCCTGCTGCCCTGGGCAGCACAAGGCACAGGAGAGCAGCGGCAGGTTAAGGCAGGCCTCCCCATCGCCTGTCTTCTGTCGGTTCGAGGCACCTGCACAGCACTGACCTGCAGCCAGACTGCTGATCCCAGGCCAGGCAGATACCACTCACTGCCTGCAGTTTTCACCAAAGGAAGCAGAAATAGCCAATATAATTGCCCACAATTTATTCCTTGCTTGGTCAGTGTGGGCCCTGCAAGACTAGAGGGGATATTCTGGTCCAGGGCTGCTCCACAGGCATCAAACATCACTTTCAAACCCTGTAGAAACACATTTTCTTCCCTTCTGACCTAGCAATGTTGCACTGCTGATAGTGTTACTTGAGTGAGATACTGATTTCCGCTAAATTGTCACAACGAGGAATAAAAATCACTTTTCTGCCCATAATAATAGAAAAGCCAGATGTGCTGGAATGTCTTGCTTCCCCAAACAAGAGCACGCTCCTTTTGTACTCGCACAATGGAGCAGCTGCGTGGCAGCACCCGACCGTCACTTTGGTGTCCTGCCTGTGGGGAAGGGGCACAGTGCAGTAACCACAGAACTGAAGCCTTGCCCATGAAACCTTTGACAAATATGACAGGGTTTTTTAATTTATATTTGACTTACTCCCTTTTTTAAAATCTAACTTTTCATTCCTCTGAGGAAATGTACCCACCTTCATAGATGACTATTCCGATGATACCTTATTTTCATAACCATTGCAGGGCAGCACATGGAGAAAGAGGCACTTGTTCAGAAGCTAGACCATCATACCCTAAATCAACACATATTTAAAATATTTTTCAGTTACAGATTGAAAAATTACATTTACAAAAGCAGGCTGAGGTCAGTTCACCAGTGTTTATAAGACTGTGTCTGGAGTCCTGTGAGTAGATAAAGACGATGGAGGGTTTTCAGCTGGAAAAAGTGTTTTGGCTCCATTCTGCTCCCCTTGTTCTTTTGGAAAGTTTGGCTAATAGATTGGGATGACTAGGGTGCTAATCTTCAGACAAAGATATCTAAATAATTACCTCATTCGGCTTAAACTTGAGAGTTCACACTGGCCCTTGGGCACAATGGTTCTTCAGTGTCATGGGCACGTAGCTTGTGTCTCTGTGCGCATGGCAGAGAATCTGGATAATGCATCCTGTATAGGTTGTCAGTGTGCTGGGTCATTTCCTAGCATCTGGTCACAACATTTCCTAGGATATTGTATTATCATGCTGAATGTAAGTCCAGTCATAAGTTACCTGTTTTTTTTTATTTGACAGTATATGCAAATACTGTAAAGATAAAAGAACACATATAAATATTTGCAAAGTTTTCTGACAGTAATTCCAGGAGTTGCTAATTTATTTATAAAGGGCGGGACTAGTTAACCAAGTTTTTACAGGAAGGCAGTAGAGTATATTGAAAATAGAAGAGTCTGAATATTGCACCTACAATGATAATTTTCAAAGGTTTTTTGAAACAAAGGGTAAAACAAAACATAAATGATGGGGCTACAGGTAGAGCTGAAATAATCCAGACAGAAGGCGGCATTGCACAAGTACTTCGGTGCTGAGAAGTTAATAAAAAGATCAACTATTGTGAGAAAGGCAGCCAAAAAGAAGAAAACCAACCAACCAACAAAAAACACCACAAATTTCCATGATTACACATGACGTTTCCATTACCTTGTTCTGGTTTTGAAGGAATTCTTATTCTTGTGACACATGGAGAATTTTAGTAATTTTTCTGGAATGTTTTCTTGCTACGGAAAATATGTGGACTTGTGTCTCTACCATCACTGTGACAGGAAAAGAGGAAGCAAAGGGAGAAGCCAGCACTCCTCAGCATTTGTTAGGTGTGAGAGAAACACAGAAACTGCTGCAGGCAATAGGTGCCGTATATTCTCCAATAATATCGGTATTTAACCCTGAGAAAACTATGCTAAAGGCAAACAAGAATAAAACTGACTAGCTAACCAAGAAAATTACTTCTATCATAGGAATGGTCATTTTGGTGATGTACCGCAGTGGGTCAAAGACGGTATAATTACAGTCAAGAGAGCGAAATCAGACAGGAAGGCGAGGTGCTACACACAACTGCATCACAAGATGTGTAGAGTTTGCAGGAGAGAGCCCCAAGGTACCGGCACGATTTGATGGAGCTGGCTCTGCTGCGGGGCATAACATGACACCGAGGAAAAGTCAGTTTTGACTGTGGAGCAGACCAGAAACTTGGTGGGAGAGTGGAATGCTGGAGATGACGGATGGAAGCAGCCACAGATGTATTTCCCCCCGTCTTGGACCGGACAGTTCCACCCGTGTGTGTGAGTGCATAGCACAGGGGCAAAGCCCACGCCTTGCATTTCTAGGCCCTAAAATCTTAACAAAGTCAAAGTAATGCTACAGCAGCTGTGAGGTCCAGAGGCTGGGTGAAGTCATGATTTGGCAGCATGAAGTACTTGCCAAAGTATTGCAACACAGCCAGTCCTGGGGAAGAAAACCAGATAAAACAAAATTGCTTAAACATTGAAGAACAAGATCTGTAGGGAAAAGGTTTGCTTAAAAATAAGTTCTTGAACACACAATCCCTTTTTTGGGTCAAATCTTGCCTCTCCTGATTTATTTAAAATGCATCTTTATATCTTCAGAAGTATCTTTAAACCAGCATGATTGCAGTGTTACATCAGGTCTAGAGACAAATGTGACAGTCACAAGTGCTGTGACTGTCACCTCTGTCACTCAGCATCTGAGCTCAGGGACAAGGGACAAAATCTGGCCCTTAGCTCTGCTGATGTCAGGTACCTGCACTGTCAGCCTACTTACGTGTGGGCTCTGAAATGGAAGAGTCTGAGGGCAGGATTGCAAGCACAGGGTGTAGCTCAGAAGTCCTTCAGGTGCCCAGTATGAAATGCTGATGTGGGCTGGTGGTAGAGGCCAGCTGCTCCCCTCCCGACTGGCCTCCCTTGCGAGCTGGAGCTCCAGCCTCTGCTTGCAGGCACAGAGTGAGGGAATGCTGCTCCCCATCAGAATCAAACAAACATTTGCCTATTTTCCTCTCCCCTTCTGCCTCAGAAGGCTCTCTTCCCCTGCCTCTCCTTCCCGTTCCCATCTATTCCCCAGACCACTGCCAGATTGATTTTTTTGTGTTTAAATATTCTTTTTCTTATTGAAATACAAAGCTGCTTTGATTTTCTCCATCATGCATTTTGGTGGAAATGTGTAATTAATAATACAACTGAAACCATCCCTCCTTTCTTACCAGATAAACTGGAATGTTCTTGGTTTATATATAGCTAAGACTCATGGCTGTCTCTTGAGAAACTGCACATCCTTTTCTATGTCAGTTTTCTCTGTAATGCTTCATCGATGCTTTGCTGCTGCTGCAGCCATGAAGACTGGCACAGAACTGATCCAGTGGGAATATTATTTGATTAGGTTATGTAAATGGAAGAATAAATAATTTTAATATATTACAGTTAGAGCTGTATATGCCCTTTTGTCAGGATTTTCTTGGAACAGTTACTTTCATTTACTTAACTTTCACTAAAGCTGATTAAAATGTTGCCTTTTTTTGTCAAAAAAACATTATAACTGAAAATTGGACGCTGACTATTGAGCATTAATTTATCTGAACTTATCTGACTTCTTTGGCATGTTTTCACAGAATCACAGAATCACACACAGAATCACAGAATCAACCAGGTTGGAAGAGACCTCAGGGATCATCGAGTCCAACCGCTGCCCCTACACCACCCTGTCAACTAGACCATGGCACTAAGTGCCATGTCCAGTCTTTTCTTAAACACATCCAGAGATGGGGACTCTACCACCTCCCTGGGCAGCCCATTCCAATGTCTAATAACCCTTTCTGTAAAGAAATTCTTCCTGATGTCCAACCTGAACCTCCCCTGGCGAAGCTTGAGGCTGTGCCCTCTTGTCCTATTGCTAGTTGCCCGGGAGAAGAGGCCAACTCCCACTTCACTACAACCTCCCTTCAGGTAGTTGTAGACTGCAATAAGGTCACCTCGGAGCCTCCTCTTCTTCAGGCTAAATAACCCCAACTCCCTCAGCCGTTCCTCGTAGGTCAGACCCTCCAGACCCTTCACCAGCTTGGTCGCCCTCCTCTGGACTCACTCCAACAGCTCAACATCTTTCTTGAAGTGCGGGGCCCAGAACTGAACACAGTACTCAAGGAGCGGCCTCACCAGTGCCGAGTAGAGAGGGACGATCACTTCCCTAGACCAGCTGGCTACACTATTCCTAATAGAGGCCAGGATGCCATTGGCCTTCATGGCCACCTGGGCACACTGCTGGCTCATGTTTAGCCGGCTGTCGATCAGCACCCCCAGGTCTCTTTCCACCGGGCCGCTTTCTAACCACTCTTCCCCCAGCCTGTAGCGCTGCATGGGGTTGTTGTGGCCGAAGTGTAAGACCCGGCACTTGTTCTTGTTGAACCTCATGCCGTTGGTCTCGGCCCATCTATCTAACCTGTCCAAATCCCTCTGAAGGGCCTTCCTACCCTCCAGCAGATCGACACTGCCACCCAGCTTGGTGTCATCTGCAAATTTGCTGAGGGTGCACTCAATCCCTACATCTAGATCATCTATAAAGATATTGAACAGCACCGGCCCCAGAACTGAGCCCTGGGGAACACCACTAGTGACCGGCCGCCAGTTGGACTTTGCCCCATTCACCACCACTCTCTGGGCTCGGCCATCCAGCCACTTTTTAACCCTTTGAAGAGTCCACCCATCCAAGCCCCGGGCAGCCAGTTTGTCTAGGAGGATGCTGTGGGAGACAGTGTCAAATGCCTTACTAAAGTCTAGATAGACTACATCCACAGCCCTGCCCTCATCTACTAAGCGGGTCACTTTGTCATAGTAGGAGACCAGGTTGATCGAGCAGGACCTGCCTTTCATGAATCCATGTTGGCTGGCCCCGATGCCCCGATTGTCCTGCATGTGCTGTGTAATGGCACTCAGGATGATCTATTCCATCACCTTGCCTGGCACCGAGATCAGGCTGACAGGCCTATAGTTCCCTGGATCATCCTTCCGACCCTTCTTGTAGATGGGTGTTACGTTTGCTAATTTCCAGTCAGCTGGAACTTCTCCAGTTAACCAGGACTGCCGGTAGATAATCGAGAGTGGTTTGGCAAGTTCCTTCATTACTCTGGGGTGAATCCCATCCAGGCCCACAGCCTTGTGGGTGTCCAACTGGCACAGCAGGTCACTAACCGTCTCCTCCTGGATCCTGGGAGGTTCACACAGCCCCCCGTCCCTAACTTCAGGCTCTGGAGGCCAAGTCTCCTGAGGACAACCTGTCTTGACATTAAAGACCGAGGCAAAGAAAATTTCATTTTGAATAGAAAAATTAATGCCTTTAATATAAATCTTGAATAATTTATTTTGGAAATGCTGCTGCAGTGTCTCCGGAGAATTGCCATTTGGATGTTTTGTGTTATTGCTCACTTTCTTCACCACCAGAACATGCCTGCCTTTCAGAACCATAGTTCTAGCAGTGACTTCATGCTAAATATTTGTTAAGTGCTCTGCACTATTAAGGTATAAAATAAAAATCAGCACAGACCCTGCAAAAATAAATCGATCTATTTCTCAAAAAGTTTTCAGCTGGTGTTTTTGCAACCCAAGGATTTAACTTTTTTTTTTTTTTTTTTTACCCCTGTCTTAATATAAGATGTCGACCTTTTTCTTTAAAGCTGCTTTTGCCTGTGGACTCCACAAGGGGGTAGGAAATCCTTTCTCACAGTTTAGTCTGTGACAGAAAAGATCAAAAGGAAAAAAAATAATAGTGAACTTAACTATTCTGACCGCAAGCAGACACTGCAGATAATACCTGTGAGTTGCTGAGTTACAAACCATTTAAGAATAAAAATATAGCAATTGTTTGAATAAAGATCACTGGCTTTGAAGACAGCTCTGAATGTTGCTGTTAGAGGCATTGCGAGAGGGAGTCTGAGTGTGGATTACCTGGCTGGGATGCTCTTAAGCGTTTCCTGCGTGTTCAAACTGGGATGTACCAGAGAGGAAGAGGACCATGGGGGTGCTCTCAGACTGAGGTGCCCCCTGGATGTGGTAGCTTGAACTGCCTCCTGAATCCAGGATTGGAAATCTATCCTCTGAGGGCAACATTAGCTCTTGCTGGAATCATTCACAGTAAAAAAAGACACAAGAAGTCCTAACCCTTCTTGCTGCTTCCCTGAGGAGAAGAACATGGTCTAGATTTGATATAGACCAGAATTCATGCTATAACAGTTCACTGTGTAAGTTTGGAAAAATAGATTAATGGGTGAGCATGTGTTTAGAAAAAATAAAAAAACGACTTACCATGATATCTAAGGAGGGGAAGAAATGAAGAGATCTGCAGTGCTTGCATCTGAACATAAATGGTGTACCCCATTGAACTGAATGTGATGAATATTTTATAGCAAAAAACACAGACACACAGGTTCTCCTGTGCACCAGCAGGTGTGATCCACAAAAAAAATCCCTGTTACTCTGATGTCCCAGGTTTTGTGGGTTTTGTGCAAAGCAGTGCTTTGTTTAGCACCAAGTTTAGTACCAGCATCAAGCTGAACAGCAGGTGGAATAGCATGGCATGCCATAAAGTCTTTCAGGAACCAAATCCCATCATCTGACAGATCTGCAAGACCCATTGGCCAGAAGAACTACTGAAGAAGGTCTAGCTGCAGGCTGCAAGTTGGGTAGCAAGACTGACTAAGTTCATACTACTCTAACATCCAAGGGCACACACTGGACACACACAGGGACATGACACACTGGAGCCTCACAGATAGCTCAAAATTGTTCCATGAAGATTTGTAGTCTGGAAGAAATGTCTTTGTAGGAAATGTAATGTATTGGGCTGACTGAATGATGTATGCTATATGTTAATGAAGTAACTTAATCATTACTTAAAATGTCTCCAATTGCATCATGTGTCACCAGCGAGACATCTAATATGTGGAATAATTTTCAGAGGTGCCTAAATGTGTACTTAGAGACTCAATTAGACATCTAACATTAGCTTAATACATTCTTGTGTAACTAACAGGAGGGATTAAAACTTACTCTGCAGAATAGTTGAGCATAGTGGCAAATACTGCTGGCAGCAAACATTGTGAAGACACTTAAGAGGATGTGTAGCTGCCTCCAAGTCTAGTGTTATATATAATTTTTTGTGGCCCATTATCTGACTCATGGTTTCACTGTTGGAAGGATGTCAGGGACATTTAGCATGTGTTAGCTTTCAATAAAAACCCCTCATGGACTAGCTTTAACACAAAGACAGATCTGATGGCACGCAAGTTTCTCTGAAGAAGCCACTTTGAGCTGCATGCAGATGTGACCTGGCACAGCTGGCTGCAGCATTGCCTCTGTCACGTCCCCCATCACCTGGCATGGAGATCCCCTCTCCCTGCCAGTACTGGCATGCTGCGAGCTCTCCATATAGCCCCCAAACACTGTGTATTTCATGTGGCTCAGCTTCAAAAGGAGAAGCAGAAAGTTCCTGATAGCATGCCAAATGGTACCCTGGCCAGTAACATGTCGTGTGACCTGTGTGCAAAGGTTGCCCTCCGCTTCACCAGAGCTTCCAGAGAGCTGGCCCCTAGGAAAGCACTGAGGAGCAAAAAGAGATTGAGGTGAGCCTAGACAAACTTGAGGTAACAGCACAGGCTCCGAAAGTCAGGGCTGGGCTGTGTTAAAGAGATCCAGCTCCTCAGGGCTGGGCCATTGGCTGCAAGCAACCTGCTGCTCAGTTTTCTTGCTCTCCATGAGCACCGCTCCCGCTGCCCTCCTGTTTAATCCAGGGATCTCCCTGGACATGCACTGAGCAATGATGTAGGACAAGGTATTATCCAACTTCTACACGCCTAAAGTCTTTATTGCATCCAGCCCTGTTCTGTTCCCTGCTCTGGCTGTTCAGCTAGTGGCAAATGTGCACAGAGTATTTGCATCAACTTACAAGACCTTGGGTTTTATGTTTCTTATTACGAAAGGTGAGAGCCTTACACACCACCCCAGACAAGTCTGTGACCTTCCAGCTTCTTGCTGTCTCAAGTGTTTCAGGGTTGGGGTGAAATTGGGATTCTCCAGATCCAAAATAGAATGTGTTCACGTTATGACAGATCCATTAAAAAGTTTTCAGCAAAGAAAATGAGCAGCTGTCACTGGCATGCCATACTAATTTATATGCGATAACCAAGAAGTGAGTAAACATGTGGGTGGCTTTTTGGTGGTCAGACTTTAATAAGGATAGAGTATACACTGTGTGCATACCACAAAAGGTAAGCCAGAGGTACAATTCACAATAAAAGGACTGCAGTAGCTGCATTCAGTATCGACAATTCAGCCAACCTTATTTTAGGCATGTAACTGATGTGAATTCTGGCAGTGATTCTTACTGACTTCAGAGGGAGCTCAGCATGGCAAGGACCTCAATTAGAGGCTCCAGTTCAGTATTAGAATGTGGTGGGGTGAATATGGGGTGAGCTGTCAGCAAGCATATTTTATAACATCTGGAGCCTGATGTCCAAACAAAGAAAAGACTAGCACATACCTGAGTGTGAGCAGTACTCTCATTCACGAGTATTCCTCCACGAGTACAAGGCACACGGAGGATAAGGGCTGAAAACCTGATTCTATTGTTTTCAGGGGAAAAGATCAAGTTCAAGCCAAAATTACACTCAAATTCTTTTTGCTTGAGAATAACAGCAGACTCTATACATCTGCTAATACCCCAGTCACAAAAGGATGACAAAGACTGTCACCATATTAGCCTGGGATGTATTCAGTTTAGGAGATTATTGATGGTGAACCTTGAGAAAGATTAGCTGCATGCATACAAGATTAGGTGAAATATTGAGTTTATGGACTGTATATAAATACTTCCTGAAATTAAAAAAACCCCAAAGCATTAGGAGATTCTAGAAAGACAAACTTCTGGAAGTGTATCACTTATTAAGAGCGAACTCAAATAGTAAATAAATTTCATACAAAATGAGTCTGATTTTATTAAAGAAATATTTGATGAGATAATTCTACAAGACTGAATAATAAAATTCATATTATGCATGTCAGACTGCTTACTGAACCATGAATATCCAGTAATCCACTGTTACTTCTTTATTTCTAGAGCTGCTGTCAGTAGTAGAATCTATTACTATGACTGATCTTCAGATAAAACTTTTATTGTACGAAAATGTGGGTTAAATATTTTGCCTTTTAAGATATATTTAAATGTTTTCCGAAACCATGGATAGAAAAAGCCATATATTAATGGATTGAAGAAAGAATTTAAATACCCAAGCCAGTTTAGAGCATCAAACAAAGGTAAAGGAGTAGAGAAATTTAAAAATGGATCAATTAAGATTGCAAAAAAACAAGGAAACCAACATATTAAGAAACCCAGCATAACAATACTCAAAGTCTTGGCAGCTTTCCTATCTTTACTCTTAGACAGCTCATTTTTCTTATCAGCTTTTGTGTGCCTGTGTGCCTGGCTCAACTCCCATGTGTGCCTTTGGGAGACCGTAAAAATTTTAACATAAATCCCTATCATAATGCAAGCAGGAGCAAATAAACCAACTGTAAATAAAACAGCCCCCAACAGTTTGTTAAACACAATAGGGCACAAGCTCGAGCATTTAACCAGCATTTCATATCCCTCAATTCCAGAAGCATAAGCTTCTGAGAAAACCACACCAAAAGCAAAAGCAGCAGGCAGCAACCAACACACGGCTACGATTCGTTTTATAGCTGCGACAGTCATGGTGCTGGTGTAAAGTAGAGGATGGCAGATTGCATAAAACCGATCCACAGCAATGGAACAAAGATGGAAAATGGAAGTTAAGCAGAGCATCAAGTCAACACTGTAATGAACTTTGCAGAATGTCATCCCAAAATACCAGCAGTTCTCCACAGACCTCACCATGCTGTAGGGCATAACAGCAAAGCCCAGCAGGAAATCCGTGATGGCCATGGATAGGATGAGGAAATTGGTTGGAGAATGAAGCTGCTTGAAATATGAGATGGAAATGATTATCGCCAGGTTCCCTAAGACGGTGAGAATGAAGGCTGCTGTTATGAATAGATATATTACCCCTCGTACTCCTGGTGACCTAAAGCTCTCAGGACAGGATCTATTTCCAAACTCAGAGCAATCAGTCACATCCCTCGAGATATTTGGAGAAAGCATAATCAATCCTTTATTAGATTTTTCTTTTGGAGATGCACTTCCACTGGCAGATTTAATTTTCACGAGTTTCCAAAAGATTCCAAATCCTAACATGAGAATACAAGATAAATTTAGTCAAGAGCATGAATTAAATTACTGAGTGAAATGCAGTAATTCAGAGGCAAACTTTCTCTTGGCTTAAATAGGGACCAACTGCAACCCATTATTTTTCTGAAATGGTACATGAAATCTGATAACTGAAAGCTATTATAAAATTCATTGCAAATAATATTGAAAACAAAGCAGTTGAAAGTAAATTTAATTATCTCTTAAATTAACTAAATTACATGATACCATCAATTTTATTTTGTGCATTCTATTGTATCTATCTATCTAGAGCATTTTGTAAAATACAGTTCTTGTATTTTGTATACATCGTAATATTAATAATTTTAAAGTAGTGGTAGAAAAAGATGTGTAGACAAAGAAATCCCTCAAGTTCACTTCAGTCTGTAAATACTGTATAGGATATATTTGTCTCTTCAATCCTAGAATATTGATCTGTTTTCTGTAGGAGAAAAATTATGTGAGCTCTCATACCTCATCTTTCTTCGAGATTTCAGTTGATGAGCTGTTCTCCTAAATGCTTATCTTAAGAGTCACAAATCAGATGCCAAAATCCCCTTTTCCAAATTAATTTATGATGCTAAACTCACCTGCTGTGGATTATGAAGTACTAGCAATGAACACATCTGATGGAAATCAGTTGTAAAATTGGTATGATAAGAAATACTCTTTTCTTTCCCTACCTATACACTTGCTTTCTGTCATTATAATTCCATTAACTGAAAGGGAGTGGAGATAGGTTGAGTCTCGCCTCCTGTAATAGGCTGTGGTCCAGCTGCAGTAGTTATAAATGAACACACTTGTGAATATTTTCAAGGGTCAGAAATTCCCTTCATTTATCTGGGGACCCAGACCCATTTCTGCCACCTCTTTTCCTGATAGCTTGTTTGGGACTAAGAGCATATTTAAAAATAGAAGCAGAAAGAGATACTCTTCTCCGCACAATTTAACCCACTTAAAAGGAGCTTGGGAAACAGCTTGGTCCACTGACTTTTTCCAATAGGTATCACCCTAAAATGAAGAAAATACAGAAACAGATCATCAAAAGATTAAAAAGAATGCTTGGAAGTCGGTTTTATAGGCTAACCCTACCTGCATCTGTTTTAGTAATACCACCAATAGATGCCTTAAGCAGACATTTTCTTGTTTTGTTATTGTCCTGCAGAACTGCAATGTCTGTAAAAGGCAGACTCTCTTTGTAACGTGGTTCAGATTAATGAAAGGTGGGAGTTTATTTTTCTTTTATGACATTACATTTAAGCCCCAGGAGATTTTGAGTTTAAAATATTCATATAATTTAGGGGTTCACATCAACAGGAGATAAACAAAGCCAAGTGTGTGTATTCCCAAGACTGTAATTTTTGTTTGCTCTATTAGTTCATTTACCCTCATGTATAAGTGACTTAAGGTAGATAAAAGTAATATCAAAAAGAGTCTTTGAAAGAAGAGGCTAAAGGTAAAGGAGGAGAAAAGATGTGCTGTTTTTTGTCTGTTTTAGTGGCCAATACATTCTATAATCTTTCACATTTTTAAATAATTACCATTTCTAATGAAACTTAGAAATGAAATATTTAATAACCTTGAAGAAGATTACTATCTTGTAATTTAATGGGCTGAAACAGCACTTTCTGTCATGCTGGCTGTATATGCAGCTTTCACATTATGTACAGAAAATATTCCCCATATATTACAGAAATGGATAAAAAGAAGTGTTAATTTAGGTCAATCTGTCATCGTTATTGGACAATCTAGTATTCATAAAAAATAAAAAATAGGAAAGGTAGTATTTATTTTCTTACAAGAAAAGACAAAATTAACTTACTATTAATGTGAATAAATGGAGTCCTCTGAGGTCAGACATGGATGTTCAGACTTAATGCTGACCCTTATGCAGGTGTATTGAAGATTCATTACAAGTCAAAGGGTAAACGACTGCTATTCAGCAGAGACTGGATTTTTATTGAATGCAGTATATATAACAGCATGTTATAAGAACAGGGCAGAAAATAAACATGGCTTTTAAAATTAGTTAAGGGAGAAGTAAGAACATTTAAAGGAGTCTACCTTTATAGCAGCTGCTTTAAAGACAAACAAGGAAATTTTGTGTTGGAAATAAAAAGCAAATCTCTGGGATTATATACAACAGAATCATTTACAGACTCCAAAAATAGTAAAATTTTGTTATTGTGTACAGCAGAAATATGTTATCTTTGAGATCTGTCAGTACTTTTGAGACAGGCGTATCTAGTAACTATTTTTAAGTAATAAAGTGAGAGATATGCAAGCTTCACACAGATGGTTCTTTATTAAAAGAAGTTACTAAAACATAAATCCATGCAGAAATCTGTGCAGACACAATCATATTAGATTTTAAAAGTAATAAAATCTGTAGGTAGAGGCTACACTTCAAAAAGCATTACCTTCAGAAAGCAGTGTCCCATGCACCTCTCCATTGGTCTTACTTCAGCATGGGACAGAATACAGTGATGGGGGAACAGTTTGACACCTCACCTCTCAGAAATGAAATGTCTAAAAACTGCTAACAAATGTATAGGAAGGGAAACCTTTATAAAAGAAACTGTTTAACTGGGTTAAAGCAAGACTACGGAAAGGACCTTAGAAATTGTCTTTGAGAATTAGTCATATCAGGCACCGCGGTACTGCAAAAGCAGTGTGGAGAGAAAATTGTTGTAGTCATTATTTACACCAGTAAAACAGTTTAGTTTTATTACAGCCTGTGAGTTTCCTTCATGTTGTACCTCATCATTTCCATGTTGTCCTTAATTATTGATTGAAGAGGACTATTTAGTTACTTATTACTAACCACTCTTATTCCTCTGGGCTAGCTTCAGTAAAGCAGAAATCACAGCAATACAGAGCAAAAGACAAGCTCAAATTTTCTCAAAGAATTGTTTTCTCCTGTTTGTAACTGCGAAAGTCCAAAGGGTATAGAATGCACTCTCTTTAATAGAATAAACTATAGAATCACTCTCAGTGATCTCTCTTTAGCTGACAGATATCTTTTAGTCAGTATGCTGTGAGTACTCAGTGTTTAAGGAGACTGACTTTTCCTATACCTCTGGGAAATAAGAAGTCCAGACATCTAGGAGTGGGTTGTGGAGTTCCCACTGCCTAAGTTAGCTGTGGATCTGGTCCTTAGGAAATGAATTTGTTTTACAGAGGCTATTGTATAGTCATCACAAAGAAACATTTTCAATTACCCATGCAGTTGGTTGGATTTAAAGTGGCAGCATGAAGGTGAAAAAAATCTTATTAAAAAATCTACAAAGAAGGAAATATTATAGGAATTAAATTTCATAGATTCACAGAATGGTTGAGGTTGGAAGGGTACACTCTGCCCCATTGTCCAGATTATTAACAAACATGTTGAACAGGACTGGACTCAGTATTGATCCCTGGAGTACAGCACTAGTTGCTGGCCTCCACCTAGACTTCGTGCCAATGATCACCACCATCTGGGCCTGGCCATTCAGCCAGTTTTCAATCCACTTCACTGTCTGCCCATCCAGCCCATACTTCATTACCTTGTCTGTGAAGATCTTATGGGAGACAGCGTCGAAAGCCCTACTGAAGTTTAGTTAGACAATATCACTGCTCTCCCCTCATCTACCAGGCCAGTCATTTCATCACAGAAGTTTATCATCAAATTTAGGCTATGTCTAATGGAAACAGGCTAGTCAAAAAGTGCTTACAGATAGGCATAGTCTTTTGCTGAATTAGGTCTTTAGATTCAGTAGCGTGGAAGCAGTGTTATAGATAACTAAGATGATCAGTAAACCTACAGAAGTAAAAGCCTTTTGTAGAACACTAAGCATCATATGTTTGACTGTATCTAGTATTATCTTCCCTGTTGAATGAGTATTAATGCATTGTAGAGGACAGAGAGTGCACAGGGTGCACAACCTGGATGAGATAATGATTTAAGGAAAGTCATACATTTTGCAATATTTACACAGTTTGAGAGCTCAATGTATGTTTTTATCTAGCTGTTTAAAATACTCCATTTTGGAGTGAGGCTTTCCTTGTGATCCTTCTGGAAGGGTCCTGCCTGGACAGTCCATGCTCTTCCTCTTCCCTTGTCCTGCTGCATCTGGTGACTGAGGGGCAGACCAGGAGGCTCAGCCGCAGGTGGGACCACCATGCATGAGGCCACAGGCCACAGCACTGTGTTACAACCACCAAAACATGAGCTACAGGCACTAAGGCAGAGGGAACAGGTGGCAGCCCGTGAGTCGAAAACTTACTGTCAGTTTTGTACAAATCATGAGAGGGACATGACATTGCAAATTGTGCTCATTTGCTGGCAAAATGAACAGACATGGGTTTACCGGTGAAACAGAACCTTTCACCATGCTGGGGTAATTGCTTTGCACAAGTTTTCAGGGAAGTTGAAGCATATGAAATCACCCACTGGAGACTCATTTGTTTTGGAAAAGGTAGCCATCTGGGAAGTGTTTAATAACATCACTAATTAAATGTGTTGATAAGGAACTGAACAATACCCTTTGCACTTCATTTACACGATGACAATTTGAGATTGCAGTCAGGTACATTCTGCTTCACCAGACCTAACTCAAAATCTGATTGGACAACAGCATGAGGCATTTTTCTTGTGCTCTCCTAATGTATCAAAATCTTGGGTTCAAATAGAGACCCTGCGGCCTCATTAACACATCTCATTTGTACATCCCTTTCACAGTGAGAAATAGCTTCGCGCTGCCTGTGGTTAGAGCTGATGAGAGAAATTAACCTGGGACTTCATTAAAGTTGCTGTGCTAGAGAAGGCACTTTGTAAACAGAAGGCAAGGAGGCTCTTTGGGAAAGTGCCACCTTTAGGTAATAGGACACCAGAGGAAAAAGTTATTTCTGAAACTTTCTGAGATGGGCCGTGCACAAAGCTGACTTACAATTATAGGTTATTAAGAACAAGGAGAAATGCCTTCTAGGTGTGGATGAAGGTCACCAGCAGTCTGTGTGTGGAAGTCCCTTGTTACTACTGCAGAGAATAAATACTGGTGGCATCTTGGCTAGACTAGTTTGCAGGAGAGTTGGTGGTCTATACACTGAAAATTTCTTCTTCTACTATTTCCATTTACAATAAATAGAATATGGTGATTTTGTGCAGCCAGGATGTCGTGATGCCCTCTTTACTGGCTTTGGTTGGGGTAGAGTTAATTTTCTTCATAGTAGCTTGTGTAGGGCTGTGTTTTGGATTTGTGATGAAAACAGTGTTGATAATGCAGAGATGTTTTTGTTATTGCTGAGCAGTGCTTACACAGCCTCAATGTCTTCACTGTTTCTCACACTGCTCCACCCGTGAGTAGGTTGGGGGTGCACAAGAAGTTGAGAGGGGACACAACTGGGACAGCTGAGCCCAACTGACCAAAAGGATATCCCATACCGTATGATGTCATACTCAGCAATAAAACCTTGGGAGAAGAAGGGGGACATTTGGAGTTATGGCGTTCATCTACCCGAGTAACCGTTACGCGTGATGGAGCCCTGCTTTCCTGGAAGTGGCAGAAGATCTGCCTGCCGATGGGACGTAGTGAATTAATTCCTTGTTTTGCTTTGCTTGCGCACACTGCTTTTGCTTTACCTATTAAACTGTCTTCATCTCAACCCATGAGTTTTCTCACTTTTTCCCTTCTGATTGTTTCTCCCATTCCACTTGGGGGGAAGTGAGCAAGGGGCTTGGGGCTGAACTGCCTACTGGGGTTAAACCACAACACCCTCCAAATTTCTGCACAGCATGTGTAGGATGGCTGAGAATCCCCTAACCCAAGGTCTCCTCTATCTGCTCTCCCTGGCAGGTCATCTCCTCAGGATGACCTACTGGCTGCTGACAATTTTTGACCTGCTTCCCTCCTGATGTGCTTCAGGGCAGGACGTCAGGGAACTGTGTGTATTCCTCTGGGACTCCACAGTCCACCATCCCACCACCCTCTTCCAGCTGAAGATGTTGAGGAAGACCTTCAGTAGTAGCTCCATGGATCACTGCCTAGATCCAAAATGTCATTTCAGGTCTCTGGCTAGTCAAGCAAGTTATGTAAGACATCCAACTGCTAGTTCCAGAAAACTAGACTTTGACGCAAGCATTTTTGGAGTCCCAGACTCATCCCAACTTTTTCATAGTGTGGGATTCACCTATGCTGAGTAATCCTCATCTCAGCTACCTAAAAATTGTACCTAAAATCTTCAAAAAATCTATTATAGTGACTGGAAGATCCCTCTTGGTAATAAGAGAAAGACCATCTTACCTAAAAATGGATAAGCTGGTGAGATAAAACACCATGTGAAGATGACTGTTTTTCAACAGTGATTATAAAGAGAGCTACCAATGACTAGAGCAGATGTAGTGCCTCACTTTTAGATGTCTAAATTTATGTTAAGTGGCTAATAGTCTTCAGGAGTGTGGGTCTGGTTTTTATGGTTTTAGGTAGATTAGCTTTGCACTAGGGTCTAGGTACAGGTTGCAGAGGCATGTGCTCTATTTGAACTACTAGCCATCCTGCAGGCCAGCTGGGATCATACTCATTCACAGATTCCTTCTGCAACCAGAAAAAAATGCCAGAAAGATGCCATAACACATTATGAAGGGAGACTGACCAGTTATGAACTCTGGTAGAGCTGAAGTTCTCTGGAAAAACAGTAATGTTTCCAGATTTTCAGGGAGAGAGATAGACAGTGGATGAGGGGAAAGAAACATCTCCATTGACTTCTGAAGGGACTATGTTAATATATGCTGAACTTACTAAATATACTTTAAAAGCCTCAGATGGGCAACAATCCTCATAGGGAAAGATCACTTTCCTTCAATTTGTAACTCCACCAGGAGAAAGGGGATATCACCTGGAAGCACTTCTGAAACTGCTATTTCAAGAGAGATCAAGATGTCCAAGTGATCATGCAGTTCATCTCAGAAGGTAACACTGAGCATGAGAATATGAACTACATCAGGCCAGCCTCACTGGGGATGAAGGAAGAAGAGAATTAGCCATTCATTTACCAGCAAGATAGATTTTTTTAATCTTAACTTACTTTATTTCTGTGAGATAAAGTATTAAAGTAGTCATATTGTCACTAACAAGGATTAGTGCCCATGTGGTGTATATGTAATTGTTCCTTTTTATGTCATTTTGGAGAGTGCAAACCTACAAGATGGCAATGAAACAGTAAAAGAGACAGTCTCAGATCCTGATTTTGCTCTGCTGAAATTTAGCATCATTCAGCTTTTATGCTATACAGTGTAGTGCTTCAGTGCTCTACAGGGCATAGAAAAGAAGGACAAGATACACATACGATGTGCACTTATCCCAGCAACGTGAACGGAGGACATCTTTTACTGCTGACCATAGCTCTTACTTCAGTAGAGAGTCATCAGTTTCTCTCCGTAGTCTCTTCTCAGGTACTAATCCTTTTCTGTCCATTCCCAGGACTAGTCCATAGTCCAACCAGATGTCACAGGATCAGGCCAGAGGTATTATTTCTTTCTGTTTGGTGATATGTTAATTCTAGAAAAGTCAGGTCATAGATTAAAAAAATGACAGCCTGTGGGTCTTCTTCAGCTGGTGACCATGTTCTCGCTTTTGACTTACTTGTCTGTCCTTCGTGTCCAAATCTGGGTGTCCTGAGAAGCTGCACACAGATATAACCTTGACAGCCTGCTCACCCAGATGCTATCACAGAATCACACAGAATCACAGAATCACAGAATGTTAGGGATTGGAAGGGACCTCGAAAGATCATCTAGTCCAATCCCCCTGCTGCAGCAGGATTACCTAGACCATATCACACAGGAACGCGTCCAGGCGGGTTTTGAATTTCTCCAGAGAAGGAGACTCCACAACCTCTCTGGACAGCCTGTTCCAGTGTTCAGTTACCCTCACCGTAAAGAAGTTTTTTCTCATATTTATGTGGAACCTCCTGTGTTCCAGCTTGCACCCGTTGCCCCTTATCCTGTCAATGGATGTCACTGAGAAGAGCCTGGCTCCATCTTCATGACACTTGCCCTTTACATATTTAGAAACATTAATGAAGTCACCCCTCAGTCTCCTCTTCTCCAAGCTAAAGAGACCCAGCTCCCTCCCCAAGCCATTCCTATAGCCCTTCTTCTGCCACTCCTCCTGGTGCTTCCACATTCACCCTACCCCATGCACCCTCCATTCACACCAACCATAGCATTTCTATAACAATTCTCTATATACTTTTCTCACCAGCTGTCACAGCATTGACATCAGACAAAATAACAATGTCCAAGCCAAAAAAAAGTTCTGAGAGATGCAAATTGGTGAATACCTTACATCGAAACATTCATTAGACAAACATCATTTTCTGGCATTCTCAGGTTCAATATTGCTTTTCATTCCATGCATTGTATTTTTCCTTGTCTTTGATCTCGTTAAACATGCTTTTGATCTCATTAAGCAGCAAAGCCTTTAAGTGAAAAACTCATAAGTGACAAGCACTACTTGAAATGGAAACAGAAGGAGCAACATGACTTTTCTCTGTCTCATCTTCCTTCCACGGAGTGTCCTGCTATGGCTGTATATGGGCCTGTTTTGACCTGATGATGTGTGCATACTGAAGGAGAGGGACAAAACTTAAAAGCTTTGGGTTATTACTCAAAGATGTCTAGAGATTCAAAAGGAAAGGCTTTTCCGCTCTTTCTAGAGGAAAATAAATAAACACAAATATTTTAATATAAACACACCTTATTCAAGAAATTAATCTGTTGTATCAGAATAATTTCTTAATGATTAAGAGCAGGGATATAAACTGCTGTAAGTGTTTTTAAACTTAAGTCTTGCTCTCCTGTGCATTGCATATAAATAGCTATAATCAAAATCTGCATACAAATCTCAATCTGGAATGAAAAAGAATAAAGCTCAATAGTTGCTTGTCTGCTTGAACCAGATTTGGTAAATGAGTAAACAAATAGGTGTTTCCTTCACTTTCAGCTCTTACATCCAGGAGTTCAGCCTCCAGGCAAAAATTCAACATTTAAAGCATGTTACTCTAAAAACAAATGAGTTCTGGAAGAGTCCTGTTGAAAAACCTTTCCAAACAGAATAATCTTTAATGCCCTGCGAAACCACAGGTAAAAAAATGCATAAACAATTGGGTTAAATGTAGAATTTAAATAACCAAACCAAACCAAAGCATCAATGAGAATAGGAGGTATCACATAATTCATAAATGGATTGGTCGCTGTAAAGAAGAAGAATGGACTCCAGCAAATGAGAAACACTCCTATTATTATGCCTAATGTCTTGGCAGCTTTCCTTTCTCTGCAGAATGAAATATGGTTCTTCGTTTCAAATCGCGTCTTTTTTTGGCTAATTGCATCAATGGATCTTGCCTGCCTCTTGGCTATAGAGTATATTTTCCTGTAAATGTACAGCATAACAAATCCGGGGATGTAAAAAGACACTACGGAGGCCACAACACCTGAAGTTTCACTAAAAATGACAAAGCATCCTCCTGCACAATGTATGTGATTATAAATCTCTTCTGCCCCTCGCAAGTTTAGGTCTAGAAAGATCATCCCAAAAGCAAAAGCAGCAGGGATCATCCAACTTACAAATATCATGACCAGGATAACAAAAGTATTTATCTTTGATTTGTATCTTAGAGGGTCACACACAGCATAGTAACGGTCGATGGATATGAAGGAAAGATGGAAGATTGAAGCCGTGCTCAGCATAATGTCCGTGCTGGTGTGGATCTTGCAGAAGAGCTCCCCAAAATACCAGCAGTGCTCGACAGAGCGCACCATGCTGCAAGGCATGATGAGGAATCCCAACAAAAAGTCTACTGTAGCCATAGAAAGTATCAGGAAATTGGTAGGTGTATGGAGCTGCTTGAAATGTGATATTGAGATGATAACTGTCAAATTTCCAACCACCGTGGCCAGAATAATGCAAACCATGAAGACATACATGGAAACACGGATACTGTTGGACCAGCTGCTCCTTATGCAAGAGCCATTTACGGATTCGCAGCACAGTTGCATCCTTACTGAGGTCTCAAATCCACATAGGTATGCAGCACAGGTACTGTTTTTTCCTAATGCTGAGATACATTTACAACTGTTTTTTTCTTCCCTATACAGGGAGAGCTGCAGGGAGGAAAAAAAAAGGGCAATTGTAAACACCTTCATTTATTTGGATGTGTAGGAAATTCACATTTCATTGCTTATGAAGGATGAAACTATTTTGTAATTATAGTTCTAACAAAATGACACTTTTATCATTAGACTTCCCTTGAAATAGGAATCTCATTTGACGAAATAAACTGTATAATGGGGTGTCCTCACACCAGAATAGCAGTGGCTCCCAGAGGCCTGCACTGGGCAATGTGTTGTATAGTGGGCAGATGAGAAGTCCTTCATTATTTTCTGTTTAAACAGTCTTGTTCAAGTCTAGTCTTCTTCATCAAAATTGGTTGGAGTCTTGTATCTCTCACTTTGCTCTTGAAAATCAGTAATTTTAGATTCTGAAGCTCCCTCAACTTATTTTTTGATACATAAATCTATGATCTACAAGTATAAAACAGAAGGCTAAAGCTGAGGAGTCCAAGCTCAGCCTCTTCTCCAGCCCTGTCCCGATAGCGGTAACTGAACCTGCTGTGCAGGCTGGTGAAACCAAAGAGTTTCCATGAGCCTTCGGTTTTTAGGCAGATGACACTGCCTGACCAGATCAAGTCTTACTGCAAAATTCTTGTAAGCTCTAGCTGTAAACAGAGATGCAAGGAAAAGATCTAAGAGGAGAAAAAAACTTTTCTGACCTTTTGCTGCCAAAATGTAGTGGAAGAGCCTGCCTAATCTGAAGCATTAGCAGCTGTATAAGCAAATACCTTTTCTGTCAGGCTCTAGTTTATTTCAGTGCTAGCAGTTTAGCATTACTTTATAAATTTATTATGTTAATACTGTTTTTAGCTAAGGCACTAACGCAGAGAGAAACATTTTCTGAACATTGGTTTAGCCTGCAAGTGAGGAATATTGGCTGTCCTCTCATGTGTGCAGTAGCATGTCCCTGTTGCAAGTCTCTTTACAAAAGCATTTCATGAAAGTACTTAAGCACTTAGCAAGCAATATTCGTTTTTGAAAGATCTGGTTTTCCTTCAATTAACAGAAAAATAGTATTATTGTGAAAAATACAGAACATTAGCATGTGCTATTCAGTAGCATTATTGTTATGGTATAACTTGGTCAGAAAAATACTGACATGTCAGTTCATCCAGGACTAATATAACCCATTTGTTTCAGGACTTTGCTGCCTCTCGTTGTTCTGGATAGAACACAACAGAATAATCAATTTTTCCCATATCAAAACAAATGTTATTACCAGCACACCATACCATTAGAAGCTAAATGGAAGCTGAATATAGATGATAAACTATAGCTTGCAAAACCCTGACAGCTACAGGGTTGTGTAGCTGTAAACACTAACAGCTTGTGTTTACAGAGGGATTTTCAAGTAGTGCCAGGCAGTGGCACCCAAGTGCCAGAGAGAAGGTGCATCCAGAGGCACTCTCAGGAGTACAGGACACAACCTGAGTATATTTATTTACTGTTTGGGGTGCGTCTTGCTTCTCCCTTTTTCTACCTACTAAAGTTTAACACCATTTCTGCTCTTTTCCACCTCACTTTAATTATCACTTCATATATTTCACTTTTGGTCAGTCTCTTCATGTTTCTTTTCCTGCCTGGCATTCCTTCTTTTGGTGTATTTACACCCAGATAGAGGAAGCACAGCCAGATGGATCTTTATTAACACAAATCTTCAATTTTCACAGCAGAAAGAATTAAACACCGATTTAACTGTATATACTGGACATAATTATAAAAGTTTTCAGCTCATTCAGGTTATAAATGTGTCACATAGATTTCAACCTTCATTTGTTTTATGTGTAAATAAATTAAACAAATATGGTAAAACAGGCTATGAAGCCAATCAAAAAGAATTAAGGTACTATCGTTAGTTTTCTTTTCTATTTAAAAGATGAACAACTTCCCTATTGTTCTCTGACAGAGAAACTGTTTAGCCTAAAGAAATATGATCTCCCCTGGAAACTATTTTTCTTTAAAAAAAAAAATCCTGTTTTCAGGAGATTTTGCTTTTTGGTTAAACAAAAAGAAGAAACTCCAACCAAAATATGGAGTGAACTGAGATTATGTGTGGTTTTGCGTGAAATGGAAACAAAATAAATCAAAATTCATGTGGCAAACTGTCCAAATGAGCTAAACACTGAAGAAGTTTTCAACAAGAAAGTAGAACACTTCTCTTCCATAATTAATTACAAAGCTTAAAATTCAATAAAGTGGAAATATAAAGAAGCATCCTTTTAAAAACCTATCCTCCTACCTTTCTCCCCTCATGCTGAGCAGAAGTCTGCTCTTGACGCTCATTTGTTTTCTGCTTATTGAGTGGCACCCCTTCCTTTTAAAGACCATCTCAAAAGACAGCTGCGCCTCTTCACCATCATAACAGTTCTGGGTAACACAAATTTTTACAGGAACAGGCACTTAATCCACAGTCAGAGCGGCCTCCAGAAGCCACTGGCACATTGCTGGAGGATGTTGGGTGCAATGAATAGCATTGTTGGCCCCTTGCTCAGGAGCAGCTGTTAATGTGAATAGTAGCTCAAACTGTTTATTTTGTTACCCTCTTAAGAACAAAATAATGGCTGCAACGGTCATATTTGTTTAACTGGCCTTACTTATAGGTAAATTGGACTCTTTGAAGTATGTTTACTTGTTTGTAACAAACACTGTGAGCAGCCCAAGATTATCTAGGTGCAGAACAAAAACCACCATGTAGTCTCCCTTCTGTAAGCTTCTAAAATGTAGCAAAATACATATGTACAGGTAGGTTACAGCAGCATGTAAGATTTCCTTGAAAAGGTATATTGTGTACAGAATGACATGATGTGTATTTACCAGCCTAGTTCTGATTACTCTACTGAACAAACACGTTTAATCTAACAGCCTAATCAGTTAACAGCTATTTGCAAGATACAGCTACTAAAAAGGTGTTTAAAGTAAATATCTATTATTGGCTGTACTGGAGTCACACATGAGAAGCATCAATTTTTTGCTCCACAAAGGACCATGCAGCCTTTTAAAACAATGATACTGCTGAACATAGAAGACTTTTAATATGGTGACCATCAGCTGAAGCCCAGTTATGCTGGGTACCTCAGGGACATATGCAACAAGGTAGATTAAGGTACTACTTCTTGCAAAATATGCTGCATTACCTGGGCTAGCTGCTTCATTATATTATGTGCACAAAAATAAAAATGAATGCAAACAACTCAGTTCTTTTATTTATCATGAGGCTGCACTGATACAGAGGCTGGGGTGTTGTAATGCAAGGTTCTCCTTGCTACGGGAAGAGAGTTTACCAACTAAAAAAAGGGCAGAAATAACCAACAGGCTGAGTGAGAAACCACTTGAGAGAGTCAAGAGGATATGTTGAGGAAAGGAGTCAGGTCCAATTGCTCAGTGTTGGGGAAATGTCAAAGAGACATTAGGCACCCAAATACTGGCCTCTGAGAGAGGTCTTCACCCTTTTGAGATTCATAGCTGTGGGTCTTCCTTGGAGCCAGGCACTTCTCTTTGAGAAGTGAAGGTTTAGGCCTTGGTAATTACCACCTTGACATATACATTTTATAGGAAGGTAAAATGTAGGGGAACAAATCCAAGTTGCCTTATTCTGCACAAAACTCATCGTTACAGCAGAGTCTGGTGGACAGCTGATTATGGGGACTTAGTCAAAGGACACCCATGCACGCACACACACTGCTCTCCTGCCGCACCTCTCCTTCGAGTGACACAGAAGCCAAAACTGTGTTCAAGGGGACAATCTGGAAAGGCAGCTCTGCTTGAAGTGTTTATTTCAGAAGCTGCTACCTGGCAGCAACCAGCCAAACTCCTAGAGGACCTTCTGGGTCTGGGGAGCCTTCCCCTGCCCTGAGCAGCTCCGCTCCTGATGAGGACTTTGGAAGGGTCCTCAGGGAGATGAAAAAAAATGAAAAGAGTAAAAACCCGATGATGCAAAACGATACGTTGTAGGGTTATTACATTTATCAGATGGCTGTATGACAGTCGTATCTGGACTGCCTGCTCTGTGCCTGCACTATGCACTTATCACTGGAATATGCTGGTGGAGGGGAAGTTCAAATGACAAACTTGAGAGTGGCTGGTTCGCGTGCAGGTCCTTGCGGCAGGCCATGTTTTCTCTCTAGCTGACTACTGGCAACACCTATATACTTTAAGGTGAGAGCATGGGGAGGGTGGTATTTAATGGTATGTTTACTGAAATGAATGTAAAGTAGAAGTTTCTAAGATATCAAGATAATTAAGTAATTAAGCAGGCCAAATTGTCAACTAATACAGAGCAGCAAGGAACACTTTGGCAATAAGCTTTCATGACGTTGGTGCAGATGCTTCAAACAGGCATTTTCTTGCAGCTTAATGCTGCTGTGGATCATGAAAATATTCTCAAACTTACTGTTTATAATATCAAAGAGAAATATGTCAAGCTCTATTTTTGGGAGACCGCAGGGCACTTGTCAGTGTTCAACAGACTTTTGAGTCTGTAATATAGTAAAGCAGTTATACATCAAAATTCAGAATAAAAACTTATCTACAGAATTGTTGCTGTGGCTTTCTTTTCTGCAAAATTTATATTTCTACAACAATTAGTTTTCAGATTTTTAGAAAACCAAGAAAAAGAGATGTTGTCACACTGTCTAGCATACATTGGGTCATCTACACTTTTTGTTTGTTTGTTTTTAAAATGTAAAATAATTAAAATGGAAAACAGCACAGAAGGGAATGGAAATAACACTTTTGCCAGACACCAAACCCAGCTGAAGAACATGTTGAAAAATTATTCTGTCCTTCTTAGGCAACACTGTGAAAGGGACACTGGAAATGGGAAGGAACAGAACGGAGCTTGGGAATGAGAACGGTTACCATGAAAAAAAAAAAAAGGCAGAACAGCACTGATTTCTACTGTGATTCTGTTAGCTCACATTTCTATGGGTACAGTTTGGTCATTTGGCAGAAAATATCATTTTACAATATCGATTAGACAGAGGAAAGTTTCTCATTTTCACATAGTTCATTTTAAAAACCTGCTCTCTGCAGCGGGAATCAAGGATTTAAAACTACTGGAGGCTCTAAGGTGGCCCCATTGTTGGAGAGGAATTTTGAAAGGATGTAACTCCACTCACCATTTATGCAGTCCTCAGGAAAAAAAACCACAGCATTACAAAAATTATCTTCTTAAGTTTCCATTCATAGCTTCAATATCTGGGGGGAACGCACAAATTCCTAATGAGTTATTAGTTCAAAATAAATATTTCATTACATGGGTTAAATTAGATGATGTACCAACTACTAATCTGAATGCTATTGCTGCAAACCTAGTACAATTCCACTGAAGACAACCTGAAATTAGCCTGATTTATACCAGAGGAATTTAAAGAAGAACGGATGAGATGATTAACCTCTAGATCTTTTCCCATGGTTTATATTCTTACTCTTCAGTGGAAAACATCACTTTTCCTTGCCAAGTAAAAACAGTTGTTTATACAGAGTAATGCAATGTTTGTGCTCTTTCTCAAAGTGTAGCACTTAGGATCAGGACCACAAATCCAAACCCCAGGATAAATGCAAATCTCTGAAATGCACAGAGGAACAGGAGAATCCAAGAAAAAAATGTTTTTACAGCGAAGCAAACCACATCTATCCAAAGTCAAGCAACTATCTCCGCAAGGGGTGGAGGGGGAGGTTCTATATATTTGATAGCCCTGCTAAGTAATGCCATAATGCAGCCCATCGCCTCCACCCGGTAGCAAAAGCAGCTCTGGCAGACAGCAGCCCCAGGGCTCCCTGGAGGGCAGGGGCAGCCCCTTGCCCCTCTCCCCGGGAGGGCGAGCACGGGGCGGGTGCGGAGCAGAGGCAGCCACGCAGTGGGGCAGGTCCCCTGTGCCTCTCCAGTGCTCCCGTGCACCCACCAATCCCACGGGAGTGAATTTAGGACTGTGGCTCGTTTGTAGATATTCGGTGGCCTCCGAACACAACCTCCAATATGAAGGCGAATGCAGAGGAGGGAGGCAGAGAGCAGTAAGCAGGTACAATCCCAGCTTCATCATTCGGCACCCTCGTGGCCCTGGAATAACTTCACAGAAAGTAAAGATCCTTACTCTGGATTCACAGCTGTGCCTGAAAGAGTTTTGCCCCCCTAGCTACGTTTTTCTTTCAGCTATTGGGAATGAATGTTTTTTTTAAATCATCCTTTCAGCCACCACCGAAACCTCATTGCTGTCGGTGCTATTGCCAATCCCTACAGACTATTATCTTCAGTGCTAACCATACAAGAGTCATCTTTGAAACAAAGTAATTTCCCAGACTAGCATATTAGAAGCTCACCGTGTTTCAGAGTGCGTGACACAGGGACGGTACCTGCTCAGGAGTTATTTCTTCATGACAAACCGGTGCAGCTTGCGGATACAGCGCGATAGTGACTCATCCCACATGAATCCCACAGCTGAGCAGCTGCACGCTTGGTCTGACTCTGGTTTACAGCCTGCTGGAAAAATCTTATCAACAGGATGACGTAAATATTAAATATTCAGAAAAGATAAGCAGATAATAAATCTGTTCTGACACACGCCACTAGCATATGCAAAGATGACTGCATTTGAATTAAGTTAAAGCCAGGCTCATGGAAAGAAGCATACAAAATAAAGGCAAATGTTTATATGGTCAAAGTACAGATGGAGCTATCAGCACCGAAATGTTTTTAAGATAGCCTGATGTTTCTTGTCCTCCTTTCAATTTTTGTAATGTTGCCAAACTAGCAATCTCAGTTATCTTTGAAAATTTGATTTGTCTATCCCAGACTGGATATTTTCAAAAAAAGCCCAACCACAATACTTCAACAGTATCTGAGAACAAGACATTAAAAAGATATTGTTTCCTCCTAATTAAACAATTCTGCTTGTCTTTTATTTATGATGCTCTGGTGTTTATACGCATTGTAGCAGGGACTTAAGAGGTATTGATTGCCTATGAGTGTATCTTTTACCATACCAGAGGAACTATACCTACATATGGCCAAATTACAAATCACCAGTGGCCAAACTGCAACTTGTTGCTTTTTAAAGCACATCTCATTGACCGGCATCTGTATCTTCAAACAGTAAGAGTTTTAATATTGCTGTGGAACCCAAGGAGGAGAGTCCTTCCAGAAAAAAGTAACCCCAGGGAGGAAAACTGACCCACTTTGGGTCAGTTTGTGTACATTGGCTGGTGGGCTGTGCTGGTGGAGGGCCATGCCTTCCCACTCCTGCTCCCCTGAGGCTTCTCTGAGCCCTGAGCAAGACCTGCGTGGCTCAGGCTGAAGCTTCTCCCTGGGGATTTGGTATTCGGGTGGGCTTGGGAGACAGGAAAGTATGGCAAGGTGGCACAGGGGATATGGGGCTGAACAAGAGGGAGAACTCTTGGTGAAATGAAGGTCTTGAAATGTCACATTCTGGTCTGGAAGTGTGGCTACTCTACTGGAAGCCACTGAAACCTAAAATTGCCAATAAAGGCTTATATGACAGTAAACAATCTGCTGGAGCCTCCGTTCTCAGGCACTACTCTCTGTTGCCTTTTACAAATGCTGGATTTGACTACAATAAGCGCATGCTGTTCTCCTAGAAATATTGAACAAGCTTGGTTGTTTCTAGTTGCCCATTTGCAAGTCCAGCAGACTGCAGATGCCAGTGCTGCTGCACTGCGGGCCATTTTTAAGGGAGGGGACTTGCCAGTGCCATCCTTTGCTTCCACAGTTTTTTGCTGCTGCAGGAAGCAGTTATGCTGTGCATGAGCATCGCTGGGATCATGGCACTGCAGGAACAGCAACTCAACTAGTGCAGAAGCTACCAGTGTCACAGGCTGTGCCCTTTCATGCTCACCCTCCTCTGCCCAGTCTCAGGAAGACATGTGTGGGCAGCCTGATTATTCAGCAAAGAGTGAGCTTCATTTATCTTCTCAGTAGCTGCTATGTGTCATTTGAATATGCTTTTTGGATGACCAAAGGGGAGGTAAGGGTGCACTGGAGTCAGTTTGAATTTGATTTATGATTTATTATCAAGTTCCTGCTTGCTAGCCATCATCTCCTGCACAATACCCGTGAGACTGAAAGGGAACAGATGGCAGCAACAGGAGGTTTAGCTGTTTAAATGTGCCTCTACCAGCCTGCATAACTTTGTTCGTGAAGGTGAGGGCTGGTGAAGGGAAGGTAAATATCTCTCTCTTTTCTTCTCCCCCTCCCCTTTTCCCCACTCTGTAGTCCATTTTGTTCTTATCTGCAATTATTGCTGCTTCTTCCTTCAATGCCTTGCAAGCCTTGTTGCCCCAGCTACCCATGTGGTCTAATGCCCTAAATGGACCCCCTTGTACAGGTCCCTTTCCTCCTTTCCCTTCTTTCTAACATGCTGAATATGCATCTAGTACCATACGATACTAGGTGGGTCATTTCATACCACAGGTTTTGAAGCTTTCACTGAACATGTACTCCTCATTTTCTGGGTGCACGCCAGGACTTGATTTTTACAGGTAGTCAGCACTTTCAGCTGAAGCCAGTGACAATCATGTTTCGACTATATACAGTATTTTTGTAATACGAATTATTCTGGCATCTCAAGTTAGCCACCTAAATTAGTGTCTACAGTAAACATCAATTTCTTTGCACTTCATCTCCTCATCTATATTGTAGGATAAAAATTACTCCTAGCTTCATGGAAGTGCTGTGACTTCAAAGGTTTTGTGACTGCTTTTTGTTTAGTCTGATGCAGAACTTGGAAGAATCCCTGCCAACAGAGGCCAATGTTAACATGAATAAAAAATCTAAAATGCCTAGTGTAACATTAAAGGTAGGCTCAGAAAGTCTTCAACAAAATGAATGTTTAAGCCTGTTGCTAGGTAGTGATGATTGATCAAACTTAAGCTTTTTTTTTTAATAGCTCTGGTCCTTATACATACAGCCATCTGATCCTCTTGAGGTATAGCTAAGTGACATCTGTTATGAAAGGCACCACACATGTATTTTTACCCACACCTGCCAAAGCTTTCTGTCTTTCAGTCTAGCTACCAGGAAATACATCACTGTCCATTGATGGCCATGTTTTTACAGCTTGCTCTTTCCTTTTATATCTCAGTGTCAGATGTATTTGACTTCTACTTAGGCAAGCATAATTCTTCTTTCAAACAATAAGTTTCCATGAATTAGTTATAATGTGCTTTCGCAATTTGGTTAGGTTAGCTATTGCAGTCAACTCAGCATAAAAACATATCTGAAACAACTGGAGAAGACAACTACTAACCAAGTAGGGATGGGAAGAAAACAAAGGTTTGTACATTTTTGATCATTTTTGTACAGTTTGTCAGCTGGGTGTCAAACCTAGATATTGGGGATTTTACAGGGCCAGTGCATCTAACTTCTGCTGAGGCGGGAGCTATATGGATCACTGTCTCTGTTAACTCTCCTGGGCAGAGCCGATGACTTCCAGCCCCTACCAAACCCAGTCAAGTGGTGTGAGAGCCTCCATGCAGGGTGCACTAATAAAACCCACAGAATACAACTGTTTGAATTCACAACCAAACTTATCAGCAAGTATGGCTAACCAGGGAGGTTCCAGTTGACTGGAGGTTAGCAAATGTGAAGCTCATCTACAAGAAGGGCCGGAAGGAGGATCTGGGGAACTACAGGCCTGTCAGTCTGACCCTGGTGCCAGGGAAGGTTATGGAGCAGATCATCTTGAGTGCCATCACACAGCATGTACAGGACAACCAGGTGATCAGGCCCAGTCAGCATGGGTTTATGAGAGGCAGGTCCTACTTGACTAGCCTGATCTCCTTCTATGACAAGGCAACCCGCTTATGGATGAGGAAAAGGCTGTGGATGTTGTCTACCTAGGATTTAGTAAAGAATTTGACACTGTTTCACACAGAATTCTCCTGGAGAAACTGACTGCTCATGGCTTGGATGGGTGTGCGCTTCGCTGGGTAAAAAACTGGATGGATGGCCAGGCTCAAAGGGTTGTGGTGAGTGGAGCTAATTCCAGCTGGCAGCCGGTCACAAGTGGTGTTCCCCAAGGCTCAGTGTTGGGGCCAGTCCTCTTTAATAACTTTATCAATGATCTGGACAAGGCGATCGAGTGAACCCTCAGTAAGTTTGCAGATGACACTAAGTTGGGCGGGAGTGTTGATCTGATTGAGGGTAGGAAGGCTCTGCAGAGGTATCTGGACAGTCTGGATCAATGGGCTGAGGCCAATTGTATGAGGTTAAACAAAGCTAAGTGTCGGGTCCTGCACTTGGGGCACAACAACCCCATGCAATGCTACAGGCTTGGGGAAGAGTGGCTGGAAAGCTGCCTGGCAGCAAAGGACCCAGAGGTGTTGGTCTACAGCTGGCTGAACATGAGCCAGCAGTGTGCCCAGGTGGCCAAGAAGGCCAACAGCATCCTAGCCTGTATCAGAAACAGTGTGGCCAGCAGGACTAGGGGAGTGATCGTCCCTCTGTACTCAACACTAGTGAGGCCACACCTTGAATACTGTGTCCAGTTTTGGGCCCCTCACTACAAGAAAGACATTGAGGTGCTCGAGAGAGTCCAAAGAAGGGCAATAAAGCTGGTGAAGGGTCTGGAGAACAAGTCTTATGAGGAGCGGCTGAGGGAACTGGGGTTGTTGAGCCTGAAGAAAAGGAGGCTCAGGGGAGACCTTATTGCTGTATACAAGTACCTGAAAGGAGGTTGTAGCGAGGAGGGTGCTATTCTCTTCTCCCAGGTAACAAGCGATAGAACGAGAGGAAACAGCCTCAAGTTGCGCCAGAGGAGGTTTAGATGGGATATTAGGAAAAATTTATTCACGGAAAGAGTTATCAAGCAGTGGAACAGTCTGCCCAGGGAAGTGGTGGAGTCACCCTCCCTGGAGGTATTTAAAAGACATGTAGATGTGGTGCTTAGGGACATGGTTTAGTGGTGGAGTTGGCAGTGCTAGGTTAACGATTGGACTTGACGATCTTAAAGGTCCTTTCCAACCAAAACGATTCTGTGATTCTATGATTCTATATCTGCACTGATTCTGTGTACCTAGGAATGGTGTCCCATACTGCCAGTAATTCACCTATGATAACATGAGTTGTTCATAAACATTTAGTATTGTATTACTGAGCTTAACAGTTGCACAATCTCTGACGGCACCTCTCTGTTCCACATTATTTAATGGATAACTTGAGGATATGATGACTAAAATATGTGTACAAGGACATGGCTGTAGTGTCCTGCTCTACTTAAAATAAAACAGATTATTAA
Source organism: Nyctibius grandis (assembly GCF_013368605.1). NCBI lineage: Eukaryota > Metazoa > Chordata > Aves > Nyctibiiformes > Nyctibiidae > Nyctibius > Nyctibius grandis. Next base: position 67,210,890 of record NC_090658.1, on the reverse strand, counting down.
TATTCTGTCACTCTATTTTTGCTCAAGGTCTACTTGCTTTAATTCAATATGTACAATAAAGTACATTAGTTTTTACTCAGAGTTAAAGTTTCCCTAAAGTTGTTGCCAGTCTTACTTAAGTCAGCCGTAAGGTTTGGATCACACTTGTTTTACTGCAGTATTTTTCTACCTTCATCTGAAGCTTGGCACCAATAAAATCTATTAAGGACTTGTTTTTCTCTCCATGTGATCAGAGACATCGTGGACAGGTGGGTCTTGTTTGCTTTGGCCAGCATCAAGGTATAAGGAAGAAATATTGATGTGTGAAGAGTAGGCTTTTCCAGCTCAGGAAAGGATGGGGTTCATTAGGATACCATCTGTAGCAGCTTTTGAGGTGGAGTCATTTACATGAATTACATATAAATTAATTTGATTCTTCTCCTCTGGCATATCTGTTCCAGAGTCAGTAAACACTCCTATTCTTTCAGAAACTCAAATTCTGTCCCATAAAGAAAATGTAGGAGAGGCCCTGTTTTTTCTTTTTTCCTGGAGATGAGCTAATGTTCTCTTTTCTAGCTCCCACCTACCAGGTAGGAAAGTGCACAGCTGGTTAAGTTTCCATGAATCCAACAGAAGCTGTTCTAGGTGAATGTAATTTGTTGCAGTGGTCCATTGTATGGCACTCTTGTTACCCTCTCAGGGAGAGGAAAGCTGAGCAGCAAATCTTGAAAACTACAGGTCAACCATTATTCAAATTTGGTTTTAGTGTCATTTTCAAAGAATCCTGGACTTCTACATCCCTAATGGATGAGATTCGACAGTCCTTTCCTGATATCCTATAAGCTACTTGACTAGTAATATCAATTGTATCCTACCCATTTCCAACTCTGACAACCTAAGACAGTTAGCTCTGCGTGTATCTGGGAAGTACTCCATACTTCAGAAATGCCAGCAAGCGATATGTGAGAGATTTTTGTGTTCAGTTATCACAGCCTAAATAGTGCCAAGGGAGCAGAATGGGGAATAAACTCTACCCTTGAATAAAGAGAAAACATTTATTTTAAAATCTAGTTACCTCCCCAGGAGCCTTATCTTCTTAACACTAACTCAGGAGCTTGAATAAACTCTCACTGACTCTTTTGGTACAGATAGTTTAGGAAAGCTTAACCTGATATATAAAGATAAACCTAGTAAAAATATACTGAATGTCTACAGTTCTGTTCAGTCTATGTGTCCCGACTGTATTCCTCTTCAGCTTCAGAAAGATTTTTATAAATTCCACATCTATTTGGAGTGCATGAAATACTCGGGATACCAGCAACCTGCAAAGTATTTGTTTGTTTCAAGTGCCACTGATGCATCTGTGAGGCATTTCTTTCTAAAATATCCCCAGATTCTTCTTTTTTTTTGTGGATTAGCATGTAAAGCTATTGATGCCAACCAGTGAAAAAAGATGTTAATCAAGTGATTTGACTGCAACAACAAAACAAAAGTCAAATTGCGTTCACATCCCACTCCAGTAGCAGTTCCTCTTTTTTTTTTTTCCACATGAGTAATTCTAGGCCAGGTAGTAAAAACATATTTCGTCCAAAGTGCAGCCAAGTGGAGATGAAGGTGAGTAGCAGGGCATGCAAGAGGAAGTGCGACGCTGGCTTCACACCTGAGCTTGCAGCTCCTGCGGCGCCTGTGTGGTCAGAGGGCTGCAGGAGGCAGCGGAGCTCCCCTGGAGAGTCCCTCAGTGGGGCTCCCTCTTTCTTCCAGCCTCACCCTGCTGTAGCCAAGGCCTGACCTATCTCAAGGAGTGACCATGACTGGAATAGAAAGGTATCAGAGCTACCTCCTCTGTGGTAGAAAGGGAAAAAGCAGCATTCAGGGGCAGCAGGGAGAATTATGTTTTCAAGCTAAAAAACCTTTTTAGGATCTTTTTCAGTACTGGAGTTTACGTGTCAGTGTAGCTCTTGCCTTTCCCAGAGCATTTCTTTGACCTCTCCCAGGGCAGATGCCTGAGTGAGCAGCACTGAGGATGCATGGGGAAGCACCACCATGGGGACCACCCCCAGGGCAAAGGTCCCAGCTGCTCTGCGGCAGAGACACTTTCCACCCTATGTGCCTGACTGTGCCGACCCCAGTGCAAACCAACAGACCTCTGTAGCCAATGGGGTGACACTGCAGATCTTCATAGCCAGCATGTCAGTCTTGTTTGCCCTTCCCAAACTGTTGCCCATTATGGACAAGACAAGGGGCTCCTGAAGTGTACCATGACTGGCCTGGGGAGCAGAGATCAGCTCCCATCCTTCAGCATGGGCCTCTGCCTCTTGAAATTCTGGACCCCACATGCACTATACACCCAACAGTCATGTGGAATTAGTACTGCCACAGCTCCATCATAATCTCTCTTGACCAGAACCTCCTCTGTTTGGTGAAAGACTAGTCTGGGTTACAACCACCAGTCAGGTGAGAAAAGAGTGAGGTGCTGGACAAGCCACCAGCAAGCACGACCTCGAGGCTCTGCCTGTCTTGAATAACTGCTCTCAAGTGGTAGAGTCCCTTCCTTGAGTACAAGCTCGGCTGTTTTATTTCCAGGATGAAACAAGTCCTGGAAGGAGCCTCCCAAGTTGTGTGCTGAGAAGCAGAAGCACATGGGAAAACAGAAACCATGTGATTTCAGCAACTTCTGGATAACATATGTTGATGTGCATGGGGTGGGAAGCCACAGTGTGTTTCTTATGTGCAACATTTAGGGCAGCTCAATGCTAAGCATGTTGCAGGCTGTATGCCAGTGATGTGAAGGGCAGTAGATGCAAAAGACTACGGGAAAAGCATTGAGACAGGGACCACTCCAAGGCATATGTGGTGCGAATGAGACCCATTTGCTGCAGAACAATACACACACACCAGGTCCAGGACTGCCAAATTTCACATGCCGTTGCTAGAAGTCCCAAATAATGCCCATTTCTCACATTACTTGGTGAAATGTGTTTCAGGTGCTAAAATATTGCCTATTTCCTATGTTTTCACAGTTTTGAAGAAAATTTTCAAATACCTAGGAGAATGTCTTGGTATACTATGTTTATATGGTAAGTCTGATCTGAAATGCATTGGACCTAGCACGCATCTGCCATGCACAAAGCAGTGCAAGCTCAGAGGGACTGCAGGACTGAAGATGCTTGACTGAAGATGCTTTACGGAGATCAGCCAGACACAGCGCCTGTGTGGGTTCTGGAGGACCACTCTCTTTCTAAGGCTGCACCTAAACCCATTTCAAATCTGGTTTTCTCTTCATTGTACAGTCCCTTGGTCAGAATGTGGCCAAGGCCCACTGAGCATTAGGGAGGCCCTATTGATTGGTGTGTAAGGCTGAGAAACATGGACACTTAGTGCTTACACAGTCTGAAAAACAGGAAGGGGCAAAAGCGACAGAAAGGCTTCCTTGGGGAAGATTTGTTCTGCAGCTAACTGCCAAACTTCACATTTCACACATTTCAGTATCAGTCTTCTTTCTAGTGTTATCTTGGCAATCTACATTATATCTTTGAGGAAAAAATAATTTTTAATTAAAGATTTCACATGACAGAGCATTCATACTAAAAAATAGTTGCAGTGGCTCAAGCACTATTAAAAAAATATACCATTGATATAGGTACATAACAGAGTGATCACATTGCTTTCTTCTAAATAAACTCAACTGCGGTGGCTGCTGCCCAGAAGTGCAAGATTGCAGAACAGGAATGACACAGGATAACTGCCACGGCTCATGAGGAGGAGGATCACTGTAGGGAATTCCCCTCCTGTCTATGGTGACTGTGGAACACCTAAGGAGTTATTATGGAGTTATTATTAAGGAGTTATTATGGAGAGGTTCGCAGAGGATGCGGCAGGTCCTTTTCATAAAGCCTTCCAAAAAGTGTTACTGTTAAGACCGGTTTAGATGTGCCAGGTTTACTTGTCAAACGTCCATCACGTAGCACCTGGTAGAAAAGGGAAAGAATGATGCTAATGTTCCAGTAACAGAGTAGCAATATTGCATGCTACAGAAAGGATGGGCTTTTGAGGTTGAATATTTTGATGCAGCACTTTTAAAAGACAATCGTGAGAATGAAAGAAACCAGAATTCTCTCTAGCTTTGCCATAGCCTTCCCACATTTCCTTGGACCTGAAGGTCTTTAAAACTTCCTTCAGCTCCACCTTTGGGAAAAAAAAAGATCATTTTCTCTGCCTCATAAGAAGGTGAAAGTGACAATAACTGATTTGTTAGGTTCTCATTAGTTACTCATACATGGCGATGAAGGTTATATACGTATCTAGGACAGTAATTTGAAATATTTATTGATTTGTAGACCCCAAAACAATTTCTAGATGGAAGTAGAGAATTTCAGGCTACTGGCCATATGTTGTTTTTCTTAGCTACTTTTTACAAATCAATTTGAAATCACTTTTGTTCATAGACTGTGAACACCTGCAACATTTTAAGAGCCTCTGTGACAAACAATAAGCATGTATTTGTTAAGAAAATATATATTTTTTAAAATTAGGCCATGATCATCTTTTAGCATACCAATAAATCCTTTGATGTGTATGTTTTTACAGAAGTCTCATTCAAAACAAGTATGAAAGATGAGCAATGCTTTTCCATTCTCTACCTTGTAAAAAAATCACCCTTGTTTCCCCTAAAACTTTTCAAGTCTTTTTCACTGTCTTCATTGTCTCTTGTAAGCTACTAAATACCTCTTCCAAATCAATTAAGATTTCGTCTAGCCTCTTGCATAAACATAATCTAAGGTTTATGAATGAAAACATGTTTTGGCGAAAACATGTTTTGACAAAAACATATGCTGATGTTTCAAATAAAAAAAATAAACCCTACAAAAACCTTGGAAATCCCGCTTAATATTTTTAACTGCATAGGATCTCTGCTCGTATGCATGATACTCGGTAGCATTTTTTTCTTGCTTGGACAATTTCTCAGAGTATTTGATTTCTTTGTTTCCTAAAATGCCCATCAGCAGAAACCTGTAGAAAATAGCTCCTTGAAAGCTGCTATTTATAGATTTGGGACCTGACGTGGGAAGGCATATTTGCTAAAGAAAACACTGAAGAGATTCTTAGCCTTTGCATTTATATGTTCTCATTAGTAAGGATTAATTAAATCCATCTGTTTAAATGTCCCCTTGAGTTACGGTCCGCAGAATTAAAGAAAGTGGTTCTTGGAAGGGATTTATCTGCCGTATCGGTTTCCAGCACCACAGCCTGGAAAACTTTGCATCAAATGGCTCCAGGGTATCCCATTACCTCAAACTCCCCGGGGGCCAGCTGCACGCCGCTGTACAAGACTTCTGGGAAGACATAGTTTGTGCCAAAGGTGCCGCTGAGAGAGAACATCTCAAACTTGGTCTGAGCCGTCTCCACCGGCTGCCCGCACATGTTCAGATCTGTGCTCTTGCACTTGAGCAGCGTGCATATCTGCAAGGAGGAGGATACAGAAAGGCAAAATACTGCTAAGCTTTCCACAATCAAGAGCTGGATTTGATAGCAAGAAAAGTTCTCATGATGCAGGAACGGACAAGTGTTTTGGGTTGATTGGGATGTAGGCATATACAACCAACACTCACACCTACAAGACCAATTACCTGCCAATGGTATTTTATGACAGAACCATGAAGCCCGTCAAATGCACCCAGGACATAAACTTCATCCTTGCTCTTGTATGACATCTGATAGATCAAATGACAGCAGAGGTCTCCTTGGCAAATCGTGTAATTTCCAACTTCGTGTTTGAGTTCACTGAAAGTGAATATATCCCGCCGGACAGCTCCCAAGAAAGTGTTGTTTTCTCCTGGAAATTTCTTGATGCTTGTGGCATACGAGCTCCAGTTGATGGCAGGGGGGTAGGTGGGCGAAAGACGGGGGCGTGCGCTCAGCTCTGCTAGCAGGAGACATCCCTCCTCTGTCCCACTGTTGTAATGGTAGGCGGCGGGTCCCTCCGGCGTGAACAGCCCACTGCCTGCCGAGGACACCCACCAGCTCTCTGTCAGCCAGCACCCTGGAGCATGGCTTGGCAGGGGGGCCAGCCGCCCCCCGTGCCACACCAGCGGGCTTTTTCAGTGATGCTATTTTTCAGTCAACATGTTACAGAGAATTTTGGAAGAATTTTAAAGCACAGAACTGCTAAAATACCCATCATAGTGTAAAAACATGACCTAAACTTCACAGGTTTTGTACTTTGCTGAATCTTGAATCTGAGCCTTAAATGGCAATTTGACACATGACCATCCCTTTCTTTTAAGAACTTGTGTTAATTTAAACATAAATCAGAGCTCTAAGAGTGGCATATGTGCCCAAGAAGGAAACCATGGGGGTAATTATGTTTCACAGAAAGAAACCCAGGGCTGTGACCTAAACTCAGCTCAGTGTATTTAGGACAGGCAAAAATATTCCTTTATGGCTTTCATTTCTGCTTTGGGGAAGACTTACAGATGCAGTTACAGCACTGTTTTCTCAGTTTACAGAAAAAAATTTGCAATAAATATCTATTCAGATCAAACTAAAATGCAAATATCTCTAATTCTTCAGCAGTAACAAAAACCTGAAAACAACAAGAATTCTCTTTTTGCTTTTGGGTTATTAAGTTTTGTTTAAAACATTTTTTCCTCGATTTAACTTATGATTGAATTTTAAACAAAAAACCGCTGCTTCTAAAAGAGAGACTGAAAATTCAAGTGAAACTGGGCTATTTTTTAAAGAAAATTTCACTTTTGAAATATCAAAATTTAATGATGTCATACACTTCTGAATTTTACCTCTCCCAGAACATTCAACATTTCCTTGCCTGAAGCTGTTTACTACATTCAATACAACATCAAGGATATGTTTAGTCTGAGTGAAACACTGATTTCCAGAGACTTCACTATTTGTAAAACATTTTTGCCTGCTTCTGAATCCAGTACTCTGAAGACAATTTCCCTTTTCACAAATGCAACTCACCTGTCATTGACATGCTGATGTTGTGAGTATTTGCTGAAAGCAAGTTGACACCCATGCCCATAGCCCAAGCAGAGTGAAACTCAACTGCAGTCAGAAATGGCAGGACGTTCATCCAAGCCGTCGGGAAGAGCACGGTGTCCACCTGCAACTCGCTCACCAGGACCATGGCAGGCTCACGGAAAAGGATGTCAAAGCACGTGAAAATGCCAAACTTCCCAAAGGGGGTCTCAAAGGTGACGGTTTCTGGCTCTTTTGGGTAATTAAACTGAGTTTCTCCTCTAAACAGGTTGTACTGCAGGTGAAGAAAATGGCATATTAGAAATCAAAAATAAGTCAAGATCATGAACAGCTACTTTTGTGTCTGAGATAGGTTTTAATGCAAAGCTGGGGATTGAGATACCTGAGCTGGCCAGCACAGCGGGTTTGCATCCATCCAGCCAACCCTCAACCCCTGCAAAATGGGGTGGCTGAGCCCCAGCTGCCTCCTGGAAGCAATGCCTAGCTATCGGGCTTGGCTAAAACTGTGCCAAGGATCAGCTAACATTTACTGAGTATGGAAAACTCTGTCACTGCTTCTTTCCCATTTACTATCATAAATGTAGCCCTTAGGTGTTTGGTATCCTGCATGTGCTCTGCAGCTGCGGTGCCCCTGGGAATAATGCCTGATTGATCATGCACTTTCCTGCTTTTTCTTCTGGCCATAATATCCTTGCATCAGATCATCCTGGATTGGTTGTTGCTCTACACTTATGTAAAAATGTCATATAAACCATCTGAAATTGGTGTCAGAGAGATGAAAAGTATACTGATAATCAATTAAAGGGTGATGCTAAAGTGCCTCTTTACCTTGTGGTAACGAGCCACCAGTTTCCCTTCCGAGTCAAAGACGACATCAGTGTTGTACTGATAGCGACTGTCGCTGGGGCAGCCGGGATCACTGGAGTTACATGGCTTCTTGTCCCCGATGTTTGCAACCACATAGATGGAGTTATTCCTGGCCATGCAGCTGAGTCGTTCCTGCACTGGAGCAGGAGCAAACCTAATGCATTTTTGGTGAAAGAAAAAAAATTTACATGTTTAAGTTCAGATGTGGAAGAAATGCATTCAAAATTACTATTCCACTAGCTGCATATCCCTGGGTGCAGAAAAAGGTATAGATCAAATCATGGTTTCTGCTCATTTTCTTCTCTTTTCATAGCATGATTTTAAATTGCTAGTCTCTTTTACCTTTAAAAAATGGTCTCCATATGCTCTTCTTTCCTGTACCCCTGTACTATCTGTGTAGATATAATTTGCAGCTAACACACATACAAAGGTATGAATAGCTTCAGAAAACAACAGAGAAAATAAATCAGTATACACATATAAACTTAAAATAACTTAAAGATAAATTTTCAGAGAAATCTAAGTCTTGATTTCAAAAGACCATTTTAGCTGCCTTTAAGGCTCTTCACTCTGTTTAAGGCAGCCATCCATAAGCCTTTAGTAAAAAGAGGACACGGCATTTACAGAGCTGAGGACTCCTGAAATCTAGCTTCATAAAGCCTCAGAACAAAAGACTACAAAAGCTTAGCTTAGAAATGAACCTGGTCCTTTTGGTGTCCCCTGCTAACACACATTCAGAGCAGCCCTGTGTAACACAGCAGACTCTGCAAGTGGCTGAATTTCTAAAAGTCACTTCTTTAAGATCTAGAGAAGTATTTTGTGCAATTTGATTTAGAAATCATCCAGCCACATGAGCTGAGGACTGAATCACCTTGTCTAATCTATGCATCTGACATGATAATAAACTAGCTTATACTTACAGAAGATTTTCACAATTGTCTGAACTGATAAAGTTTTACGTGTTTTAAAAATAATGATTTTGCCCCAAATGTCCTCATTTTCCGTCTTTTGCAATTTTTAAAAGTGAGATTGTCTCAATGCTTTTTAATAGCAGTTCTCAGGCACTTACTGGGAGCAGCTCATGACTCCACGAGGCACTAATTTGAAACCACACAAATCATCGCAGAGAGAATCACCTTGTGGGGTCGGTGCAGGGAATCCAGTTCACTGCCGGATCAGGGATGTCCTCCAGGTAGGGGTAGATGGTGTCTCTTGTGAAACGCCAGCCATAAATGCCGTCTTCGGGAGTCACAATGATGTGGGCACCCTAACACAACAAGATCCGTTAAGATTTCACTCACCAACAGGTAACCAGGAGGGCCAGCAGGAGGAGAAAACACAAATTAACAACACTCCTGATACACCTAGTACCTGCTGGGCGGCTTCCTTGATGGCTCCTTCCAAGACATCCATGTTTTTGTTCATCAGGGCCAAAGCATCGTCGGGAGAAACGGGCTCGTCGGTGGCATCTGGCAGGATGACAGCATGCTCATAGACGGCTGCAATGAAGGTGTCGGAGGCAAGGACCTGAAGGACTGCGAGTGCAAACACCACAGTGTGCAGGAGAGGCTGGGAAGGGAGCATGGCTGGTGCCTCGCAGCTCCTGGATTGGGCATGGGGAATATAAACCAAATAGAAAGAGGTGGAGTAAAGACTAATAAGTTTGCTTTGGAAATAATCTTCTATTGAGCAATGTGGGAAGGTACAGTATAGTTCTGCCAACAATCAGGACATTTATTTATAGTAAGAAGTCAAAGAAACATTTATAGGAATTGGATCTTGTTTCCAATTTGAAATGCTGTAAATAAAATGTGAACAAAAGGCTAAGAGAGCACGTCAGAAGCCATGCTGATCTATGAGGGGCTCAATGGAAGGAGCACTTACACACTCCGTTTGTACATCCCTCTCCAGGCTTCCAAACCATCTTGGGGCAAGCCCAGACTCCCCTGGTTAGGGCACACTACTCCATATAACCTTACTGCATGTGGTTGCTATCGGTTAGTAATTCAGCCAGTTCTGAAGGCAGACCACCTGCGTGAAGTACAGCCCTCACACTTCAGAGTGTAGCTGATTCATCTACACTTATGAGACACATGGCCCTGCCATGCCTCTTGCCTTTGGCCAATGGCTTATTATAGTTGCAGCAGGTGCCCTAAGAGTGTCCTCCCTCCCAGGCTCATGCTGCAATATAAACTAACCCTTGAACTGTGCTGATCTCTCTGCCTAGAGCTAACATACTTGCTTGTTTTGTGAGAAAGAATTAAACAATAGATTTTTTTTACTGTTTTTGTTCTGAAAAGCAATTTTTGCACAATAAGCATTTTGAAATTGCTCATACAAAGCAATTTTTTTTCTTCTCAAAAGTAATTTTTGCATAGTATTTTGGAAATATATTTGGAGCACCTCTCCCATGAAGACAGGCTGAGAGAGTTGGGGTTGTTCAGCCTGGAGAAGAGAAGGCTCCAGGGAGACCTTATAGCAGCTTTCCAGTACCTGAAGGGGGCCTACAGGAAAGCTGGAGAGGGACCTTTTGCAAGGGCATGTAGTGATTGGACAAGGGGTAATGGTTTTAAACTGAAAGAGGGTAGATTTACACTAGATATTAGGATGAAATTCTTTACAGTGAGGGTGGTGAGACACTGGAATAGGTTGCCCAGAGAAGCTGTGGATGCCCCCTCCCTGGCAGTGTTCAAGGCCAGGCTGGACGGGGCTTTGAGCAACTTGGTCTAGTGGAAAGGTGTCCCTGCCTGTTGCAGGGGGTTGGAACTAGATGATCTTTAAGGTCCCTTCCAACCCAAACCATTTTATGATTCTATGATTCTATGAAATAGCATATTACTACTATAATTTCAGGTACTCCATAAGAAAACCCCTTTGTTAGAACCTGTGGTATGTATGTGAGGGTAGAGGAATATAACCTGGCTAATAATATTTACCACTCTGTAAGAAACCAAGGAATATATTCTTCATCCTGACAATATCTTCCTCTTCACTATGTAATTTCACCCAGAAGTCTTATTTTTGTCCATCAGCATCAGGGCCTCCTCAGGAGAAACCAGCACTTCAGTGTCTTCTGACAAGATGAGTCAGATACTGGAACAGGCTTCCTAGAGAGGTGGTCAATGCCCCAAGCCTGTCAGTGTTTAAGAAGCATTGGGACAATGCCCTTAATAACATGCTTTAACTTGGTCAGCGCTGAACTGGTCAGGCAGTTGGACTAGATGATCATTGTAGGTCCCTTCCAACTGAAAAAGTCTAGTCTATTCTAGTCTAGTCTAGTCTGTTCTGTTCTGTTTTGTTCTAAATGTCTTGAAAAAGACGACATTGTACTCGTAAATGGCTGCGATGTAGCTGTCCAGGGCACAGGCCTCCAGAGCAAACAGCACCAAAAGCACAGCAGAGGCACAAGCTTTAGGAAGCCCCATGTCTGGAGCCTGGAAGTCACCCAAGAGGAGGATGGAGCAGGCAAAGACAGGGGCTTTAAACGGGAAAGTCTTGCATGAGAGCCGGGAATTCCCCAGAGCAGCAGAAAGCCGACACCAGGCAATGCAATCACCCTGCCCGGAAAGTCTCACACCATCAAAGGCAGGAGAGCCGTCAGCATTGAGCAATTCTGCCTTACGCCACTGACAGAGGAGTCACGGAGAAGGCACCACTGTGCTGCAGTTGAAGAAACACGTCGCCTGCCAGATCTACAAATGATTCAGGCGTGGCATTGCTGTAGTTAATGCAGCTGAAGGCAAGCCCAGGTCACAGCAGGAAGAGAAGCCAGAGTTTGGGAAATCTCAGCAAAGAGCAGCACGGGCACACTCCTGCCCAGACTCAGGGCTGCGGGGTGCAGGCAGGGCTGCAGGAGGCAGGTGGCCAGCCCCAAGCTCGGTGCTGCCGCACGGGCTCTACCTGTGCCACCCCAGCTCAGCACAGCACCGGCTTACAGTCGTGTGGCCTTCAGGGGAGGCTCCACATCACAAGGGGCTGCCAGGCAGGCTGTTTGCCTGAGCAAACCCATCAGCACACCACTGAGTAACTGAGCTCTGAAGGTCTTGGGTCCCCAAAGGTCTCTGTTGGAAAGCATCATGAATGGGAGCAACAGTTTCTAAATTTTGCCTGTTTTAACCTGCTTTCTTACATCTACAGATCGCCCCATCAGAAATCTTGAAGGTAAAGCCAAAAATCCCTTGTATCTGGCTGCCCAAGTTTCTTACCTTCTTTGATTCTGACTCAGCTGTCAGGTAACGAAATATTTTCTTGCCACACTTCCCTGGAAGAAGTGTTTATTGTTATCAGTGGTTACAGGCAGTCTTGTCTTTATACAGAGTGAGTCGGTATGTGGATAATGGGTAGACTTGCATAGGATTACTTTCTGTATGCTTGACTCACTTCACACAATAATACATTTCACAGTGATAAATGTTATGCAATGTTTGTAGCAAAAAAAGAATTTAGTGCCATGATGGCTTATGCCAGTCTTCTATAGGAAAATATTCAACACACAAATATACCTAAACCAGACAACAATGGCCTTGAACCAAATACTGAATTCAAGATACTCACCAGATTCAGGACTGCGATCATATACTGCTTGCACACACGTTCCCTTAGCCAGAGGACTGGTATCAGCAGTGAACCGACCTGAAGGAGCTGCCCCTCGGCTCTGAGACTGGCCACACGGTCCCACTGAATCCCTTCTGTATTGCAAGATGAGACCCTCTTGAATGCCATAGCCTCCTTTAAATCCAGATCTTTTCCCCGGGAGAGAGTTGCAGTATCACTCACCAGGTTCCTGGGGGACAACTACAGTGTCTGCACTGAGTTTGTATCCATGGGAAGAAGATCACACTGGATAATCCCCTGCTGGACTGAGATCAGCCTGCGGTCAGACAGTAACTGACTCCAACAGTGAACAGGGTTTTAAGAGAGCACGGCTCTGGCAGTGCTGATGTTGAGCTTCCATGAGTCAGCGTGCATTGTCTGGGGCTTTTGAGAAACATGTCATTATGTTAAGCATGACACTATGTTATGTCACATGTGAGTTTCTATTTACATTTGAAAACAGAAAAGGTCATATGGTGCACAGTAGCTATAATCAGTGCTGGAGTTTGGGTAGTAGTTGTGCTCCCAGCTTCTCAACAGCTCCATAACCAAAGTATTTGGGACAGAGGACCTTGAAAGCACCATGCTGAGACCAGGAACAGTGCCAGTGTGAGGAAAGGGAAGGTGACATTAGACTAATAGAGGTCTCTGACCACTCTTTAAGACACAGCCACAGAACATGCGCATCTTTATACACCGATAGCGCTGAAGGAAGGTCACTGGGGTCCAGCAGCAGCAACAAAGCACAGGTCACTGGGGAAGAAGAGGAAGCAAAGACATGAACAGTGGCTTCTCACCAGCAGTAGCTGATCTTAAGTAGAAATCTAAACTACCTAATTCTTACAGTAAATGAATTTACAGGGCAGCACCACCCAGCATTATCATGAAGGAGCAAAGGACAAGGCTTATTTCATATATGTTGATGTTATACAACCAGAAAGAAACAGAGAAGATGGAAGAGAGGAGCTGCTATATGATACCAGGTCACTTGGTGACCTCTTCACTGGATGCAAACAGTTCCACCACTGAATAGCATCCAGTGCAGCCAGCAGGTGTGGACAAGCTGTTGTTCAGAACTGGCAAGCAGAATATTTTGAGGTTTCAATTCCAAGTTTTGGTTCAACAGAGATTTCAAAGAAATGATGATTCATCTTGAGTTCTGACCAAGGAGTGGTGGCAGGTTTTGTTTCAGGGATGGCTCTTTGATTGGAGTTCTTGCTCAGCCTCCATGATGTGCTATTCTGTGCTGCCATGTGCCACACAATGTGCACCAATGGCATAACGGCAACAAAACCAAAGCAACACAAATAGGAAAAAAAATGTATGAGGTAAAACAGCAGACTTGCATAGGTCAGCATAAGTAGTTGTATATCAGAGACAAAGCATTATTAAGCTTTTTTGTATAGAGCTGCCACGAATAACATCTTTCACTGTTTTATTTACTGGTCTCATAATAATCTGCAATTCTAAAATATGCAATGCTATTTTAATAAGAGTGTATCCTCTGGCTCTCAATAAAGATTTTCTGAGGGCTAGAAAACTAAAAATACAGAAAACAGAGAGAGAAACACAACTGCTGTTTTGCACTAATAAAAGATTATATCTTATAATATAGAAATAGATACTTCTCAATAAATGGTAGCAATGAAATAATATTGCTGCATTATTACTAAACAAAGCACATTGATAAGATGTTTGTGCAGCTGTAAATAAGAAACATAGTTGGTATTGTGGTAGTAGAGGATGCTGTATCTCATTTGGACATAAGATTAATAGTGTGCAGCTTCAGTTATGGTAATATCATGGGAAGGCTGGTGGTTGTGGGTCTTGTTTCAGATAATCCTTTTCATACCACCGTCCAAAAAGTGTGACAGTGACGACTGGTTTTGTTGGTCTTGTCTTACTTATCAAGCACCCATCATTCAATACCTGATTGAGAAAGGTAAGAGAAGGACGTGATTAGAGGACTACCTTTAAGAACAGGCTAAGAGCTCAGAAAGATGTGACGAAACAGGAAGCAGGTACGTCAGACCATATCTCTTACTGAAACTAGTGACCTCATTAAAAGGTATTTAATAGATCTGATTGTTCACTATGAGCAAGCTCACTTTGGCTGTTTTGAGACGGTTTATTCCATTACTATCCCACAGAGAATCTAGCATGACACACCTCCAGCATGTCCCATTACCTTGAACTCCCCGGGGGCCAGCTGCACCCCGCTGTACAAGACTTCTGGAAAGACGTAGTTGGTGCCAAAGGTGCCGCTGAGGGAGAACATCTCAAACTTAGTCTGAGCTGTCTCCACCGGCTGCCCGCACATGTTCAGATCTGTGCTCTTGCACTTGAGCAGCGTGCATATCTGCGGGGAGGAGAAGACAACAACATATTTAGCAAGATGGTAGGAAAGACTTTTTTCATGAAAGCTAGCGTGTGTCAGAGCAGGTGACCATCACAGGATCTCTTTCATAATCTTTAAGCAACTCCTTTTCAGTTGTACGTTTTTTTCTTACCCCTTGATCGATCTGATTGGGGGTATTCCAGACCTGCATTGACTTAGTAGTTAGAAATAACCTGTTTCTGACGTAAGTGCTGCCAGAGCACTTTATTTCATCCCTGAAGTCCAATCCTGTCACTTCCACTAATTCTTCCAATTGCCACTTCTCTTGCTTGAAGGTTCCTTTCCCACATGTCTTAGTAAGATGAGCTTGTGAATGGAAATTTTAGGCAAATGAAACAAAGTCCTCCTCATGGGTATGTTGTGCAGCTATACACAGAGGTCCTCTTACTGGTATTTGTAGATGTTGCTAATGACAATTCATTAGATGGCCTGGTAGTCCATGGGAAAACTGAATCTGATGTTCTCCATCCAACTCCTGGTGAATATATGCCAAGGTGATGAAGTTAGCCTTCTCTATTCCAGTTTTGTGTTAGTAGTTGCAGCACAGAGGAAAGTAGGAATGGCAATGTTTTCCTTTTGTCCTTAGAGTAAATTATCCAGCTGATAAACATTTATGGATATCATGAAGAAATATGAAATAGGGCTAGTACTCCTGTGAAGATTCAAAGGATGTTGGCTGGTTTTGCTGATAGGTGGTGGAGGAGTTTTTCTATTTGTGTCAGATATTGGGGGATGGAAGAAACGTATTTGCAAACATCATAAGTATTATTCATCAGCAAATAGGGTTTTGTGTTGAAAAGCAAATAAGTAGAGAAATAAAGAATAAAATTCGCTCAATATGTGCTGAGGAATTGAAAAAATACTGAAGAAAAAAGGAAGAGTCGAAATTCCTGTCTTCTCTAGAAGATTCAGTACTGGTGGAGACCAGCTGGCAGCTTCTTCAATCACTGAAATAAATTTTCCAAGTGAGCTCACCAAGAACTGAATTTATTCAAACTGCCTTCTTAAATGTATCAGATGAGCTGTTTGCTGGCTAAGATCTCCCCCCATATCCTGGAATCTGTAACAGCTGATATGCAAAGGCTGTGTTGACAGATAGAAGTTGTTCTGGTTTGGCCTAAACCAGGCCAATTTTCCTTTCAGTGATTTTTACTTTCAGCTAAGTCTCTTCTAAGTAACTGCACTTTCTGAAACTAACTGCATGTTTTGCAGACAGTGTCTTAACTTTCCAACCCGTAAGTCTCTCTCCCTTTTCCCTTTCCCTTTCCCTTCGCGGGGGAGGGGGAGGGTTAACAGAGAGCATCTGCCACAGGTTTAATAGCCGGCCCAGCTTTAAACTGTGACAGAAGTAAGTAATCAAAAAAAGAATAAACTCCTGGCACAATAACTTAATTATGAAGGCAAAGAAGGTTTCTAATTAAGCAAATTCAACCAGGATGTAACTCACTGTCTTCCCAAACATTTGGTTAAAAGAGAGGAAGAGTGGACATTTCCAGTAAAAGTCATATGCCATTTCAGTAAACTTCATTGCTATGATTTGAATAATGACAAAAAATTAGCATCTGTGACTAAATTATCAAATCATCTCATTAAGATAGACATAGTCAACTGTTTTTTTAACAGCAACCAATGAAGATTACAGAGGAGATTCAGAACACTTACTGCAGATAGTCACAAAAGAGGACCTAAATTTAGCCAATATTGCACACTTAAAAAAATAGTGAGTGCACTCTGGGAACTTAAAAGAGGTTTAGAGACCTCTCCACTGCATTTGTTGGATTTAAAGGTGTCCTGGTTTGGCCTAAACCAGGCCGATTTTCCTTTCAGTGATTTTTGCTTTCAGCTAAGTCTCCTCTAAGTAACTGCACTTTCGGAAACTAACTGCATGTTTTTGCAGACAGTGTCTGCTTCCAGGACTGATAACGCTCAAAGTTTGTAGTTATCACTGAGGCACCAGTAGGGATGTTATGCAGAAAGGCTCTTGCTGTACTTGTTCTTGAGAGAAACCAAGGTCACTGCTGAATTCCTCACTGCTTACGAGTGAAGAGCCGAAGGGGGGTCGCAGCTGCAGGGGGGAGCGGACAGGGCAGGTGACCCAAAATTGACCAACGAGGGTATTCCATCCCATACACGTCATTCTCGGTATAAAGCGGGGGGATCACGAGGGTCTCGCTCTCTTTCTGCTATGGCCGGTGTCCAGGGAGGACTCTGTCCTTTTTCCTGCTGCCCCCGATCCCGATCCGTGCGTTCCTGAATCCAGCTCTCGACCATCGCTAGGCCCAGGCTGGGCCTTCCCGGAGCCTGCCCTGCAGTGCCGGTGGTGACGTGGCTGACTTCAGGGGAGCTCAATCTTGGTTTTGTATATATATTTGTATATATTTGATTATTTCTATTATTGTTATTATACTCTTTTTCATTATTATAGTTTATTAAAACTGTTTTAGCTTTCCAACCCAGAAGTCTCTTTCCCTTTTCCCTTTCCCTTTCCCTCTGGGGGGAGGGGAGGGATAACAGAGAGCATCTGCCGCAGGTTTAATAGACAGTCCAGCTTTAAACTGTGACAAAAGGTAAGCAGGCTTGGATGTTTTAGCAACTACTTCCCATTGCTAACAAACACGACACTAGGAATCCAGCATACAAGGTCATTGTCTTTTTCTCCCACAGAGCTGAAGGTTTCTCCCTGTAAAAAAGCTTCCTAAGACAAGTACTCCCCGTCCAAAGAATCATTACCTGCAGATAGTATTGACCTTCAACAACATGAAGCCCATCAAAAGCACCTAGCACATAAACTTCATCTTCTCGTTTCCCTGCCATTTTGTAGCTCAAGTGACAGCAGAGGTCCTTCTGGCACACAGCAAGATTCCCCTCAGGCTTAGTGAGTTCAGTGAAAGTGAACAGGTCATGGAAGATGAGTCCTTCAAATTCATGGTCATTCGGTGAGAATCTTTTGACACTCAAAGCATATGAGCTCCAGTTGACAGCAGGTGGGGAGGCAGGAGAAATGTGAGGGTGTGAATCTAGCTCAGCAACGAGGAGGTGACCATCCTCAGTTTTCATATTGTAGTAGTATGTTCTGGCTCCGTCTGGTGCATAAATACCGCTCCCTGAGGAGAGCACAATAGTCAGTCCAAAAAGAATAAAAAAAAAATCATATTGTCCTTTTAATTTTCCCTACTGACAGTTTATCCACTATTTTATAAATATTACAGAAATTTTAGTCTCACTAAAGGTGACTATTAGCAACTCAGTACACAGAGATCATGCTTTGGCAAAGAATAGCATTTATTTCCCTGGGTGAGGTCTGCTCAGTATAGCCAAAAGGCAGACAGTGTTACTTTATGGTTATATCTATGGCCTCCCCAGTTCTCTTTTCTCCTGTCCGCAACAGAGTTGCTTGAGAATTCCTTTATTCTCGGCTAGTTGATGTAATCTACTGATTGAGACATTATTGTACATTATTATAATGTATTTATTATTCTATAAATACATTATATTCCTCTGCAATATCACCTTGCAGAACAGGGAATAAAGATTCATGGTTATAAAGATTTTTCAGACAGAGTGAGAATTAATTACCTGTCATAGACATGCTGGTGTAGTGTGTATTGGCAGCTAGAAAGTTGACACCCATGCCCATAGCCCAAGCAGAGTGAAACTCAACTGCAGTCAGAAATGGCAGGACGTTCATCCAAGCCGTCGGGAAGAGCACGGTGTCCACCTGCAACTTGCTCACCAGGACCACTGCAGGCTCATGGAAAAGGATGTCAAAGCACGTGAAAATGCCAAACTTCCCAAAGGGAGTCTCAAAGGTGACAGCTTCTGGCTCTTTTGGGTAATTAAACTGAGTTTCTGACATAAAGAGATTATACTGTAGAGGAAGGAAAAAGAAACCATTTAAAGGCACTTACTGCAATATCTTGGAGTCATTCCCTAAAGCTGTTCAGAATGACTAGAGAAGTGTTTTTACCTTTGTTTGAAGCTTTCACGGGTAGGAAGTCAGGCTAAAATTGTATGATCACCATAGTGCCCAAAAGGTGAATATGGGGAGACACATATTGCCCTGGCATCTAACTAGAAAAGCAGTTGGCTATCTGCAGGTCTGTTGGTATCAGCCACCTGCAACTCCCATAAACATAGTCTCTCCACTCTTCCCACCTAGTTTATAATTCTGGTGACCCAAAAGACACACAAAAGAGAAATAATAACGGAAGAGGAGCACAGAGGATGTGGTGCCAAGAGACAATACGGGTGACCTTGGTGTGGAGATGCACAGAAGGACTTGGAGCCCACAGCACCAGCAGGATGCACAAGACAGTACAGGAAGACTGCAGAGCAGAGGAGAAAACAAAGGTGGTGGTGATAGCGGAAAGGCAGATGATCTTAGCCAACAGAAAAATTCAAACATTCTCAGCTTTCCAAAGTTTTCATTCTTCTTTCGTATTCACCTTTACCAAAAGAGTCCTTTAATCTCCAGGTGACATGGACAATAAACATGCCCCTCTGAGCCAGAAAAGAGGTTCAAGTTTGCTGAACTTGTAACTCAGCACCTGGGCCATGCCAGGTTGGCACATGGGGGACCAGCCTCTGCATAAACTCACCAAGTTTGCTCACAAACAAATGTCTTGGCATAATCTCTGAAGAACTAGGTGAAATACTAGGCCCAAAGTGCATTAAATAAACTTCAGTCTAGCTACATTGACATGATATCCAGCACATGACCCCCAAACAACTTTGACGAACCTTGCAGGTAGGCACATAAAACTGAAAAAAGCTACTTTCACTGGGTGCAAACGTTTCAATGCCTTCATCTCTTTTTACACACCTCTTTTTACCCATCATGGGTTTGTCTAGATAATTCCCATTATGCAAAAACTGTGCCGAAACATCATCAGAAAAAAAGAAATGATAGGAAAGGGCCTGTCTTCCTTAAACCAGACTATCCATGTAAGACAAGATGCAGATGAACATTTTAAAATCCTGGAATGTGCAGGAGTAGTCTGGTGAAGAGCTGGCATTGAAAATTAAAGCTGCTCGCGCAGCACTGTCTCCTGTAATAGGGAGTTAACAAATTGAAGAAGTCAACCAAACACATATGCCACTAAACTGGACCTGAGGAATCATTTTTCATTCTAGTCTGTTTGAGAAACATGACAGCAAATGGAAATTTGGGGTCAACACTTCACAGCAACAGAGATATTCTTTTAAATTATAAACAGAACTAAAAATCTGCCATGGAACAATGACTGGCATTTAATTCTCTTGCCAAGTGGAGACATTTTGGAAGTTGTGGAAAAATAACTCCTGACTTTCCAAGGCCACTTTACCTTGTGGTAACGAGCCACCAGTTTCCCTTCCGAGTCAAAGACGACATCGGTGTTGTACTGATAGCGACCGTCGCTGGGGCAGCCGGGATCACTGGAGTTACATGGCTTCTTGTCCCCGATGTTTGCAACCACATAGATGGAGTTATTCCTGGCCATGCAGCTGAGTCGTTCCTGCACTGGAGCAGGAGCAAACCTAATGCATTTTAGAAAAAAAGACTAACAAATTCTGTGCTGTCAGTGGTGCCCATCACTGGAGTGCTGAGGGCATGCCAGCAGTGCCTCTGGTCCTGGAGTCATGGCAGGGCAGGCAGATACGCAGGGTGGCTGCAGCACTCCCTCAGGTTGCTTTCTGCACATTGGGGCAGGCCTTGGAGCCCTCCCATTGGTGTCCGGAGGGACATGCCACCCCTCGTCTGCCTGCCAGCACCCCTTGGCACCCAGAATGTGCTCTGCAGCAAGTGGGTAACCCTGGGGCTGGGAAAGGACAGGAGAGGAATTGCAGGGCAGAGGTAGAGACAAACTTGGTGTCACACTGGAGAATATCTTAGCGTCTGGCATAGCGGCACCTGAGGACTGTAGCTCTGGGCCCTCGACATACCAAGCACAGTCGAGCTGTGGAATAGTGCAGCTGAAGTGGTCAAGGCAATTCGTCTCCTGCCACGGACAGGAGCACACAGTCCTCTAGCCATGGCATGAACGGCAGTGGGATATTCCTTTCAAGATGTGACAGGCCATGTGCCATAAACTGACAGCACCTCTGAAGCACTCATAGGCCAGAAGAGAGCAGACATCGCCCTCTGTAAGATGGCAATGCATATGGCTTTGCAAGGTGTACATGGGCCATATAGGAGGACCATCATGCAAGATACATAGGTAGCACCAAGGAATAGGGCATGCCAGAACAATAGCAGGCATTGTATTCCCACAAGGTGATAATGAAAAACCTGATATGGGGCAGTGAAGGGACACACATGTCACCTTCACTGTGTGAAGAACTGAAATAAAGACCTGCTTAGACACTCTGCCACCCCACAGCCCACATTCATTGAAAGACTCATACATTTTAGCTACTTATGTCTCAGTAAAAAGTTGCACATCCTGCACTTCTCCCCATTGTGAATCTCCCTCTCTGCACCATTGAGGAATTACTTGCTCACAGATGTAATATTATCATCTAAGCACCTCATTGTCAAGCAGGTGCAGAAAACCATGGTGAAAAAGGCAGACCACACCTGTAGTTCCATGGCTGAGCACTTATTGCATGATGTATGGAACTAAAGTCCAGCACTCAGCTATAGGTTATCAGGGTCCTGCTGGAACATGATGCTTGAATGACAGATCATGTCCTACAGCACGGAGTCTCTAGCAATTCAGATTTTATCTTATCTTAACTGGGAAAAACTGAGATTAAAAATTTCTGGGTTTATATCACTCAGAGGTTTGGACTTTGACTACTGACCTTATCTCCTCTGTTATTAGCTGCTCAGAAACTAGTTCTTGGCTGTCCACAAAAATGGTATGTGTGCTTTTATTTGAACATGGAATTTATTAAAAAAGCAAACAAACCAACAAAACAAATAAAAACTAGTGTGAAGAATTTCCAATCAGTTCTATTCAAAATAGTGTGAAAAAGCTGAAAGCAGAATGAGAAGCAGCATATTCTAGCATCAAAGATTTTTCAAATGCAAAAAAAAGTTTCCTCTACATTGAGCAACCCAAATTCTGTATATTGTTTGAATTTCTCTTTAAAGTGTCTAATTCAAAAACCCATTTTTTTCAAACAGGGCTTCCTAGTCATTTAGTCATGGACATGCCATGTATTTTATCATGTAACTTAACCTTCATATGCAACTTGAATACAAAATTACCCTCATGTCAAAAGCATTAGCAGTTCTCAGGCACTTACTGGGAGCAGCTCATGACTCCATGAGGCACTAATTTGAAACCACACAAATCACCGCAGAAAGAATCACCTTGTGGGGTCGGTGCAGGGAATCCAGTTCACTGCCGGATCAGGGATGTCCTCCAGGTAGGGGTAGATGGTTTCTCTTGTGAAACGCCAGCCATAAATGCCGTCTTCGGGAGTCACAATGATGTGGGCACCCTAACACAACAAGATCCGTTAAGATTTCACTCACCAACAGGTAACCAGGAGGGCCAGCAGGAGAAGAAAACACAAATTAACAACACTCCTGATACACCTAGTACCTGCTGGGCGGCTTCCTTGACGGCCCCTTCCAAGACATCCATGTTTTTGTTCATCAGGGCCAAAGCATCGTCGGGAGAAACGGGCTCACCAGTGGCATCTGGCAGGATGACGGCATGCTCATAGACGGCTGCAATGAAGGTGTCGGAGGCAAGGACCTGAAGGACTGCAAGTGCAAACACCGCAGCGTGCAGGAGAGGCTGGGAAGGGAGCATGGCTGGTGCCTCGCAGCTCCTAGAATGCTCTGAGTCATGGACAAACGGTGCAAAAGGAGCATGCATAGAAAAGAAATGAGGGACAAAGTTTAACTTTTATGAGGGAGGAAGCGCTGGTCTGTTAAAACATTACTTTGGAATCAAGCATTCCTGGTGACATACGGGAAAGTATAACACTGCACAGTAAAGATGTTGCAATTCAACGGGACTAAGAAACTGAGCAATGCCAAGACTATTTGTGCCAATATAAAAATAAGTCATTAAACACAAGGCTAGAAAGAACAAAAAAAGACTTTTTGTTGTTATACTTTTCTCTGTCATTGATTGCAAAAGACTTTTGCTATCTATATTGGCTCAACTCTGACACCCAGGTGAAAGGTGGATGTGTCACCCCTGGAGCTAGTCTTCTGGGACATTTGAATGGCAAAACTGAGGGTCTTAAGTGTTTTATTCTACGTCCTCATATTCCCCAGTTCCTATGCTATGTGCCAGTATGTGCAGCCTGCTTCCCTGAGTTTCTTTAGACCAAAGTCATTACATTAGCATCTCGGTGTACCTAGATGTAATACACTTAACATGCCAGCAACAGAACTATCCCTTGCATATATCTCAGTGGCTCTCCCTGTCGCTTCTGTTTACTTGTACTTTCTGTTTAGCTGTCTCTTTCCAACAGCCTTCCACCAGAAAATATGCATCTGGACGGAATTTTTTTTCCTGAAATCAGGCAGGGAAGCCACCAGCCGGACCATTCACTGAGAATCTCATTGCCTGGCTGCTGCTAGTCTGAAGCAGAAGGGCAGGCTAGTTCACCAAGTACAGTGGCATGCCTGCTCCTGTGCTCACATTTCCTGTCCCCAGGAACGTACTGTGTATTGAGAGGCCTTGATTTTTAACCTTTTACTTCAATTCAGTTCAAATGCATTTTTTGCTATGACATTTTCCATTTTTTTTGGCTTTCTAGTAGTTGCAGCATTCTCATTTGGAAAAGGTTTTCTGAATAGTGGGAAGCAGAACAGCCTGTCTGCCTTCAGCTACACCAGACTGTCATTGTAGAGCTGTCTCAGAAAAGACAGAAACATGGGTGAACGCAAGCACCAGAGAGTTCCCTGCGAGAGTAGCGCTGACTGAGGGTTTCAACTATTAGGAACATTGATTTGCATCTGGTAATGTTCACCTCTAAGTACTTCTCTACATACATTGCTAGATACAGCATGCTCATTCAGGAGCCTTAAATATGAGCCTTTAAAAGGCTGCAATAGAGATTTCAGTGATAACTGAAGTAATGAAGCTTGGAAGCCTTTCCCCCGCCCTGCCCTGTTTTTCTTATGAAATGAAACATGGCTTGAGTCACATTAACCACAACCAGAAGTCTGAAGGAGGAAGCAGTAAACGCTCCCTTATTTAGCAACAGCTAGGACAACAGTCAGACCAGAAAGGTGACCACCGTGGCAAGGCTGAGCAGAAAAAGTTACAAGCACAGGGTCCAGGGCACTGCCCTGCAAAGTTCAAGTCACACTGCCAGGACAGGAGGGTTTCTGTAGTACGATGGGATGGAGGCATCCCTGTCTGCATCTGTACCACCACCTGCAGAGCTGGGAGCTCACCCAGGAACAAGGAACTAACTCCGGTTAAACAAACCAACCCACTGAATAAAACTTAACGAAACTACACCAGTGGGCGATGTAAGAGGAAATTTATCCTAGAGCTCCCTCTGCTTTTCACACCACCATCCTCCCAGTCCACTCTCCTCACCCCTCTACTGCACTCTCCCCTGTCTCTGCTACTGCATGAGAGCGGTGGTTATCTGAGGACTTACTTTTGTGAAACAGGGTGCGATTTGATGCTGAATCACTTAGCTGTAGAGGTAGTCCGTCTTCAGATTGTGGTCCTGCTCCTTTTCTTGTGCTAAGAGAGACTGTGTGGAACACTACTCCTGATTTGAAGGGTTAATCTTGCCGTGGAGAAGCCCGTGTGAAGGGTCACACCTGAAACCATGCAATCACTGCAAAACGCTGAGGACATGTGGGCAGGAATGAGGTAATCAGAAGCCACTCATTTTTAGCAACAGCACATAGTTATGTTGCGTAGCTGTAACAGGATACCGTGTCCTGGGGCGCAGATATAAATGTAGAGATACGATACTTTTTCTCCACAAACAAGTAGGGTGTTTTCCATTACGTCTATTATATGAATTGTAGAGGGTTACAATTCAATACATCTAGAAACTAAAATCTTGTTTTTACAACATTCACTTTGTTCAAAACCAATGTATTTTACATCCTGCAAGTCTATTTTTCATAATGTTGGTCAGATTAAATGCGAACAGTGTTTTTATTTCAAAACAAACCTGCCAAACAAACAACAGAATTAACAGTACATAGAAGTCTCAGACGCACCACATAAACTAATCCAGTCCACTTTCTTAGAAGGTACAGCCTGCAGAGCCTGCACCCACACACGTGCCAGTGCATTCAAGATGTTCAAGCTGTTCACCAGTCTTTTCCAACACCTGCCTGCACAGTCCTGACTCTCCCTCACGCCAGCATGAGCAACCCTTTCATGGGAAGACAGATAGGCACCTGCAAAATTGCTCATTTGGGGAATTTTTGATATGCCCTACCTGACTGCTTGAAAAAGGTGACACAGTTATCAACAGTTTTGTGGAAAAGAAATTTTCCACACTCTAAAACTGTGTCCAGAAGGATTCCAAGCAGACTCTTCCAACTGTAAGTTAGGGCATGGCATGATAACATATTACACCGTGTGCTGAGTTGAATAACTGGTTTTGAAGAAACAGTGTTTCAAGGCTTGTTTTCTTTTTCAAAGTAAATGATGACAGTTCAACCATCAGCCTTCAAAGGTTCTGTTAATCTCTGGTTTAGAGAAGTGTGTATTCAGAGATGGGGTGGAACAGTGTTATGGAAATGACTTCTAATACTCCACAAAAATTTCAAAAAATTAAAAATGGGTTGTTTTTGGGCCACAACCCACTGCTATGTGCCTGAATTCTACACCACTAAAGTCAGAGGAATTTATTTTCTATTGTCCTCAGTGTCATGGTCAAGCCTATGACAACCAATGCTATCATACAAAAACACATACAGAACTGCCCAGCAGATCAATTTATTTTTGCTGCAAAATCGAGTCAACAAATCAATGTGCAATGACTATTAGATAAGCAACTTGCGAAATAGAATGCCATTATAATTATGGGTATTAACATTAATTAACATTAACATTATGATTAATTAGCATTACAGAAACAAGCAGGTGAGATCTTAAAGGATCTGCAGTGGAATCATGGTGAAGCTTGCTGTGTGTGTGGAGGGTCCTTTTCATACCACCTCCCAAAGAGTGTTACACTCAAAACTGGCTTTGACGTACTAGTCTGACTTATCAGACGTCCACCAGTTAGCACCTAGTTATGGAAAAGTAAAATAAACAAGAACATCAGCAAAGCAGTACTATCATATGAAAAACACAAAATAATATATTCATTAATGTTGGCCTAGTTGAGAGATGTGGTAGCTCACTTGGAGCTACCACAAAGTCTGAGAAAATCTACACTTCTGTCTTGAGCAAGACCTTGTTCTAGGGGATTTGAGGGGACTGGGAAGAAGGGGATTGGCAAAATGGACCTGCTGTATGAACGCAACCAGGAAAATCAGGCAGAAAAAAAGCTGCATTGAACTCAAGCCAATCACTGAAATAGAGGACACTGATAACTTCCAAGCTGGTCCTGTGTCTTATAGTGGCTCTTCGACCATTTGTGTTACAAGTCTGACAACTCACAAGGGTGTCCCATTACCTCGAACTCCCCGGAGGCCAGCTGCACCCCGCTGTACAAGACTTCTGGGAAAACATAGTTGGTGCCAAAGGTGCTGCTGAGGGAGAACATCTCAAACTTGGTCTGAGCCGTCTCCGCTGGCTGCCCACACGTGTTCAGGTCTGTGCTCTTGCACTTGAGCAGTGTGCATATCTGCAGAGAGGAGAATACAGAAAGGCAAAATACTGCTAAGCTTTCCATAATCAAGAGCTGGATTTTATTGTAAGAAAAGCTGTCACGATGACAAAATTATTCAATACATGTACTCATTTATTTAGGCCAAGAGTATCCATGGGTGGCACTTGAAACTTCGTAAAAAGACAGTTCTTTGCCAGCACCACAGCAACGCACTGTGTTTGTGTGTACACATGTGTGTTGATCAGTCATTTGTGCATTCATGCATAATACATATGCATTTAGTCCTAGATGTGGAATAGTTTGTGACCTAGGTAAGTTACTTCAGCTCTGGCTGAGTCTCCTAAAAAACTAAAGCCATACTTATTTGCCTACTCTAGTGAGAACACTATAAAGATATAGCATATTGAAAAAAGCCTACCAGTGACATTTAAAAGAACTAATCCACTGAAAAGCCATGTGAATACAAAGGTTATATCCATATTTACTTTCTTCATTTTGTTACTGCATGTTGGAGAATCACATCAGCACAGTGGCACAAACCACAGCGTAGGAAACAGCTCTTGGTTGTGACAAGAGCATCCCTATGAAAACAGGGAAAACTCTATGACCTTCTCTCCCTTTTGTACACATACATGGAAACCACCTTGAAGCATTATAGCACAGGATCAACTCAGAGTCTTGATTTTCAGCATAGACAGAGAAGCAGGATCAACACCCTAATGAAGTCAAAATGTGTTATGAAGAAAACAAATGTTTTCAGAGGGGCCTAAAAAATGCCCCCTCTTGAACCATAATGAATAATGAGACAAATGCAAATGGGCTGCAAAGAGAATATTCCAGCCTTCCCACAGTCCAAATAACAACAGAAAATCTTTACCTGCAAATAATACTCTCCTTCAACAACATGTAGCCCGTCAAAGGCACCCAGAACATAAATGTCATCTTTCTGCTTCTCCACCATCTTGTAATTCAGATGGCAACACAGGTTCTGCTGGCAAATGGAATGATTTCCCTTGGGTTCAGTGAGCTCCGTGAAGGAGAAGAGATCGTGGTAAATGACCCCACTAAAATAGTGGCCGTTTGATGGAAGCTGTTCGATCCTGCTGGCATACAATTTCCAGTCAACAGCAGCAGGATAGTCAGGAGAGAGACGTGGGCGTCAGCTCAGTTCTGTCACCAAAAGGTGACCATTTTATGTTTCTGTATTGTAATAATATGCTCTCGGACCATCTGGGACATAAATACCACTCCCTGCAAACACATAACACCAGAAAGCTTTTAATCTGAAAGCAAGTGTACGGTGCAAGTAAGTAGTCTTCACTAATTAAACATGTGCCATATTTTATTCTAATGTTTACCAAATTGTTTTGAAACGAAATTAAGCCTTCATGGATTACAATCCTATCCTATATGTTTTTTGCAATCAATGGAAAGTAGAGCAAATGCTGATGTTTCATGTATTGTAAGTGACAAGATTAGCATACTAATTATATGTAGTTACATATGATTTAACTGGCTGGAGCTATACATTCCTCATTGAGTTTAGTTGCATCAGAAATCAATATTTCTGATTAAAATGAATAGTAACATTGTCAAGTCAAAAAAATTCTGCAAGGAAAAGATATTACCAAAAGTCACATCTTTATGCAAGCTCTTTAGATAAATACATAAATCTTTAAAGCCCAGAGTAAAACCTATCCACAAAGAATATGAGTTGTATGACACAGGGTCACCAATGACTGAGAACTAAAGGAATGGCCTGTATCTGCTTTTATTTGGAAGGCAAAGTTTAGGGTTAGTTTTTAGCATCACTAGTAAATTTCTCTCGCTTCATGGGCAAAGCTTATGAATCTTGTGCATGACTTCTACCATCTGTTCAGGAAAAATATCCAGTGAAAACAGAGCCTGCAGAGAAAACTTGACAGGAGGTCTCCAGCCCAGAAGCTATGTTTGCAAGACTCACGGTAACATTTCTC
Organism: Nyctibius grandis; assembly: GCF_013368605.1. NCBI lineage: Eukaryota > Metazoa > Chordata > Aves > Nyctibiiformes > Nyctibiidae > Nyctibius > Nyctibius grandis. Next base: position 67,182,369 of record NC_090658.1, on the reverse strand, counting down.
AGCGTTAGGTTTCCACCTAGTGGAGAAAAAAAAGTTTGGGCCTTCACATGAACAAACACCGTAAACACCAAGGTCAGGGTCAGAAGATGAAGACTCATATGCGTTGTGTCTCAGGAGTGATCATTTAACGAATAACTAAAGGTGATCTAGTCAACCTGAGCGTTTCTGAGTGCTTGCATATCCCATCTTGATTTCCTTTTTATCTGTACAAGTTCTCTTGTCCTAATCCTGTTGACACGTGTGTGCGTGCCTAAAGCTCAGGTCAACTGCACTACATAGATATAAATGTTGCCCAAGTGAACATGATCAATTAAACCAATATCAAATTACCTGTCATCTGTAAAGTAGCATTCCGCGTATTTGCTGAAAGAAAGTTGATGCCCATTCCCATGGCCCACGCTGAGTGAAACTGGAGTGCAGACAACAGTGGGAGAGTGTTAACCCAAGTGGTTGGAAACAGAATGGTGTCAACCTGAAATCTGCTTGCCAAGACCACAGCTGGGTCATGATAGAGTATGTCTGCACACGTGAAAATGCCAAAGTAGCCGAAGGATGTATTGAAAGTCACAAATTCTGGATCCTTGGGGTAATTAAACTGTTTCTCTGTCACAAAAAGGTTGTACTGTTTGTGGAAAGGAAGGAATGGAGAAAAAAATAGATTAGAAAATAAATCAAACCATTTAAATCGGAATAATATTGAATGTAATACTCATTCACTTAAATACAAGTAATGGAGAATATGTTTTGTGAACATGCTGTATCTTGACTTTGAAAAGCAAAATTCATACCACTGCAAGAGGAGTCGAGCACAAATATCTGTGGTTCTGATTTATACTCATGAAGGGGATTTGTATTTAGTTAGCAAGAGTTTAGGACATTAATGTTTTAATATCTTATGTGTCACTTCCAACTGAGCAGCAGTAAAAATAGAGGGCTTTTTGAGTTTTAATTTATTTAATTTAATTACTTGCTATTAATTTCAGAATAGCAGGAATGAAGACATCTTAAAGCAGTGGCTTTCACCTGCCTCTGACACCTGCTATATAATGACTCTATTTAAGCTTAGGAAGCAGCTTCTGTTGCATGTCTTTAATCACCTGATGATCATGCACTTCCCGAACTTTGTAAAATCCTCTTACCTTGTGATAATGAGCCACCAGTTTCCCTTCTGAATCAAAGACAACGTTGGTATTGTACTGATAGCGACCATCACTTGGGCACCTTGGATCACTGGAATTACAGGGCTTCTTGTCTCCCATATTTGCAACCACATAGATGGAGTTATTCCTCGCCAGACAGCTCAGTCTTTCCAGCACTGGTGAGGGAGCAAACCTAAACAGTGGGGCAGGAAAAAAGGAAATAAAACATCAAAACCAGTCAATCCATAAAAAGGCCAAACAGATCACAAAAATGATGGGTTTAAGTTAGTAATTTCTAATGTGAGACTGCCATTTTCTGTTATTCAACAGAAGGCAGCGGTTTTGTGCTTCAAAGCTTAGCGTGCTGGAACTCTGGCTTCACCTTACGTTAGATAAGTGAGGAACACAAGGGTTTCCTTGCAGTGAAAGTGAATCTTTGCACCTTTGAGTCTCTCTTCTGCTGCCGGCGTGTGGCACAGCATTGATGTTACACTGACACATGGGCTAATCTCAGCTTTCTGCGTCAGCTCTCGATTCAGCTGCGGTGCTGAGGTTGCTTAGGATTTGTTTCTTCTATAGTGTGTTTCGTTACTTTTCACCAAATATTGTAGCCTCAAAAAACAGTGCAATTTATTAAGGAAAATAACAGAATAAAAAGGCTACCATGTCATGATTCAAAAATATAAATTTGAAATTGTGCAGTATATCCTTTCAGTAGTAGCTGTTATTTTATTCACAAATATTCCTAATATTCCTGTATCTTAAACAGAAACAGAAAAATCTTTTCTACAACATGCATGGAATACATTACTCAAACGTAGATTCTGTCAGTTTTTGGTTTTCTTTTAAGTAAATTTCAACCTTTGTGAGTATATTAACTAAAATCTAAAGAATTACAGTGAGAAAATACAAGAGAGAAAAATGATGAAGGAAGTTGTCTGAAGCTATTTATGGCAACTACATGATGTCTAACCTGCCTTCATTTCACAGCAGGTGTTCCAAGACATTTAAAACTATCCATAGCCACTCCTAAAGGTAGCCATCTTTCCCATCGGACCGTTCCCCCATGAACAGCAAGGATGATATATATCTTCCAGGATCCGCACATGGAATCCAGTCCACCTGTGGGTCTGGGATATCCTCAAGATAAGGGTATATTGTTACCCTTGTGAAGACCCAGCCATAAATGCCATCTTCAGGAGTCACTATGATATGGGCACCCTGGTACCAACATACAAAACCATGAACGCCATTAAGAAAATTAATAAATGGTCAGTGTTTACAAAAATTAATGTCTCTAACTCTGTCATAATACCTGTCTGGCTGCTTCTTTGACGGCCACTTCCAAAATTGCCATATTTTTGTTCATCAGCATTAAGGCTTCCTCAGGAGAAACCAGCACCTCAGTATCCTCTAACAAGATCACATCGTGCTCATAGACAGCTGCGATGTAGCTGTCCAGGGCACAGGCCTCCAGAGCAAATAGCACCAAAAGCACAGCAGAGGCACAAGCTTTAGGAAGCCCCATGTCTGGAGCCTGGAAGTCACCCAAGAGGAGGACGGAGTGAGCAAAGTCTTTAAACGGGAAAGTCTTGCATGAGACCCAGGAATTCCCCAGAGCAGCAGAAAGCCGACACCAGGCAATGCAATCACCCTGCCCGGAAAGTCTCACACCATCAAAGGCAGGAGAGCCGTCAGCATTGAGCAATTCTGCCTTACGCCACTGACAGAGGAGTCACGGAGAAGGCACCACTGTGCTGCAGTTGAAGAAACACGTCGCCTGCCAGATCTGCAAATGATTCAGGCGTGGCATTGCTGTAGTTAATGCAGCTGAAGGCAAGCCCAGGTCACAGCAGGAAGAGAAGACAGTTTGGGAAATCTCAGCAAAGAGCAGCACAGGCACACTCCTGCCCAGACTCAGGGCTGCGGGGTGCAGGCAGGGCTGCAGGAGGCAGGTGGCCAGCCCCAAGCTCGGTGCTGCCGCACGGACTCTACCTGTGCCACCCCAGCTCAGTGCTGCTCCAATCTAGCCAAGTGTAGTTTGGCTATACCTGGCACAGTCCCCACTTATCACAGCTTCACAGATTGAACAACTGCGTTAGTAACAGCAGACGGGTATTTAGACCCACCACCGCATGAGACAAGCACAGCACTGGCCAGGGGGGTTGCTGAGTTTCCCATAGGAGATCCCACTGCTCTGCTTTAACCATGGTTCCAGGACTCCTGACTAATCAGGGCAGGAGAACATGCTTGTGAGTTGATCTGAACAACAAACCTGGAAACCAGGATTCCTCTTCAGGTTTCTTTTGCCTCTATTGTGTACATGAAAGAATGAAGAGGGGAGAAGATGTGTTGCCATAGAGCTAGAGGGATTAGTTAAGCCTGTCTAGTTTCTCCTGGAGGTCTGGTGAAGTTCATGCATTGCAGGACAGCTCATTAATTTCAATGACATTTGTGCTCTTTCTGCTAATCCCAGCCACTTCAAGTCCTAACAGCACATCAGGTAATCGAACAAGCCATTCAACAAAGAGCTAATTAAGTCTCATGCCTACAGATCTGCATCTTGTGCACCTTGTGTCTACCTCTAGTCCTCTCAGCTCCTTCTCACCTGCCTCACAGTTAGCACTGGCAGGCTCAGCACTTCCCAATAGGTTGCGGTGTACACTCCCAGTTTCAGTGAAGTATAACACCCGATAAAAAAGCAAAGTGAGCTATTGCCAGGATGTTCCCAGAGGAAGCCTGCCCTTTGGTACCCTGATGCTTCACGGTTCAGCTGGCTACCAGAGGAGTTCTTGCTAGTGCCCCAGAAAGGGCTCTGGCAGAGAAAGAAGTATTTCTCATGTAAATTCCAGTAGCTACTCACAAGAGAAACTGATTGGAAACTGCTAGGACTATACCATTTTTCTTATTTATGGAAAAATGGGTACCACAGAGATCTCCTTCTATGACCCAGTTCTGGGCTCAAGAACAAATTAAAAAGACTCTTGCCACAACTGAGGTCAAGAAGTCCAGTGTGTTTGCCAGGCATGTCCTTGTCTCAGGTCCCCTTGAGTTTTTTGCTGAGCATCTGGAGGAGGTGAGATTTTTTCCCCCCATTGTTGGAAAATAGTAGACCTACACTTTTGATAGATTTACTGTTGCAGAGGCAATTAGTACAAACATTTGAGCTGGCATTTATTAGTAAAACAGATCTCACATATCAAGCTGAGTCTTCATATATAATACACACATACACACATGATGCCAAGTCTCCTCCAGGACTGAAGATCAGTTAGTTCTGTGTGGAGATGCCAGCTCTTCTCTTCGCTCTTTGCCTCACATTTTCAGGCACTTTCAAGATAATGCAAGTGCTGGTAGGCACAAAGTCTCTTGTTGTCTAAGAAAATTCACAGAACTTAGGAAAAAAAAGTTGCTTTATTGAAAACAACATTGTGCTTAATGTTTTGTCATTTCAAATTCTGTTTCAACATTTTATGTTATCAGTTAAAGTATTATAAGATAATGAACTTTCTTTAAAAAAATACAGAAAACCATGGTAGCAAAATAGTAGCTTTACCCAAGAACAATGCACAGCAGGCTCAAGTATAGAAACCAGACATTTGAAAACACACCTTTCCATGTACAGTGGTGCACTGTATATGGAACACAATTAAACAGCTGACATCTGAGGGTTACTCATCACTTCAGCCAATCCACATGAGGACTTCCAAAAGAAAGGCAGTCAGTGTTTAGTGTTTCATAACAGTAATGCAGCTACAACTGAACCACAACTGGTTGCTCACTAAGGGATCACGTATTCCAGCTCCAGAATAATGAAACACTGTTAAGTCCACTCATCTCAACACTAGGTTAAGCCACAATAAGTAAACAGAGAATTGAAAGTACGTCTGGCTATGTTTCACTGCCCATCAGATGAGTTCTTTCTTCATTACTACCAGGAGGATTTTGCAGGCTGGAACTGGAACTGTTTGCACAAGAAAAAGAACAAGAGAGCAGAAACAGGTTTAATATGCTCTAGGTACTTCTATGCAATACTAACATTATAGCAAAAAAGCCACACATTATCTGGAAAGAGCTACATGGATCACTGGATTTGGTTCCCCACTATTGCACAGAACCATGTAGTATAGCTTTCATACTTATCATTGCACGGAATTATAAAATGGTTCAGGTTGGAAGGGACCTTTAAAGGTCATCTAGTCCAAGCATCCTGCAATAAGCAGGAACACCTTCAACTAGATCTGGTTGCCAAGAGCCCTGTCCAACCTGACCTTGAACGTTTCCAGGGAGGGGGCATCCACAACTTCTCTTGGCAACCTGTTCCAGTGCTTCACCATCCTCATTGTAAAAAATTTCTTCCTCACACCTCGTCTGAATCTACCCTCTTTTAATTTAAAACCATTACCCCTTGTCCTATCACTACAGGCCCTATTAAAAAGTCTGTCCCCATCTTTCTTATAAGCTCCCTTTAAGTATTGAAAGGCCGCAATAAGGCCTCCCCAGAGCCTTCTCTTCTCCAGGCTGAACAATTCCAGGTCTCACAAGAGTAGAGCAGAGGGGAAGAATCACCTCCCTCGACCTGCTGGCCATGTTGCTTTTGATACAGCCCAGGATACGGTTGGCTTTCTGGGCTGCAAGGGCACATTGCCCGGTCACGTCCAGCTTTTCATCCGCCAGTACCCCCAAGTCATTCTCCGCAGGGCTGCTCTCAATCCCTTCATCCTTCAGCTGGTATTGATACCAAGGGTTGCCCCAACCCGTGTGCAGGACCTTGCACTTGGCCTTTTTGAACCTCATGAGGTTCACACGGGCCCGCTTCTCAAGCTTGTCCAGGTCCCTCTGAATGGCATCCCGTCCCTCACGCATGTCAGCTGCACCACTCAGCTTGCTGTCATCTGCAAATGTGCTGAGGGTGCACTCGATCCCACTGTCTGTGTCACTGGTGAAGATATTAAACAGTACCGGTCCCAATATGGACCCCTGAGGGACACTACTTGTCCAATCTCCATCCGAACATTGATCCATTGACCACTGCTCTCTGGATGCGACCAGCTCACAGACGCCCTCCCGGAGGAAGCATCAGTAGGGTTTGCTCCTTAATGCCACAGTCCTGTTGCTTGTATAGAACAGACATTCCCTGGTTTAGGTCTCTGTTTAGGTCAGTGGGGATGTAGGAAAGCATACAGACAAAGTATTTAAGCAATATTTTTACTGCTCATCTTGTTATTCATTATCAGGCTGGTAGTGAGGAAAAAATGGAAGCACAGCTTCCAAAGGTTTGCTTTATATGGCTGCAGGTAAAATAAAGAATAGATATCTCAGCATACCTTCTCCTTGTTGCCTCAGTGATATAGAATATTCCAGTTGCAAGACCCTTTGAGGAAACAGTCAGTTACAATTGTAATAATAATAATAACCTTATGCAATAGCTCATAATTGCAATAGATATAAAAAAGCAAAAAATGTGTAATTACTTACACTTAACAGTGTCCATCCTCCTTGGATGGCTGAGGCCCATTCAAAACCCAACTTTTCATATAGAAATCCTCCTACAGTGGGACCTGCAAATGCCCTGCACAAATCAAAATGAAGTACTGGCATCCCAAACAAGAAAGATAACATAGCATATTCTCAGACAATTTGTTGATTGCGTTTTGTGACCTCCCTCTGTTGATTCTCTCTCCTTTGTCAACAAAGAGATTGTCTTCCACAGACCTAACTTTCCTATAATCTACAATAAATATTAATTCTTTGTTTGCCATGGTCCCAATAAACCTGTCTAGTTACCTCCTCAGCTAGAAACAGGATCCACATCAGAAAGCTGAATGCACTCTTTTCTGTATCTGGAACGGCTTAGAGGCCCCATTAAGTACCATGTTCTAACAGGGCATCTACACAGATCACCTCTACCATAAAAGAAATTGAAACTCTCATCCCTCAAAATGTAAACCTTCCAAACTTCAAGACAAAAGACTGACAGATATAGGCAGATGGGGAGGCACATTGTGACAGACGTGGTCACTGCAAGGTTGAGCTGTACGTAACTGCCCTGCACCTTCACGCCTAAGAATGCCATTGAAGTTTATGCAGCTACTGTCACTTCATAAAAGGTCTTACATGATATGGTCTCTTGCCACAGAAAGGGACAAAACTATGTAAAACTAGAGGGACTTCCTGGAAGCAAGTCACGTAACAAAACCATGTTTGTTAACAGCATAAAACTGGGGTTTGGTAACTTTATACTACCTATATCTGTACTGAACCATACACCAAATAAACAGGACAGCTAGAACTTCTGTCAGTTTGGAAAAAATGGTGCAAATTTGTACCACTGAAACCCATCAGCAGCCACACCGGACTGCAATGACTGATAAAAAAAATCCTGGGAGTAGCTGTCAACAGGGGACTCTGTCACGTCCCACTGAGTGACAACTCTGAAGGGTCACTCAGCCAGCAGTGCCTTTCACTCACTTCTGCGACGACCACTGGGTAAGAAATGCAGACACATTCTGCTAAGCTACACAAACACAGACCTTGAATAATGTCTGTTGCTGAAAGAGAAGAGAAGATTCTACCCTAAGCATTCCCAGACAAAAGGAGGTAAATGTGGAAAATGAAAAAGAGGGAACAGAATTAGTCAGGAGCAGATATTTTCTAGCTCACTTCATGTGGGAGGACTTAGATTTGTAAAAAAATAGGGTCTACCTCTCTCTATATTAAGCATTAAATATTTCAGTGACAACAAAAATGACCACACAGAAGGACAATCTAACATCCACTTAATGACTGCAGCTTTTTGATATGCAGGGCAATACATTTCAAGGAAGACAAGTTCAGAGTCCATTCCCTTTGTTGGGTAAAAAGCTTTGTTTTAACATGGCAACCAGGCACCTGTTTAGCAAGAACCTTTTGAATCAAGGTCAACACAGTGACTGCAACGCAGGACTTCTGGTTGTAATGCAGCCAGCTTTCATGTGGCAGTAGTGTGAAACAACCAAATGCTCACAGCCTACAAAAAGGTGACTGTATACCTACCCAAGGGACCACATGGCACTGAAGAGCCCAGACACCAGTCCCAGCAGACTCAGACCTTCTTCAAATCCATTCTCACTGCAGAAAGACAGACCAGTTAGAGTAGTACAATATATTATTGCGAGTCAGTTTATAGCCTTCCCCTATAAAGTTTTTTGCCTCCTTTTAATTTACACACAACATAAATAGCTACCAAGCAAAAGCGTACAGTGGAATCACACCTGTTTACCCAGTACTTTCTTTGCTGCCTCTCGGGAGGACTGCAGTACTACTTCTCATCTCTGATATCTTCTGAGTGAGATTCTTAACATCACACTATTGCTCATTCCCCATGTTTCATATGGCAAATGTAAAACAGTGACAGGCTGCTTCTAAGAAGGAAAGTCCTTGTTCCAAGAGGAACATACTAATAAGAGTAAATCAAGACCCTTCTAGGTCATTACTGCCAAGCCACGTCACAGACCTTGTACTTTGAGCAAGTATGACTCCTGTACGTGCAGCTGTTAAAGCCAACGGAGTCTGAAAATCCAGTGCAAACTGCTTGCTGTTCATCGACTTCAGAAGTTGAAATAAATCCTAAGTATATGAAACCACACACAGGTTGTCCCATGCTATGAGATGCAAAGTCTGATGGACTTCAGTGTGTTCATAGTACTGAGGTACACATTTACAAAATTATATTTGGAGTATAATGACTGGGGTGCCCAGTAAGAAAAAACTAAGACAAAAACGTAGTGGAAGCATTTAAGTGTTATTTGCTACCTTTGTTTCAAAAAGGGGGAAAAACGCCACACCAAAACCCCACTTCATATTCACTCCTGAAAATTAGCTGCAGTTTCCTTCTGTCAGTAACATTAAAGATGTGTTGGACTGAGTTACTTACTATGCACAGTGCAGTATCTCTGGAAACACTGGGATAGCACTCATGCCAAGGGAAAAGCCAATTAAAACCAGCACCAGCACAAACATCCACAGCTGACTGAAAAAAGAGGCATTTAAAAGAAGTTAGCTGCTGAAGACTCTCTTCAAGTAAGGACCCCATTTGACTGAAGGCTGTTATATCAGCTCTCCATGACTGCCCAGAACACGAGGTTTCCTGAAGCCAAAAAGAACTCTACTTAAATTGAACACTAAGACTTGAAAATACAGTTCTATGCTTAAAAAAATACTTGGTAAAAGAATTTGAAAATCCTGTGCTCAAATTAAATAATTCCTTATCAAATGCAGTTCATTTTAAGAGGAGCACATAGAGAAGAGGCAGAGAGACGAGCTTAACTCAGCATACATATGTCCAAGCTCCAGACCTGGTTTGTTGCACCAGTGAAGGATCTGCAGCTAAAATTTTGTAGCCTAATACATTATACCCAAATAGACTTAGCTAAAGAAAAGAATGTTGAAGATTGTACTGATTCCTCTTTCTCACAAGCTCAAATGTATGATCTCATCAGTTTCAAATGTATCATCTTCTTTATAAATTAGAAGTCTAGGAGGAAGGAGTTGACTAATTCTGCACATTAGCAAACCTACCATCATCTTTAACAGAGTATATAACCTAGGATAAAAGGACTGTGCAGCTGTTTTGTAAATGTAGTAGAGTGTTTTGCTGTGAATTAACTTGAGAGCTATGGCAATGTGGTGTTCAGGTGCGAAAGACATTGTCTTTACTTAGCTAGCTGAAAACAAAGCTATAATCTGGCATTTTCCTCAGTAAACTATATACAGAGAGAATAAAAATCAATACTGCTGCACAGCGATGCAAATAAAACCTATAGTTAAGAAATACTCATGAAATAGAGAAAATTGAAAAATAAGACACAAAGGAAACTTTGTTTTGCTGCACTGGAAACAGCACAGAATGGATAGGAGAGGAAAATAAAAAGCAGCATTCTTCCCACCACATGCATTAACATGAGCAAACAGCAACAAAAAGCAAAGGAAAAGGATCTATTTCACCAAGCTGTAAAATCTCCACTTTCAGATGCTTCCACTGCTTTACATTCATAGTCTCATGTTAAAAGTTAAAAAAAAAACTGTTTCGTGGTCAGAGGTGCTAATTATAGACTTGGGGTCATACATGACTATGGTCATGATAGCTATCACAAAAACATTACATGAAGGGACAGGTTCAAGAAGAGGCAGTTCTGTACCTTTCAATGTGCAGTACAGGAGCAGGTCCTAACATGAAAAAGCACAGTGCTGTCATTAAGCCTCCAGATACCAGCAGCCACTTCCTGAGGTACTGTGAAAGGAAGAAGTATGTAGTTTAAAGATGTGAATTTGTAACGTAACTATTTTGTCTTTCCTAATACCCCTTTTCTAAATCTTCATCCTCTAAAAAGTACTGCTCCTGCAGAGACCATCATTACACATAAACTGGGAATTCACAATTTCTCTGCCAGTTCTAAACACCACGAAGAAACACTGAATTTGCTTCCTCACCACCAATGCAATCACTGGCAGCAGCTGCTTAATACAGAGATTTCTTCGGGATATTGAGTAACATTACTTCTCTGTTAGCCAAGTATTTTAAGTCTTCCTCTTCCTTAGTGCAAGAAATATACACTGCATTGCATGTAATTCTCATGTACAAAGACCATTAGTTTGTGTGGGAAAAAAACAGCGTCAGAAAACTGGAACTGTCCTTCATGCACAGCATTCAAAGTCTAGGTTTCCTTGATCAATTAGCAGTGGCTGTCAATCAGGCAGTTTTAGATATATCACTGTCGAAGTCTCTTTCTATGGTGCAGTTAAGAGCCAGAGAACCATAGCCAGTCTGTGCGCTGATCTAATTTGGACATTACACTTTTTAAGAGATAAAGTCAATACAGCTAACGAGAACATCTTCACTCCTCTTCTCAAAAGCTAATAAAATTAGATGTGGACAAAAGCATGAATAACTGGGACATGTTTTCCCACTCTCTATTCCATATTGGCTGGAAATAGATGGTGCTTTGTTCACTGAAAAAGCTCAATACATTTCAACTACAGGATACTCGTCCAACATCCTTCACTATTTCGGACATTCTTGTATTACCTGGACCTTGCAAAAGAGACCTTCAAGTTGGCAGTATTCAGTGCATGTGCAACGTCCTGAAAGACAGATCCCTTTACAGCACCAGGCCTACGTCCATTGCTTCAATATGGGAAGTCCTCCAGTTTTAACTAAATGCACAGAGTGCTTTACTAACCCTGCACAAACAGCAGGGTAGTACTCACTGGCAGTTTGTCACTTAGGAGTCCGAGGAGGGGAGAAGACAGGGAGTACGAGAGTGCCAAACCAAGGAACACCAAGCCCACATAACCAGCTGGGAGTTTGAACTATGGGAAGCAAGACAAATAAAACAAAAACCAAAACAAACCATATATGCTACATTCATTAAAGGACAATCCAAGAATTTCATTTTAGGTCAAAATACTGAAATGCATGATTTTCAGTATTTTACTGATACCATACAGGGGTTTTTCCAGTAGTTGAAGTCATCAGCAGAGTTCCAGTTTCCTTCATTTATATTTCTAGGCATGGAGTGACAACACCTGACACAACTGTACTCAGATAAAGCCTACATAATCTCAGGAGAAAACACTATGCTATGTACCTATGCCAGCACACTGGATTCTAACATTACTATCTGGCACATTTGAAACAGACACTTCAGACACTGAAATTTAGGTGGATTTAGTCTTTACCTCTCCAATCCAGTTTTATTTCCACTTAGAAAAGCATTAATACTGTAGTTGTCCACTGCATGCTAATCAGTGCATCTTAAAAGGAAGTAGTGCTATAAAACACAACTCCAGCTTTTCAACCAAAGGAGGATTTTTACGAGAATGAGTAAGAGGCTTTTTGCAAACACCCCGAGGTGTACATTTTCCTAATGCAGAGTAACACTTCTGTATTGAAAAAAAATGTGTAATGAACCAAAAGCATACTAGTCTCTCAAATGAGTGCTTTAACTACCAGTTACAAGGAATTCCAAGATGTTTCATGTGTCATAGGCTACATGAATATTCACTATTTCCTTGCCATATTGTTCTAACCACTCTAATTTAGTGGTTAGAACACATTGCCAAGTAGGCTACAGCCCTTTCATGGCAAGTATCTGCTAGCACAGAGCAGAGGGAAAGCAGAAGAGCCACAGCAATGTGCAATATTCTCCAGTGGGATAATTACAGATCCCTCCTGGGTGGTGGAAGACATATATGCACATCTCCACTAATGGAAGAGGTTAGCACCAAATCTCCTCCACCCTGGACGAGTGCTCTAAATGCTGGACTAGACAGAGGAAAAGTAGGAGCACTATAACCTGTGAAATGCTATTCCCTGGAAAAAAAAATAACAAATAAACTACTCAAAAAGCATTGCTTAATTTCACACAGGAACAGAATCATAAACTGTTTACTTCAAATTCATTACCATAAACACCATGGGGAAAATAAATAAATGCAATTAAGTGGGAAAAAAATAATTAAATATTAAAATAAATTAAAAATAAATAAATAAAACAGCATTTGGCTTTTTAACGAGTGAGTGAAGAAGTACGCTGGCAGGCTACATAGTTGCAATCAGTTTGATTTTGGCATTGCTGTAAGAGAAGGCAGTGCTGTGACATCATGTCCTCAAAATCAAATATCCACATCAAGAGAGATAACGCTGTTAAGTGACCGTTGCAATTTTACAGAATTTGTCTTCAGAAAGGAGGAAAAAGTGCCTAGTTTACAAAACCAGTTGCTATGCCCTGTTCAGAGAAGGTACTCTGCAGTTGAAAGCCAATTAAGTGGAAAAAGCATGTGTTTTAAAGGCCCTACATTTCCTCATTCTCAAAGTTACCGAGACCCAGCAGCAACAGATGGTGTAAATGGAAACTGCGATTTGTCAGTACGGTGGAAATGAAGTTATCTGGCAATCAAATTCTTAACAGTTAATTAAAGCAGTGTAGTTGAGTAAGGCTTAATTTTGTTTGGGATATTTAAACCACATTTATAACCAGTTATTTACTATTCAGCAAGTCAGGAATCTTTGCATGTTAACAGGACTTACCTTCTCCAGGATAAATAGAGACATTGTGGGATCCAAAAAGCCCAAGCACGCACTGAGAGAAAATATACTAAGACAGAGTAGTAAGACTTTCGGCAGAAGAATGAGCTTCCAAAAGGAGTCCTTGCTAGGGATCGAATCTGTTTCAAGAGAAAAGGGGGAGAAATCACATTATTTTCAGCAGCATAAGTTCATGATTGATGATCTTGCTTCAGAAAAGAAATCAGTATTTCCCCTTTTCTAGTCCTATTTCTCTTGTCATCTAACAAATGAAAGTCAATAGTAGACTATTATGCACTATACTAATTTTTATATTAAAAACCCGAATTTGATAGATGAATAAAAGTACACAATTTAGATTCCAACATTGCAAATCCCCAACTTGAAAAGAGCAAAAGCATGTCCTGTTCCCAATTACGTGAAAATATGGTTACTTCTCCACTAGCCCTTACGCAATGAAAATCTCATGGATACATCCCAACTTAAAACAAACGCACGCACACATGCATGAACCATTCATATCCAAAGAAACATGCTTTTAAAGTAAAATAAAAAGATTGCTATTTATCAGTTGACATCTGTCCGAATTTTTAATCAACTAGTCATTCGGGTGTCCTACATGTTCAATTTGTATTCCAGACAGGAAGCTTCTTTCAGATGCCAAGGTTAGGTGTCATTTCTAAGTCACGCTCCCTTCCGGATGCTGATGGTGCTCTAATAGTTGGATGTGGTCTCCAAGTATACACAGAACTAAAGTTCATTCATTAGCATCCACCAGCTCAGAGCTAACATTAATTTAATGTAGTTTCAAATTGGCCAGTAATATCATGACTCCATACAATTTCGGAGCTTGGGGAGGTGGGGCATAAGCCAGCAGCAGCAGCACACGGTTAACACTGTAAGTTTCTTCTAAAGGCCAATATATATGAAGTTATTCTCCAAGGTTTTCATATTTAATAGGAAAAAAGAAAAAAAGCCACCGTATTTTAAATTTACTATTTTTTTTCTAGAAAAGACTAACAGAACTGTAACCTTGCAATTAGGATCTTGTGTGAAGATTTAAGTTAACTTTCTGTCCAAGCAGGACCATCTAAAATTTACTAAAATTTATATGACCTCCAGCATTTTAGTTAAACCCCTCACTCATTAATTTCATGTTAATCAGATCTTGAATCATTCAGTACAAATAAACCCCTTTTGTTCTCCCTATCATTCTGGGTTTTTCCCCCCACTATTAACCCCTCAAACATGTCAAGTTCTCTTGTTTTAGGCAAAACCTATCTCCAGCTTTTCTTCAACTAGTGGCAATGAAAAGCTGATCCTAAGCAGACACAACTGATCCTTTCCAAGCCCTGAAGCTAGAGAGACAAAAGAAAACAAAAATTTATCTCAGTTCACTTCCACACAGAGTTCTTAGTGTTTGCAGAGATGTGCATGAGATGTTGGAGTCATTCCAGGCCATCTGCATGCATTAATTTTCGTTCGCATTAAAACATGGGCCTGATCAAGATCACAAGTTAATTCAGCTGGAGCTTTGCCCTCTGAGTTGGATCAGACTCCAGAATTTTTCTAAATATTTTTTCTAAATATTTTTCTGATATTTTTCTAAAACACAGTTATATACAAGAGAAATTAAGGTGAGTGAAGGAGACAGGAAGAAGGGTGCTTACCGTATTTTGGTAATATGCACATATTCACAGGCACCATGACCAACACTACACATCCCAGTGTAATGAAAGGGACCTCATAACCAAACGATTGATACAAAAAGCCACCTAAAGGTGGGCCCAGCACCAGTCCAAGTCCTGTAAAAATTTCAAGGCTGCCCTAAAGGATGAAAAAGAAAGCAAGCAAAAAAAAGAATGTTGAGAACCAATAAAAGCAATCCATTTTTCTGAGGAGCAGCACAACATAGTCAGGCTAGTGAAACAAAAAAGGCACTGCACCACTAAGGGGGATAACAGCTAGTAGAGACCTTCACAAAGTGGGATAGCAAAAGGAATTTTGCAGTTGTCTGCATGACAGCAATCATCTGTTCATTCATTAAAATTTAACCCAGTTATTTCTGTCAGTCTATATTTGAATTGAAACCAGAATTTATTGAAAAAGAGAAAGAGAAAGCAGCATTTTATTAAATACAAAACTTTTTTTCCTCCAACATCATCAAAACCAACTAAATAAGGGTAAGATCTCTGGCTGAAATGAATCATTGATGACCAGAAATAGTGCCCTCCAGATTTCAAGGAGTTCTAGCTCTCCTCATACATCACTTTTATCAACAGATTAGAAAAATTAAACAAAAACTGTTTCCAGTTTTGCATCTTTCAGTCATTTAAAGCAAAACTATTTGAATGAATTAATCAAATTTCTTGAATCAGTCCACATGGGTTCTTACTATCCATGTAGAAATAGTCACTAAAAGCTGTATTAGTATCTTAATAGTCTGATTTCAACTGAAGAGATAACTACTGCCATCAATGGTCAGTTGTCTTCAAAACATAAGAATCTAATACATACTGCTTAATTTATATCTAATTGGAGTTATGCTATGGTCTAAACTTGTTCTAGGATTGTGATTCAAGATTACAAACAAACATTACGCGACGATTTCAAATACATCTGCCCATGAGACAGCAGCTTTTCTCCTCCTCGTTTTAGGCTGCCTACTGGCAATTTATGATTTGCGGGTACTCAGCTGTAACACTGGTTTTTGCACTTACCAGGACAGTAGCTATATTATTGGGAAATGCCTTTGCAAGGATTGAAAACGATGCTGTCATTGCTGCTGCAAAACCTACTGCATCCATTGCTCTTACTAAAAAGCACAAACCGATAAACATTGGTCCACTTGGCACCTTGTCCAGCATTCTGAAAAAAACAGTAAATGGAGAACTCTCGGGATGCGACAAGTCATTTACTAAAGGCCCTGGAGAACCACTTCTCATTCATTGAAGGACACACCTTTTTAATCACACTGGTGATGTCATTCAAACTCTACCGAACTATTTCTGGCAGCTTTCTCCTTTTCCCCTTTCTTTCGTGGCGAAAAGAACAAGAAAAACCTAAACTGCGAAAAACTCCAATGCCATCTTCTGTCGTATTTCATACCTTTTCCAAGCTACTGTGCAAGGAGTCTGATGCAATGAGTTACGATTAACTAATAAGAGCTTCCTTCATTGACAATAAAACTTTTATTTTGCTAAAATGAGTGGCTTAGCCTCTCTGCCTGCCAGGCAAAGCTTCTCATTTGCACTCAATATTTTTAAGAAAATAATAATTAAAACATTATGCATAAATAGTTCCCATATTGCTGCACTTTGACAGACTTCTTGCTGTTCCTCAACTATGGTAGTTACTTAAATAAGTAGAACCTTACTCCTTCGCTTTTAAACTACTAAAAAAGCTTTGAAACCTACTGAAAGGGAGAAGTGTTCATTCTGCTTTACAAGAGATGAAAAATAAAGATGCAAAAAGTAGGTTAGCCAACACCCGAAAGATGCCCAAGAGTTTCCAGCTCTGTTTTGTGTCCATCTTTTCATATAGAATCGTAGAATCACAGAACCGTTTTGGTTGGAAAAGACCTTTAAGATCGTCAAGTCCAATCGTTAACCTAGCACTGCCAACTCCACCACTAAACCATGTCCCTAAGCACCACATCTACACATCTTTTAAATACCTCCAGGGATGGTGACTTCACCACTTCCCTGGGCAGACTGTTCCACTGCTTGATGGCCCTTTCCGTGAAGAAATTTTTCCTGATATCCCATCTAAACCTCCCCTGGCACAACTTGAGGCCGTTTCCTCTCGTTCTATCGCTTGTTACCTGGGAGAAGAGACCAACACCCACCTCACTACAACCTCCTTTCAGGTACTTGTATACAGCAATAAGGTCTCCCCTGAGCCTCCTTTTCTCCAGACTAAACAACCCCAGTTCCCTCAGCCGCTCCTCGTAAGACTTGTTCTCCAGACCCTTCACCAGCTTCGTTGCCCTTCTCGGGAATCGTTCCAGCACCTCGATGTCTTTATTGTAGTGAGGGGCTCAAAACTGAACACAGTATTTGAGATGCAGCCTCACCAGTGTCAAGTACAGAGGGACGATCACTTCCCTAGTCCTGCTGCCCACACTATTTCTGATACAAGCCAGGATGCTGTTGGCCTTCTTGGCCACCTGGGCACACTGCTGGCTCATATTCAGCCAGCCATCGATCAACACCCCCAGGTCCTTTTCCACCAGGCCGCTTTCCAGCTACTCTTCCCCAAGGCTGTAGTGGTGCATGGCGTTGTTGTGCCCAAGTGCAGGACCCGACACTTGGCCTTGTTGAACCTCATACAGTTGGCCTCAGCCCATTGATCCAGCCTGTCCAGATCCCTCTGCAGAGCCTTCCTACCCTCAAGCAGATCAACACTCCCGTCCAACTTGGTGTCATCTGCGAACTTACTGAGAGTCCCCTCGTCCAGATCATTGATAAAGATACTGAACAGAACTGGCCCAAATACTGAGCCCTGGGGAACACTGCTTGTGACGGGCCGCCAACTAGATTTAACTCCATTTACCACAACTCTTGTGACCAGCCATCCATCCAGTTTTTTACCCAGCGAAGTGTGTACCCATCCAAGCCACGAGCAGTCAGTTTCTCCAGAAGAATGCTGTGCAAGATGCTGTCAAAGGCTTTGCTGAAGTCTAAGCAGGCAACATGCACAGCCTTTCCCCCATTCAGTAAAATGGATAAAAATGATTAGAAGATAAATACAACAAAACCAACCATCAAAAATTACTCACCCAAAGAGAATGGTCACACATCCTGAAACAAACATCCCTGCCACAAACATGAACTTTGCTCCAATATGCGTAAGCTGTAAATTAAATACCATTTTTACACATTATTATTTCAAGCCTAGATCAAAAATCTTTCAAAGTAAGTTACTGTTAAGAAATCAAAACATTATGGGCATTTTATAGCACATATAACTAAAAGATCTGGAGACACTGCTCTTGCTAGTGTGCCTTCATGCAATACTGGACCTAAAAACATTCTAAACAGTTAAATGACTTAACGCAGTTTTCGGAATGGTAAGACAATGGTGCGGTTAACTATTTCACAGTGGCATGCTGCAGCTTCTGCAGAGCAGGAGGTTACAGCAGCATTCCTCATTACAAACAGACAGAGCAATACATTCCCCATCCAGCACCACCAGTGATGCTAAGTCAGCAATGCCTGTCACATATATGGCTCAGGAGAGACAATGGAAGCTGATTTTAAAGCACATTTATCACAACCTGTAATAGCACAAAGCTTTGGCATAGGAAGCACGGCAGCTTCAGGCTTCCCCATTTGCTACCAGGGAAAGGATTCCACCTTCCATCATTTCAGACTCCATCACCAGGGTGAAGGACGACGAGAGGCACGCTGTAAAGCTACTAACTCAATCCCATAACAAAGTACATCTGAGCTTCTAATTCTGTGCTGTAACTTCCCCTAAGGACAGTAGGTATTTCAGACTCTTTTCTTGTTCAGGCCTGGACAAAGTCCCTGCGTTTCAGCCATTATTACTAAAGCCCATATTTTGCCGAGTTTCAATGAAACCCTCAGGATTTCTGATTGCTGGACTGTCCACCTCGACTGGTGCTCACTTCACCTGTCTGCAGCGAGGATAGCGCACTTACTCTCTCTCTCCCCTGCAAAGTACTCGGTGAGTGTTGTGCCATAACTGAACGCCATCACAGGCACCGAGAGTGGACTTACCAACAGCACTTGTGTGACACCTTGATGAGCCACCTCACTCACCACCAGAGAAAATCATTCACCATGGGGTCAGCAAAGAGGCTGCCCAGCCAAAGAAAGAGAATACTGTGAAACTGCAGCAGCCCCAACTTAGGCTATGATCCTGAGCAGCCCTAGCCAAAAATGCATAGACAGCAGCGCTCCAGCATATAAACAAACAAACTGTTATATAATTTATTTGTAATTTCTCCAGCATGAGAAAAATCCAGAATCTGTGGGAAAACCGAAGTTGCAAGAACTGGAGACATTTATCTCTCATTGCTGTATAATGAAGTGGAAGGGGAAACAGAGTTAAGCAGCAGAGAGTCATAATAGGAGGAAATGTTAAGAAAAAGACAACATACCAGAAAAGAACAAGGGCTGCAGCTAACTGAAGAAAAAAAATAAAACAAAACACCTTAAGAACGGCATCAAAGGCGAACAGAATATAGAAGTAAGTGCAATAAATAAAACGTGAGGTGGGGGAAAGGAGGTAATAGAAAGGAGAACTGGTCAGCAGATTACTCTGAAGCAAACAGAACAGTTAGAGAAACAAAACAGCTACACGTCCACCACCCTATGCTACCCTCAAGAACTGTAGAAGAGTAATTTTTAAATTGTAGTGACAAGACTAAGATCAGATTCAGACTGACTGGCCAGGCTCCAGTTACTGCAGACACAAGCCTGCAGGAGTGCTACTGAAGAGATATCTCTTTTCTCAGCCTTAGAGAACTGTCTTCATGTACCAGCCTGTGTCGTCACAGAAATAAGTTACAGCTTCAATTATACTTACATAATTTCCCAAGATTAAAGAAGTCAAGAAATCGACCAAAGCAAAACATCCAAAAATCAGGCCAACAACGGTGTTACTGGCACCCTTTTTTTCTGCCTGCAAAAAGATCACAACTGCGTAAAGATGTAGGCAAATTCTTGAGGTGAATAACATTCATGCCTTGCACATTTAATTTTTTTTATTCTCTGTTAGTGCAGTTACAGAGCAATTTCCTTTCTCAAAGGCATTAGGGGCTCATAAGATAACACAGCAATTTAAAGACATGTTGCACTTGTAATCAAGGTAAAAGCAACAGTGATTCCTCAATGAATAGAAACACTGTGGTGTTCGCTGAACTACTGAACAGGTGACCAGACTTCATACAGGTCAGCTGGTGTGCAGTGGAGCTAGCTACAGAGCTTTGATCCCTCACATGGTGAGAGGGCAGTGAACAGAGATATCCGTTATCTTCACTGTACCATGCCTCCCCATAAAGCACCATGTAAATTTTTGACTTATCCAACTGACAAAATACACTTACTTGGGCACAAGCTGCACATTGAAATATTTAGAACAAAAATATTCTTGGCATTTCTTTCTTAATACTTGGGAACAACTTGGTCATATGAGAAACGCACTTCTGCTGTAAAGGCACGACTGTTTTTTTTCATCCTATATTTAAACATTGTATTCACTCAGCGTAAGCAGATTTTTTTTTTCCCCTCCAGTTGCTAGGTCAAGAAGTGAATGATGGCCCAGAATGACTTAACTATAAACTAGTATATAGAGAGGTAGCTATAAAAAAAAGTCATTCAGTGGCTAAGGCACTGAGGTGCAAGTCAGGACATGAGCAGAGTTTTAATCTCAGCTGTACTACCAAACTACCATGCAACACTGGGCAAAAAATTATTTCCCTTCTCCAAGCATCCATTTCAACTTCAATCTCATATCATTAGTTTGCCATCTCCCGTGCAGCCCCAGGGAAGATGAAATTAGCCCATGGACAGGATGCAGGTCATCGTTATATACACTCTAATCTGTTTCAGCCAGCATCAGGCTCTCACTATGAATTCCCCCAACCGAAAAGTCTAACTCAGAGCTTACAGCCATAAAGGTCCCGTGGTGTTCGAGATCCTTTTAAAAGTTTCAACATGCGAAAAATAATCTACACAGTGGCCGGCTAAATTGTTTGTTTACCTCTGAAGGGAAAAAGGGCCCCAGGATTGAATAGCATATCATTGAACTGAAGTTTATAGAAGCTGTCGCAGCCATTGTAAATAGCTGTTCTCTGGTGAGCCTTCTTGACCCCTCACCAAGTGCTTCTGGCACGCCATCTTCTTAAAATACAAAATAAAAAGGGAAAAAAAAAAGTATTATAAACTGACAGAGGGAAACACAATTTGCAAACCAGGTCTGAAAATCAAAATCCGCACAAAACTTCTGCCCTCCCGGCGCTGGGGAGTTAAATCAAGCCGTACTACTGCTCTCCCTCCCGCGGGAGCGCGGACTGCGCCGTGCGCGCAGCTCCCTCCCCGCGCGGTGCCCGCCCGCCCCAAAGCGCACGGGCTGTCGCGGGAGCTGCCCCGCCACGCGTGTGCCGGTCCCTGCGGGCACACACCTCACGGCGACAGCCCCGGTACGCGGCACTCTCGGGGAGAGACCTGCCCCCAAGCCCCGCACGCCCGCACCCCTTCCCAGCGCAGGCTCCGGCGCTGCGGAGCGGCCCTTCAGCGCCGCCCCGGCCGCGGCAAGCAGAGCCCGCGGCGCGGCAGCTGCCCCCCGGCCCCGGTCGTGTCGCCGGCAGAGAAACGCGGGGCGCCCCCCGCCTCCCACCTGGGGGCCGCTCGCTCCCCGCGCCGCCCGTCGCCCGGCTGCCCATGGGGGAAGGAGCGCCCGCAATGGCCGGCGCGGCTCAGCTCGGTGCGGTGCTACACCTCCCCGCCGCCCCGCCTGGCCAGCGGCCGCGGGCTGGCAGCCCCGGCGCCCTAGCCGCCGCCACTGAGCATGCGCGGCCTGCGGGCGGCCTGCCGTGCCGAACGCCCCACGCCCCGACGGCCGCGTAGCCCGCGGGGCAGCCGGGGGTGCTGAGCCGTGCGGGGGTTGCCAGCCTGAGCAGGGAGAGCACCGAGGGCGACAGCAGGCGCCGGGCGCTGGGCAGTGTGATAATAACCTGCTGTCTTCCAGGGTACGCCGCACATCTGGCCCGGGGGAGCTGCTTACTGACTGCGCCTGGTAAAACATGGAATGGGGCCCGTGCTCTTGGTACAGCGGCTTCGGCAGGTTACAGGTGAAGAAAACCGAGGAAGTAGTGGGCAAAGCTGTCGGGAGAACAAGTGGGTGTTTGCTGAATACAACTATACCTCGCCTGAGCATTAGAAAGACGTTTCCGACGAGCAGAACAATACACGTTATAGAAAAGCTTCACAAGGGAAGTGTAAATCCCAAGTGTATTGAAACAGGATCTCGAAGAGTTTATGAATATTATGTTATTGTGACTGCTAGGGGACTGAGGGAGCTGGGGTCAGGGACCCGGGAGGGTACATCCCACTTCGTGCAGCTAAAGGAAGTTTGGATGGTAAAGGAGGGATCAGCTCCAGGCACTTTGCCTCGCTACAGCTGACTAACCTGGCTCCATTTCCTGAAAACTTAACCCCTCTGGCCCAGCGTCGCTCTCTGACATTCCTCAGGGGTGGCTGGCAGTTACTGTAGGACTGCTGGTTTGCCTTGTAAGCACAAGCACTCATCTGTTATAAAAAGAGCTGTAACATCTCTGTCTTCCATACGAAAGGGAGATTGAGGATGGCTTCTTAGGACCGGTAGACCAAGCGAAATCGATGATCATCTAACACAGCATCTAGCAAGTTACAGGAACCATAGAACAGCAACAGACGAGCTGAATGACAAAGTTGTCGCAAGAACCAATAGCTATAAACTCTCCAGGAGATGAGGAAGACGTGATATAACCAATCCATTTGGCACAAGTTCCTATCAGGAGGGAAGTGAGGAAGGAGATGAGGCATGAGCTGGGCACCTCTTCAAAGTTTAATAAAAGACAGACCACCTATTGCTTGAAGAGAAAAACCAGTAATTACTTCTTAAAAGCACTATTTTAACAAGGCCATCAGTATTCCATCTACTCACCAGTTATAATACTAAGATGCATAATAAGGCATTTCAGAGCAGATGTTGCCATGTACCTAACTTCAGAATCCCACACTCCATGTGACAGGAAAAAGCAGAGTTACTTTCTTATCACAAGATCAGGAAACTTTAAAACTACTTAGCAGCTACAAAAAACAACAGCCATGCATTCCTTTGCTGAAGCCTATTTTGACAATATGTTGTGTGTGTCATATATTGTGACTGTGAAGTTAAAAAATCCCTGAGAACTACCTTGATCTTTTCCTGTCTGCCTCCAGAAAAAGACAGAAACGTAAATCCTTTTCGTAGATACTGCTCCTCGGACAGTCTTACCCCCCCAAAAAAGAGGAAGAGCACTTGCAAGTCATCCTGAGTTCAGAAAAAGGATAATAAGAAAAAGGTGGTATATGCAAAGCATGACACAAATAGAATGAATAAGAGAAACTTGTAGAGAGAGATTAAAGTTGTGGCGAGAAAATAAAGCTTTAAATTTTATGGCTAGGGATAGACAATTATGTTCAGGAGGTGAAACAGTTTTCACTCCCAGCTACTTGCTCATTTCAGTCTAGACTCTCACTCAACAGATTTCAACTACTTTCAAAACCCAGTCCTCCTCTCATTAATAATTACATGCGAGTAATGAGTAATCCAGTAAAGCCTATGGAGTCAGATTTCCACAAAGTCAATGCATGCAGTAGAAGGCTGAAGCGTGGGAAGCAGCAGTGACCAGCATGAGCTATGGCTCCAATAATGAAACGGGGCTATGAACTCCCTATGCGTGCGTACAGTTTACTTATGCGCTGCTCATTACTGTCAGGGGAAACTGGTTGATGGAACATGTTTGTTAATTTTTCATATCTTTTCAAAAAGGAAACTATAAAAATATCTATAAATATTTGTTAACCTTTGAACTGGCACTTGTTACCAGCCTGTCATGATAGTTTTTCAAGTCTAACAAAAATATTTTTTTTAAAAGCATACAAGCCTTTCCTGCTTATGTCATGTCTGCCACAACTTAAAAAAAAAATCTTTCCTTTCAGATCCCAAATTCAAGCCTTGCAGCATTAGCCCTCTATAAATACTACAAATAGAGTCTACGTCCATTGCTTATGTCCACAAGATAAAAACGTATTAAGAACAAGTGCTTTAAGAACAGCTTCCCTTGTGGACATCCAGGACACTCGGCAAAGCTCAGAGTGTCCCTCACCACATGTGGGAATATGTATCCCTTATTATTATTCTGTATATTTGTAGAGATCTTAGAAATACTTCTGCATTACAATCCAGAAATGACTTAGCCAGTCCTTATTTGCATCGTACTACTATTTCTTTTGCCAGAAGGCATAGTGGCTGCACACAGGTATTTGGAAAGAGTTTAAAATGGCTCTAATGTAACCACATGATAACCACATCCTTTGAGAGTCTAGTGCAGAATCTGTGGAAGGCAACGAAAACCAGCAAACTCTTTTGTTCAGTTATCATGACATCAAGGTCTCTCTTCTTTTCAAATCAGTATTGAAATCCCATAGCTTGTCCTCTTTCTGAGACTTCACCATACCTTCTCCAGGCACTTGAAACTTGAGACAGACATCTCTTGTGCTCCTGAGTAGGAGCTCATAGTTGGCTGTTCTGAACCGTTACCTGGAGGTGCTTGGAAATAACACATCTCGCCCCTCTGGGCTGGTGAGCAGGACTTCTGTGGAAGGGCGAGAAAGTGGGTAAAAATAGCTTGCCATCTACAAAAATCTTTGTGATGCAGAACCTTTTTTCTGGACTGTATGACCAGGAAATGAGTAAGGTAATTGTTTAGGAAGAGTAGGGCAAAATGTGCACTGGTGTTTCTTGCAAGAAGGCTTCCAACTTGACGTTCCACATGGCTGAGAAATCATGTCTGTTTTGGAATGAATATGAGATAATTCTATCTTGTGACATTAGAAATCTAATCGTAGCACATGCCTGTGCTTTGTATTTCTAGAAACAGATGTCTGAGGCAAATGTGTTTTGCAAGCATTGTTCAGAACTGAAGTTTAGAACAGATTGTTCACAGTTTGGCAGTGTCATGGACTTTCTTGGGAGTTTGTAATACCTGACACTTTCACCTGCTTACCTGGCTGCCTCACTGTACTGTGCCGCTGTCTGAACTACTCATTATTCCGTTCCTGAGTCTTCACGGTTTACAGCATGGCACTTAAGCTATCGCTGGAGTTTGGCATTTCGAAGAAAAGATGGGTGGTGGCTGCCAGGGTGAGCACAGGTTGAAGGTAAAGGTTACCACAGCAAAAGACCAGGAGAGAAACAGAGGTAGCAAAAAGGAGCAGGAAGAGGATAGCTGAGACAGAGTGAACCATTATATCCTCACTGCAGTACTGCTCTTCTGTAAAAGCCCCCAAATTCAGTTGTCATTTTGCTTATAGAAAAAAGAGGAAGGCTACCACCCTGGAAATGGGGGACAGTCAGGGGAAGTCAGGCATTGAATGGAGAGCATAGAGGGGAGTAGCTATAGCCACAGGATTATTAAATATATGCAGCAAGATGGTGAGTCCGAAAGGATTGCCCAGAACAGCTGGCTGGTAAGAATCCAAATTCTTGAACGTCATGTGACAGCAGCTTGTGGTTACTCTTCCTCTTCCCAAATCCAAGTTTATAGACAGCATGTTATGCTGCTTATAATATAAGCAAATCTTAACAGGGCCGAGTTCCTCTACTGGGACTGGCTGCTCAGTGAAACACCGGGCCAGCGTTTGCACTGACACCACCTCAGCCCTCCTCAGCCCTCTAGAGCCCAGGCAGGCTCTCGCACTGCATCGGCAGCTCCTGCTTTTCTAGCACTCCGCCTGTTACCCCACTCACCCACCCTCGAGTGGACTAGATGTACTCCCTTAGCACAGGACTGCAATCCTTGGCTTAAATGTGTCGTGCCCTGTGGCTGTATACCAGCATTTAACCTGCAGGGTGCTAAATGGTCATGAGAACTCCATCAGAAAATACAGAGGTTAAGAAACTCGCTACTCCTTGTAGGAATCTGAACAGGTGGGGTAGTGCCAACAGTGTGCAGAGCGCCCACATGAACTCTGGGCTCACATTAACACACAGTGCAGCGGAGTGGACTTTCAAACAGGATCACACACTTCCATTAATTATTACACACAAATACATACACCTGCTACGCTACACCAACATTTCAACAGAGTTAAGTGCCAATGCAAACCTCCCCTCTACACATACGTAACTTTTATCTTAGCACAGCTTTGTTTTCTTGCAACTGTGCTAGGAAACCTATTTTTGAACGTTCTACTTCTAGAATATTATATTGTAGTTTGACTGTGATTGTAACTTTTGCTGTAATACAAATCTTTCACATGTGCATACTTCCACCTCCTGGACAGAATATATATTGCACTTACCCAGCAATACTCATGTGTGTTATGGCTGGTTAAGGTCTTCTTGTTATCCTTTGATGATCTTGAGGGAGATAATGGTTTATTGTTCCACTCAGTACAAAAACTCCACTATAGATTAGGCATCTTCGGTGCTTTTTAAGGGGCACAAGAAGATTAAGTGAGAGATGGATATAGGGAAGAATGTTCTCCCTGGGGAAAGAAGGTGGGCATTTATAATTTGTGTGTGTTTGCGAGCTTCCTGGCGTCTGATTCTATTTTCCCACTTCTAAAACCACTTCTCACAGAAGCAAGGGAGAAATCAGGGCCAAATGTCCCCCAGGGGCTGCAATATATGGCAGTAGTTGGAGGTGGCCATACACACCTTGGAGCTGTCAGCATGAGTTAACGGGCAGTGTTGTTCCTACTGGCTTTGCCCTTGGTAGCTCAGAGTGTACGGAGAGGAGTGCTCCCACACGACATTTCTGTCTCCATAACTGTTTTTCAGTGGGCTCTGGTTAGCTTCTGCTCCCTCTAGATATCTGTAATATAAAGAGTACGTACCTGACTGCCTGTCACGGTTTAAAGCTGGGCCGGCTATTAAACCTGTGGCAGATGCTCTCTGTTAACCCTCCCCCCCAACCCTGAAGGGAAAGGGAAAGGGAAAAGGGAGAGAGACTTACAGGTTGGAAAGTTAAAACAGTTTTAATAAACTATAATAATGAAAAAGAGTATAATAATAATATTGGAATAATCAAATATATACAAATATATACAAAACCAAGATCGAGCTCCCCCGATGTCGGCCACGTCACCACCGGCACTGCAGGGCAGGCTCCTCCCAGGCTGGGCCTAGCGATGGTCGAGAGCTGGATCCAGGAATGCACGGATCGGGATCGGGGGCAGCAGGAAAAAGGACAGAGTCCTCTTCGGACACCGGCCATAGCAGAAAGAGAGCGAGACCCTCGTGATCCCCCCGCTTTATACTGAGAATGACGTGTATGGGATGGAATACCTTCGCTGGTCAATTTTGGGTCACCTGTCCTGTCCGCTCCTCCCTGCAGGTGCAACCCCCCCTTCGGCTCTTCACTCGTAAGCAGTGAGGAATTTATCGGTGACCTTGGTTTCTCTAAGAATAAGTACAGCAAGAGCCTTTCTGCATAACATCCCTACCGGTGCCTCAGCAATAACTATAAACTTTGAGCGTTATCAGTCCTGGAAGCAGACACTGTCTGCAAACATGCAGTTAGTTTCAGAAAGTGCAGTTACTTAGAAGAGGCTTAGCTGAAAGTAAAAATCACTGAAAGGAAAATTGGCCTGGTTTAGGCCAAACCAGGACACTGCCTCAGAGTCGACATTATCAGGGAGACGGGCAGCTGGAGCCTGGGAGTGCTGCAGCCACAGCCCCCAGCCAGGCCTTTCCCCCCCCTGCAGACTCAGAAGGGTTGTGCTGCCTGAGCTTGAGGCCCATGGGGCAGTTCTGAGATAGCCGAGTGATTTCCACCTTCCCTCTCTGTCCCCCCCTGTCCTCATCAGCCCCAGTGGGTCACTGTGTGGACAGCATCTCCTCACTGCCTGGGTTTAGCCTACAGCCTGCTGCTTGACAATACCAGGGAGATCAAAGAAGGACGTACGGAAGAAAAGGTGACTGACAATGTCACTGAAATCGGGAATAAAACTCCTTAACACCAATGTAGCATTAAGAAGAAGGCATTCTCTTTATTATGGCACCGGATGCACGGGAGATTGTTCCACCTATCATGCATACCATATAGTGCCTTAGTCAAAGCTTATATCACCTGGTTACATACGTGTGCATAAAATCTCCTGGAATAGTTATACATATTCATAGTCATTACACATGCGGCCTGAGTCTCTGAGGGGCTTTCATGGGGGTCTTTGGTGGTCTCTGGTGGTCATTTTCCACCGTAGTTTTGTATGATCCTATTTCTGCGCAAGCGTGGCTGATGCACTTGCAGGTGGCTCCAAGGAAAATATACTGTTCTGGTTCTTACAGGATTTCTCTTCTCTTGGCGTCAGAGTTGTGAATCAAGCCATTGTTCGCGGGCTTGTTTATCTTTGGCCTTTCTTTGTAATTAATGAAGAATTTAACAGAGACCTTGGATTCTCTAAGAATAAGCACAAGTTTTTCTGCATACCATTCTCACCAGAACTGTAAGCGTGTCACGGTTTAAAGCTGGGCCAGCTATTAAACCTGTGGCAGATGCCCTCTGTTATCCCCCTCCCTCCCCACAAAGGGAAAGGGAAAGGGAAAAGGGAGAGAGACTTCCGGGTTGGAAAGTTAAAACAGTTTTAATAAACTATAATAATGAAAAAGAGTATAATAATAATAATAGAAATAATCAAATATATACAAATATATATACAAAACCAAGATTGAGCTCCCCTGAAGTCAGCCACGTCACCACCGGCACTGCAGGACAGGCTCCGGGAAGGCCCAGCCTGGGCCTAGCGACGGTTGAGAGCTGGATTCAGGGATGCACGGATCGGGATCGGGGGCAGCAGGAAAACAGATGGAGTCCTCCTTGGACACCGGCCATAGCAGAAAGAGAGCGAGACCCTCGTGATCCCCCCCCTTTATACCGAGAATGACATGTGTGGGATGGAATACCCTCGTTGGTCAATTTTGGGTCACCTGCCCTGTCTGCTCCTCCCTGCAGGTGCAACCCCCCTTCGGCTCTTTACTTGTAAGCAGTGAAGAATTCAGCAGTGACCTTGGTTTCTCTAAGAATAAGTACAGCAAGAGCCTTTCTGCATAACATCCTTACCGGTGCCTCAGCGATAACTACAAACTTCAGGCGTTATCAGTCCTGGAGGCAGACACTGTCTGCAAACATGCAGTTAGTTTCCGAAAGTGCAGTTACTTAGAGGAGACTTAGCTGAAAGCAAAAATCACTGAAAGGAAAATCGGCCTGGTTTAGGCCAAACCAGGACAAAGCGTTATCAGTCCTAGAAGCAGACAGTGTCTGCAAAGCAAGCAGCTTCAGACAGTGCAGTTACTTCAGCTGAAAGAAGAATTACTGAAAGGAAAATTGGTTCTGTTAAAAGGTGACACAAAGTAGGCCTTTTAGGGCCTACTTTGAGGCCTGCTTTTACGAAACTGCCTGGTATCAACAATATTGGTGACAAATGTGTTCAATTACATTAGCCACAAGCTGTGGCTATCAATATGTTACCTATTTTTGTTGTATTTTGTCACTATGTATTTTTTACAAGGATGTCACTATGCAGACCACCCGACGGTCAAATTGTCAAGTCCAGAACAGCTAGGGCGGACAAAGTCCCACCTCAGGCTGACAGCACCTGAGTAGGCAGCATGTTTGACATGTGGCAGCTGTGCCGCACACGCACCCATCGGCTGCATCATCGGGCAGCGCCCACGCGTGCGCGGAGTGGGCGGGCATCGGACAGCAACGGGAACGTGCAATTGCACTTTTCCAATTTCGGAGGTACAGCTAGGTGCTGTGACCTCCACTGAAGGGCGGCGGCGACTTCAGGAAGGTTCGTTCCCTCCCTCTCCGTCCTCCTCCCGGCTGCCCGGGGATGCGGGACGGTGCCGCGGAACGGTGCCGTCGGAAGCCGGACCGCTTCGGCAGCTACAGGTGCGCCTACTGCCCTGGGGAGGATCACGGGACCCAGCCCCGGTGGCCCCTAGCCCCCCCAGCCGGCGGCTGCAGTTGGCTTTCCCCGCCGGGAGGCCGGGCCGGGCCGGGCCGGGCCTGCTCTGGCCCCGGGCGAGGGAGGCCCCGCGGCCCCACCGTCTCCATGGGTACGCGGTGGCGGGCGAGGTGGCGGATCAGGCAGAGCCAGGGCAGCCTCCGCGTCCGCGCGCAGGGTCCTCGCGCGCTATAAGTGCGTGAGGCGGAAGGCCCGCCCTCTCTTTCGCTGGCGGCGCGCGGCGGTGCCGGGGTGAGTAGCCGTGATAGCGCCGGGGCCCGCTGGGCTGAATCCTCGCCGCCGGCGGGGCATCGCGGCGGGAGCGGGCCGGGCGGGGGCCCCGGGGCGGCCGGCGCCACTCACCGGGGTGGCCTGTGTCTGTATTTGCAGCAGGAACCCGGGCGGGAACAGCACCCACCGAGAGCGCCATGGCCGAGGAAGGGTGAGCGGGGCCGGGGCCATTGGGGGCGGTGGGCGGAGGGGCCGCGCCGGCCGCGTCTCGCCTGACCGCGCCGCTCCGTGTCGGGCCTTGCCGCGCGCGGCGTGCGCGGGCCCCGCCGTGTGCTGCCGCATGCTTCCTGCAGGCGAGAGGCTGGGTGTCCGGCGTGGGGGCTGGCTGTCGGGGCCTATGTGTGCGCTGATTCCCCTTCGTGAGAGAACCTGGAGAGAGCGCAGCGAGCTGGCTCGCCGGGAGGGTTTAATCTGTTTAGTTTCTTTCAATTTATTCTTTTTTCGGTTTCTTCTTTAGATTTGTTCTTTAGCTTCCCTTTCTTCTGTATTTTTTTTTAATGATTGGATGCTTGCAGTGAATGGGAAGCTTTTGCTTGTAGTTGTAAGATGTTGGCACGATCAGAGTAATATTTATCTTCTCTTTAGCATTACTGCTGGAGGTGTAATGGATGTTAACACCGCCCTGCAAGAAGTGCTGAAGACTGCACTTATCCATGATGGCCTAGCTCGTGGTATTCGTGAAGCAGCCAAAGCCTTGGACAAGTAAGTGTTGTTCCCGTTTTGTCTATGGTGAATAGCAAAACTGTGAGGTGTGTTGTGATGAGCTATGTTGAACATGTACATGGCTCACTTTGTTCAGATGTTCGGTTAAAAGCTTTTGCAAGAACATGTTTTTCCGTTAAGTAGTTTTGTCTTTTGCTGCCTCTGTTTCGGCATCTTTAATTGTGATCATAAAATAGAGATGCTAAACTCAGTGACTCAAGAATAACAGCATCTAGTGTATTACGTTCTGTCTTTTTGTGACCCCGGTGCCATCGAGTTTTCATGTGGATTGGTTTTGTGAAGAAAAAGGAATGGTGCTGGCAGTACATAGCTATGGAAATCTGGGACTTGAGAGTCTTGTATTTTAAGAAATTATAAACTCTTCTCAAAACTTTTTAAGAATTTTGATTGGGAGGGTTAATATGTATGTCGGACTTAACCTGGAAGAGTCGTTTTAGTTTTTATGGAGAAAAACAGATTCATAGCTTGCCTTTACTTTTTTGCTAGCTTATTTTTTTTGTGTTGCAGCTGTAAATAATTGTGTTGGTACAATATCAAAACAATATTAAACTTGTCATATATGTGCCAACCATGGTAATTAGTTATGGTTTCTTAGCATGAAGTGTGATACATATGTGTATATGTACACATGCATACCCACATGCCTCTGTGTGTGTCTGTATATAGGCAAGTAGTTCTAAGAATAGACAGTGCTTAAGTGTAGTGCTACAGTGTTTGGGTGATGACTTAACAATTTGTCGGATACCCCTTCACTCTTTTTATGAGTGAGAACAGCAGTCTGACAAACCTGTATGCAAAAAGCTCTAAGACAAGGTACCAAATAATGGAAGGGAAATATTGTTTAAGTGATGAACAACTAGTTTAAGAGTTCTTTTGAGTTTGGCTGCAACTTCATATGCTGTGTGTTAAGAGGATGATGTATGTGCAAGGTTTATATACATTTGTGTGTGGTGGTTCTTGCTTGGAAATGTTGTTTCTGAAACATTCTGGTGAAACTCATGATAAAGGTGGCCATAGAGAAAATTGACTTCGCAGTGGTCAAATTACATTAGGTTAAGCATAGAAGACCTATACAGCTCTCTTTGTTGTCAGGTATCCCTTTGGTATTCTTAACATTGTACCACAGTATACAAAGATCCTAATTAGAATTGGGGCCCTGTCATAACAGCTTCTTTGAACGTAAGTAGAAAAGATTGTTCTGAAGAGCTTGTAACAACTTAGAATTTCAAGCTTTTAATAATTACAGTTCTAAAGTTAAATTATTGTAATCTGAGGAAGACAAGAAAAAGCAACTTGTAACTTGGTTGCTTTCTAACAGTGACACCAGTTCTTTATGGGACCTGGTGTTTATCCAGTCATTACACCTTTTTCCAATGGCTGAGAATTTATTTAGTGGGACTTTTAGAAGCTTCCGAAACTGGAATAAAATCTGATAATAAAGCCAACAATGTATGAGTAGTCCATTACGTATATGAAAAACATAGAAAGTAGTAGGTCATATCAAAAGTATATTTAGTATTTCAAAAGCATATGGTGTCTCAAAACCGAAAATTAAACTTACGAAGCAGTTGTCTAGAAATGCATGTGCTGAATTTTGTTCTTTGTGGTTTTGATTATTGAAGTTTAAGCAGGGTCTGAAGTTACAGTTGTTGGTTTTCATTTTTTTTAGACGTCAAGCCCATCTCTGTGTTCTGGCTTCAAATTGCGATGAACCCACGTATGTAAAGTTAGTTGAAGCACTTTGTGCAGAACATCAGATCAACTTAATAAAGGTGAGTGTCGGAACTTCACATGCAATTTGGGAACAGTTATCCTGCTTGCAATATAAGCTGCTTGTTTCAGCATATGGAGAGCTGAACCTTTGAAACACTATGCTGTAATTCTGTATATGGCTTATCTAAGCAAAGTTTCTCTTAGCAGCAGAGGTTGTTTTAGTTCTATGTGATTGTCATAGAAACAGTACAAAAACTGGATGTAAATGGCAAAGGGTGTGTATCAGGTATTTTACAAAGTTTAAATGAACTTTTATGTCCCGTATAATAAGAAATTGAATTAATGCTGCAAGTGGTCATGGAGCATGGGAGGAGTCTCAACATGACTTTTTCTTAAAATTAAAGGACTTACGCTGTACAATGATGATACTTTGGCTCCCTCTACTGATACTTGTGAGGAAAGCAGCCATCCGTTACCCAATACTTCTGAGAGTACAGCGGCTTTTTTGCTGAACCCAATTATGTTAGAAATAGCTAGTTCTAATGTGATGCTATATTTTACACAGGTTGATGACAACAAGAAGCTGGGTGAATGGGTAGGTCTCTGCAAGATTGACAGAGAAGGAAAACCTCGCAAAGTAGTGGGCTGCAGTTGTGTGGTTGTCAAAGTAAGATGATGCTAATTATAGCTTATTTCCTGACTTCTGAAAATAAGCAGTAAAGATAAGGTTGCTTTAGATAAGGGACTATTAAATAGAGCTCTTAGATTTTGTTTTTTTTTTTTTTAAAACAGTTGCTTTCCATTGTTGATAGTAAAAATAAATGCTTCCCTGTTCTATAGTCCCTTTCATGTTTATTTAAAATACTCATATTCATTTTGTGAGTTAATGGTTGTGTCCTTGAAATATCTATGCCCACTTGCCAGTAAGCATTAAAGGATTAAGACCTTTTAATTAGAAGAGATGAAGTGTTGCTTCAGAAAAAAATGCCAGTTCAATGTGTCTGCTCAACTTGAAAATGTTTTGCAGAGCATATTTTAAAATGACACTGGTAAATTAAAGCCACAGTACGAGCCTTGAAGACTGTTGTCTTTGAGGTCCCAAGAGATGGCTACATCTTCACAATAAAGACTAATGCCTTCTGCATGTGTTTTCATACTTTTGCTACTGTTTCACATACTTTACTTGGCTTTCCTTAAGCAGAAATGAATTTGTTTGGATCCATACCAATGGGTGTTACACTTGAATGAAATAGAATAGTTCTTTATTAGAATAACAATTAGAGAACGAAGGGAAAGCAGCTGGCAGATTGATGAAGTTACTTGTATGGAGTTTTGGGAATACTTGGGAATGCCTTGAGAAAAAGGGTCAGAATCTCAGTTGTCCTTTTAAAGATAAGTTGTAAAATTTTGAAAGGGTCTGTACATTATTAATGGGTTATCTTGTGTTACAGGACTATGGCAAGGAGTCTCAGGCCAAAGATGTCATCGAAGAGTACTTCAAGTGCAAGAAATAAAAGGAAAAATAAATTTTGAACCTGGCTAGTGTGTGTGTGATTAATGGGTGGGTACCTGTGGAATAGTTCTTTGAGTTGCAAAGGTAACATCAGAAGATGAAAGGACTTTGCAGGTCTTGGTGTGGATTATTAGTATGTTAAATTGGTCAGCTTCGTGAAGGTAACAGCGGTCCCTGCCATTCCTGTTTTAGGGTGCTTCTGTTTCCTGATCCTACCCCAGAGGTTACCAACTTACAGAACGTCACACAGCTTATCAGTTGCAAAAATGCTGACAGTTGATTACTACCTTGGTTTGGCAGTGCTTAGGCTTGTGTTTCTGTAGGGATTCTAAGTAACTTGTTAGGGAAAGTCTGAAGTACTGCTGCATCTGTGATGAAAATTTGTCTCCTTCTGCTGAAACAAATGAGAACAGCCTTAACTGTTGCCCAGATCTTCTGAAATGTGGCAAGAATTTTTTAAATGCTATCTTAATTTGTTCAGGGATCTTATTTGACACAAAGTGTTTTCTTGGCCTTTTTTTTCACCATCAGTTCTGAAGCAAATTGTGGGTAGAATTAGCTTGTAAGAATTAATTGTCATGTACCTCTAGATCTGATTCTGCAGGAGTTCCCAGTAGTCGAGGTAGCCAGGTAGTTGAGATCTCGCTGCTCAGCCAAGGCAGTGTTGAACTCTGCCTTGTCCAGTGTCTTGGTTTCTGTAGTAGTTGGATGACATACAGAACTTGTGTTTTTGTCAAATTTTTTGCTTCTTGGCAGTGAGGTTGGATTGGGACTGGAATTCAAGGTAACTTTTTTTCTCTCTTCTGCAAGTTGTCTTATGTGTTCTGTGGAGTAGCTCCGAGGAGTCATATGGAATTGCTCCATTATGCTGATAAGGAGGACATGAATATGAGTATGTGGGGCTGGGCATCTGTAGACTGAGGAGATGGTTATGCATATCTCTATATTCTTCTACTTCTTAGGCTCTTGAGCTTGAATTTTCATTATAGTTTGTAATCCCTTTTTTTGACATACCCAGTCATTCAAGTACTGTAGAGGCGGGCATCTTCTCCAGATGCTTGGCTCAGATGCACTTTCTTAACAGTTCTCATGAAAGCTCTTGAAGTGTGTTTTGGTTTTGGCCCTGCCACAGCTTTCTAGTAGCTGGATCTGGGTGACTTGGATTTTTGAGAGGTTCCAGTAGTAGCCTTTTCAGGTGTATTTAATGATGAAGTCATCTGTTCCAAGTCTGGTTAAAAACAAGAAATGTATCCTTGTGCTGAAATTAGATGTGTTCAGTCTTGTCTGAATTTCTCAGTAAAGGAGTTAAACACTATTTTTTTAACACTTTAGTTAATGTCAAGCTTGTATTACAAATAGAGGGAAGTTCTTAACACAAATGTATGAATGTTACCATTTTCCATTTGGATGTTTTTGCATATAGTTGAAATTACAGAAATTCACTCCTGTA
This sequence comes from Nyctibius grandis, assembly GCF_013368605.1. Taxonomy (NCBI): domain Eukaryota; kingdom Metazoa; phylum Chordata; class Aves; order Nyctibiiformes; family Nyctibiidae; genus Nyctibius; species Nyctibius grandis. Next base: position 67,146,743 of record NC_090658.1, on the reverse strand, counting down.
GATAAGAGCCTTAGTTGCAGACTTACTAGATTGCTGGAGGCTTCTAAACGCTGAGAATAGGAACATTTTGTATGAATATTGCTTTTTAAATGGAGTTCAAAGACACTAACTATTGAAAAACTTTCAGTTGAGTTTGGCTAATAATTTTGAGTATTTGACTCTTGTATACAGAAGCACATTTTATCTTTTGTCCTGTCTTAAGAAGCTGCATCTTCCAAGAGTTTTGGATAAAATAGTTATGCTATTTGTTCTTCATATTTTTATAATGTTTTTTTTTGCAGCTACATTATAGAGAAAGAATTGTCTGAAATGGTGGTAGTGTTGGCAGTCTAATAGTATTTATGGTTTGCTTTTCCTTGGCTGGCTGTTTTATCAGAGTTAAATTCACAGAGGGAATCGGGATCCAAAACCGGAGCCTCAGTACCTGGGTTCAGTGGCCTCTGTGTTGTTGAGGTTGAAAATTTTTTCTTAATTGAACATGCTTCTGTATCAGAACATTTTTTACCTGCTAGGAGTAGTAAAGTCCTCTTAATTCCTTACATCTCTGGATGCAGGGTAACAAATGTGCAATCCAATAAGCCCCTTCAGGGTAGTGGGCGAGGATTTTTTAAAAAGATGAAATCCGTAGACTTATATTCCCAAATTTGAGTAAGTCTTTGCTAAGCCTGTGCAAGCAAACTGAGCCTTTCCAGATGTTTGTTGTCTTGGCTAAAATACGGCTTTTCATTTTGTTATTTTTTTATACCACAAAATGACCCAGGAGAATGGTCCCAAATTCAGACACACTTGACTGACTACAAAGGGAGTTCAGGCACTTTCTGGATGTATATAATTATGTGAAGTTAACTTGCTTAAGGTTTTAGGGCTATTTGATAAAATTTTGGTTGCTTTAGCATGAGCAAACACTAGACCTTAGATTTTTTTTTTTTTTTTTTAAACTGGATTTGCCCTTCTAAGTGAAACTTAATTCAGCTTGGAGTTAACTCAAGATGGAAGATCTCTGCTGGTGCAACTTACTTTCCCATAAATCTGCTAATGGTGTCTTGTAATGTGAAGCACTAATACCAACACATACTGAAGTTTCAGAGGGGACTATTTTATGATTTGCTATTGAGGGGAAAACCAGGAAGGATATCAGTGGAAGAAGGAAGAAATGTTTGTGTCCAGGTGAATTGTAATTCTGAGGTGATTATTTTGAAGTGAAAGGAAAAGGAACTATGAAAAGGATGAGTAAAAATAAAATTGATAACCTGTTGCTTTAATAAAATTCTGAAGAAGTTGTCTGGCTGTTACTACTTTGCCTCCCTAGAGGATGTGGAAGGCTGTTCATCTTGTGTATTTGATATCTGAAGTTGTTCCCCTTTGCGCTTCCCTCAATATTTATGGAGAAAGCTGATTCAATGTCATTGCAGTATCATCACTGGATTTCCTGTCCAACTGTAACACTGCAGAGAAATAGGATATGCTGGGGAAAGGAGAAGACATTCTGTGAGCATTCACAACCTACAAGAAGGTTGCAGTAAGATGACATTTATTTGGCTAGGCTAGAATAGTACAACAGGACCAGTTTCAGATTTGCAGTAAAGGTAGGTGAGATGTCAGTTTTCATTGCTTTGGAGTGAGTGTACTGCTTTTTACTGCTAACAGGAGCAGTATAATCCCTTATAACAAGTTGTGTTTTAGTTTTGGAGTTTTTTTAAAGCCATATATGGGGAACATGCACACTGAATCTATAGTTGTGTAAGACTTAAGAATTGTTAACACATTGCGAATTTATATGTTTAGTCAAGTTATTACTATTAATTGTAATGTAAATGGTCCTTAAGGATTTTCACATATTTTAAACCTGCAAGCAATTTGAGAAGAGTCCAGCACACTCCAACTATGCAACTTCACAGAATATTCTGCTTAACACATTTTAACTTACTTTCAGTGTGAGAAAAATAACATCTTCATTATCAAAATGGTTTCTCTGTTTTGTTTTATGCAATGGGATATTGGAATTGCTACTTCAGCAGTAGCTGGGTTATCATTTCCTCTTAATTGCTATCAAGTATGACCAGTTAACTTTGTAGTCCACAAGCAAGCTTGTTAGCCTGCCTTCTGCAACAATGGAAAGATACCTCAGTATAATTTCAGGGCTATGATTTTTTTTTTTTAAATAAGTCACCTGATCATTTTACATGGCAATGAATATTAATACTAGGGAGCAACTGTGCTCTGCTAAGGTTTTTTTCATTGGAACAGAACAAACACTTCCTAAGTATTTCTGCCAGAAGGAACAGGGTTAAGATCTTAATTTTCTGATTAAAATGCTTAGGTATCAAGTTAGGCTTTTTCCTGTAATGTTTTGTTTCCTGGAAGTGGCCTTAGAACCTATGCAGGGTCAGTGTTGGAGAAGTGATTAAGACTCAGTTTGCTTCATACTTACTATACTTTTTACTTAAGACTTTCCCTAGTGTTTGATTTATTTTCAAAAATTTCCTGAGAACTAAACTCCACCCAAGCTTTCTGGTTCACCTTAATCTTTTGTGAAAGTTAATTTGTTTTTTATTCAAATTGACTAAGGAAGATGAGTGATTGCTAGTCCTTCATACTGGAAGACTTAGCATATGCTTCTCTGAGACTTCTGCTTTGTAGACTAAAGAGACCCAGTTTCTTCACACTTTTTTGATAAGATTGGTATTTTTGTTTTGCCATAGAAGATGTATTGATATTGATGTGTGCTGCAGGGTTTCAGACGAGTAGACTTTGGATTACTTTTTAAATTCTAGCCATCTGTAGTCATCATCCTTTCAGGGGACAGGTAACAGCTACCTTTAGGATGCGGTTAGACAACTGGGAATTAAAGACTTGGGAGTTAGAGTTCCAGGACTGACCTTGGCTTTTCCTCTGTTGCTGGTCATATTTAAAGTCCTTTGCAGGTTTTCCTTGTTGTGAAACAGGGATAATGCAGAATGCTTTGCTCACTGATACATGTTTTGTGGCTTTTGGTTGGCAGCAGCAGCAGAATGAATTTCTTTTTCTAGACTAAAATACCAGTTTTTAGTGGATTTGCATGGATTGGTAGTCCTTTCCAGGCCTAAATTCTTTTGTTTCCATGTGAAGTAGAGAGCTAACAAAGTGCTTTGAAGATACGCTGGTAAGTTATTGTGAAGGTGCTAAGCAGAGACTTCTAGACAGTATTGGAAGTCTCTACGTGACATTCCAAAAAAAAAAAAGTATCTTGAGAACAGTTAAACTCATCTTGTTTCGGAACCATCTGTGTGTTATCCTGGCCAGTACTGCTTTTCTAGGCCTTGTGCTTTTTGCCTTAGGTCATAAAAGCTTGAGCGTCTGGACAGCACCACCACCATGTGTTTGCACAGTTTCTACTTTGACAGAGTTGTGGCCCTGACTGTGGCTCCCGTAGGCAAGTTGGTTACACCTGCCCTCCGCGCTTCCCCATGGCAGTGCCCGTTTTACTGTTTCAGTCCCTTGGAGTCCGGTATAACAGCAGTGCAACTCCATGCTTACTCAATGCTAATTCTGGTTAAGAAGGAAGTATATGTGCTTGTAATGTGTAGTGGGAGCCTGAGTGCTCACTTGAAGGTAATTTCTTATCAGGACAGCTCATTCACTTCAGGATCTCCCACTGTAATGGGCTGATATGGTTTGCAGTAGCACAAATGTCGGGGGATCAGGGTTTGTCAGCAGCAAATAGCTATGCTGCACAAGCACTTCTGTGGGCTCCAGCCATTCCGTTGGAGAACATTGTTTATTCTGCCTGCTTTACCAAGAGAAAAGTGTATCTTCCAGTCTTATTTAATGCATGAAGTATTTTATGGAGGGTAAGCACTAATCCCACAGGCCTTAAAAATATATTTGGTGTTAAAGCACACAGTATCCTTAACACTTTCTGTTACAAATAAGCATAAACCCCAGTATTTTCTGACTAATGTTCCCGATTTAGAATTGCCTCCACCTGTTAATTTTGTTCCTCGTTTGTACTACAGTACCTGGATATCCCAGCTGTGATACAGAGCCCCTCTTGTGTCCCTGTTACTGAAGCTGGTGCAAACACGGTCCCTAAAACATGCTTCCTTTCCTGGAGACCTCACGAAGGTCTCTTATCTGGTGTTGTAAAAGAACTGTGAACATCCATCCATTTGTCAGCCTTGTCTTCTCCTTTGGATGTGTATTTGTGATGTGAAACCTCAGTAGGATTTCTAACTTTGTTAGGCCATTGAGCCAGATACTGGATGTTGGATGAGCACAGTTGTGGCTTGATTTGTGTAGCTTAAAGGAAAACAGAGGAAATAGCAAATTTTCTCAATGGTTTTAGACAGTTAAGTAAATACACAGGTTTTTTCTCAGCCATTGGTCAGCAAGCAAATGTTTATTTTGAGAGTCTTTTTAACAAATTGAGCAGATTACGTGGTTAGGATGTTGTTGTATATAATGATCCTACAAATGATCCACATTCAAAATTCTCTTATGCATTGGCATTATTTTTGAATGGAGGTCCGCCTACAAAAAACCCTAAATGCACATTAACTTTTTCGTGGAGCTGACCTGTTGTAAATTGTGACATAATCTTTTATGGAATTAAAACACTACACAAATATTTGAACTTTCAGCCTTTGGTAACTGTGCTTCCTCCATTCAATTCCAAAAGTGTCTGGGTCATGTAATATATGAACGAGTGAAAACTAATTTGGAAATCGCTGACTTGCAGGAGATTTTTCTCCTCTTATTCCAATTCAAAAGCCATTGGGGGACTTTTTATAGTACTTGAGAAAAAGTATTTAATATATTTTCACTGAAACCTGTGTGAGCAATATGGTGTTGCATAAAAGGAGGATGCTTTCTATGAGTAGGGTAACAACCACACTTTTCCAAAATTTACAAACTGATAATTTTTTTTTTTATATGGTTGGTTTGATTTTAAAAAAGCAAAAAACTTTTAATGATCACCTGGTATTTCATATTGCTGAAAGATGATTAGTCCAAAGGCAGAGTTATATAAATAGATCTATATATATCTCCACAAGGGGAAAAATGTTTATGTATGAATCAACCTAGCTGTTGTTTTGCTTTCCTGGTTGGAAGTTTGTTACCTCTAAGTAGTCCTCCAGCTCAGTAAATGTCAGGAATCTGTTCATCTTTGCTCTAGCCTGACTGAAGTTAGTGTCTGAAGCACAATGGTAGAGTTTGTATGTCAATACTCTACAAAAATACCAATGCGTAAGCGGTCAGATATTCTTTCTTAAAAGCAATGAAATAATAAGCATTTAGGTCAGCGCCTGGCATGCCAAGTTCCTGCCCTGTAAAATTTTACAATCAAGTTATCAAACTGAAAAAATATATTTTATGCTGATATGCAGAAAAATGTTTATTAAAGCAAATTTCCTGTTTTCATACTCCCAAAAATTGTAATTCCAGTATGCTTTGTTTTGCCTCTTTCTTTTTTTTTTTTTTTTTTTTCCAAACGGTTCCAAGATGTTTTCCACAGTGAAAGAGTTCAAATCCCTGTTAAAATAAGCTTTGTATTTTGAGGACAGAAAAAAGCCATGCCCCCTAAGTAACCTTTTATATTGATTGTATTGTTAGCAGCCAGTGTGCTGGATAACATAATACAGACGCTTAGGACAGGTTTAGGAAGGCAAATAGGGTGTGGGGGGGAAACCTGAAATCTTTCTAGTTTTAAGAATATGTGCTTAAGGGAATGGAGGTCATGTTTTGTAGAACCCCTCCACAAAAAAAATGAAACACCCTCAGATATCCATATATATAGAAGTGTTTTTATGTCAATACAAGCTATGGTATATATTCTCTTTTTCATCCATTTATTTGAAAGGACAATATTCAAGTAACACCCTTCAGCTTTGCTTTTTTCAGGGCAGCAAAAGGCAATGTTTGTCAGTGCATGTACAAGAAATGCCTTTATGTGCATGGAATTTAGCAAGCTACTGTACTTTTAAAACATAAATTTAATTCCCGTTTCTGCAGAGACTGACTTTCACCCTTCCCTTTCTTCCATCCATGGATATGTTTTATATCCAAATCAAAATCTCAGCTGGTTCTGGCTTGTCCATCATGGCTATCTAACAATCTGTTTTAAACTCAGCATGACAGCTTTTAACATTTCCTTTTAAGACCAGCATGTCTTGATCCTTTTCTGATCATTGTGAACAGCATCATTCTGTCTGACCCTCAAGCCTACTTACATGTCCTCTTCAAATGAAAGTTCATTGGAATATATGTGCCCCTTCTACTTGCAATTGTGTGAAAATACCCATAAAATGTTGTTTGGACATGAGTGATTTTTGCATATATTCATAAGAGAAGAAAAACTTTTAGCCAAACTGGCCTACAGCCAAGAAACAGGGATGGAATTGCAGTGCCCTTTGTATGGCTGTATCCATTATCTTATGATGAAATCCATTATGTCATTATTGACTGAGCTGGTATTGTTGTGAATATAGGTAATGTTAGCTAGTCCTTCCTGTAAGATCCTAATTACATTGTTTTATTGCTTATCTTCCATGACCTGAAATTATTCCTAGTAGAGGGTCCATCTCAAATATTTTGATTTTATTAACTTAAAGCAACATAGCTGTTTGAGACTTTTGTTGGGTATATGTTGTTTGACAAGGGGCTGTTTCCTTTTTTTTTTTTTTTTAACCCTAGCTAACTTCTTAAAATCTTTTCTTTAGGAAGTTCAAGTGTTTCCATTCATCGACTTGAGATGTAATAGGAAAGTGGGGGGAGAGGAAGAGCACCTCCAGATCATGGGTGAAGGGGGATGATTGGATGTGTAGGAAAGACAAAGCGATGGATAGTTAGGCAGACTGGTCAACGTAATTAATAGTAGGTGGGACAGAGCAGGAATAGCAAGAGGCTGGGTCAATGAGACACAGGAGAATCTGGTATTGAGCCTCAAGAGGCCTGCCTCACCACTGGTTTCTTGCCAATAATCGCCCATTAAAGGAGTGGCAAAGTACGTTTCTCATTGTCCTCTAGCAGTGGTTCATAGAGAGGATGACTGTCACGGGACAAAAGAATTCAGTGGAGGAGTGAAGATGCATGCACACATACACATGTATGTGCCATCTCAAAGGCAGATTACAAAGCTCCAGGTAGTATTAGGGGGCAAAAAAGCTGCATGTGCAACCCTATTCAAGTCTCTTGGTATGTCTATATTCTTTAAACTCAGAGTCGTAGAATCATAGAATTATTTAGGTTGGAGAAGACCTTTAAGATCAGAGTCCAACTGTAAGCCTAGCACTGCCAACTCCACCACTAAACCATGTTGCTAAGTGCCACTGTCTACACATCTTTTAAACACCTCCAGGGACGGTGATTTAACCACTTCCCTGGGCAGCCTATTCCAATGCTTGACAAGCCTTTTGGTGAATAAACTTTTCCTAATATCCAATCTAAACCTCCTATGCTCTTGTTTCTACAGTTGTCTTTCTTACATAATTCAAAGACAAAGCAGACTGGCAGACCCTAAAAATGATCCAGGGCTCTGCTGTGAAGAAGGCTGCTGTATATGGAAAAAAAGGCTATGGATTTGTGGTTAAAAATGGTGATGTGGATTCTACCTCTGCCACCAAGTTCCTATGTGGAGGTTGCCAAGTCACTGAGAAATGTTCACAAAGGGGGACTGATGGTGTTTTTTCATCTTCTGGGTGCACCAACTTATAGAATCATTGAATGGTTTGGGGTGGAAGGGACCTTAAAGATCATCTAGTTCCAACCCCCCTGCCACAGGCAGGGACACCTTCCCCTAGACCAGGTTGCTCAAAGCCTCATCCAACCTGGCCTTCAACACTGCCAGGGACAGGGCACCCACAGCTTCTCTGGGCAGCCTGTTCCAGTGTCTCACTACCCTCCCTTGCCTGTGCCTTGTTCTGTAGGAATGCCGAACATTCACAGCTATCAACATTTTGGTTTCAGCACAGAAAGCTACAACGTGTACTTTTTTGTTTCCTGAAAAATAAAGTTTGCGAGAGTCTCAGACTGGCGTGGACAGGTGCCTGTAGCTTGTGTGTTATAATTTCCCGAAGTGTCGAATGGGGAAATAATCGCCTTCGGGAGGACAGTGAAGACAAATCCATTTTGCTTGTCAAGCACGTCACCGGGGACGATTTCAGGGGTTGGGCTGGTGCGCCAGGTGCGGGCTGTACGCAGCGCACCCCGTACGGGCCGCACAAACAAGCGGTGAGCAGGCCCTGCGGAGCGGGAAGCCGCGGCGGCCGCCGGAGCCCGGCCTGGGCCGCGCATCCCCGCAGGCCCCCGGGGGGCCGGAGGCGCAGGTCGCCCTCCCTGGGCAGCCCCGGGGCGCCCCGGCCGCTCGGCCGGCCGTGCCCGGCCCGTCGCCGCCGGCAGCGCTGCCCCGGCCGGGCAGGAGGTGGCACCCGTGCCTCAGCAAAGGGCCGTGGCCAAAATGAAGGGCCGAGCCGTGCGAAGGGCCCGGCTCCCCGGGAGCGGGGTTATGGGAGCAGGTGCTGCGGTGATCCCCGCAAACTGGCGACATAGGAAACAAACGCGAACTGAAACTCTTTAATGCCTCTGAGTGTTGTCGATTTCTATGCGTATTTTCCAGTATCGTAGCCTTGTAAAATCCAAGCCGGTCAGATGTTTAGACTTTTATGGCGTGTAGAAATGTGTTTGCTTAAACCAAAGGGCTTTGTTGTACAGCTGCGACTCCTTTAACGTGTTTTGCTCAGAGTCGTACCGCACAGAGCAAGCACTCTCGTCTGCTTCCTTTCACAGGGACATTTCACGAACAAGGTACAAACTTTGAGAGGTTTGGGGGATATGTTTAAGTAGTTGGTTGTTTGGAAGTTCACTTTGTACATTGTAAGTAGCACCGTTTATGAGACTAGAGAACACCAGTGTCAAATTAAGCACTTAAAGGACAATAACAGACTTAAGATAAGAGCCAAGATAGGTGAAGGCTTTTTCTCTTTTTTTCCCCCGCTGCCTCAAGTGTCTGATGTATTACAGTGTTCAAAGCATTTCAGTATGCTTATATTGTATTCACACATATGCAATGTATTTGAAACATTCCTACCAAGGAGATTGTGGTAAAAACTGTAACGTGCAGCTTGCTGGGTTTCATTGTAAAGTAATATAACCTCCACATGTGCGAAGGTCAATGCAATATTTTATTTTTTGCTTACCCCAGGGAATGTGATATTAAATTTATCAGCTGAAGTATTTGAATGAGAACTCATAAATATTTTTTGAGGTGCATCAGTGTCGTACATGGGGAGGGAGAAGACATGCAGCACTGGGTGAGAAGGAAGTAGTTCATACTTTTCATCCTCCTCTGTCACATAACAGCTATGCCTTGGCCTTCAGATCGGGTACTGGTAAATTTCCTCAGTGACTGAAAACAAGTTTTAAATTGGGGAACATTTGTTAGTCACTGATTTTTATTGATAATTATTAACTCTGTAGTACATGGGCTTCAGATGTTGTTGACATCGGATACAGATCTCCAGACACCTTAGGGGAAGAGGAGAGGGCTCCCCAAAAGAGAAGTATCATTCTGAAGGCATTTCAGATGCACAGGAGGGACTGATGGCCTGCCCATTTTATCCGATGCACTGTGATTGTGGGCACCCTAACTGGGCAAGGTACTGCCAAATCTAGGAGGAGCCTGTGCACTGCGCTAATATAGTTATAAATCTTACAGAGCTTAAGCAAGTATCTCTGCATGGCATTATCCTGTGTTGTTGTGTGATCTAGTCTGTTGTCTGGAGTTAATTTGGGTGTCTCCAAAACAACTCTGTGGTGCTTTAGTATAATCCGAGCTGTGCTGAGTTAGCAGTTCTTTGTCATCACTGGCTCAGTGTTCAGCTGCATCCAAAATTGCCCATACCAGGAAGGGTACTGAGAACATCACCAAATATGACGTTTTGCCACTGTAGAAAATCTTCTTGCCTCCACATCTTAAGTACTGCATAAAATTGTTCTCCACATCTCAAGAAGAGTGTAGTTTTTCTTTTAAAAAAGGAAAAAAGGTATGGAAAAGAACATCTAAAACTATTAAAGGGAAGTAATAGCAGGCTTATGGTTTCACTTCAGTTTGGAGAGAAGGCTGAGCGGGGATGGAGCTGATTTACAAAATCAAGAAGGCATTGCAGAAGATGAGTGCTAAACTTGTTTACCAAATCCTACAACAGTAGATCAGGGAACATACATTAAAACTGATAGGATGTAATTTAAAACAGATTTTTGAAAGTGCCTTTCTTCAAAGCATGTGATAAACTTCTACGACTTGCTGTTGCAAGAAAGTGTGGAGTCAGAACACATCAAGAGGTTCAAAATGGATTAGACAAATTAATGGATAAAAGGTGCAAACCAGATACTATTGGGAATAGGCAGCGATGTTCCCTCTGACATCCGAAATCTAATAGCAGGATGCAGGAGGAGCACAAGGATTGGACCTCAGGTAGTAGCTCGTTTCACATGTTGTCCCTAAGCAACTTCTGCAACAGCCACTGTGGGAGACAGAAAACTGGGCAATGGACAGTAGTTTCACCCCATGGGGCATTTCTGATAGGAAAAGATATGATGGACATGCTCCGAAAAGTGCTAAAAGAGCCCAAATGGATGCCTAAAACCTCTGGTTCATGGTCACAGCCATAAAAAGGTAAAAAAGGAATTGTTAGCACTTGCAGAGAAAGACTGCAAAGAGGAGGTGGCTACTTCAATCCCTTGGGAGTCAAGAAGATAGACTTTTTCAGGAGTCTGCTCGATTAATAGCTGCCTCAAAACTGAAGGCTAGCAGAGAACTGAAGGTGGCTCAGGGTGGTGGATTATAGAAGTGAAAGAAGCAACAATCCTTTTTACTCTCATTTAAGTCGAGAATATTAGAACTGGGAACATACCTAATCCAGTTAGCTTTCTAGATACTTGTAGGTAATCTTATTAAAAAGCTCTTGGGGTTTTTTTCCCTCTGAGGCTGCTCTCGTTTTGCCGTGGACATACCTTCTGTGCCTTTGTCATCTTGGCAATTACATTGTTCTGATGCACTTCACTTGGAACGAGTTATCGAGCCAGCTCAGAAACTGAAGTCAGTCCAGGGCTGAATTTGGCACATACCGTCTATTGCCCTGCGAGTATATTGCCTTTGTGTGCCAGGACGGCTATTTCCAAAAGGAATTGAAAGCTGTTTTTTGTCCATTCCATAGAGTCTTTAATGACCCAGGCCTGCCCATGTTAGACACCAGCTCTTCTCTCTCCATGATATTTCATCCAGCAGAAAAGGTGAACTAGCACTTTTTTGGTATAATAGTGAGGGAGATGTTGGCACTTCAGAAGGCATTTCTGCCTTTGATCTAAAATAGCCCATGTGCACCGGCTTCTCTGGCACACTGCGAAGTTCACCAGTTCTCTTAAGTTTTTCTGAGAGGAACAGAATCGTGAAGGTGGTGAAAGGGTGAGTAGGGGCAAGGATTTATTTGTTTTTTTCTTTCTCTTAGCTGTTGTTGGCCAGAGATCTGAGGAGTGAAGCTAAATTTGTAATTTGTAAGGACTGTATTTTAAAGTATTTGCCAGTTGCTTCAGATAATAAAATAGGGATTTTTGTCTAGAGGAAAAAGAATGAAAGTAAATAAACATGGATATTTTTCACCTAATTTATGAGCTGCAAATATGGTTCCTCCTCAACCTGCACGATTAACTCTCTTCAGTCAAGAGTGACCATCTTGATTACATCTTCTATCAATAAAAAGCCATGAAACCTTTTTTTCATAAGAGAAAAGAAATCCAACAATATCAGATGGCTGCAGTGTAGATTGTTTTGCCACTTGTACGAGGATTTTAACCATATTACAGCCAATATATAAATTATAGTACCTCACCTTTAGCATTATTGTCAGTTTTAGTACAGACAGTTTAATGGAAATTATTCTTACTCATACCAACCTTAAACTTGGTAGAGCTGGAAAGCTTTTTTATGTCAGCATGATGCTACTTATTCCAACAGGTGCTGGTTATGATATAGCTTTGGTTTTCGACCATGTGGATGTATCAAGAGGCATTAGAAAGATTTATGTGAAATGTTGCATTTGATTAACATTTTTGAAGCCAAATTTTCTTCTTTTAGAAATACTTTGTGGCTTAAGTGCTTATAGAAGATAGTTGATCCCTGAAGGAAAAGGTGCAGCAGTTCTGTGTTAAGGTCTCTGTTCAAACTTTTTATCCCAGCCTCAGAAATGTGTTTTCACTAACCTAAGAGTATGATAAGCTGAAGGAGAGGGTGTGCAGCTTAGTTATTTGGCAGTGCTTCCACTGGAGTTGCTGTGCTGGGGTAGTGGTGGAGGTTAATGAAGTGAGGTGTTCTTTCGAGTCTATCATGTCTCTGCTGCTTTACAATCTCTGGAGGGTCCCAGGCAGTGTTTCTACAAGCTGTGCCTTGGTGTTCACCAGATAGTACATGTGCTGCAGATGTTTTGGGCTGATCACCTGAAGTTTGTGATAACTATAACACGTGGTATGTTTTGGATGATCTCAATAGTATGTCTAGTATCTTATTTCTGAGGCATTTTTGCTGCATGAAGCAATAAATTCAATTCTGTCATCATTAGGCAGGTGTTTATATGTACTGCAAGACTTTAATCTCTCTCCAGGGAACAAAACACTTTAGGGGCCCATTCTACAACTTGGCATTTGCTTTGCATCTCTGGCATGTTCCTGTTTCTCTCTATGCCAGGAGAGCAAGCATGGTTTTATGGCTATGACATGGGTCTTGGATCGTTTACTAGCTTTGCCAGTGATTGCTGTGAAACCTAGGGCAAATCTGTCCCTCAGCTCATCAACTACAAAGAATGAGGGTAGAGCGTCTTTTTATTTCTGCTGTGTTTTCATCTACTTAGCTTGGAAGCTCTTTAGGACATAGACTGTCTTGTGTTAGACGTATGTGTTGTGGATCCTAATCTTTGTACACAAAGTCACAGTCTACTGGTAATAATGGAACAGAAGTTTAATTTGCAGAATATTTGGTAGAGACTCCCCCAAAATACACATGACTTGCCATCATTCTGTACTTTGATAGTCATATGACGTGCCAACAAGAGATTCATGGTTGTGCCATGACTACTGTAATGCTTGGTTTTGGGAGAGTGTCAGTGTGTACCAACTCTGCTTTCCTAAAACAGGTTTATTCAGGTGGTGGGCTGATTTATAACTGGATTGTGAATTAATTTCATTCAGACCTACCCAAGTCTCACCCATGCGATGTCTCCCTGGTTGCTGTAGGGAGTCTCACTGGTCCCTTGCATTCTCTGAGGGACTGACTCTTTCTGGCTGCAGGATGCTGACTCATTCAGCAGCATCTGAATGGCCTGGAAAAACAGAAGTCCACTCATTGGTAACTGTTGAGCAGTCATTAGTGAAACTTTTTGCTGAATCCTGGTGAAAATTATTTGGGTAGCCATGAGAAAATTAAAACCACAAAGAACCGGGTGGAAGGAAATGCCTTGAAAATGCTTTGAGTAGAGAGCTTAGAAGCCCACTAGCTCCTATCATCAGAAAATGAGCTAAAAGGGAAGAAAAGAATAGCATTCTAAGTTTTGGATCCTGGGAGAAAACTCACAAAGAAATTCAGCAGGTTCTTGCAAGATAATTTTGGTATGCTACATAGACTTGAAACAGCCCAGCCATAAAGGCAATGTTAAAACAATTATCTCAAGGAATTGTGGTCAACTGAAAAAAAAAACCCCAAACATTTCCAAGTAAGCTTCCCGTACTTAGACGATAGTATGGTAGGATAAACACTAAGGCAAACAGAAAGACTATGAGAAGCCCAAACAAATCCTTATAGCTTTAAACATGAGCTGATTTGTTGTATGCATAAAGTCAAGACAGCAGCTACCATTTGCATCAAGCAGTTGATGTTTTCTCTTAATCAAAGCTATATTTAAAAAAATATATTCCATTAGATTAATATAGTATTCTTTGTTTTACTCTTGAAAACATTTACAAATTCATCATATTATAAAATGTATTATAGTCTAATACTTCAGAAATCTGTGCTGGTACAAAGGAGAAATTTCTACATTATTTTGCAACTTTTAGTTTGTTTATTTAAGTAAAAATACACCATAACTTGAATTTCTTTCTCCTGGAGAGTCTAGGAAAAATAAGGCTGTTTCCTTTCCTGACAACCTCACTGAATGTGTTCACACACATACAAATGCACATGTGCATACACGTGTGTTTGCCTCCCTGAAGGAGGTAATGTGCTTGTGGATATTCATGTTATCTCTACCCATTTATTTCTTGACTTTAATAATAGTGATGTAAGAGTTCGACCCTTATTTGTGCTTAAAAATCTAAAGTGCTTAGCAATTTTTAAATAGTCAATACTTTAATGAGGTATATTTTTATTCTAGCAAACAAATGTCCATTTTGTTAGCTACTTCCTGTGTTTGGAAGTTTCTGTAGCAGCAATTTCTACTGATTTCCCTTCTGAACTAATCCATCCCTTTCAATCTCTCTGTGTAGGTAGTGTCCCCCCTGCCCTGCTGAAGGGGGACCTAAAGCCTTGAAGCAAGAAGGAGTGGAGACAGGAGAGATCCCGATCTGTAGTTTGGTGGGTACAATCCTGAACTGGGAATGAGGAGCGAGAAGTTTCGTTCTTGAAGTCAAAGTAATTTCTTGGGACTTTGTTTTGGGGCTGTTTTTCTTCAGTGACTCTCCAAGTAAAATGCAGAAGCAGTCCATGGGGCAAAATGGCAGGATTGCTATTGACTTCCTTCTGGTAAGTGCCCTCATCTCTCCCTTGGTGTCTCTGTTTATGACTTCAAGGCTGGTTTATCAAACCTATGTATCTACATAGTACAGTTATCACTCTTGACTCTCCTTATTGACAATGTAAAACAAAAATGGGAGTCACGTGATCTCATCTTAAAGTAGGTATTTAAAATGATGAGTGAAATGAAGCACCTACTCCCCTGGAAGCGCAAAGGGAGCCTTTGACGACTCACCCAGATGTCTACATACCTCTGGTGCATGGGCCCTTGTGGTGCTGTGAACAAAGCTACCTCAGGCCAGCTCTGGGCCAGACCCCCCCTTTAAGTAGCCCTGCCTTAATATGTTACAGAAAAAGCCTGAGTTGAATGACCTTTAGTTTTCTTTTTCCATGTTTTCTGTGCCGCAGCCTTAGTAGCAGCCACTAATATTTGTCAGTTCTCCAAATTTGATAAGAATGGGGAGAATCTTCCTCCTTAAAAAATACAGGAATTCCCACAGAAAAAGAAGTGCATTGTGCTCTGTTAGTGAGCTGTATGTGGGGGAAGGCATTGGAAAGAGATCAAAGGCGGGGTCAGTGCTTAAAAAACAGTGTGTACACAGTACCAAATGGCTGCTTTACCCTGACCACAACCACCTAAAAACTGTTCAAAGTTGCAGTTTTGCTCTCAGCATACAAGCTGGATATACCCCAAAGCTCAAACTGCTGTCCATGAGACTGCAAACACACATGGCCAGTCAGGTACACTGAAAGCCAGTTAAACAAATCCCAGCAAATGCGAGCACACTGTAACTGCTCCTACTTTCAAAGGAAGAACTAGCAAGTAGATGTACACAGCTGGGCCCTTCATTCTCACTGGCTTCAGTGGAAGGTGATATGGAAACTCTTAAACCTTGTTTGGAGATTATTTAGTCCTAGAAATACAATTATTTGGAATGAAAACACCTAACACAACAGAAGATCCTTGCCATCTCTTCCACAGTGTGTTTATTCAGGATGGTATGTTTTAAAAAGTAATGGCTAGGGTGTTTCCTCCCCTCTCAAAAGCCCTGAAAGACACAAAGGACACTCAGTTTCTCCCCTCTTCGTAATAAGCAATCAGAACTGTGTGCCACCTTTTGTACAAACCGGCTGCTAGGACTTGGAGTTCTAACTAGCTGTAGCAAGATATATAATATGGGCAAAACCACAAATGTGTCTAACCCTAGGAAAGATGCACCATTTTGCTTTCACTGAATATGGGAAACAAAGTGACCCTACCAAATGTAGAACAGGTAAGATCTAAACTCTTTTCACTCCAGATCGATGGTGAGATCAGCACGGTGCAGGGAAGACGCAGCTCTGATCAAACGGTGAGCCACATGAAGGGAAGAAGGAGGAAAGAGCTAAAGGAGGTTTGCTGCATGGCTTTACCTCTTTCAGGTGACACCACTTTCTAGATGTGCTCGGGAATGCCAACTGCAAATCGCTCGACAATTCTGGTAGATGTACCCATGCCACAGATCTGCCCTAGTGTCCGAGTTACCCAGTGTTAATTTTATGTTTCCTGGTTAATTTCTTCTGAATTATTTAATTTGTCAATCCTGACAAATTATTAGTAGCTGTATTACAGTAGTGATGCTGTCAATAAAGTTTGGAGTACTCCCGATTCAGCTGTGGCAGAGATGCTCAGGCTCCCCCATCCTAGGGTAAAACTGAAGATTCAAAATTCAATACCAAAAAACTTCTCTATGGCCTTTTCTCTCACCTGCTGATAGTACCAAAACTATCTCATGTCTCTGGGTTTTGGCAGAGGAGAAGGGTGGGTTCTGTACCCCCTTTTATGTCATCACAAAGAGGTGACTACTAAGAGCACCTGTATGCACAAAAAAGTCCTTGAGTTCAACCCAGTGAAAATAACTGCAGGGCCTTGTCTCCCCTTGGAGCAGGAAATCACTCAGCTGACAATATTATAAAACATTACATAGTTATTAAGTGGTTTTCCAGTAATTTTTCAGTACTCGGCAGAAAACATTATCATAACCGATATACACTAATTTTCTCTTGTTTATGTGTGTATATAGTGTAATTTCCATTAAAGTGCCATTACATTTACAAAAGGGATTCTGTAAAAATGACCTGGTAGTCTTCCAAATTTATTCTTTCAATGGCTCCAGATCAAATTTGCCTACTTTAAACAATATTTTAAAAAATTGACAGCGTTGCGGATCCCACCTGGAATCAAGTTGTGTTCTTGCTGTGTTGCATTTATAATGAGGATGATTTAATTATTTAGCTGACAATGTTATTAATGATGTGCAAGAGAGAATAGAGGCTGGGGCCCCAAGCCTTTCTCCCTTTCCATCTTGCCCTCCCAGGAGTCATCATAATTGTAAGGTGTTAACAGAGGAAAAATCTGTGTTGGTTAGTTGAGTGAGGAGGTATATCTCGGTGACAAAGACAGTGTTTGGTGGGAAGGTGCCATACTGAAGGTCTTCTGATCACTGTGATATTTTAAGGCTAATGAGAATTTAGTACACATGTTTAGTGAAAGGATTTAGGCATCTTAAGTCACTGAGAAAGTAGCTTCATTGGTGGTTGTCTTCTGTTTCCTTCCATCTTGGCTCTGGAGAACTTCTGTAAGAGCAACCTGCAGCCCTAAATCCCACCCCAGCTTTTTTTGTGTTACTGTTGGACATTGCCCAGGATCCATCAGCAGGCTGCTTTATCGCATGTCATGGCTGTATTGCTTCAGCCCCCTCTGCTCCCCCATCAATGCTGGAATCATTTGCTGGCCGTTGCACCGCTTCCCCAGAAGTAATAGGTCTGTCTGCATTCAAATGTTTTGCATATACAGCTTTGTCAGCTAAGAGCATGGGAAGAGAAGAAAAGAAACATACCACTAATTAAATCGTCAGTTCTGGTAAATGTTCTTATAGCAGCAAAAGGCTCTATTGAGAGGTATAACTTATGTCATTTGGGTAGCTGGTATAAACACTGCTAGCAAAAATCTCTTGCCAGTATACACCACATCTCCGCTTGGAGGGTTTGTTGTGAAAGCTATGTCTGCAAAGATCTTGTACTACAGAGAAGGCCCTAGCCACAGGGTGGAAGAACCATTACATTGAAAGCTGAGTTTCATTTTTTCTAGTCTAGACTAGAGTCTGAAACTGCCTGAAATTGGGATAAATGGGCAAATGTACCCTAATATCTCCTAACACTTTAAATGGTAGCTTGGCCTTGAGAGCAGAATGCTTTGCAAATGTCTCTGCCTAGAAGGTTCTCATCACCTGCAGAGCCTCCAAAAGATGATCCAGAGCATGGAGGCTCCAGCAGAAGAGCTTCCACTGGCTCTTTGGGCAGTCTTGTCCTCTATTTTTTTCCCCTAATTTTGCTGACTGAAGATGGTGTGAGTACCTCCACTCTCTCCCAGTATATGAGAGTGAACTGAAAAAGGAAAGAGCAAACATCTGGGAGTAGTGGTGGGTCACCCGAGGCTGGTGTGCGGGTGTTGGACAAGCAGCAGCTCTGTAAAGCCATGGGTGGGAAGGGGAAGTGTATCTGCTCTCTGTCCCACGTGCCCTGCGCCTGTGGGCTGCCATGACCCGTCCCAGTGATTTTCCTGCTGGTGCTGCTAAATGTTTACTTGGTGCAAAAGGTGAAATCTGGAAATCCAGTACAGGGGGTGTTACGGATAACAACCTTTCCACAGAGCACACTGGGTAGAGCCAAATAGCAGGACATCAGACTTAGTGCCCCCAGCCTTCTGTCAGGCAGCGGTGGCCACTTCCAGTGGTTTCTGTAAGTAGAACAATTCAGATCAGATATATTTCCCTTCTGTCCAGCCTAGAACATCTGGACTTTGCTGAAGTGATTAGTGCAGTTATTTCACTGTGAACTAAATGGCAATTAGCAGAGTGAGGCCACACTAGAAACAGGATGCATGACTGAAATTTTTAAATCCTATAGTGATCCAAACAACCTGGGACTTAAGTGCAGAAGAATGAAAGCTCCTGCTCACACAGGTTTCATAGCTTGCAGACAAGAGGAAAATGTGTCCTAACATAAGATTCCTTTTGAGGGAAATGCACACATGGGCTGGCTGATCTGTTAATTATAATCAAATTAAAGGAAAATGTTATTGTCTGTTTTAAACAATCCCTAGCAGTGCCACTATCACTGTTAATGTCTGGAAATGAAAAAAATAAAAAAGAGTAAAACCACAGTTTTCACTGTTTATCTGCTTTTGTGTGTATCTGTTTAACTCTGTTTAGGCTGTGAAATTACTAGACTTGTCTGGTTCACTTTCCTTTATAGGCCATGTAATGTTCTGGTTTTCATATTCTATAAAAGTATCAATGCCACAAAATTACAAGGGAAATGCTTTGGTTTCTCAGTATAGATATAATTAAGTCCAACTAAAGTATTTTCATTGCCTGAGATGAGGAATCTTAAATAAAATAAACAAGCCACTCAGGTAATAACATAATTTTTAACACTGTATTATGAGACCATTGATGAGAATTTTCAATTATAAATTTAAATTTAAACCTTTTCTTTAATAAAACATAGAGTCATCATCATATGTTATAATGTCTATAACCAGCTATACCTAACAGGACTGTAATCCTGTTGAGCTGCTGTAATGGCATGAACCACAAAAGCAGAATGCGAGTGGTTTATCAATGTCAACAAATTCCCAGATGGAATTACAGTCTTATACACACTGTTTAGTTGTATGCTATTCATTACAACATATGACAAAAATTATGCTTCTATTAAAAATGCACAGATGAGAATATGTGTTGCTGAAGGAGACTTGTTTAAAGAGCAGAAGACATCTATCACTGAAAAGCAGAATCATTTTCAGCACACTACCTTTTCAGACATATTTGCAGGATGATGAGGACTTGGATTCAAGCTGTGAAAGAAATATGGTGCTTCAGGCTCAGTAGAATATTTCTGGTTTTGTCTCTTCAGCTGCAATTTTCTTGTGTTGGTTCCCTTTGGGAAATCTGGCCACCTCCAGAAAAAGCGTGAGCTGGATCACGGCACTGAGAATCTTTGGGAAATAAACCACGAGGCACTGGCCAGGGAAGTCCTTTGAGATCCATCAGGGCTTTGTAACAGAGCAGAGGCACTTCTGGGATGTTTTAAGGATCATTATTTTGTAAAATTTCAAAACAAGTCAAACATCACAGATTCCAAAGTTCGATGTGCTTGTCTGTGCAGTCATGTTTGTCATCTTTTTAGAAAAGCCCCAGTGTAAAGAAAATCTTTTTACCAGCTTAAAATTAAATTGTGATTGGAAAACAGTGTGGTGAGAGGAACGCGGAGCTAAATTGTACCAAGTAAAAGTGTTTTCTGTGTTGGAACTAGCTTGGGAACCCCCAAAGTTTTTCAAGGGATCTTCAGTGCTTCAAATGCCAGAAGAGTTCAACAGTTTGCTCCAGGGAAACAGTAAGATGGGCTCTACATCGAGAACAGTGTGCTGTTGTGGGCCTAATTCCCTGGTATGATATCAGAAATAGGGTGATAGCATTGTAGGGTGGTGATTTATGTAGCTCTCAGAGTTATTTAATTCCCCCATCCTAGAGAACTGAAAGGCTTATGCCTGCACAGACCTGGCTTCTCCAAGTGCGCTTTGTGCAGGAACACCGATGGTGGAAAGAAACAGGATATTCATGTGGGCTAAAGAAGGAAAACACTCCTTTAAATTTTGTGCTGCAGAGGAGGTGCTCGGTGCAGATTTATGCGGTATGCGCTGCAAGTCTTGGTGTGGAAGTCGTGTGTCTGGGGACATAGGTTCTGTCCCTACAGCCCCCATGACACATGCACCTCTCCAGTTGGCCACTAATGTGTGACCACAAACGCGAGCAGCTGCAGTCATCAGCCAGTGCAGTTTCCCTGAGTTGCTGACCCAGCATCAATCTTGTCATCTGCTTTTCTTCTGAGTTGGACATACATGGAGCTGTCTTTCAAACATACTGAACCTGGCTTAGTGGAGGGAAAGCAGGGCATGCCTTGGGTTGAATGACGGGTGACGGTAGCTGGGCAGTAACAACTGCATGTGGAGGACAAGCTCCAATTGCTTCTAAATGGGCACCATGGAAATTAGGTTCATTTGCAAGACAGCAAGATATTTTAAGGGCAAAGACTAGGAAATTAGCTTGAGCTGAGGAGAAATATTTCCATCAGGTTAGTCTTGGGTTTTCTTTGTTTTAGTCAAGCAGATTTCATCCGTGTCTTCTCAGACCTAGCCCCCTAGATTCTTTCGGAAGTCTTCCTCATGTACAAATCCAAATTTAAAGCTTTGTTTTCAGAAGAAAAATAAAAATTAGATTTAGAATGAGAAAGATTTCCTATAAGGTTTATATTTTGTATTTATCATTGTAATTCGTATTCTGTAATTCTGTGACATGTCGGTAGAAACATGTTTCAGGATAGCAGAAACACTGCCATAGCATATAATAGTTGTCATATTTCACATTCTGTTTTTAAAACTGGAAGAGCCTGCTTTGTACTGACTGAAGTATCAAATCATCTTTTTCTTGATACCTTTCCATAACAGGCACACTTACAGCTAAAGGGAACAAGCGTAAAAATATAAACCCACAAATTAAATTTAAAATAAAATCTCAATTTGCAGAAGAACATTACCTGTTTTTCAAAGCAAATGCCAGAAAAGTGGAACATTTTTAGAGAAATGTTGTTATAATTCAGAATTCAATTGGGGGAAAAAAAGAGAACTTGAAAAGCTTTCTACAAATATGACTTTGCTATCCTCAACAATTTTCAGCAGGGGACTAAAAGCAAGAATAAAACCAGGCATGCCACAAGCACCTGTCCCACTCCCTGATCCCTTCCCGAATCTCTTGGTGCTGCTCCTGTCTGCCTGCAGTCGGATGGTGGCTAATTCTTGAGAGAGCTAGAAGTAGCAGGTGAGAGGGTTAAATAAGCTTCTTAAACAATTTCCATCCTGCCACTGCCCTGTTTTAAAATCCCTGAATTACTCACCAGCAGAACTGTTTATTTCATTATTAAAATGAGGCTGCAGGGCTCTCCCTTCTCCCACCCACGCATGATGTTCACGGAAGGAGAACTACTCCCACATGATTACAAGGTCTGCTATTAAGTGTGAACTTCATATTTAATTGTAATTGCTAGCAAAATATAATTTAACAGCAAAGTATGCTGAATTTGTAACAAAGTACCCCTTTTATTTGAGCAGGAATATGGATGCTGCCCAAATGTATCCGCATGGTTCCAATTAAGTGGAGGAATGTTTAATGTAAAACTCAACTTGATGAAAATAACTGAAGTTTCTGACAAACCAATAAAGTGGAGTCTAGAAAGCTCTGCGTATACAGTACAGTCAGGGAGGGGCAACACCCGCTGGGTCATCAGTTTTGGTGCAGTCTTCCTGTTCGTTTATGCTAAAATAATACTATGTAGGTAATTCAATTTCTCCTCAGCTGTAAACATAGAGAGGAATGCTGGATGCAGATCTGGCTGAGGATGGAGTGGGGGGCTGGACTGACTCCTTAGCCCCTGTGCAATTTCCACGCTGAAATTTTGAGAAACTTTAAACCTAGGGTTGCTTTTTCTTATAGAATCATAGAATCATAGAGTCATAGAATGGTTTGGGTTGGAAGGGACCTTAAAGATCATCTAGTTCCAACCCCCCTGCCACAGGCAGGGACACCTTTCCACTAGACCACGTTGCTCAAAGCCTCATCCAATCTGGCCTTAAACACTGCCAGAGAGGGGGCATCCACAGCTTCTCTGGGCAACCTGTTCCAGTGTCTCACTACCCTCACAATCAAGAATTTCTTCCTAATATCTAATCTAAATCTACCCTCTTTCAGTTTAAAACCATTCCCTCTCATCCTATCACTACTTGCCCTTGTAAAAAGTCCCTTTCCTTCTTTCCTGTAGGTCCCCTTCAGGTACTGGAAAGCTGCTGTAAGGTCTCCCTGGAGCCTTCTCTTCTCCAGGCTGAATAGCCCCAACTCTCTCAGCCTCTCTTCATAGGAGAGGTGCTCCAGCCCTCTGATCATCTTCGTGGCCCTCCTCTGGACTCATTTGTGGCCCTCCTCTGTACTCCTTCTTCTTCTTCTTCTTCCTCTTCTTCTTCTTATTCGTCTTTGTCTTCTTATTCGTCTTCGTCTTCTTCTTCGTCTTCTTCTTTGTCTTTTTCTTCGTCTTCATCTTCGTCTTCTTCTTCATCTTCTTCTTCATCTTCGTCTTCTTCTTCGTCTTCTTCGTCTTTTTCTTCGTCTTCGTCTTCTTCATCTTCGTCTTCTTCGTCTTCTTCGTCTTTTTCTTCTTCTTCTTCTTCTTCTTCTTCTTCTTCTTCTTTTTCTTCTTCTTCTTCTTTTTCTTCTTCTTCTTTTTCTTCTTCTTCTTCTTTTTCTTCTTTGTCTTCTTCTTCCTCCCTTTGGGGGCTAGAACATCAACATTTGTCAAAAGGTCCCACAAAATATCCACTCAGAAGATCTGAGCATTTGTTGATGGAGATCTGAACATAGGATTCCCTGTAGGAACTACCAAGAGCGCCAGGCATGCTGCAGGGACACTTGCAGCCAGCGAGATCTGCTCCTCTCAGCCCCCATTGTTACTGGCAGGTTCCACCTCGAGGTTTTGTTTAAGCTCAAGGTAATGCTGGAATCAAATTCTGATCTTGGATACAGCTATATAAAACTGGATATGCTCCACCGTCTGAGTTCAGAGCGTGGCCCTCTACCTAATACAGGTTTTAGGTTGTTTTTTCCAGTAGAATTTCTGAATTATAAACCTAAAGCTGTGGTGGTTAATCAGACGCATACATTAAGGAGGAAAACTGTGGTGGACTGATTGTTTTCGCAACCTCGATGCTCCATATAAAAAGTACAGTCCTTCTCAGGAGTCCTGCTTTCAGGAAGAGGAGAGGTTCAGGGCTATAAAAGTAGCACGAATCCCTGGAGAACTGGAACCAAGGGATGCTGGGCATGTCCTTGCAATGAGAGCTGCTACGTGTGGTAAACAAAATAACCATCAGCTCTTTAGCAATCATGGATACATCTTCCTCAGGAAGCAGGGAAGATAGGCGAAGTAGGGCGAGTGTGAAACGAAGGTAATAGATTACGAAATTTTTACCTTTTCACTGCTGCTGTTACCAGGCTGTTCCTCACTCTTTTCCACAGCCATGTCTGTGGGCACCACAGGCTCAGGCTTCCAGGGGTGGTTACACGCCCAAAGGGTTTCTCCAGTAACTAGACCAGGCTCTGTATAAGGGACTAACTCTCAGGTACCCCAGCTGAACCCATCGCACCCAAACAGCGCAAAAGGAGAGTGTGCTGGGAACTCACGTGTGCCAGTGTGGATCTCCTTATTCTCCTCTGAACCACCCATCCATGGTCTACCTAATCCTCTTTTTTTCATTGCAAAATTCATCTTATACACTAATTTTCCCTCACTCTTGCTCTGTTTTCCCTACTGAAACTCCTCAGCAGTGTTTTTCGTACCTACCAGGATAGTGCCTGATCTAAGCCACGCCATGACGTGCTCCTCTGATATACATAAAAATTGATCTCAAGTTAACATAAATTCTGCTGTAATTCTGCTCAGGGTTTGTGTGCGGGCTATTTCTCTGAATTCAGCTGACATCTTTCCTTACTCAGGTGTTTTGCTAAAGGCTCTTATGCAAGGGCTGTTTTGTTTCTCCAGCCCCCCTCCCCTCCTCTCTCCTCTCCACCTCAACAAACAGCTTTGTAAGACAAAAGAAAAGCTGGCTAATTAACTTACCCTTTCCTCTCTATCTAGGAGAGATTCGTTTACACTTGAAATGGAGCGGGCCAGGTTACTCTTGCCCTCCCAAGGCCAATGTAAGAGCAGACTTTAAAACGGGACTTTGTAAGTAGCTATGTTTGCTAGAAATATTTAACTGCTTAGTCCTGTGACCAAAACATACCGTTCACTTGAGCAGAACACGAAGGGCTTTTATTTCCCGTTATGGGAAATACAATACGTGCAATCCTGAGCACATTGTTTGGTAGCTGACATTTGAGGGTCAGTTCAAAGTTATTGTTAGCTGTCTCCTGCTCTTACCTTCCATTTTCTGTCTAGTGTCTTGATGTGAGTCTGCTGTGGTCAGCATTTACGTGTCCTTTTTAAGGGTAAAAATGATATTTTTAAGAATTTTTCTTGTAACTTTACAAATTCAGAATGCTCTCCCTCAGGTTATTTTGAAATATGGTGACAGAAATATGGGCTAAATAATCAGCAGCGACTCAGAGGATCTAATATGTATTTAAAACTATCAGGATATATTGTTCTATTTTCCCAGAAGCTTAATAACGAATAACCATAAACCTGGCATGCTTATATTAATCTCTGTAGGATATTACAGTTTGCACTCAAAACCTGAAGTTCTTTTTCAGTGACAGCACCAATTTGTTTGTGCCTTTTCCATTTCTTCTACGCTAGACAGGTCAGTACATAAACCATGTGCTATTTTCTTATTGCACAGAGACAACAGCTAGAAGATAGTGCAGAGAGAGAATAGACCACATTTATATTTTCTACTGTTGAAATACTATCAACAAATTCTGTTTACATAAGGTATTTCTACACTGTGGAAGACACTTTTTGTTGATATGCCAGAACTTTAAATTGGTACTTAAAGAATAGTTTGACATTTTTATGTGTTAGCTTTATCTCAGAGTATAAACTTACTCATGAAATTGGGCAAAAAGTATCTTGATAAACAGGAGCAAGTTAAAACTTCAGCATTCAGGCTTAGACAAATCAACAAAGATACTGGAGGGGAGTGGTTATGTTTGGGACTTGTATTTTATTCCCTGTGGGTGTCCTCCATCATGGGTACCCGATCCAGCAGAGCCTGCTGGGTGCAGGAGCCGTCCATCAGCAGTGGGAAGCTGCAAGGGCAGAAGTTACTCTGAGATCATGCGGTTCTTTCTCTGCAACAGCCCCTAAGTTAGGCACTTGGGAACTTTTTGCCCTGGCAAAGCCAACAGCATCATCAGCATCTTTTCCACCCAGTAAGGTAACACTGCACTGGAAATAAGTCTCTGCATTACGAGCATTCGCTTGCTTTAGAGGAGCTTCATAACAGATGCAGCTGCATCGCTTTTCTGGCTGCCAGCCTAGCTAGTACCTTGGTAATGCAGCAGCGTGGCTTGTTCTGCAGCTAAGTGTGTATTTTAACGTCCTCTTTACTTCCTGATATTGAAGATTAAACACCTCTTATGTGCTTTTCTAAAGGCTTTACCCAACTCTTTCATGTCCGTGCACACACAAATGCAAATCCAGCTCTGCTGTCTGTGTGGCCTGTCCCCAGCCCAGCTCTGGTCCTGAAGGCATGTGTGGTATTCATGGCCCTGGCAGCTGCAGCCCTGCTGAGGGCTGATGTTAGCTGAAGTGAATCTAGTGCTTAAAATGTCAGTAGGTTTTGTGCTCTTAAAAGTGACGGACTAATACTCTTTGGCTCGAAGATGGGGTAATGTAAGTTTCCCCACACAGTTTTGCCAAGCTTGCTCAGTCTTAGCCTGTAATTCCTTCTGCCGTAGAGGCTTTAAACCAGACTAGACAAAGTACTGAAGAATATCCTGTAGGGAATAATCTTGCCCTGGGATGGTGATGAACAAAATGGTCTAATAAACCTTCCTCACCTTTAGTTTTTATCATTCCCTTTTCTCTAAAGCAGGTACGTGCTGGCCAGGTAGGGAATTTTGTGATCTGCAGACCTGCGGTCTTGGTTTGTCAGCAGTGAAAACCTAGGGCAGCTCCAGGATAGACTCACAGGGGATAGTTTAATGTTGTCATTTATGTGGCCTTTGGCATACAGATGTTCTGCTGGGCATTTCCATCACCGTGACAAACAGGCAGCATTTTGTTCTCACCAGGATTTCCAAATGTCCAGAATATTGGAGCAGGAGAAACCATATCTTTCTAGAGCTTATTTTTATGGAATGTATTATGAAAAGAGGTCCTTAGGAAATAGCAAGTTACCAGAATGCTTATTAAAATGACCTTAAGGTCAGATCCTGCCACTGTTAATCACAATAGTTGTACCTTACTCTGTGAGCTTTCCCATTGGATTCAGTGGGATTACTTAAGGAATTTGGGTACTACCTGATGGGACCAAAGTGGCAGAGAGGCTGCCCCTTAATAAGCGTAGCAGCTCTAATGCAACACGCCTTTGTTTTTTCCCTTCTATTTTAGCTAGGTAAAAATGCTTCATATGCAAGTTGTTTTCTTTTGAGGATCCCTTCTTCGCGAAGATAAATTTTATGTAGCAATTGTTAATATATTCTGTCATTTTTATCAATATTTTAATATATTTATTCTCGTAATGGGAAGTTATCTTTGCTGAGAATGTGCTTCTAGATTAGAACTTCCCTTGGATTTTGATTGAAAAAAATTCTGCAATAGGAAAAAGAAAATAATTTTATTCTGAACTCTTCTTGAAATTCTTCAGGTTTCACAAAGATATTTTCCACGGTTTGTTTGTATTTCTTTTTTATTTTATTTTAAGCCACATCTGCCAAGCAGCCTGATTTAGAAGAACTGGGCAATACTTCATGGTCTTTCTGAAATTATAAATAGTGGACAATGACTTAATTCAGTATTCCAACAGCTGCATGAAACAGAGTGGGGTCACTATACTATTGTGAATATAAATGGGAAACCCACCTATGAAGAATTATTTGTACTTCCATAAAATAAAGTGACGAGAACTTTTATGCACTGGGAGAAATGGATGCAAGAATTAATTTGTTCTTCTCCTAGCTGGAGAAGAAAACGAATTTGACTTAGGTTTCACTCTACTAAATAGGTTCTTTTCAACTAGAGACACAAAGCGCTTCTTTGGGTGTTTGTGAGAACATTCTTAGCTTTGAGCATTAGTTCAGGTTGTTGAACTTGAGCTCAAGGGCTTGAGCACTGCAAGAAGGTACTTTACTAATATAAGCTTTCATTTTTCAAAGTAATAAAGGGTTGTTCTTTTTTTTTAAAAGTCAGTAAATTTAAAAATACTCAAATACAATGTAATTCTGCGATATACAGGTTCCAGTGCAGAAGCTAGCCCTTTCAGAGGATTTCAGAGGACAGAAAAGGATTTAGGCTCTGTGCTAGTCCTGTGCTCACGGACAAGCTTAACCCTGTCTAGTCTAATGGTGAAAATGGTGAGATTTTTTTGAAAAAAGCTTAATAATGATTTGACTGTAATTAAGTGTGTACTATGCAAATTTAATTCAGAAGACTCAAATGTCAATATTTAAGTCAGAAAATACATGATTTAATACTCTTTTCCTGCATCCTGCTGATGTAACTGCAGTTACTGAGATGTTTCTTTTTAACTTTTCTGTCATGGAAACAATAATGATTATAGAAAATAAAAATTAGAATTTAAAGTAAATTTAAATTTGAATGATGTCATGTGAACAGACAGGATTGGTTTTCTTCTTTCGTTGAGCCAAACTGTGCCTTAAAATATGTATGTAAATGTTAGTGATTCTTGCAAGTTTCATGGATATAAGTGTGAAAATTCTGATGGAGTGTTTAGCTAACTAAGAATAATTCTTTCTTATTTCTTATTTTTCTATGTGTAAAATGTTTTCCTCAAATAGAAGCAGAGCCAAAGATATTTCTTGTTATTTTTGAACATAGGTTAGTCAATGTAAACCAGTAACAGGCAACTTTTATGCTGAAAATACTTCTGGACTATTTGGACAATATTTCTGAAGAATTAGTACATACAAAGGAGAGTGAGACTCACATATTATATCTAAAAGGAAAAAGGAGATGGCTGTTTACGTTTATCAGCTCCAGAGGAGAAAAACTCTGCATCATCTACTAATTTTTTTGACAGTACAAGATTGTTCATTATTGCATATCTATAAATGGTTTTGTCCAATACAGTACTTAAGCTGTAGGCAATATTGCTTCCCTAGAAAATTTTTTTGTACACTAATATATCAGCCTCTTAAGAACTATTTTTTCCTCAGTTTTAGCTCTAGTGTTCCCCTTTCTTATCCGCTGGTATCTTTCTGTATAATTTCTCTCTATTGGAGACATAGCAGATATTTTAAATATTTGTAATTTACGTCCCCCTCTGAAATAGCCAGTATCCAAGTTATACTCATTTTGCTCTTTATATTTCTCACCGGCACATGGCGGTAGCAGTACTACACCTGCAGACTTTACTTTCCAGTCTTACAACAACGCCTGGAGAGCATGGTCATGGGTCATGGGTCATGGGTCATGGTCCTGCGGTGCTAAGTGCGATGCCAACATAAACCAAGGTGCTGTAGCATAAAATGGAGAGATAGACACCAATGTGGGGAATACCAGAAGAGCAGGGGAAATACTGGTCAGCCCTCAGTGCTTAAAAACGTAGGATTTAGGAAAGGCCCCTCCTTGGCCAAACCTTGAGCAGTGGTTTACTGAGGTGCCTGAGGGTGTGCTTTCCTTCAGTTGGGTCATCTGTGACGGGCTTCTGAAAAAGGGCCCAAAGGAAGATTGCTTTAAACCAACAGCAAAAACCTTTTCTTGGCATATGGGGTTAAGCCTCAAGACATTTCCCAGGACAGAGAAATCCCTTGGCTTCCGTGTATGTATGAGTGTATTTAGTCTCTTTTTCCTCAGGCAGACAGTCCGTGAGTTTCTCATTTCATAGTTTGCATTGGCTGGAAGCAAGAGGAGTTTATTATATTTAAATTTATTTATGTTATACTTGTGACTATTATATTTCTTAATATTTTAAAATGTCATAAACATTTCAACTGCTGAGGGCTGAATCATTGCAAATCACAATAAATCCCAGTGTTCAGAAAGTAAATCAAAGGGGTCTGTCCCCTCATCCAAAAAGGCACTGGACCGGAGGAGCCTCCTTCAGGGGGAGCAGAGGTAACCCGTGAGCCCCCCCAGGGCTGTGGTGCCCAGGTATCCCACTTGAGGTACAAATGGATTTGTGGGCTCTAGAAATGCAGTAAAATGACTGGCTGGTAAGTATTTAAAAGAAATATTGGGACAAGACCTGGATCGTGACCTTTATGGGAGAGGCAACCTGTCTTTGTGGCAAACTGGTATAGCACCTGGCAGGGGTACTCCCTGTCCCCAGTGTCCTCCATCCCCCCATGAGGTCCCTGTCCATAGCAAGAAGCAGGAGATTGGGCCCCCCACCTCGACTCACTGTCCTGGTGGGGCATGATTGCCTTTGGAGAGAGCTTGGGACTTCCTCCTCCTACTCTCTATCCGCTTTGTACCTCCTGCTTTGGTGGTTTCTCACTCTCCTTTGCCTTTTTTATTTACCCTGTTATACTGCACCCCCATACTCACCCCTTTTGCTAGAAAATCAGGCTGAGAGCTCGTGCTGTGGCTCTAATGAGGGCCACATAGTGTCAGCCACACTGACCCTTCTGTTCCCACGACCATCGGTTCCTTCAAGGACTGCGACTCTTGTGTTGCTGTCTGCGACCCGCACCCCTTCTTTCTAGATGTACCCATTCACATGTGGCCACTTAAAATGTCTCCTTTAAGAAAAGGGGTGCAATTCGTCTAAGGGTAAAATGTTCCTCCGTAAGAAACGTTCTGAGTTACAAATGCACTGGAAAGTATTGTATCTTTCTGCGTCTTTAAAATACAGGAGAGAATTATTTATTTTGCTTTTTCAGCACTTTTATTACATGTGCTAACCCCTGTCATCTCATTCTACATTATGTTTGCTTTTGCTTTTAGTAACATCTTTGTCTTTCTCTATCAATTTTCCACACTTTGTAGTGTGTATTGCTTGCTGTATCTTTGTTTTGGAGATTTTATTTGTGACTCTATTACTGCTTTTTTCCTCCTTTTTGCCATTGAGTCAAAATACATTTGTAGCCAAAGTTGTCATCCTTGGTTACGCAATAGTGTTCTTGGGCCTTTTTCGCTTAATGTAATAAATTATTTTTAAGAAGCACTTCCAGGATTTACCATGTATTCTTCTCCTCCCAGTTTTGCTTATAACATTCCTTACTTTTCAAAACTAGTTTTTCTGATGGACCAACTCTCCCTGTTTGTGGAATGTAATCTGATTCTGTGACAACTTCTCATTTTCAGTCCAGTAACTGATTTACTTTTATTCACCAGAATACAACTCAAAATGGAGTTTAACACTATTGCTGAACTTTCAGCCTGTAGAAAATCTTTAAAATAACCCTACTGTATCACTTTTTTTTTTTTTTTATACAGGAAAGAAAGAAAACTTTTGCACTTAGAAAGCTTTGGGATTTCAGATAGATAGTAATTTTCCTTTAACCTTGCTTACTTAGGTAGCGCTGGCTGCTGGCAGGTGTAATGCTAGTTTCTCCTCACCAACAGGGAGACTGATGCTTCTGATGAGGAATTCAACCCTCTAATTCATTGATGTCAAACTGGCTTCAGTGGGGGTTTGGGTGAGTCTGTGTTTCAAGGAGTTTGTATGAAGTTTGATGTGCACATCATTCACACAAATTTGTTGTACTGCTTGTGTTTCTTCTACTCATTCTTCTAGAAGAATGAAGACAAGGGTGATGTATGCTCAAGTGGAATCCCAACTGCAAATATTCTGCCTTTGTCTTTCTCTCACCTAATGTTTGATATCAAACTAACGATATGATTTTTTTCAGGATACGATCAGTGTTAGAAAATGCCGCGTTATGGTGATTATGACTGTAATAAACTAGAAGCAGAAAAGATTATGAAGCTGTTTGTCTGGTAACTGGCTGCTTAAGCTTAAATTCAGGAAAGTATTTCTATAGGAAAGCAAGCTTACAGTGTGCTTAACGACAATCACAGGTCTGCACCACATTAAGCCACATTTCACACAGAGAGAAACTTAAGCATGCGTATAGGTGTTTTTTCAAAATGGAGACTTCAAGCATAAATGTGAGAAGAGGATTTTGCAAGAAATCAGGATGAGGTCTGTGTGCTGGTGTAGGATTGTACTCAGGGATACGTCTTTGGTGAAGGGCAGTTCCCCAGTTTTCCTAGGACTTTCTCTACGCAGTCCCATAGAACCCACTCAGGCAGCACTGTCATGAGAAACTCAGCTAGCAATAAGGTGACTGAAAAGGAAGAAAAATAAAGCAAAAGTTTTTCTTACCAGTCAGCAGGGATACGTTTGGCAGAAAGTAACATAGTTGTTCAGATAACTGGGCAGTCAAGCTAGAGATGCAGTCTGTGATACCTTATTTTCCAACAAATGTTTCCACATTTTTTTCAGTTGAGTTGCCATTGAGAAGAGTTTGATTAGTTATTAATCAAACTTATTTACAAAGTTCTATGTCTGTAGTTAATTTATGAGTAGTTCTTGGCACACTTCAAACAGCTGTAATGGCTGTACAGAGTATATGGTGTATTTCTATTTCCTGACTGGATGAAGGGAATGAGATTTCCACTGCAAATATTTTTTGTAGGCTTTCAAAATTTGCTTTTCCTGAGTATTTAAAAATATTTTGAATACTGTTTCCATGAGCATTCTTGTTTTTGTGAACACAAAGTCAACATGGTTGAAACGAAGATTTTAAAATTTTAAAGGAAAAATAAAGTGTTTCTTTTTTAGTGCAATTATCCAGCTTGACCCGAAAGTCACTTTAATCCTAGTTCTAAGGTTTCATAGGGAAGTACACAGCCACAGGCACGTTCACACATTACTTGTGTTCATGGAAGCACTAATTGAATTTCCAAAGTCCTGTCTCAGCACATGCTACATGCAGCGGGAAGGATTCTTGAGAAGTCTCTCTCACTGCTGGATCCCAAACCCTCGTGGCAGACGGCTTCATACAGGAGAAGGAGGAAGGGAGTACCTAAAGTTCAGGCAGATAACCAGTTATGGGAATGACACTAGAGTGTAAGAGGCATTTCATTGGATGAAGGGTAACAAGCTGCTGTTGGGGCTGATTGCAAAATTGCAGTTTTCCAAGTTTTGGGAAAAAAACTCATGTCGTGGTGTTCAGAAGCATTTTTACTCTGAATTCCTGAAAGAGGAAACACTTTTCATATACCATAAGTAATGCTACCAGCAAGATGTAACCCCTGAGCATTTCTGAGTGACATACAAACAGTATCAACAACTTCACCTTTGGCACAGAAGTCTCACAAAAATATGCAGGAAAACGCCACCCTACAGCTCTTTCATTAAAGGTGGCTTTTCTAAAATGCCTCCGATGCAGATATCCCTACCCAGCTAAACCCAGACTGCCCCTGCAGCAGGGTGGGATGGATGTGCTGGACCGAGATCAGATTCGATCTCCGCCCTGTCACGCTCCTCTCTGTCACCGTGCGTCCTGACACGGAGGGAAACCTGGCACTGCAGCAGGGGAGCCCCATCATTTCACTGAACTAAACCAGCCTCCCCTCTTGCTGCTTGCTAGCAGTGGTCAAGATTGCCTTTCTCTCTGACCGAAAAACACTTGGCTCTTGGCATTTATCAGACTCCGTAAGCAAAGCACAAGAGCAAAAGGACCTAAAGCTCAGACTCAGCTTGGCTAGGTTTCTAGGGATTTTACAGTTGTATTTTTTCTTTTACATGTGCAACATTTCCAAGAAATACTTTACTATATATGTATATTTTTAGCATAGCTGTCTGTCAATTTTCATGGCAAAAAAGTATTTGGAAACTGGAGAATAGCAATAGTAGAGTTGTTTTTAAAGGAATCACCCTACACCATTCTAG
Source organism: Nyctibius grandis (assembly GCF_013368605.1). Classification (NCBI taxonomy): domain Eukaryota; kingdom Metazoa; phylum Chordata; class Aves; order Nyctibiiformes; family Nyctibiidae; genus Nyctibius; species Nyctibius grandis. Next base: position 67,113,312 of record NC_090658.1, on the reverse strand, counting down.
GCCAAAACCTTTTATTAAGGTTTTATGAAAATCCTCCCTGGTTTTTACATTCCAGTCGAGTCTATTAGCTTTGCAGGTTTTGATGATCTAGCAGGTATAAGCACTTCTCACATTAAATGCAGTGTTGACAAAGGAAATTCACTAGCAAAGGTTTCATTAACTGGGGATTATACTGAAACCTTTTCCCAGAATTGCCAATAAATGGAACCCTAATCCAAAATTTGGCTTTAAAGTCAAGTGCAACTAATATAATTTTGTGTTTGGTTTAAAATTACCTGTGGTTATTTTCTCTTTTTTGCAATATACAGCATTATGTCATCTGGACTCTCAAACAGCATTGTTTCTATGATGAAAAAGCAAACTTAAATCCCATGTATGAAAGAAACTTCAGTTTAACTTATGCTTCCAATGAGTCCTGTGGAAAAAGAGCTCGCTCCTGCAAAGACAGAGAATTAACTAGTTTCCTCAAATGATACTGTAGCTAAGGGACATTCACTGCTCAGCCAGGGCTTGGCCCTGGGATGAAGGTCCTGAGGTGATGCATTTACAGTGTGTCAGCACTGCTTGGACCTGAGAATGTGCCCTCCCAGTGTTGGTCAGAGTTTATGGCAAGAAGATGCAGAGATGGGCCTGAGCTGTGAGGGTGCCTGCGGTGCCCAAGGGTTTGCAATTCCCCCAGTGCTCAGGCACTCTGGCCAGGGGAAATCCAGCGCCACCGCAGGCAGTGGGAGTTTTGCTGTTGACGTAAGCTGTTTGACAGTCTTGCCAACCTTGGTATAAAATAATGTAATACCCTCCTCTGAGTCTGTCTCCTGGCATTGAAGTTATCTGACAAGATTGCCTGTCTCCAGGCACGCAAAGAGGCTACAGCAGCTGCCGGCTTCCTCAACCAAGAAAATATGCAAGCTTACAGACTCTTCGGGTGCGTGTAGGAGTTGTATGCAGTCTTTCTAAGTTTGTTTGTGCACTACAGTAGGCTTTTTTACTCCATTTCTAGAGAAAAAAAGTTGCAATGACAGATTAGGGGATTGCAATTAGAGAGGCGTTGGGGCCCTGCTGCTGTGCTGTGGTCCCTGATGCCCGAGGAAGAGATCCCTGGCCTGGAAAGGTGACAAGAGCCTGATCCAAATCTCCTAAACTCAGTGGGAATCTCTCCAAGGATCTAATAGGTTTAGGGTTTATAACAGAGTCTGTTAAGATGAAGTTTTTGAAACTACCTGAGGGAGCTGAGCATAGCTTTCTATTAAAATTAATAGGAACTGGATATTTAAATTCCTTAGACATCTTTGAAATCCTTACCTCTAAGTAGCATATAAACATCTAATGTAACTTCCATTGCACCTAATTTACAGTTTATAGTTAAGATGATGTAAACTCTGGGGTTTGTTTCAAAATGCAGTACATTTATTTAGAGGTCCCAAAGCTAAGCCACTGTTTAGTGCTCTATGAGAGGAAACCAAATATTTTGCTGTAGCAGGCACTGTGGTCAAAATTGGTGTTTAGACTTGCATTTCATCTGCGTCAAGAAGATTGCAATATCTCATGAGAAGAACTGATATGGAATTGTAAATCTGAAGTCTTTGGTTATCTTTTTAAAAAGGAGTTTGAACTCATGTCACCCCCGGTTTCCTTAATGGTTTTACATAAACAATGAAGTGCCTCAGGAAAATCACAAATGGCTCTTCTGTCAACAGATAGCTTCATTTTCTCTCCCAGATTAGGGTGGTCTGAAGCTATCAGCAGCTGATCTGACAGAGTAAATCTGAAACAAATTGCTGTTGCTATAATCCTTCCTTGGCATGAGGTGCTGCAAAGGAGAGAAAACAAATATTGCTGCATGACTGAGTTGGTTTGGCTGGTGGTTCATTAGCGTGTATTGAAGAGTGTTAGGTTCCCTGCAATTCCTATTGATCAATCTCTCTATCTTTTTATCTCTCTATCTCTCTATCTAAATTTGCTTGGGATATATTTCTTCCTCCTCAGAATAACGTAAGAGAAGCCATCTTCCAGCACCTTCTGATGTTAAGGTTGATCCATAGGTGTAAAATGAAGTTCTGAATTTCAGCATCTGAAGATTTTTTTTTTTTTTTTGAGGTTTAAGAAGTGTGGTCGACTTTTTGTTCATTTATATTTTTCCTGAGACTACTATTTTGCTTGAGATTAAAATACTATTGGGAAAAGCTGTTAGTCATGAGAGCAGCTTAGTAGCACAGTAAAGGTGATGCCCAGATGCTTGAAGTTCTGGAAAGCCTGTTACAGAGGCAACCAGTGGTGACTCTCAGAGTATTGCTAGCTTGCTTGGAACTGGTGGAGCCACTCAGTTTGGTAAGCAAGAAGCAGCTCTACGTTACTCCCAGAGACTTTACTGGGGAGTTGTAGTTTGGATGTTGTATCTGTGTTTATTGCCATTTCAGATACTGAATGTTGAAGATTGATTTGCTCCATTACAGGAAATCTCTAAATGCTGTTGGATTTCATTTTGCTGAACAGGTCTTAAGGAAAGAGGAGGCTGCAGGGAAGTGTGCCATTTCTCTCAGTTTGAAGAATGCATCACTTTCTTCTAAATTTAAGCTGCTGAGGGAAGTGCCACCAAGGTAGGTCCCAGAACCCCAGGCCAGCACCATGCTCTGGCTGGGGGAAGAAGAGGGAGCAGTGGGAGAGATGGGGGATTTCTGCTCTCCTCACAGGAATACACTGCAGAGGGTGGCACCCCTGAGGGTGCTTGTCTCCTCACCTCGGTACCTGCCCTTTCCTCTTTCCCCTTTGGTTATTGTGTGCATGCTTGTCCATGTGGCTGATGAGCTTGTTGAATCCGTTTGGGATTTTTTTCTATTTGTTGGAGGTAAAACACCACCAGTGGAAGACAGGGCTCCCCACTTACATCCTAGTGTAGTATCAAAAGGAGCCCTGTGAATTAAAATTATTTTCCTTTCCTAGCAAAACAAAAGAACTGAAAGATTTTAAAGCCTAATTGCATCAAAGGAAGGAAATTAAAATATTCTTACAGGAATCCAGGTTGCTGAAAAACTCAGGTCCAGACCAGACACAAGTATGTTTTATATTAAAACTTAAACAACCAGCCAGTATAATGTTTCCTGAAGTTTCATCCATCATGCTACTGGTTTCTGCAGGGATGGAAACATAACCTTCTCTTGCTATGTCTCAGGGAAAGTAAATAATATTGTTAAGAAACTTGTCATATCACAAGTTCCTAATTACGGAGGCTTGGGGAGCTGGCAAGTTTGCAGATTTCATTAAACACTTTGCAGTGCCCCGAGGAAGAATAATGTTGAGGGGTATCTGCAAATTATATAGGTGCAGCTGACTTGCATCCTTGTACCACTGGGGTGTGGAATGATTTCTCCAGAGGGGCAGAGAAAGTAGCACATGGCTGCAAGGACTGAGGCACAGAGCTGACAGGAGTGTGGTCGAAGCAGCTGCAGCATGGCACCCGGTTTGCTCTTGTGCTTGCAGAAGAATGCGGAAAAGCGGAAGAAGAGTTTGGCAGTAGCCCTGCACATTTTGAAGACAACCAGAGACCTGCTGGATCCAGGAAACTGGAGTGTTGGTGTGTGGTGAGAGCAGCCTCACCACATGGTGACTGGGGTTGGGGCTCCACCAGGAGAGAGCATGGTGAAACGTCTTTTTTTCTGAAGACACTTCCCATCTGAAGGGCTTGGTTCTCTCTGTTGTGTGTGGAGTATATGTCTGTCTCCGGTCCTGGCTGAGGCCATGAGCTCCCACTGGCCACTGGGAGGTGATGACAGCAAAGGGGAGGAGAGTCCCTTCCATCCTGGCCCTCTATTGGCATAGGAGTGCATGTAGAGCTGAATTTCCCTCCATCTTGACAAATTATCCAGATGCCACACTCTAAAGGCATTCTGATGGGGAATCTCTTTTAGTTCCTCCCATTGAAGCTGTTGTGTTTTTAATACAATAATTGGGGAACCTAATGGGGGTGATACACAGCAGAGCTGAGCATCAGAAGTCAAGACATTATAGGTCTCCTCTCTCCCAAATGTTTGTCCCAACCACTGATTTTGAAGCTAGGGCTTTGCTGATCCCTTCTTCGATGGCCAGTTGATTACTTAGTCAATGAAAAGTCTAACAGCTTGAGGAAGATAGGGAGGACCATAAGCCTGGATACTGTAGAGCCTGGGAGAAACAGAGCTGGAATAACTTTCCCATACCACAAGTAAGTGGGATTTTTAACCAGAAATAAGAGGTGAGGTAGCAGTTGTACCAGGTTCTCTGTGCTGTGTAGGGATCAAGCTGAGGTGTGCCCAGAGACCATCTAGTTGGTCAGATCCTGCAGGTGGTCTTGGCAGTGGTCCTGATATCACTGACACAGGTGCCAAGCTGCTCAGGATTGCTGAGGCTAACGCATTCTACGCATGTCCAGAGCAACCATCTAGATATCTAAGAAATCTTACTGGGGGTGAGAGGCATAACCACCTCAATCCTTTAATGAAAAAGCAATTTAGTTTTATTTTCTAGAGTGGGAGGAAATCCTCTTTTTTCCTTCTTCTCACTAAAAATGTAAAGATATTTTCGAATCTTAAAAGCATGATTTTTAAATATTTATTTATTTTCTGGTGAAAAGTTGAAATGCCTTTTAGGGAAAGTCTAAGAACATTGTACATTACTATTTATTTAAAAATTAAGTTTTCTATTAAGGAAAGAAAGAAATAAAAAAGTCCTAGCTACATATTTGACACATTTGCATGACTAAAAACTGGAAATCATGAGGAAATGCTACAGTCTTGGGGAAGAGTGACTGGAAAGCTGCCTGGTGGAAAAGGACCTGGGGGTGTTGGTTGACAGCCAGCTGAATATGAGCCAGCAGTGTGCCCAGGTGGCCAAGAAGGCCAACAGCGTCCTGGCTTGTATCAGAAACAGTGTGGCCAGCAGGACTAGGGAAGTGATTGTCCCCCTGTGCTCAGCACTGGTGAGGCAGCACCTTGAATACTGTGTTCAGTTTTGGGCCCCTCACTACAAGAAAGACATCGAGGTGCTGGAGAGAGTCCAAAGAAGGGCAGCGAAGCTGGTGAAGGGTCTGGAGAACAAGTCTTATGAGGAGCGGCTGAGGGAACTGGGGTTGTTTAGTCTGGAGAAAAGGAGGCTCAGGGGAGACCTTATCACTCTCTACAACTGCCTGAAAGGAGGTTGTAGCGAGGCAGGTGTTAGTATCTTCTTCCAGGTAACAAGTGACAGAATGAGAGGAAATGGCCGCAAGTTGTGCCAGAGGAGGTTTAGATTGGATATTAGGAAAAATTTCTTCACCAAAAGGGTTATCAAGCAGTGGAACAGGCTGCCCAGGGAAGTGGTGGAGTCACCATCCCTGGAGGTATTTAAAAGACGAGTTGATGTGGTGCTTAGGGATACGGTTTAGTGGTGGACTTGGCAGCGCTAGGTTAACGATTGGACTTGATGATCTTAAGGGTCTTTTCCAACCAAAATGAGTCTGTGATTCTATGATTCTATGAAAATTAATATTAAGGGCTTGTATAAACATCTCATTAAAAATAGAGCTAAAAATAAACAGATAATCATCCCAAATTGCTTTTTGTGCCCTAAGCTATAACTTCTATAACTGTTACGACTGTGTTTACTACTAATGAACCACCAAAATGTTAGGGCTGTATGAAAGAACCGCAACAAGCCGTGACTTCACGGGATCAGCCCACAAAAATCTTCAATCAGTCAAGTTCATATAAGAATTAGGCATATAGAGAGGCTTAATTAGGCATTAGCGAGGCACTTAATGGAGCTACCGTGAAGGACACCTGCTGAGGATCTTTTCAAACATCTCTTTTAAAAATATTTATACCCAGCCTCTGGGCTGTGGAGTTGACAGTCAGTGCCTGCTCTGCTGATCAGCCTGTGCTTGCAATTGTTTACAAGCTAAACAGCAGGGGGGCAGGGGCACTAAATAAATAACATACTGCCAGGCTACTTCCTTGTCCAATAATGGTTTCTCATTAGTTCCTTCCTGACCCGTGATCAAGGAAGGATAAAGGCCTGAAGACAAAACAGCTCATTCTTTTGCATTTTTTTTAACTGGTGACTTAGAAAATTCTACTATTGAGGTAAAAGGTATATCCATACCTGTATCCCTTTTAGTTAATATATCTGTCACCTTTCACTGTTACTTGCAAAATGTAGGTACTATTTCCTGTTGTTTGACTGAGTTTTATACCAGGGTAACTGTTTATAACTTGGACAACGTAAAACCACTTGGCAAGGTCTTCATAATGTCCCTGCTCTAAGTGATTTTATTTTTCCAGACAACTCCTCTGTCTTCCTCCTTTATACTACTGAAGTGGTAAACAAGGACATGCTCCATGGTCACCCTCATACCATGGCAGTCCTGTCTGCTTTTCATGAATTTGCATGTAACCAGTGGCTTTCTGGGATAGAGGAATAAATAATCTTGGGAAACAAGAGTGGGTTTGGGCTTGAGTCCATGTGGAGACTCTTCACATCATATGAGTGTACTTTGCTGTTCAGACATGGGCTGAGGCTATCTTCTAGGCCCATAGAAAGGGGAAGAATCTGGGATCTCAACCCACATTTTCTCCTAGTGCAGGCCTGAGCAGATGTTTACCTTTGGATGGACAGCTGTTTGTCACCTGTCTCTGCCACCCCTGTGTTTATCAACTGTGTTTGTGGGATTTGTTTGTTAGGAAACCAATATGGGATATAATACAACCCAGAAACAGAATCACAGAATCACAGAATCAATCAGGTTGGAAGAGACCTCAGGGATCTTCGAGTCCAACCGTTGTCCTTACACCACCCTGTCAACTAGACCATGGCACTAAGTGCCATGTCCAGTCTTTTCTTAAACACATCCAGAGATGGTGACTCCACCACCTCCCTGGGCAGCCCATTCCAATGTCTAATGAACCTTTCTGAAAAGAAATTCTTCCTGATGTCCAACCTGAACCTCCCCTGGCGAAGCTTGAGGCTGTGTCCTCTTGTCCTATCGCTAGTTGCCCAGGAGAAGAGGCCAACTCCCACTTCACTACAACCTCCCTTCAGGTAGTTGTAGACTGCAATAAGGTCACCTCTCAGCCTCCTCTTCTCTAGGCTAAACAACCCCAGCTCCCTCAGCCGTTCCTCGTAGGTCAGACCCTCCAGACCCTTCACCAGCTTGGTCGCCCTCCTCTGGACTCCCGCCAACACCTCAACATCTTTCTTGAAGTGCGGGGCCCAGAACTGAACACAGTACTCAAGATGCGGCCTCACCAGTGCCAAGTAGAGAGGGACGATCACTTCCCTAGACTGGCTGGCTACACTATTCCTAATAGAGGCCAGGATGCCATTGGCCTTCTTGGCCACCTGGGCACACTGCTGGCTCATGTTTAGCTGGCTGTCGATCAGCACCCCCAGGTCTCTTTCTGCCGGGCCGCTTTCTAACCACTCTTCCCCCAGCCTGTAGCGCTGCATGGGGTTGTTGTGGCCAAAGTGTGAGACCCGGCACTTGTTCTTGTTGAACCTCATGCCGTTGGTCTCAGCCCATCTATCTAACCTGTCCAGATCCCTCTGTAGGGCCTTCCTACCCTCCAGCAGATCGACACTGCCACCCAGCTTGGTGTCATCTGCAAATTTACTGAGGGTGCACTCAATCCCTACGTCTAGATCATCTATAAAGATATTGAACAGCACCGGCCCCAGAACTGAGCCCTGGGGAACACCGCTAGTGACCGGCCGCCAGCTGGACTTTGCCCCATTCACCACCACTCTCTGGGCTTGGCCATCCAGCCAGTTTTTAACCCATTTAAGAGTCTACCCATCCAAGCCCTGGGCAGCCAGTTTGTCCAGGAGGATGCTGTGGGAGACAGTGTCGAATGCCTTACTGAAGTCTAGATAGACTACATCCACAGCCCTGCCCTCATCTACTAAGCGGGTCACTTTGTCATAGAAGGAGACCAGGTTGGTCGAGCAGGACCTGCCTTTCATGAATCCATGTCGGCTGGCCCCGATGCCCCGATTGTCCTGCATGTGCTGTGTAATGGCACTCAGGATGATCTATTCCATCACCTTGCCTGGCACTGAGGTCAGGCTGACAGGCCTATAGTTCCCTGGATCGTCCTTCCGACCCTTCTTGTAGATGGGCGTTATGTTTGCTAATTTCCAGTCAGCTGGAACTTCTCCAGTTAACCAGGACTGCCGGTAGATAATCGAGAGTGGTTTGGCAAGTTCATTTGCCAGTTCTTTCATTACTCTGGGGTGAATCCCATCCGGGCCCATAGCCTTGTGGGTGTCCAACTGGCACAGCAGGTCACTAACCATCTCCTCCTGGATCATGGGAGGTTCACACAGCCCCCCGTCCCTAACTTCAGGCTCTGGGGGCCGAGTCTCCTGAGGACAACCGGTCTTGACATTAAAGACCGAGGCAAAGAAGGCATTGAGCACCTCTGCCTTTTCCTCATCCCCTGACACTACACTACCCTCCTCATTCAGCAAGTGGTGGAGGCTCTCCTTGACCCTCCTTTTGCTGTTTATGTATTTGTAAAAGCTTTTTTTGTTGTCTTTGACTGTAGCAGCCAAATCAAGCTCTAATTGAGCTTTGGCCCTTCTAATCTTCTCCCTACACGACCTGGCCACATCCCTATAGACCTCCCAAGTTACCCAACCCTTCTTCCAGAGCAAGTAGGCTCTCTTTTTTTCCTTAAGTTCTAGTCTAAGTTCCCTGTTTAACCAGGCCGGTCTTTTTCCCCGACGGCTTGTCTTCCTACACACCGGGACAGCCTGCTCCTGAATATTTAGCAATTCCCTTTTGAAGCATGTCCAGCCTTCCTGGACTCCTTTGCCCTTCAGGACCGACTCCCAAGGGACTCGGTCCACCAGCCTCTTAAACAGGCTAAAGTCAGCCTGCCGGAAATCTAAGGCAGAAGTTCTACTCTTGCCCCTCCTTACTTCCCCCACTATCGAAAACTCTAGCATTTCGTGGTCGCTACTCCCAAGACGGCCACTGACCCTCACATCTCCCACTAGCCCTTCTCTGTTCACAAACAACAGGTCAAGCAGGGCCCCTCCTCTAGTGGGCTCATTTACCACTTGCATGAGGAAGTTGTCCTCCACACATTCGAGCAATAGATTGCTTCCTCTCTGCCATGTTGTATTTCCAGCAGACATCTGGCAAGTTGAAGTCACCCACGAGTACAAGGGCCGGCGACCGGGCGGCTTCTGACAGCCGCTTGTAAAACACCTCGTCCGCCTGCTCATCCTGGTTGGGTGGTCTATAACAGACTGCCACCGTAATGTCCGCCCTGCCGACCTTCCCCCTGATCTTCACCCATAAACATTCAACCTTGTCATCCTCACCATCTTCCTCAATTTCAACACAGTCCAAGCACTCCCTAACATACAGCGCTACCCCACCGCCTCTCCTGCTTCGCCTGTCCCTCTTAAAGAGCTTATAGCCATCCATAGTTGCACTCCAGTCATGAGAGTCATCCCACCACGTTTCTGTGATGGCAACCACATCATAACCTTCCTGCTGTACAGTGGCCTCTAGCTCTTCCTGTTTGTTGCCCATACTGTGTGCATTGGTGTAAACGCACTTCATCTGGGCTAGCGGCCTTGCCCCCGATGCAGGCCTGTCACCCCTAGGTTTATTTGTGGCTGCCCTGGTCTTATCCCCCTCCCCCATCGAACCTAGTTTAAAGACCTTTTAACCAGCCCTGCCAACTTCTGGGCCATAACCCTTTTCCCCTTCTGACTCAGCTGTTCCCCATCCGGCATAAGCAGGCCCGTTGCCATGAAAGCCGCCCCGTGGTCAACGAACCCAAAATCCCACCTACGGCACCAGTCTCTTAGCCACATATTAATCTGTTGTATTTTCATAGTCCTTTCCCTATTTTCACCTAACACCAAAGGAATTGAAGAGAATATCACCTGTGCACCTACCCCCTTCACCAAACGCCCCAGGGCCCTGAAGTCCCTTTTGATTGCCCTGGGACTTCTCTCTTCAATCTCATCCCTACCCACCGGGAATACTAATAGTGGGTAGTAGTCAGAGGGCCTCACCAGTTGAGGAATCCTCCTGGCAACATCCCTTACCCGTGCCCCTGGGAGGCAGCAGACTTCCCTGTGAGTTGGGTCTGGCCTGTATATGGGGCCCTCCATTCCCCTTAGCAGGGAGTCCCCTATAACAATTACTTTTCTTTTCTCCTTTTTGGAGCTGGTTGCAACCCTCTTACTTGGTTGCTTCTGTTTACGTAGCCCCGTAGAGGATCTTTCATGTAGATTTGTATCTTCCTGACACTCAGGGAGACGCTCAGGCTCCAGCACCTCATACCTATTCTGCAGGGGGACGTGGGGAGGGGAGGAAGGTCGGGATGGGATTCGCCTGCCACCCCGAGCAGGGACCTGCCTCAATTCCCCCCCATCCCCTAGGTCTCCTCCTGCTGCATGTGGAGGAGGAAGAGGATCCTCCACCACCCGGGGAGCATTAGGCCTGTCCGTTTTCCCCAGGACAGGCAGGGAACAGCACTGCCCGCCATCCTCTTCCTGGGATACTCTTGTACGCCTTAACCTTTCCACCTCCTTCTTGAGCTGGGCCACCAAGGAGATCAGGTCGTCGACCTGTTCGCACCTCACACAGGTCAGGTCTCCGTTACCCTTGAGTGACAGGGCCAGGCTCTGGCACTCCCTGCAGCCTGCCACCTGCACATCCGCATGCTTCCGCGGCAGGTCCGTTTGGGTTGCCATGTCTTTTCTGGCACCCGCAAGGGACTTAGGGCCCCGCCGAGTGGAAACCATACCTTCCTGCCCGCCTACTCTGCTCACCCTGCCTGCGCAAACTGCTGCGCAAACTGCCACGCCCCTGTTTGCGTGCTCCTGTTCACCACGCTCTGGGTCGCTCGCGCTCCCCAGGGGCTCTTCAAATCTCCCACGGTGCCTCCGGCTACGCCCCCTCCTCTCCTGGGACGGGACTCTGGGGGCTGCTGCTCGGGTGGCCCTGAGTACGGAACCCGCCCGGTACAGCCCGATCTCACCCTCGCCCACACTCACCTCAGTCGCTATCGCTGCCGCTGCTGCCGCCGACTGACAGCAGAAGATTCACAGCTCCTTGGCGCCTTCCTCTCCTTGTGCACTGGGAGAGAGTCAGCGCTCTCCCCAACGAGCTGCAAACAGCTGTGCCCTCCCCCGCCCTGGGACACACCCAGTCACTGCTGACTCACACAGTCACTGCTTACTCACCCTGTACCCTCTGGGCAGGGACTCAAACCTACCTATAGAGGACTCATGTAGCCCATGTAAAGGACCATGAACTCCTAGGCAGCCAGAGTTGAATGTGTCTTTAGAGACTGCAGACTAAGAGCTTGAATAGGACCAAGGCTTCTACAGGATTAAGGCTTCTACATTTAGCTGTCTGTGTGCAGGTGGGATAGGTGTCTGAATCCCAATCTGGTCAATGGAGAACTTATGAGTACAGTCTATGGAGTCTAAAGAGAGATTTGGCTGACCAGTCACTGAATACATCTATTCATGCACAGGTGTCATTTAACCATACCATTTAAAATGCTCCAGGGTGCTCTGCCTGACTTCCTAGCTGCCAGTCTAGGAAATTGTGGGCGTCCCGTGGGGCATATGTCACTTTTACCTGCCCTATGAGTGTGTTTCAAATACCCTAGAGCACCTCAAATAGCATGGGACACATAAATGCAATCAACTATGCCCTAAGCATCTAGTTTGGATGGAGGTGAATTGCTATTCAGACACTGTTTATGGCATTGAGTAGATCTCCATTAGCTACAATGCTAGTTTCAACACATATGGGCACATATCTGAACTTATGTGTCTTAATGTAAAGTTGAATCTCACCCTGTAAATGACAGGTTGATTGAAGACAGCAATATTGATAGGTGCTAGATCAGAGAACTTGAGCAGTTTAGCCATCACTCATATAATGATTTCAAAAGAGAGTGTAGATGCAGCCAAACTGTCCAGCCAGGGACTGGTTGTGCTCAAGAATGAAACTGCCCAGATTTTGGTTCAGAGCTGGATGTCATTTTGGCTATAATAAGAGAATTCAGAAGTTTGGCTGTTAGACAAATTATTGCTTTAATTAATTTTATTTCATTTAAGTACTAGAAAGAACTACATTTTCAGCTGAAAAACATGACCTGAAACTGTGCTATTCCAGTTAACACCTATTTCACAGAAATGCCACCCACCAAGAATTTTTCTGAACAAGATCAAGAATCAGTTTATCAGTGCTCACATTAACTATAATGCCAGGTCCTTAGCAACTTAACTCTCTTTCAGTGATTACCTAACTTTGATCGCACACTGAATGCCCTGAAAAACTCAGATGTGGCCTAACCATCTGGCATTATATTATACATTTTAAAAGGTGTATTTAAGACCTTCTGTGTCTGGAATAACACTTCTGTGGAGCTAGTGCTCTGATCTGTGTTCCAAATCCATCACATTATTTTCTTATGAGGACAGAGCTACCATCACTAGTTAGGCCTTTTATTTTGTTTTACTAGATTATCTGGTTTTTAATTTTAAGATCTCCTTGGACAACCAACAGAACTTGGATGAAGTTATCTGAGTAAATCCATGCCAGCTCTCAGACAAAACTAGCAGAGTTGATTTAAGATTGCCACTTTCCCAAAATGTCAAAAGCAAAGTTTTCTTTCTTTCCCAAGATCCATAAACTTCAGTTTGAATGTTGCAAACCAGACCTAGTCATATCTGTGTTTCACTACTTTGCCATTTTTCTGTCTTACTATACATGTTTGATTATATGCCATTTCCAGACTTGGCCATTTTGTTATGATGATATGACAGGGAGCAACAAGAAAATCTGATGTTCAGTTTCCTCCTTTTGTGTATGAGTCAAAAGGTAGATATTAATCTGAATCAATGTCTTTGCATTCTCATCTCTGTCACATTTTAGAGAAATAAGTACATTACTTGGTGTACTCTGTGAAATAGGCGAGTGAAGATAGAAATGTAAATATCAAGTGAAGATAGAAACGTAAATATAAGAATGAGATAGGAAAGCACATAGAGCAGAGGAAAACAACAGGGTGAAAACGAGCTGCTGTATCTAATTGGTCTCCTTAAAGCAGTCTCCTTAAAGCAATGAAGAGATTCTTTAAGTATAAGTTGCTTGTAAAATAAATTAATTTCTGTCTGCTTTGGACTGAATTGGTGAACTCTCACTACCAGCATCCCTCCTGGGTTTAGAATTTCTCCACCAGAATATGATTTTAGAACTTTACATCAGAGGGTGTGAGACTTTCTTTGAAGAGATATCTCAAATAAACAGAAAATAACCATTAGCAATTTGTATGTAACACCTTCATATTTGCTGCTATTTTGTCCATTGGAGGTGCCTGCTGAGGGTCACTTCCATCCTTCCAGTGGAGGAAGTGGGATGGGATTATATATCCCCCATACACCTGATGGGGGAGATGGGGTCACCCTTGAGCTTGCCTGTGGTTCTGTCCTGGATCCTTTTCTCTGTGGGGCTCTTCTGGAGGCAAGAGCAAAGGTACAGATCTGGCTCTGTTCTCTGAGCGTCCTGGTTTTGAGATCTCTTTTTTGCCAGCCGTTATCTTGGCCTGATGACCTCCACTGATGCTGAGCACTGACTGGAGCCTAAGGGTTCTTTGAAATGACAATTTCTACAATATTTTAAAATCCCAGGCATGGATTAGCACCATCAACATTTTTCTTTTGTGATTTTGAACCAAGGCAGCAATGGCTGCTTTGCTTTGTCCTGTGCTTCCTGCTGTTCAAGTGCATGAGCTGTGCCCACGGCCACCTACACAACAGCCAAGATAAGGCAGAGTTGAGACCCCATCCTGCACAGATTCAGTGATGTTGCTTATGCAGAAGCTAAGCTTTCTGTGTGGTCCATAGAAAAGTGCTTTTGTGCATGGCTGAGAGCTTAAACACAAGCACCAGGAACTCTGTGAACCAAAATGAGCTACATCTGATAAGTGCAGATACCACCAGTCCTGGAGGGCTGTTCGAGCTGGTTGAATCATTCCCTTGGATCGTGGAGGGATTAAAGATGTTCAGTCCTGATTGGCACACTGTAGGAAGCAGCCTGAATCTCATTGTTCACCTTTTCCTCAGACTCTACTTTGTGAGTTTACACACTGTGTACATGGCAGAGAAATACAAGTAGTTTCTTTGAAAAGTTTTTTCCATGCACAGTGTAGCTGGACAGTATCACCAACCGTAGCTCAACCACCACATCACCAAGACAATGGTATAGTTCAAATTAATTTTCAGAAGTGGTTTGACCTTCAAATTGTCGCTGACCTTTTGAGATATTATTTGAAATCTCCCATTTGTTACTATTGAAGCAAATAGGAGAAGAGGCAGGTCTGTGAATACCACTAGCTCTCTGCTGAGATAAAAATACTACTCTGGCAATATGTGAGCTTCATTTTTTCCTTCGTCAGATGTATGATACTGGTTTTGTTTTGCTTTAAACAGCATGGTTTATTATGCTACGGTTTCAGAGAGCAAATTCACTTTTCTGTACAGAATAGGGTACCTCGTAGTAAATAATGCATTTGATATTTCAGCTAAGCATTAAAAGAATTATCCTCTTAGATAAAAACCTGTATTTGATCAAACTTGTGAATATCATTAAAAAAAAAAATGTTGCTTTTCGGAATTACATTTGCTTCAACATCCAAATGTACCCTATCGAAAGATCATTGTTCTTCCAAGAAAAAAAAAAAAAAGAAAGAAAGCAGACCTCTGCCAAATACCTCTCTATTATGCAAAAAGCCTCCAAAAGAAAGAAAGAGAGAGGTCAGGATGGTGCACTTGCCAGTAAGAAAGCTGAAAAAAACAAACAAACCCACGATTATGGCACAGGTTTCAGCAACAAAGATCCCTTGTATGAAGCACGGGCAAGATTTCCATATAAACCTGTCCATGTTTGAAGTAGCTCTATTGATTTCAGTAGTTTCCACAGACCTGTACCAGTTCCTTGTCCCATGGGAGTTAGGGGTATTGGACTAGTTATTGGTACATGTCAATGCAAAAGGTTAGAAAATGAATAAAAAACAAATGGTTGAATGTGTTCCCATTGAAGTGGAACTGATGACTGCAAGAAAATTTACACTGCAAGGAAGGTCTGCATGCATGTGTCAACTGAAGGCCTAGCTTTTTACCTATTAAATAATTCCGCGTTTCTTGGCTCTTGCTTTTAAGGTCTTTGGATGGCAACAGACTAAGCCTGAAAATCTTTTAGAAGAAGAGTGTCAGAAAGGCCCCGTCTCTTGCACTCTGAGCTCCCTTCCAGATGTGGAGGGTGAGCTACCCAGGAGCTGAGGGCACGAGGGGCTAAGCTGGCCCTGCTTCCCCAATGAGGGCATGTCCTGCAGAAATTACTAGCAGGAAGGAGTGATCATGCCATAAGGTACCACTCCAAACTCCCTGAAGCTGATGGACTCTTTGGATGCAAATCTCAAGGAAAATCCAGTTGGAAAAAAAAATAATTCAATCTATTTGAAACTGTTTAGAAGGATTTATGTTTCTATGTCATAGGTAATTTATGTGTTATCTTTAACATTTGTGCCATATGTTCTTAATTTTCTAACCTAAAAATCTGACAAACATTTTAAACAAGTCTTTAAAACTTCCCTAAATTTTGTTTTGTTTCCAGGTTCTATCAGAAATCAATAAATAAGCAGTGTAGTTTAAAAATTAAACAAAAAACATACCCTTACCTTAAGTACTACAAAAAGCATATTTAAAACCGTGTAACAAATTGTAAACATAAAGCCGTGTCGAATGCAAAGTAAAAATCCCTCTAAAAATACCTATGTCACAGAAGACTGCAGTGTTTTAAACAAGGATCTTTTCCCAAAATTTTTTGCAATGGTAATATTCTTAAAGGTTTATGTTAAGGTTCATTTGATTCTATTTCTTTAATTAGCCAAAACATCTACCAAAGATATGCATGCAACCACTTTCAATTGGGAAATTTAAATCACCAGATTTTGCTGCTTACAGTTTCTGTTATTTTAATATACAGTTAAGAAAACATAGCAAGTCTTTGTTTCTAGAGAATATGATATTCCAGTTGCAATGCAGCAGACATAGCCTCACCCATTTTGGAAGTAAAATGACCATGAATATATTTGTTCTCTAAAGCAAAGCCCACCAAATATACTTTCTTTATCCTCTTAAGCATGTGTGCCCATACATATGGGCTCCTACTGACTGTTTTGGGAGGAACATCCTCAGCTGCTTTGAGTTGCCGTGACTCTCTGAGGTATTTTTGTCAAAAGAATTAAATTACTTCATTGCAAATGCTTAATCAAAACAAAATATTGACATTTATTTCTAGAAGGGTGACAGCAAAGGGGACACACCAGCCAGCTTACCTTTCTCCTCCTCCTCTAACTAGTTTCAGATTTATAAAGCAGCAAGGAGGAAGGAAGCAGGACTGGGCTAGTAGTGGCACTGATTACCAGGTTTGGTGGACTGAATACAAGAATTTCTTTACTTTTTTATGTTGTGTTGTCCCAACACCTGACACTATTGGAGCTGATGGATGTTTTTCCACTGGCTTTTACCTCAGAGGAAACAAGTCTACGGACAAGAGAAACTGAGGGAAGACATATGAAGCATTGTGGTCAGGCTTTTTATCCTGACTTGTGCTACAGTCTCAGCTTCATACTTCTTGATTTCTAATGCAGCTTTCAATAACAAAAGGGGGAAAACATGTGGTTTGGGAATGCCAGTAAATGTGGAAATTATGGGAATGGCATCCACTGACTGCAGGAAGTTTGAAAAGCAGAACAAGGAGAGATCACACCTCAGTAAACACAGAGGGAAGAGACTCTCAGGCAAGACAAGCTCAGCAAGCTTAAACTAGAAAGTATCATGAAGCTAAAGACCTGCATTCATTAGCTTCTAACTGGAAATTTTGGAGGCCTGTTTTCCTGTTCTTAGCTTTATTGGGTTTTTTACTATGCAAAGAACATCCTAAAAAGTCTAGAAAAAGGCAAATGCAGCATGATGGAAACAGTCTCGTGGAAGAAGATTGTCATAGATTATTACATGGAGTGATCTTTGTCTTCTTTTTTTCCTTTTCCCTCTTTTTTCTTGCTCAAATGATGAAATGTAATGGAGAAGAAGAGCTATTGCCTGACCAGCATGGAAATGGGTAGATTTGAGATTCATGAATAAAAAGCCTCAGCAGCTTAAAGTAGGGTTACCATGCGCTAAGGCAGAGATCTAGCCCCTGAATAATCTGACTTCAATCTTCACCAACACGCACCATTTCATGCTCATGGCAGAGCAATCTAAGAGCCCTGCTTCAGTGAAGAAAGAAAGAACTGAACTCATAGCTGCCTTTGCAGCTAAAAATAGGGGGATGTCACTGTGCTGCCACATGACATTTCTGGCAGGGAGCTGGAACATTTTCATTTTGAAGGCAAGCCGGTGGCATTGGATTTGCACAGCTCATGACTGCAGTGCAAGGACCACCTCTCTCTCTCTCCACAGACACCCTCCCTGCACCAGCCTTTGCCAAGGGCTATGGATTTCTTCTCCCGAGAGTCTTTGAACAGAGATTTCTCCAAGTGCCACCACTGGCCCTTCCCATCAGAATAGGCTGGCAGAAATTTTCCTCAGAGGGTGGCTTCCAACAGATGAAGCCTTTCCAAGAACAGTAAACAGTAAACACACGAAGTTCTTGCCCACTGCATCAGGGCAAGAGTCCTGTTTCAGAAAATACTGTGTTGGTAAGGCTGATTTCAGCATGTCACATGCGATTGCACAACATAACGCAGTGCAATGACGTGAGACAAGTAAATGACAAAATGCTGGCTCTCAATCAAACATGTAAAGCACCTATTTTCGGCTCTACCATCTGCTATCAGTTTGCAGAGTGTCTTTCCCAGCTGAAAACACAAGGCAGATTGGCACAAAAGGAGCATTCCTCTGGCTGGTCACAGACTGCAAGATACAAAACTTTTCTACTCTTGTGACCGACCATCTCTGATTTATTTATTTTTTATTTGCATAATGAAGTAGGCTGTTTTGTGCAAGCTAAATCGTGATAAGCTAAAAACCAATCCTCCACGAGAAATAATCTCTAACATCCTACCAGGCAAAATAATGGTATGGCACTTCCTCCTTCAAAATAAGCATGCAGAAATTAACAACTGAAATTAATACCAAGATTGGCTGAACCTTTTCGGCTGAAAGTTTTTCAGTAGGGACCCTTTTTCAGTTGCTTCATACTCTACAAGATCATTAACTCTACTCTCATTTACTGATAAACAGAGAGAAGTTAGAGTTTTTAATAACTTTCTGTGAAAAAATAGACACTATGGGGTATTTAATGTGGAAAACAACAAAGCAAACCAAACCAAACCCAATAACCTTTAAACTTTTCTGTGCAGGCAAGCCCCCCACTCAACCATTTGCTGGTTGGGGGTGTTGATCACCCCATTAGAGTAAACTGATTATGCCTTTAGAGCCCTGTTTTGGAGGGAGGGAGCTGATCTGATGTTCTTTCCTTTATAATAAAGATTAAAACCAGTAGGACATTTGGTGCAGTCTTCCCTGAATAAATAAGATGTTTCTGCGTTGAAACCCTGGCTCTGTTGACTTCAGTGGGGCCATGATTTCACCCCAGGAATTATTCTAAAAGCATTACTCATTTAATAAGCATACCACACTAATTCTCTACTGTTTCCGTATGAGCACCTCCCAATGCCAATGTAAACCCACTGCACAAAGCTACATTAAAGCAATATTTATGGTTGAGATCTTAACACAAAAGTCAGGAAACTCAGAGTTATGGTTCCTCCAGCCAACCATAACCAGGGGTAGCTTTAGTGTTTTGCATTACTGTGTCTGTACTCCACAATGTATGTCCAAATACCAATGACTGAGTTATAGCTGCTGTGGGAACTATAGCTTTGAATTTCAGTATATTTTTGCATTTAAATTCTCAGCCCGGGTCATGAACAACTGTGAAAATTATGATTGCAGCAGAGGTTAGTGTTTCCAATTTGCTGTTCTTGGTTACAGCCGAGGGTGACATGGGAGAACGGTGAGGTCTCCCTGTGATGTGGATGATGGGAAGCCTGAGGGTCTCTTTTACCTCGACAAGCGAAATACTGCAGCTGCACTCATAAGGTATATAATGATTAACTGTTCTAAAAGCTTTGTATCATTCAGCAGATACTCTGGAAGAGAGCAAGGGAGCTAACAGGATTTGACAGAGATTACTTAACATGATTCTAATTCTAATATCCAATTAACTTGGTCAGGGAAAGGCAATACTAGGCTGCTTTTCTGTACATTTTACCCTCTGTTAGGAAAATGCTGTATCTTCATTTCAAGGGAAATAGGACTGTTTTTACCGAGTGTCCTCAGGAACAAACTGCATGAGATGTGGAAAGGAGAAAGTTTGTTCAGTGGGCAGCGCTAACCAGAATGACTCATGGTGGTGTGAAATACTCTGCCCTCCGCAGCAATGCTTCTCTAGCTCAGATCTGCAGCTATTCTAGTGCAATTTTACCTGTAACCTACTGGGTAGTTAGGATGCAGTTTATTTAAATAATTATTTTAGACATGAATATACTGCAGTAAGGACTAAAAATAGATTTAATAGGTAGACAATAACTGGAATTTAATGTAGAGGTTTACAGTAAATTGAAGGTAATTTTTGTAATATTTCTTACGGAGCATGAAATTGAACTCTGACTTTACAAAGCTAGCTGACTCAGGAGTGGGTAATGGCTTGAATGCCAAAGAGGAGCAGAAGAGGCTAGAAGCTTTCTCCCCTCAGCCTGTGCCAGTGATGGGCTGGAACTAACTAGTCCAGCCACAGAGAGAACTGAATAGCTGATGGTTGATGGCATTTGTCTACCATAAACACTGGAGGAAAAGAAATTACTTAGGCATGTATTTCCATAGGTGAGACATTCACAAACAGAATCAAGATTGTACAACTCCCATTAATTTAGCTGGGCTGGATCTCTTGGGGTGCTGTATCTTCACCTACATTTGGACTCCAATTATAACATAACCGTTAGTGAATAGGCCACTTTTCTAAGGCGAGTTATAATCTTGTCTGTTGGGGAAATGATCCAACCAAAGCAGAGCATGATAAGTGGAAAGAGAACTGCGAGTGCCTACTAGCAGCCACTCAAAATCATCACCTTTGTTTGCTTTCAGATGTTATCAACATCCCACTGCAAGGATGAATGAAGTGATATATCTGGCTCATGGGCCGAGACATGAAGAGTGTTTTCCCCCGCTCTTAACAGATGCCAGCAGCAGCACACAGCTGAACTGGCCCTTCCAAAATCTAATCCCTTTTGAACATGGCTGCTGATATGTTCATACCTCATGTTTATATGTCTTGGCTTTTAGTTTTACATATTGAATTGCTTGGATAAGGTCAATATGTACAGCAACAACTTTCCCACTGACTACATAAGCCCAGCTGCTCCTGCTCCATATTTCCACCAGATTCCTACTCTGTCTGAATATAGCAATGATATAATTGAATCACACAAGAGAAAAACTGACCATTTTAAGGCCAGGTGGTAGAAATATTTTGCTTTGTGTATATATATTTCTTCAGTATATTTTGCAGCAGTTCTAACAAATTGCTCTATCTCAGGTAAGAGTTAAAGCCAAGTCGCTTCACACAGGGCTTTTGCACAACTAGGTCGGAGAGCAGTATATTACTTCAGATGAGTTTACCATTGCTGTTCCACTGTACATCCCAGTGTGGCATGTGGACGGTGCTGTGTCTAAATGAGTATGCATGTGGAAAAGTCTTCTGTATGCATGCACTTAATATCTTGGAGAAGGGACAGAATTAAGCAAAGCTTATAAAAAAAAATGGAAAAAGAAAAAAATCAAAATAAGCTATTTTTTGCTCTGTACAAGCAACATTTCAATTGGTTTAAAATGATCTTTTATGGAAACTGCTAGAAATATAAACATATGAACATTACAGTCCTTTGCAAAAGGTTTGCCTGTGCTTTGCTAAACTGTTTATTTATGCTGAGAAACTCTGTCATTTTATACTCTTAAAAATAATGAAAAGGAATTAGAAATGCTACCAAGCTATAAATTGATCCTGGGGTGCAGTATAGTCCTTGCAAACTTCTTGATCATGTACAACTTGTTGGTATCTCGTGGTTACCAGTCCACTAGTTACCTTGCAAAGCCAAAAGTCTAGTAAGTATGTATCGCAGAACTTGTAAAGTAAGTTGGAATTAGGCGTAAACATACTTTTCAGTGTTGCTTCTGCTGCCGAAAAGAGATGTTGCCATGGGAGCAGGCTATCAGGCTTTTGGGTAAAACTGAATTATCTACCCCACTGCTTATTTAAATTATAATTTTTAAGTAGTTTCCTGCAGATTCTTTGAGTCTTGTCTGTCTCCTGGTGCTAGTTGATATGGACCACTGATTTTGGTTTTGTTTTTTATTTTAAGAAAAAGGGACTGTTTATGTGCATACCTGTCATGAGGTAGGGCTCTGTAATGGGAACTAAAATCAGGACTGGTATTTGGAAAGGCATGGGGTAGCTAGTACCTATATCTTAGCTTGATGTAACCAAGAGTAAGATGCAGGTCTCTGCCCTTTCATTTTCCATTATTTTCTTTTGCATGTATGGAGTGTTTTGCATACCTGTGACCTCTCAGTTAGTGTTATTTATATGTCAGTAAACTGCCATGCTACTTTTCCAGATGTCCTAATCCTTTATGTAAATGAACTTATTAAACCCAGCCACTAGCCTCAGTGAAACCTGCCAAATCCACTGTGTCTGGACTCACACGCTCTGTAGACTAAGCTTTATTTGCATAAACTTCTTCTGTAAGTGTAATCTTACTTATCATCTGCAGAGTTAATGTTTCACTAATGTAAATCCCTGACAAATCAAGCACAGATGTAACTTCACCCCCAGGCTCAGCCTGTCAATTCACCGCCACCCTTGTATCTTCCCCTACTCCCCCCTCCAACCCCTCTGCCACCCCCCCAACTCTGCAAGTGTTTTTGTAGATACATTGCAGGTACTAAACATGACACTAAACATCAGTCATTTGGGCTTTTTCCTTTTGATCAAACTGCCTCACAGAACAGTGTTGGCGTGTAATTCTGGATGTCTGCTTGTACCACCCGGAAAAATTTGCTCTGCCAGTCCCCAGGTGCCAGACAGATTGTTGCAATTTGCCAGGCGATGTTCCAGATAAGGACTTGAGCCCAGTAAATGGTTAATGTAAGCTGGAAAATTCCACAAAGCAGCCAAGGAAAATTCAATCAGAGGGCAGCAGCGGGTGTGACTCCCTAAAACCACCAGAAAGAAGTGGATGATCGGGTGAGGGGGTGATTCTTGGGCTTCATGTTCAATTGTCTATGAGAAATGAAAATCCCCTCCCAGTCATAAAAACAGTAGGTTTAAAACCAAAACAAAATCTGCAAGCTCTCGAACCTTTCATGAAAAGGAGGAAAATGTTACTTTTGAGTTCTGAGGGTGTTGGCGTACACTAGGTTTGTTTCTGATTACTTTAAGGTCTAAATATGTTTCCTTTGCTGGTACCCAGTTGCTATTTATTTGGCTTTAGTCTTTGATCTCCCTTACACTGGCACATCATAAAAAACTTATTCCTGTTTGAGTTCTATATTATGCAGTTAGTCTCTGCTTGGTATGTTCACCAGGCTCGTTGTACCTACAGAATAAGACTTTCTTTGTTTTTGATAGACTCCAGGTGTTTATCACTATAACTTACTAATGGATTTGACCACAGAATATGCATGCGAGAAGCAAACTGAAAAACTAATAGCAAAATTACTTGCTTGATAATTCAATGGCCTGCTATACTGTAACCACAGGAACCACACACGTGCACGCATGCATGCACACATGCACACAAAGTGAGTTTTGTAAAAGCATGGATCTTTTGCTTACTGAGTTTTCCTGAGATTAATTTTCTCTTCTGGAAACTAAGTTTTGCTTCAGAATTCTTTGTCACTTTGAGTTTTCTTCGAAAGCTTTCCAAATTTAAGCCCTGCTAATTCAACTCCATGCGATAGTGCATTTTAGGAAGGTCCCGCGTCCAGCTGAGTTGTGCGGTTCCTACAACTCTGTTCCTTCTCCCTTGCAATTCCAAGAAAAGGGAGCATTCCCATTAGCCTACCCAGCACCAGCAGCTCCAGCTAACCTGTTTAATCCACATTGCAATAGCTCAGGGGCTGCAAATGTTAACTGTGGTATCCTGGGTGAGGAGTCACAGCTTGGTACCATGTATTAACCCCACAGCTTTGCAATAGCCAAAGATGACTGTTTTTTTCTCAGTTCTGATGAACCCAACTTTTTCTAATAGGAAATTATAGAAATCCCACTTAATAATTCCTTATTCCTGTACATACCACCAAATGAGAATTGCCTGTTTAAGTGCAGCTATCTCACCACTTTAAACCCAGAAATAAACTGTCATTGAGTTCTTAGGAGGAAGAATTTGTAGCAAAATGGCCAAACATACCTACTTGCAAAGCCAATGGAAGAGTTTCCTCTGTGGTTCTGATAAAAATGCAAACGATTTTCATGTGCTTTTGTCTTTGGCGTATGACGCTTACAGGAACAACAGCTGAACTGCAGGCTGGAGAACACTCTGTAAAGGTCAAAGAAGCAGTGGTAACACTGTCCTCTGCCACCCCTGAAGTTAGTGCTGATTGTAATGCTAAATATAAGATAAATGTTGGAGGCACTCAATTAGGGTATGGTGCTGAGGTTGAGCAAACTGTTGTTTGTACCCGCCAAGAACTGGGTCAACAAGCAGCTGGCTTTTTGGAGACTCTTGTTCTCTGTCCCACACTGCTCACAGAGAAAGAAGCTGTGTCGGTAAGGTTGTGCCTTCACCACAGCTTCTTCAGCAACCTCTGTTATCACCTTGGATCACAAGACTGAGTCAGAAACACCACCCAAGCACTGCTGTTTCCTGAAAACTGTGTTGGTATTTTGCACTTTTGAGGTTAGTATCACCATTACAACACTTACAGATGCCATGTAAATTGGATACACTACATGAGGATGGCATTTTTTCACCAACAGCTGCGTATTAGGGAATTCACATTTTGCAGCAGTTCTTCACCACTCAAAAGCCAGATGGTAGTTCACTACCCTGATGTAATACAAATAAAGACCAACTTCTAGAACTATTTCTCTATCAGACTATATAGGTCTTCGGCAATGAAAGCTGATTTGAATTTTTCCTTCAAACACATTGTACACAAATCATATCCTTTTAGTGCTCAGAATCTTTTCCTTTATATGCATCATTTGATGTTTTGAGATTTTAGGAGTAAATCTTGGATTAGATCATTGATTAAGTTTAATGAGTGAGTTCCTTAAGAAATGCAAAATTTATCCTGGGTTCACTTGAACACAGAGAGTTTCAAAAATGATGCTGCACAGATTTGTTCTGTATATGCCTATATACGCAGGTGAAATCACATACAGGTGAACCTTGCATGAAACTGATTTTAAGCAAGATGTTATTAATGACCTTGCCATAGTTAGAATTAAGGTTAGGTCAGTAGGTCAGATCATTAATAAGTGATGTCACTGTGATATAAGAGGTAACCCAACCATTTCTCACAGATGAATTTTCATTGTTTCTATTGTTTGATGATTTCTGTACCTTTAAAAGTAGAGATGCCTTTTGAGTCTAAATGCGATGCTGTATTTACTGGCTTTAAAAAAAAATGAAATTTTTATCCCAGTGTATGCCTATGTACTTTCAATTTTACATTCAGCTTAACATTGTTGTCTAAGAACCATAGAAGTCATGAACTTTAAAAGTATATAGAGGAGACTCTCAGGATAGATTCATCACACCAAGGTTCAGATTTACCCCATTTACACGGGCTAAATATTAAACACTGATGTTTTACTATTTTTATCTTTGGCTACAGGAGAGGTTTCTCTCAGAAGTCAAACATGCTTTCTGTGTTGGTTACTTGTGCTGTCTCCATGCCGATGTGGGGTTTTAGCTAACACCCATGGGCTTGTCAGGCTGTTTCCATTAGGAGGGGAAACTGATGTGGCAATTCAGCATATTAACAAGGAATGCATAGAAATCCTGTTTTGAGGAGTAAAAGGAAAACAAATGTCAACAGACAGTTTCCTTGCAAAGAGTTTGTAGGACTGTCTTTCTACTGGATCGTTAACATTTGACTGTCACAAATGTTTTTCTGCCTCTCTCAAACAGTCAGTTTGCCAAAAGTAGTCTCCTAGTTCCCAAATTACAATTTGATTCCAAGTCTGAGCCCAAGTTTGAGTCCAAGTCCCAGCCCCCTCCTGCAGCGTGGCTTTGGTTTTGGACAGGTGATCTTGTCTCAAACAGTGACTGCCATTATTTCCAGCTGCTCATATAGAAAATGAGTTTAATTCCTTGGATGCGAAGGAAGTCAGATTAGCCTCTGGCTCTTCTGTTATCTGTAGATCAGGTGCAGCTGAAGGCAGCTATTAACATTTGTGAAAGAGAGGAAAAGAGAGGGCCAGGAACCAGGGCAGTGAAGGAAAAGACAAAGGGAAGATAAAGCGGCTTGAGGGAATGGAGCAATGACAACAGGTAGGTCCATGCGATACAAACAAAAATGATATATAGAAGAAGTCTGAGATATGAGTCATAAGAACAAAGAAAAAGGAGTACTTACTTGCTTACCTGTCTTTTATAGTGCTTTAAAATACTTTTTTTTTTTTTTTGCTTGGGAAGGTAAAGTCCTACCCAGAAATGAAAAAGCAACAAAAGCAGTTGATTTGGTACAACATACTGCACAGCATTATCAAACCATGCTTATGTTCCTTCCTACCACGACAGTTTAATTTAAAGGAGAAAATCTAATTTCCTGTGCCGATTATATATCCAGTTAATTCCAAACTCTCATGTAACAGTCAAAATTGCTGACAATTAATAGAGAAGGCACAGCTCTGCTGGTATAGCTCAGACCCATTCTCACTGAATCACTGAATAATTTAGGTTTGGAAAGGCCCTCTGGAGACCAGCTGTCAGACCCCCATCTCCAAGCAAGGCCAATTTAGATTATGTTGCTCAGGAGTTTGTCCAGGCAAGTTTTGATATGTCCAGGATCAGAAGTCCCACACCCTCTCTGGGCCCCTGTTTCAGCATTTGACCACTCTCATGGTAAAAATGTTTTCCTAATATCTAATCAGTTATTTTTTCATATAATAACAAGTGCTGTTTGTTCCCTGCCTTACTGCTGTGCACCTCTGAGGAGAGCCTGGCTCTGTCTCCTCTGCACCCTCCCATTAGGTAGCTGAAGCCAGCAGTAAACACCTCACAGCCTTCTCCAGACTGAATAAGCCCATTTCCTTGCCTCTCTTTCACACCAGGGGCTCCAGCCCTGACCTTCCTGGTGGCCTTCCACTGGCATCGCTCCATTATGTCCATGTCTTTCTTGTACTGGGGAGCCCACGACTAGACACAGGGCTCCACTGTAGGCTACACTGGTGTGAACGTTTCTGTAGAAGGACTTTTGCTGGTATCTAAACTTCCTTACTCTGAGACTGGGTGTGAATGCCCTGTTTCATCCCTCCAGGGGACAAAGTATCAGGCTGTGCACCAGTTCCCTCAGAAAAGAAGCTCAAGACTTATGGTTTTGATGGATCTGGGGAAGGTTCCTGCAGGTACATAATCTGCTGGTGGCCATTCTGGACAGTGCTCCCTGATATCACAGGGGACAGCAAAGAAGTCGGTGTAGATACAGCCTTTACTAATCAATGGTGTGCAGACTTTATCCTCTGAACTTACAAAACAAATCCCAACAAAATTCTTAACTTCAGACCAGGCTTCAGAAAATGTAAATGTCTTTTCTTTTTGGGCATCACCAATGACAGAGAAATCAAAGTAAAGGAAATGTCTTCCTCTATCTATACCTTGTTCCTACAGACAGTGTTGTCTGGAAAAATCAAGACAATGTGTCTCCCGTGCTCATTATCCTTAACATCATACCTGTGCTTAAGGAATCTCAGCATCTGAGTGAGTAGGATATCAGCGTAAAACTTCAGTGCATTAACTGCTGTTACATTTTCTAAGTCTATCCAAAATGTGCTATCCAATGGGATCTTCTCCTATAATAAAAATCAAATTTACTGAAGAAGTCCTACTTATTTGCCAAATGTATGTCTGCCTTTTGAACCTCTAGTTGATCTGTAGATGCAAATTAATGCCTGGTATTTGATTACTCTGCAAATTCCAAATACTTTTGACTAAATTTTCATTATGCATATGCGTTTTATAAACAACAGCGAACAATTTTTGGAAATGCACTGCTAAATCTCAATAAGGTAGGCACCACTAGTCTGTTAAAGACTTAGTAGGTGTTTCCTTGAACCAGTTCTCGTATTTAAGGATTTTTTTTCAATCACACTGTTCTCTTTAGAGGTAGATCAGAGAGACCATCAGTTAGTAGTAGTGTTTCAATAACTATTTAAATGAGGAAAAAGCTTTCTGCTTGGTTTGCAGGGAAAAAAAGTGCTGTACATGTAATCCAGCTTTGCGTATAACAGGCATCATTTACAAGGCAGCATTTACTGCTAGCTACCACTTATACTTGGTTACTTCTCTATAGCTGCTTGACCCTGGGTAATGGTTGTATTTGCAGTGGTAAGAGGTATGTGCCCTGTGAGATCTGATATGTACCTCAACATGCCTGTTATGTGATCCTGGGGGTTTCTGACAGTGTCAGGTGCTTATCATTCTTGCTCTTCTTCCTCCTGTCATCTGGAGTGGTAGTTATAGAGACCCTGGAGGCAAATTATAAAATAACAGCTTAACACTTACATCAATGATGCAGTCAAACTGAATGATTTAGGTGTCCTGGACAAGGAGAACGCACCCATCCAGCTCTCTCTGTAGCACTGATTGATAGAAAAATGTATTTTAGTCATTAACTTTAAGACAAAGAAGTTTTTGGATAGTCTTTGTCAAGAACAGAGTCTCAGGAGCTCAAGACTGTGTCAAAAACACTATATGATCAAGCCTCTACTGTTGCTTTTTGAATTCCAGTACTCATGAAGCTTTGGCACTTGCATATCTTCAGACTCAATTTTTCAGATGTTGTTGAAGATGGACTTCAGGGAATGAAGTCCTTATGAAAATTTTAGCTGCAAGACCTCACAGAGCAGAAATCCCATCCTTTGAATAAAAGTATGGCCTTTATAAGCTCTGGTGGCCCATGTTGCAAAACACTGACCTTTGAGTACCCTTTGGGTGTAACTTGTGCCTCTAGGAATGCACCCCTTGTTGAGCACAGCAGCCGGGTAGCTCAGGAGCTGAACATGGAGTGACTAGGATGATAGGCAGGGTTTGCTCACCTCTCATGGTGAGGTCACTCACAGTTTGGTTTTAATATTTATTGTTTCTATATTTAGTCTTTACATTTTAAAGCGCTTCTAAAGCTGATTGATAGTTAAATTGCCACATGTGAGCAACTCATCTCTTGGGCTGAAAAATGGCATCTTGGTATGAAAAATATGGTTGATGATTGCTACATGCAAACCTGAAATAGTTCAAGAAGCATAAAAACTAAGCTGGTGTGGGGGAATGGGTTTCATGAGCAGGCAACCAGTGGACTGGCTGCTGCTCTCGCTAGACAAAGGGTGTGAAGTCCTCATTTCACAGAACTGGGAACTTGTGTGGTCATGGAAAGTAAACAGCACAAAACCAAGCTATTTTTAAGGGAGAGAGGGAGCTCATTAGTTTGTCCTGAGCCTAACCCTGGTGACCCAGACTGCCTATCCGCAGCCTGGTGGCTGTCAGCCCTGTCTACCTCACCCCTTCCCAGCAGAAATCACTACTGGCTGCGGCATCAAAGTGCCCTGGGAAGCACCGTCCTTCCCCACTGCCTGCTGCTCCCCTCGTGGCCGGTCAGCAGTGGGCTCAGGAGAGCTCTGGGGTCTCCAGCTCCAGCAGATCCCACTCCCAGGGTGGCGCTCAGGACTGGTGGGAGAACCCATCTCGCTGGCTGTCCCAGTGTCAAACGCACTTCAGCCTTCTGCAGTTTCTCCTCCGAAAAAACCATGCTGCTGCTGTGCCAGCTGTCAAATATCTGCAGAGTATCCCAGCCGCTTCTGTAGGGTCTTCTGAGCAGCGAGGTAGGGAGCAGCAAGAGGATGTTTGTTTTAAAAAGTGAAGGGGAAGCAATATTTGGCTGTAAGCATATCTGGGGGTGGGCAGACTGGTAAAGCATGCAGGTTGTATTTCTCGGAGTTGAATGGGAACAAGACAGCAGTGGAAACAAAGCACTCTTTAAGGAAATAAAGAGAGAAGTAAAACTGAAAGAGTCCTTAGTGCAGCATTTTGAGTTTATGAGGCGTTTCCTCTTGCTGATGAATAGGGATGGCTGAACTTTTCTGCACATTGTTGTTAAAAATGATTGGAGTACAACTACAAATAGCTGTCTGTTCTTCTGTCTGCAAACTCCAAACACAAAATTGCAAAATTCAGCTTTAGGTTCAGTGTCATATCCCCTGTGAAGCCAATGGAAATTGTACAGTTTACACCAACATAAGATGTTACCCGCAGTTTGGATTGCTAAACCACTAGGGTAATTAGTGAGAAAACTTACTTATAGACATTTCAAGACATCTAGAAATCTTTTCCCATGACTCTGTTTCCAAGCATCTTCATTTGATTATTGTGCACTTTTCTGTAAATACAAGTTTTAATTAAACAAATATTTTGGATGGTCAGTTTTAGCAGAGTAGCAGGTGTTCAGCCGGCTGTAGACCAGTACCCCCAGGTCCTTTTCCACCAGGCTGCTTTCCAGCCACTCTTCCCCCAGCCTGTAGCAGTGCATGGGGTTGTTGTGCCCCAAGTGCAGGACCTGACACTTGGCCTTGTTGAATCTCATACAGTTGGCCTCAGCCCATTGATCCAACCTGTCCAGATACCTCTGCAGAGCCTTTCTACCCTCCAGGAGTTCAACACTGCTGCCCAACTTAGTGTCATCTGCAAACTTACTGAGGGTGTACTCGATCCCCTCATCCAGATCATTGATAAAGATGTTAAAGAGAACTGGCCCCAACACTGGGCCCTGGGGAACACTGCCTGTGACCAGCTACCAACTGGATTTAACTCCATTCACCACAACTCTTTGGGCCCGGCCATCCAGCCAATGTTTTACCCACCGAAGTGTATGCCCATCCAAGCCATGAGCAGCCAGTTTCTCCAGGAGAATGCTGTGGGAGACTGTGTCAAAGGCTTTACTAAAGTCCAGGTACACAACATCCACAGCCTTTCCCTCATCCAGTAAGCGGGTCATCTTGTCATAGAAGGAGATCAGGCTAGTCAAGCAGGACCTGCCTTTCATAAACCCATGTTGACTGGGCCCAATCACCTGGTTGTCCTGTACGTGCCCCATGATAGCACTCAAGATGATCTGCTCCATAATCTTCCCTGTCACCGAGGTCAGACTGACAGGCCTGTAGTTCCCCAGATCCTCCTTCCGGCCCTTCTTGTAGATGGGCGTCATCTTCGCTAATTTCCAGTCCCATGGGACCTCCCTGGTTAGCCAGGACTGCTGATAAATGATGGAAAGTGGCTTGGTGAGCACTTCCACCAGCTCTTTCAGAACCCGTGGGTGGTTCCCATCCGGTCCCATAGACTTACACATTTGAATATGTGCCAGGAATAAATCTGATTAAATTTGTTGGCCAAGTGGTTCAATACAAACTGATCACCCAGATAAGCTTGGAAATAATAACATTTGATTCACACAAAGTCAGGATTACTTTTAGAGGTAAAATTTGGGTAAAATTTGGCCATACATATATTTAGGAGATTAGACAAGGTGATATAAAAAACCGTTCTGTCTTCAACTCTGTGAATCCTTATGTAGATACTTAACATGGCACACTGGTGCATTGGCTTACAAGAGTCACCCTTGACCTTCTTTTTGATGACAATAAAATGTGTTCTTTGTGTGTCTTATTTTAAAGTATATTTTTCTAGCTCTTGTGTTGTTCCTGTCATTTCTTTCCTAAGTCACCTTGGAGAGGCAGACCTTAGGATGAGGGCCAGGGGCTGCCTCAGTGCTGCTGAGGGGCACCTGAGGGGCCAAGCTGCAATTATGGGCTCTGCCCACCTCTGCTCGGCTCTGTTGGGTCTGGATAACCCTGCAAATATCGCAGAGGAGAAAGCTCATGAGTGTCCTGTGCTTGGAGGGCTCCCTGGGCAGACCTGCCCGCTTTTTGAAGAGTTCCCTAGCTTAGGATTCACCATTCAGATCCTCTTTAGCTTAGAGAAAAATACTTCTAAAACTTAAAATTAGTTTTAAAATATGAACATGTGTTCAGAGGACCAAGGGTGGGGGGGGCAAGACTGGGCTAACACAAGCTGGAAATGTCAAATGAAGTGTGCATTAGGCTGCACTGTTGGATCACTTGGCTATTTAATCCCCAGTTATAAGGCAAGAAATCCCTACGCAATGTGCAGGAGGGTTTGACAGGAAGCGAGACGGGAGAAAATGAATTGTTGTGTCTTGTGATATGCTGTATGCAAAAGTGAGCCAGAGGTGAAAGGG
This sequence comes from Nyctibius grandis, assembly GCF_013368605.1. NCBI lineage: Eukaryota > Metazoa > Chordata > Aves > Nyctibiiformes > Nyctibiidae > Nyctibius > Nyctibius grandis. Next base: position 67,081,725 of record NC_090658.1, on the reverse strand, counting down.
TATGATGACAAAGCTGTTGGCAATTTAAACCTTGGCTCAGGCATAAAATAAATACATTATTCCTGATGGTGAAATTGGATGGTGTTGTCATGGATTCATTTTGTCTTCCTTGTGTTTTTCTAGCCCCTTCTCTTTCGTCTGACCCGCGGCATTCATATCTGCATGCCGATGTGTTAAAACGCTCTTTGAACGTGTCAGGTTGTGAGTGCACTTTCATTGCAACCCAGGCTGCATGCGTTTTAGCTGAACTCCACATCCAGATCCCATTAAAACCCAAAAATCTCAGGGGGCATTTTATCAGGCCCTTGTCAGATGGCACTGATTGGGTCGGTTCTGGTTTGGGGCACAGTACTGTTTGTGCCCAGGCTTTTACGTTGCTTTGGCGTGTGAAGGGCTCACCAGACCGGCCAGAAGGGTGATACGGGCTTGTCACACAGCTAGAAGCAGAATCCTTAAAATTCATGAGAGGTAACGTGCAGCTCATAGAGGAAAAAAACAAAAGCAACCCCTGAACCATCATGGCAATAACTGCCATAGAGTGGGTGTGCTGGGAACATTACCTTCCTGTTTGCGTCACCTATATTTTTACACTTTCATGCTTTCTTTTTCACGCTGTCTGCTTTCTGCCCTCTTTCCTCTATAGATTTCACATCTTCTAAAAATGACACCTTTTTTCATACTGTAGATATTAGTGCAGGGAAAGTGTCTGACTGCCGGCCTGGCTGTTCCTGCGGTGCCGAGGACGGGATTTCCTCTGGGTGCAGGAGAGGTAACCTCTGTTTGCATGTGACTCCGCTTGCTCCTAACCTCCCTGCTGCTTTGAAGACGTTTCCTTTTCAGTTTGCACTAGTGGCTGGTGTTAGAATAAAGGGAGAAGGTTGGTATTTTCATTTCGATAACCCCCCCATTTGCTTATCTAAGGCTTATCTGAATCTTTATGGCCTAGAAGATAGGCTGGAAAATCACAAAATCAGACGTTCTTGAGAGTGCTTTGCTACTTTCTGGGCTTGGTGTGGCTGGATGTACTGCAGGCACAGCTTGTCATGCAGTGTTTTGGTAGCTCTAGCTCCTTACAGCCATCTAGAGCCTGGCTACATATGAAAAATTAAATAAATGAAATATTGGTGGAATTCCGTAAGCTATTTGGAGCGGCCAGCGCTGCCTGCAGCTTTGTGCTTGGCTCACTGCTTGTTTTCCGGGGAAGTGCTGACCACCCCTTGCTCTCAGGGCACTGCAGAGTGAACGCAGCGTTGCTGGTCGTGATGGGCCCTCGTTGCTGCTCCCGGGTCCTCCACTCTGAGTCAGACATTTTGAAGACCAGGTGTAAAATGGTCTCAAACTCCCCCCTATTTATATTTAAATTCCTTATAAAATATTTGGTGCCAAGAGGTTATTGTGGCTGTGTCTTGGTTTCTTATGGATCTTAATAGGAGGGAAAAAAAACTTTCAGCCATTTGACTAAAAATATGTGGAATAGGATTAGCCTTCACCTTGTAAAATTTTATTTTAAGAAACTAAGGCCCTGATCCAATCACAATGAGGTCAGTGGGACGCTTTCCACTGATTCAGTGGGCCTTGGATATGGCCCTAAGACATTATTTTCAGTAACAAGGACTGTGAGAAATGTATCTAATATTAGAAATTTACTGTTTATATTCTTTCTATAATTAAAATGGCCAGCTACTGTGAAAAGGTTTCCTCTGAGCTGAATGTCTGCATGCTAAATTTGAGCCTGAAGCAAAATTAAAGATGTTGGCTTTTGGCAACAAAGGTTTTCTGCACAGTGATCCAAGCGGGATGATTTCTCAGCTATCCTATTCCACAAGGCACTTCTGTGAGACATTTGTCCAAGTCCTCCACAGCCTCCTCCATAAACATGACAGAAGACGACTGCAGTCAATGAGTAGATTTGGATAAGCTGTTTATATATGACAACATCACGATAGAGATGTTTGTGACTTATCTGATCCATGTCTGATTTGTGTTGTTCTTGGACAGTCACAACTGAGCCTGCCCTGAAAGTAGTTTCTACTGCTTTGTGGTCCTCCTGGCCTGAAAGCTTGAAAGACTGAGGCTCTTGCTGTCGACACCAGGTGTACAGGCAGCCGAGGCCTCCAGATGGATGGAGACTTGCTGAGGAAGCGTCTCTTTGCCAATATCTTTAGTAAATGAAAGGAACTGCTTGGGTAGACTGGGGCCATTTGTATGCAGGCAACCGACTGAGGTAATTTTTCCTTTCACAGCTGCTAAATAGCGGGGCAAAATTACCATTTGTGTCCACCATCCATGTCACCCATGCATGATGTGGACGGTGACTCTAGGCAGGATGCAGCTTGTGGAACTGAGGTACAAGATCCAAACTGGAAGGCACAGAAGAAATGGAGAAACGCAGGAAAAAGGAACCGATAAGGGATGACCTCCATTTTGAGGGGTGAAGGTCCTCTGAGAGCGCTGAGGATCACCTGTTCCTCTGCAGGGAGTCAAAGCGCTCCTAGGGCATCACTCACAGATGGTCACCATGGCTGGGCATCCAAACATATCCAAACGCTGAGCAGCAGCGACATGGAGTGATGCCTGGGCCACCTCAGAGGGGTTTGGGCAGGGCACAGCCCCATCCTTGGTGCAGGCTGCTGAGTGCTGTCCCGAGGAACTGAGTGGCATTTCCCTCCCCAGCTGTGGCCACCCAACACTGCCTTTGGTCTGGACATCAGCGATGGCAGGAAAAGCCTGTGATGGCAACCGCACCAGCCAGCCATGGGAGTGCTCAGCTGAGACCTGCCCAGAAGGTGGTGGTTTCCCTTACTGCTGAGCGTTCATCCCTTCCAAGCTGCTGTTTTATTGTGTCACTCACCTCCCCTTTCCCTCCTGTAAGGTCATGTCTGTGTAAACCCCTTTGTTTAAACCCCTACGCCTGCTTGGTGAGGCCTTGTTCATTCCGGAGTGCTCCTGGAGAATTGTGTAACTTCCTGAGTTTCTGCATGGGAGGCCTTGGTAAGTGCCATTTAAGCAATTTTCACAGGAATACCTGGAAGATGAATCAGTCCTTCTTGCTGCCCAATAAGGAAGAAACACTTCAAACACTGATCCTTCTAAAAAGTTAAATTTCAGCTCATCTCAGAGTAATCTCAATAATGTTGGGCAGGAATCATATGTGCTTTATTCTTTATTTCCTTCGTTCATTGAATCCAACTACATGCTACAGTCAATACTTTTGTTACAACTCTCACTAACATACCAGCTGAAGCCAAATTCTGATCTCATTCCAGCTTCACACCTGAATGACTGCATCTACTGCAGCTTTATTGAAAAATATGGGATATATTGGACACACATTGATATCGGTGAGCAGTTACACACACATAACCAGTCCTATGGGAGTAAGTAATGGCTCACAGATTTGAATGACCTTCAACATTTGGCCATTAAGCATCACTTTAACCTCTTTACCTTTTGAACATATGTTGGTTAAGTAATGCTTTGGAAATTCTAAAGAGATGGCTTCAGTTTTAATAGCTTTCCGTATAAAACCGGACATCTATATTTGCTTGATCTAGGTCACATTTTATAGTAAATAGTTGGTATCCAGAGATTTTTTCAAAACTGAATTATTATTACTACAGTGGCATCCAAAGCTTTCTCAGTGCTCCACCAGGACCCCAAAAGCCAGAGTGATAGACAAGTACACTCCCTGATAACTATGACTATTTTATTCATGTAAAATCAACAAATGCAAAAATTGACACTAAAGATGAGAAAAATCTTATCTGATGTCACCAAACTAGTCTTTCACAATAGATGTGCTAAGCAATGTTGCACATAGCTGATGCAACAACACAGGCAGCAATAAATAGGAATGTCTTGCCGCTTAGGTTTCCCCTTATTTATCATGCATCAGTGTGAAGGGTTATATGCCACATATTGAAACAGTTTTGCATGCTGTATACAGTCTCAGAGAAATGTATCTTCCTTTCTGATGGAAACATTTGTTGTTGACATTTGAGAAATGAAATGTTTAAACTTAAAATTAATTTTTAAGGTCTTTTTTTAAAAAAAGGATCTTCATTATGTTCAATGAAGACATGCAGAGTGTTTAATCACCACTCATCTTGGAACAGTTCTTGCATGAGACTGATACCAGCACACCACCCTTAGATTCAGGTCAAAGTTGTATGTTTTCTTCAACTGATATTGTGGGGGGACTGTGATGAAAACCCCAGTTTCTCCCCTCTTGTTCATCCGGTTGCATATCCCCATCCTTTCATTACTGCTCATCCAGCCGTGCAGTGCTGGAGGAGCAAGGCGCAGTGAAAGACTGGGTGAGGGAAAGCTGATTTTCAGCTCGATCGGTTCCCTGGTCCAGCTCCCTGCAGAACCGAACAAATTACACATGACCTCAAGGGCACAAGTAACTTTGGACAGACGAAGAAGGGGGAAGGGACCACCCCACCCACCCCCTTTCAACACATCTTAGACTTCTGAAATAAAATAATGATGGAACTTCAGCCACAGTCAAGCAAGCAGAATTACCTGCTGAGGCTTGATTTGTGGGGGAACAGAAACAATAAAAGCTGAAAGGAAGCTATAGGGTTTGATGAGGTTTGTCTATGTTTGGCAAAGACTGTTTCCTTTCTTAGGGTTTCTTGGAAATGTCTTCTAAACATTCCAGGCTTGGTTTTGCTCCTTAAATACTCTTCAGTGCTTTATTTAAACAGCAAAGAGCCAAATTCTTCCCTCAGATATGCATGCAAAAACTCCCACATTAATCACAAGAATTGTCTGCACATATCCTAAGTGCAGGAGTTTTCTTTTTTGGTATGCACTTTGTTTCCTAAGAAGAAGTAAATTCTGAGCACAAGCTTCCTCCTATTCACACAGAGGAGAACATAATTTTGCGTGCTTCCAGCATGTATTGGGGACCGGTTGCTCTCACCCTACAGGGAGCACTCACATATTTCGTAAGAAGCCCTGGTGGCTACATAAAGACTGCCCACAAAGCACAGGGTATGTCAGGACAGTTAAAATGGGGAGTCCTACCCTCTGATTTATGTGACGTGATGAAGAAGTAGGAAGAGCTGCATGTAAGAATGGGATAAGACATTAATTCACTGAAGAGAAATTGGTACATCATATTTGATTTAAAATGCAGGGATTGAAACACTAATGTAGGTCTTTAACCTCCTTGATAAAACACTAGTGGACTTAAAAATAGGTTTTAAAAACTGAGCTGCTGTTTTGATTTGTGAAACAAGTTAAACCAAACTTGACAATAAGGCATGTGCTTTAGATTTCCCTGGTTTGAGGCAGTGTTTACTCTGGCAGATATATCCTTAAGTGAAGCTTTTTTTCCCCCCTCAAAGCTGTTACATGGTAGACTGATGTTGGCTGACCCTGAAGCAAAAATTTGAAAACAGCACATTTATTTTCCTCCTAATGCTAAACACACATGCCATGCAGCATTTTTTGGTCTAGCTGGAAAATCTTCAAATCTAGACTATTTGTCCCTTTTACCCTGACTTCAATGTTTTCATGAATATAAAAATAACATAGCAAACTTGGGGGACGGGAGCATGTGTGTTTTACAGCAGGAGCGCAGCCTGTAATTTGCAGGCTGCAGACTGGAACGGGTAGATGGGAAGAGCCGATGGGTTAGCCTGGTCTCGTGCCGTGACGGTGACAACAGGCTTCCCCGCATGCCTCAGTGCCCAGCAAAGCTCCCAGAGTGCCACCAGCCAACTGGGCAAAATGTTAGCAGAACTGTAAATTCACTTCTCGGTCGTTAGCTTTCTTATAACACAGGCATACAAAAACCAGTAACCTTCCAGCACTTAACTGTGTGATGTGGCAGGAGGGGCCAGTTGACTTACCATCTTTTTCTTCAGTTAGGAGCGAAAGTTTAGCCTGTGGCAAAATACTAGGTTGACACTCATCTTTGCTACTACTTGAAAAATTCCTTGGAAAAAAAACAACTAGCAGATCACTGCCTGCAATATTGATATTTAAGGACAGCTCTAAAAGAGGATTACTTTTTGAGATGTAAGTATTGCTGTGCTAGTTTAGACCCTAAGCTACAGAGATTTTGTAGAGGCCATATGCAATTGCCTCTTTTTTTAACAGCTTTCATGTAGGTATAAATGAAGCCAGCATACCTGTAGAGCCACGGTCAACCTCAGAGACATTGATTTCTCTCTCACTGGAAGCCCATTTACAAGGCCCCCTAAGTGTTGCAGGAGTCAGCCAAGGGTGTCAGGGTGGGTTACCAGAAGAAGGAGCAACACGAGCTTGTTGACTGAAGTTGCCATTCTTACTCTTCTTGTTAATGGAGCAGCAGTTTGGGTAAAACACTGAGGGTCTGTTCCATGCAATTCTTGAATGGATTGACTGGATTGGACTTCAGCTAAATGGATTAAATTGTTAACTAATTTAAGAACATCCATGTTCAGAGATGAAAGAAGTTGGTTAAATTGGTGCCAATCCTCATATCAGTAAAGAGGGGAAAAAAGATTTAAGAAAGAAGGACTTAGAAGAGATCATTCCTCTTGACGAAATTTTTAACTCTTTGCCAATGCTAACTGAAAGGAATGAAAAAAAAAAATCCTCTAGAGAGCTTTTAGCAATTAGTTCCTGTTTGCAAAGAACCTGGGCCTGTGCTGCAATAGGGCTCTCAGCCCAACAACTTTTTTAGATTTTTTTTCATAAACTGCACTGCATCTCATTAGAGATGCCCAGCTGTATTTTTCTCTCTCCTTCACAGCCATACACATCACTTTTCGTCCTGTCCTTTTCATCACCTACTGCTTCTATAGCAAGTAAAGCAAGTGAAAATGTAGCACAAAAAAAATCTCGTGTATTTAGCAGATTTCTCCTTCTGTTTAGCAGCTGGAAACACAGAGGTTAATGCAGCAGCTTGAGACACAATGCTGTGACTGTCACCCTTGCTGATATTCTGCAGCCATCAGTGGTGCATGGGGCACAGTTCAAGAAGCTCTGTTACATAGTACCCTGGGACCATGGGTCTGGTACATGCAATCTATTATTGCATAGTAGAGGGCCAAGCTGACTTTGCCTCCCTCCAAGCTGGCGTATAAGCTAGCTCTAGCTTAGAAATTATATGGATGCCTTATTGTAAGCAGCAGAGATAAAGGGAATCACACACTACCTTGTTGCTACAGCTTCTAGATTAAGTCAGTGCTCTACTGTGTTAGGGCGAAATCTGCTAGTCCTCATCTATGTAGACATATCTCCAGTAGGTTATGGGTGAAACCTGGAAGATCCCCATAAATTGTTGTGGCTCTGAATAATATGCACACTAAAAACTACGGGGCCGGTCACATAACCATTCTGTAATGACTGGAGCTGAGGGTTGTCCATGCACTACTGTTAAAACTACAGGTATCTCATATTTTTCTCTTATGAGGCTAGCTAGTAGAGGCACTGATAGGGTAGGTATGCATTTCTGGTCCTCCTCGGAAGAGCTAGCAGGAGTGTTGCAGTCTACTGGGTCAAACACTCTGTAGGAGGGAACCATTGCAGAAGTGCCCTGAGGAGATGAAAGGACTGCTACCAGTGTGGCAGGGCACTTTGCCAGCCCGTGTCAGAAAAAAAAGATGGCAAAAGACACTTGCGGTTTTCTACCTTTACATTTTGCTATGATAAAATGAGGTCATAGACAATATATGTTACAGGTTGTGAATAAAATCTTGCTGCCTTTTTCTTTCGGTTTTTTTTAATAGCAAAATTCCCACTGCTGGGCCAGAATTGCAAGGGCTTCATTGAAAGACTTGCTCTCAAAGGCAACAACTAAACCAATATGTGCTGGTGTCCTTGAACACAGAGATGTGGCCTCTGAAAACAAGATGTGCATAACAGTACCTTTCTGTTCTGTAGCTTAGCAACTCAGGATGTAAATGGATACTCTTCAAAAGAAGATTTCCCATTTTAATTGGCAAGAACAGAGATCCATGTTAGAAAGTAGATTCTGTGTTCGAAGCTGTCCAGTGTAGACGCAATTATATTTGTACTGAAGTGCATTTGTTAGGGTTCAGTAAGAATTTAATGTTGGCTCCATTTTTATATATTTCTACTGTCACATAAATATATACATATATACATCTTCATGTGTGTTTGTGGGTAAGTGTACGTGTATATATATAAAAGACGTGTTGCTGCATAAAACTCCTTGTATATTTTGCTATACTATGGGAAGCATCTCCACACTGAATTTAACTGCTGTCCAAATAAAATAACTTGCTTAATTTTATATTGAGGTTATTTTTTTTCATTCACTACATTTACAAATCAAATGTGCCATACTAAAGATTTTTTTATCTCCATGTAATCAGAATGGAGCCACCGTTTCATTTGTTGCCAATATAAAACTAACTGTTTGCCTATATTTACTGCCTAGTTGACTGATCTCTATACAACAAAAGCAACAATCCCACTGGCTTGTGCTCTTAATAACTCCCCCAGTGAGACCAAATCAAAAGACAAATTTAAATCTCTTTACTGCTGTTTCACCTTCTAGTTATTATGTACACAGTCATGATTGATAGCTTATGCCTGGAAACAACCACCAAAATAAGATTTCCTGCTTGATACTGGCTTTTAAAACCATTTTCTCATGTCACATTAACACTAAGCAAGGAGCAGAGGAGACTGGAGAAGAGGAGGAGCCTGGAGAGCATGGCATTGCGTAGACAAAGCCTGGAGGAGAGTGCAGGTGGACCGACCTACTGAGAGGTGCGTCACACCACACATGCCTTGGCAGCTGTCTCCAAAAATGATTCCTTGGACCTTCTGGGATGCACGAAATGCACTGGAGTTAGTACCATTTGTAACAGATGTGTGGTGTATAACCGTGGTTGTACTTGATGGTACCTGCCTGAAGAGACCATCTTACAACACTTTTGGAGCTGCTGACATCTTGGGCAGGGACCACTTTTATTAGCCATAAACTGCTTACCAGAAAATGGTGTTTCAGTCTCTCTGTTGCCATTAATCTGAGTTTGCTAAACAGTTTTATTCAAGGAAGCCCTTTGGTATCCAGCTTCATAGTACTAACAGTTGGAGAGGTGATGATTTTAGGGCAGTTTTCCTTAGCTGTGGAGAGCTCCACCACTCCCTGCCTATACAATGGGGGAGGTGGGGTGGGAGATGTTGGTTCCCATTCCTTCAGGGAAAGGCAGGAATCCAGCCCAAGAAGCCCACTGTGAGTGCGCTGGAGACAAGAGCTCGCACCTTTTCCCCTTGGCACCTCATTTCTGAGGGCTTCCAACCTCACCTATAAGCTTTCCTAATATACACTAGTTTATGGTCTAGGTAATCCTGCTCCGGCAGGGGGATTGGACTAGATGATCTTTCGAGGTCCCTTCCAATCCCTAACATTCTGTGATTCTGTGATTCTGTGATTCTGTGAAAGCTGCTGCCTTTGTCTCTATGCTATTGAGTAAAAAAATAGCACACTTATGCATGGTGCCAAAATATTGCCCTTTATTTCAATTTCCCTGTTTATGTTCGAAAGACCTGAATGGGAATGGAAATATTTTGGGTTTTTCAGTCTAGCAAGAACCTCCCAAAAATTAATTTCATTTGGAGCAAAATATTGCCCTTTCTCACTCTCCTCCCCTTTTCAGCAGTGTTTTATTTAGGACTTCAAACAAACAAAAATTCAGTTATTCACTCAGCTCTGTTGAATACCAGGAGACCTCTTCTACGAAGCGGCACAGCTTTCTGTCAGTGCTTTGGCTGGTTATCTAAGTGTCACTGTATTACCAGTATTTCATGTTTAGTGCTGGTGTTACATATTTTATTCCAAAGGATTTTCCTTTCCAAAGTAAATGACCAATTTTTAGTTATACTAAAAATTTTTAGTTATACTAAAAATCAGTGCATCACCATAGAGTTCAAGCTGGCTCTGAGGTAGAGCCTGGCAGACCCCTAAGGATGAAGACGAGCATGGCATCTTAGGAGAGAAGACAAAGATTGCACCCAGAGGCTGCAGGAGGGACCCAACTGAAAGCACCCTAAGAGATTTAACACCTCATCGGGTCAAACCTTCAGTTTCATGCATTGTCCTGCCTTGAACTGACTTGTAACGGCAGGGCAATGATGGATTCAAGCGAATACTTAATTCAGAGTGGGTGCTACTTGTCAGAGGGACTTTGGCTGCAGCTCACCAGGAGAGACACCATTCCACAGCCTGGCAATTTCTGCATTAAGCCTGGCAATTTCTGCATTAGGCCTGGCATGGGTTCCCGCTGGGCTCCTAAACCCATTGCGATTTAGCAGCCCCAGCTGGGAGACTGGCTTCTTCCTTCCTGAGGGAGATGAGAGGTGAGCCTGCATGCATGAGTGCATGTGCACGTGTGCGTGTGTGCGTGTGTGCACATGTGTGTGACGAGCTAGTGCCAACTTTGTCCCTACCTGATTGGGATTGTGACAGCGATGATCCCCCTTAGTCACTCCAATTTTTCAGTCATCTTATGGAGTTGGGAAGATTTTAGTCACATCTTTCCTGCTACTGTTATTAATGGTGGAACAACCTAAAACATCTGCTTTCATGCTCCCTCTCTACATAAAGAGGAGTGATCCAGCCTTGTTTGCTAAGGAATTTATTTGCAGGGGACTGGGCCATTCCTTTCTCTCCTCCTGCTTGAGAGTGATTCACTTATTTATTGTGTTCTTTATAGCGTGTTCCTGGCTTCTACCTTCCTTCTTCTGTTAAAAGTCCCTTAAAACACTGCACTAAAACCTTGCACAGCATACACCTTAGCAAGTTATAATCACATCTGGTTTAGTGTCATGACTGGAATCAGCTATTCTTACTGACTTTAGAAGCTGAACATTGATCAGGGTTTAAGACACTGTGAAATAGAGCCCAGATTGAACGGCATCTCTTTAGCCCCTGGTAATTTCAAGGTACTCTCCTGACACAGGTGCAATAGGGGCTGGGACAGAACAGCATCAATCCTGCTTTACACTGTAATGGCCCAACAAGGAGTCATTGCATATCTTTGCAGGGTAAAGTAGGGGACATTTAGGGACACAATGTTGTGAGGACTGATTCCACCTTCTCAAAGGTAGAAAAAGCCTTGGTGATAAGAAGTACAGCTAGAGTTAAAGAACCATATTCTTACTTTTCAGGAAAGCAATGGATTCATGCAGTAGTATGAGAATGCACACATCCCTTGTAAACTAAAACAATGTTGATGATGTTCACTGATTTATCATTTATAGGAATAACTCTTTAATCAAAGTGTAACTATAAAATCATTTTTGACTGTTAAAGTGTATTTTGCTGTCGTGGATAAGAGAAAAAGGAGATCTGTGCAAAACTACTTAGCACTCTGTTTTTTGGGGAAAGAGCCTGAGCCACAAAGTCTCGACCCATATCCAAACTTCCCAAGCAGGTGTTGTTCAATGGTTTTGACCCAGTCAAGGGAATAGCTTCTAAGTTCAGACCTTAGTTTCCCTAATAAACAAGGAAAGGGGAAAAAGGTCAGCTCCTGAGTCCCGCCCCATTTCTAATATTAATCCACAGAAGAAAAATGTTAATGGGGTGGGAAGTTCACATGCATCTTCTTTGGCAGTGAAGCCAAGTTTGGAGATTATCATTTGGAGGCTATCATCAGAGGTTACGATAAACCTCAGCAGATAAGTCCTACCTTGGTCTGCTAATGTAACTTTGGTAGAGCCGTACAGGAGTTTAGATTATTTCTGTGAGCTGGGTTAAAACAATGCAAAACAATGAAGAAAACCAAGGGAGGGTGTTGCTCATTTTTGTTGTTGTCCCAAGTTTTTCCATGGCTGATGGAGTCACTCTGCTGCATGATAAGACATCACAGAGAATCAGTAGCCATTTCCAGCTGTGTTTTGTGCTCCTACCTTGGATTATAAGCCCTCTCTACAGCATCAGTCATAGCAGGTTAAGATAATATCAGAAGTCTGGTTTTGCTGTAGACAAATCCTTGGTCTGCTGCATACAAAAAAAAAATCCATCTAAGAGGAAAATTCATTTGATTCTGTTAAGATAAATTAACATGACAATATTTCTCTTTTGTTTATCTACAGCTTGTGTTAGTCTCTTCTAAAAAAAAGCAGTTTGATACTTCCTGGCAGAGAACTTCTCTGCAAGAGATTTCCTTTGTCTATTCCACTGGTTGCATCAAATACAAATTAAGTAAGTGAAACATGACATACTGACAATGAGACCAGCAGACAGAAATTTGACTGGGTCTTCAGTTACACTTGAATTTCTGCTAAGCATGTCATGAATTGTGGCAGCTAGGGGAGGTTGATAAAATAAAAATAAAAATAGTAAAAAAACCTAAATAAAAACCTCAGAGAATTAAAGCTTCTCAATTCTGATTTCATCAGGAAAGCAGAGCTGCTAGTAGTGTCTTATTTGTGTCAGTATGTTAATTTACCTTTGACTTTTTCTACTGAATAAAGACCACAAAAGTGCTGTTTAAATGTTCTTGGTGTGAATGTTTGATTATTGGTATTTGTTTTACCTTGCTTTTCATAAGATACCTTAAATCATAATGATCAATCTCCTTACTAGGGTACTGGTTACCGTGACTCCAATCTTACACACATTTATGACTGAAAATCACTGGGTTCAGTGTGCTTATTTGCATGTGCCAAGTTCCTCGCAGGCACATGGTTTTGCAGCATTGGCTCTTGTGGGCAAGGTTTTCAAAAGCAGGGCTGAAAGTCTGCCTTTTCCCGTGGTGATCCCCACCCTTTTGCCTATTGAGCCCTCCTAAATCCTCCCTTTCCCTGCCATCTCCTCTGCTTTGGTCACAATCCTGAGGCTGCTCTAGAAGAACCATAGAGAGAAGAAACATATTAGCTCTAATTCTATACTAGTATGTTACACGACAGATGCCTTTAGCAGTATGGCATGTCAGCTCTGCAGCATTGTGCCCTAGTGGAAGCCCGTCAGCTATTTCCACTGCAAACCACCCTGTTTGGATGTGGCTGTGCCACTGAGAGCTGAAGGTCCCCCTGGAATGCATTTGAAAGGCGTGTGGTTACGTTTCGTTTGACATTATGACAAATCCCAGCTGCAGAGCCAGCTGTAGGATTGCACTGAAGGTAGAGGCTTTCCTGGTTTCTGGCTTTGCAAGGCTACTGGGGAGGGCTATAGTAACATAATTCTACTTTGCTCCATATTTTTCCCATATTAAAAAAAAAATCATATAAAAAGTCCCCTTCCCACATGTATAAGGACTTCTGATCTCCTGCTGTACTCAGGATAATTGTTCTCAACTTATATTTAATTTTAAAGCTTGCTACTTCTATTTCAGACCAAGAGGGGCTTGTCAGCCATTTCCAATTACAGTAGTTTGCCTAAGGAAAGACATCTTTCTACTTAGAAACCTCTGCTTGCCTGTGTCTCTGTACCCATCCATGCACACATAGGGCTGAGAACAAACAGAGAGTGACATTGTTAAGATATTTATTTTGTAAGGTTATGCAAAATGTACTGCATTTCACTGCGGTAAGTCATCACGTGAACTTGCAAGTGGTTTTACAAGCCACATGCCCTGAAAGGCCTGTGTTTTCCAGGGAAACGTCACCACAACAGGGGCATGGCTGGCAGGGGCACGGGTCAGCTTCTTGCTTGCATGCTGCACCAGCTCTGCCTGGGTCCTTCCAGTCCTTCAGACAGCACTGGCTGCCTGCAGGTGCGTGCGGCTGAGCCTCAGGATGCTCTGGAGCCTCTTGATGGGGAGAGGCTGCAGCCAAATAAATCCAATGTAGAAACAAGAGGAGATTTTCAGGCGAGGTGGAAATGTACCACTGAAACAAGCTATTAAAGGAAAGAAGAGTTTGCTATCTCAACAACTTCAGATCAAGCCTGGATTTCTTTCTGGGAGATGTATAATAGTCATACTCAGGTTACTGAGCTCTAGCCAGAGGTAGGCAGTAAAATTTCGAGGCCATCTTTAAGCAAGAAATCAAGTAGATATCTAATGACCCCTCTTAGTCTTAATCTCGAGGGATCTATGAGGAAATATCAAAGTGCTTAGAGTGAAACTGCGAAAGCTTCACTGTGTGTGGGAAGATCTGAGAAACGCCGTAGAGAGGCCCTGATCCTACAGCCCAGTTTTGCGAGCACGGATGTCCATCTCCGGAATGGATGTCCATCTCTGGAGTAGATGTCCATCTCTGGAGTGGACTTACTACCTTTGCTTAGCTCAGGAAGTCACTAAAAGAAATAACCAAAGGATCGGGGTTGTTGGATAGTGTGTTTTACTGTAAGGAATCATCTTTTAGTAAAGCCCTGCTCTTTTTCATGGGGTCTTTGAAAAACTGGCAGTTTGCTCCCATGCATTAGACTCTTTTAAGTCTTATAAACTGGTTGGCCTCTCCCAGGTATTTTTTTTTCTCAGTGAACTTCAGTTTTGTTTTTTCTGTTGTCTCGTGTTTCTCAAATGTTGTGGGGAATGGGAGGGACTACCAGGGGGAAGTTTAAAGTAATTTTCATTTATAAAGCAAACCTCCTGGGGAGTCACTTTGGGCCAGAGCCAACTCTTTGTACACAGCTCACCACTGCTTTCTCTCCGTCCTGGGCAGCTTCAGAGCTCCTTTTGTAGCTGAAAGAGCCAGGAGGCCTCGCTGGGCTGTGAAATGACCCACAGCACTGCCTCAAATCCCTGCCCTGCCATGAGACCCCACTCCCATGCCTGACACCCCTCACTCCACCATTGGCACACACTGTGCAGCGCGAACCGGGCTGCAGGAAGTGGCTGGGCACGCCGCGGCATGCACCAGCACGGCACGGTGACACGTCTGGGGGTGCTGCATGTCACACTTCGGCCGTACCGCATCACAAGCAAGGCTAGATTTTGTTTTAAAAAACAATGGCTCTAAATACTGCCAAGTAGTTGATGATTTTCCAGGTCTGTCCATGGGTGTCTGGATGGAGAGCGCTGCTTTTCAGGCTGCTGTACGGGAGGAGGAGAAACCTGCCCTACAATAAAAACGTTTGTCCAAGCAGTGCTTCTACTGTTAGATTACATCTCAGTGGAGCCATGAGGACTGATTCTGGCTGCATGAAGGCCTCCCTTGTAGCAATATATCTATTCTGAGCATACACAAGTCTCATTAGCATTAATAAATTGGCACTGAGGGGATTTTATAACATCTCTATGCCTGGCTGTCTCAGTTCCCTGCAGTCAGTTCAGCTTCAGGCAGGGCTCTGTGAGTAGTTTTTAAAGGGGCAGACTGAGAAAAAAATCAAGATGAGACAGGGGAGGAGCAGGGCTTAATGTAGGCATGACAGGGAAAAGCAGAGTGTCTTTTTACTGTCTCAGCCCCATTTTCTGCTTGTTAGAAAAATATGTGAATGACTTTTTTCAAGTCCCCAAGTGCCTTACCCTGCCTCTCTCTAACTACATGTGTGAGGGATGGGAAGGGGAAGGATGTGCTGGTGCTGCCCATTGCCCTGCTTGTACCCCCCCACTTTGTTTTCATCTAACCTAGAGCTGTCCCCTGCCCATAGCACATCTCTGACTGTCACACTGTGTAACTCTCTGTTCCCACTCCCCATCTCTGTTGCATGCAGCTCCTTCACTCCCAAGCTCGCTCTGGTTTCTCTCCCAAGAGCTCACATGCTCTTTCCCACTCCCCTAGAGTTTCTTTGGTTTCTCCAGCAGCAGCAGAGAACTACATGTTTCACGTCTCCCCAGTGTGGCTGTGATCCTCTCACATTCTCCTTCCTTTGCTCTTTTCCTCCACCATGCAACACCCCTTGCCCTTCCCCTCAAAATCCCAAGATCCTGAACCCCTGCAACTCACTCTTCTCATATTGCACTGCAGGGTAATCCCTCCCAAACTCTGGTTTAGGAACTTGAAAAGCATGTCTGTGTCTATGCAATAAAAAGACAGACTTATGCTTTGAGCATAAGGCAAACTAATATGGAACTTACATGGAACAGCATTCTTAACACAGAGTGAGCTGTGAAAATTACATGGGCAGTGCACCCTTTTCCAGGTTAGAAGAGATGAGATGCATTAGTTGCACCCATATGAACACTGCTGACCCTGATCATCTGGAGTCATGTCTGACCCCAAATGAACTACTCATCCTGGGTAGGATAAGGAAAAAAAATCCTGCAATTTATCAAGTTTTCTCTAGCTAGTGATATTGTAATAGCTTATACTGCTGCTAGTAGTAGAGTCATTTTCAGACTTACCCAGCTGCAGGACAGTATTCTGGCAAGTTCCTGTTGTTGTCCTTCACTGCAGCATTCAATCACCTTGTCAATAGCCAGTCAAACAAAGTCCGCTTTGAGGCTCAGCCCAGCGACTAGCACAGAGGCAGAATAAAGCAGTACAGAATAAACCTCACTAAGATCTTCATTCGGAGTGGAAAACCACTTAGGCTAACAAGCAGGAAATGTCAAGCAGAGGCTCTTGGGAATTAAGTGCATTTCTCCACTCAGTTTGCATGGCAAAACTAACACCAAAATACCACGTTTCTCACAGAAAGCAGGGAGATACAGCAGATGGGCAGCCCTTTCACAAGAGAACATCATGGTGAAGGGAAATGGGATCTTGGCTTCTGGAGACTGGATCTGAATCCAGGTCTCCATATTCCAGGAGAGTGGTCCAGCCATTGGCCATGGCACATGTGTCATTGGATGTATCTCCTCGCCATTTGCATAAGCCACTGTATAAGCCAACTGGGCCGCAGAGAACATCGAGGTTACAGTGGGCCCTAAGGACAAAGGGCAGAGCATGTGTCTGCCAGTAGCAGCGCAGGCACCAAAGAGTTTAAAATTTGAGCCTCGTCCTTCCAGCATGAGGAGGCAGCTGAATGTGACTTAGAGGTACTCCACCACGAATTTAGTTACTTTAACATTTCATGGAGATTGTGAAATTCTTTAATATAAGAAAAATAGTTTAGAAGGATTCAAAAAAAGAAACAAGATTTCTAGAGTTAATGGGAACATCCACTTCAAATACAAAATCTCAATGAAAGAGCTTTGGAAGGTTTATAAATTCTTTGAAGTTTCATCTATGCAGTCAAACTCCAGGAACTGGAGGAACTTTCACCATCAGGTGGGCCACCCCACAGGTGCCCACCCAAGCTGGTACTGGTCAGTACCACAGGAGAGAGAGGAGACAGGATTTCCTGATCTCACCGAGTCTGGCTGAATTGCTTTGTAGCAATTTGAAAAACACCAAAAAGGTAATATATTTTCTGCCAATTCTTTTCCTCTGTCCAAAGTATAAACCAAATAGGAAAATATGTTTAACATCAGACATACTTTTTCACTGCATATGAAGAAATCCAGAAGATGAGTGTTTCATTATAAAAATATTTCATACTGAAGAGATACTGCCTGTATGTCCTTGGTTGGGTAGCAGTGTAAACAGTTGCATAGAAGTGAAAAGATTTAAGATGTGTTAAAAGGGAGTTCATTTTAGCCTCACTGTAACTACAATAACATACCTATTTTTTTTCTTAGCCATGACATTCTTGTATGAACACTCTCCCTTCCTGTTACTCTTTCACATTGCCTGGTAGGAAATCAAACGCAACAGAGATGGGTGAGACCCGAAAAATTTCAGATTTTATCGAACTTTGAGGGGTTTTGGAGCTAGTGGCTTGCAGAGGTATCACTCTGTGGAGGATTTCATATGTAGCTCGGTGGTCAGCAATTGAAGGATGCACCACGTGAATGGATGTGAATGAAGAAGAAGAACTACATTTGGCCCCGGTTTTGTCTGTTGCAATGCAGGAATAATTTGCAGCTTGAACCATGTTTGTTCAACTTGTGTGCAGAGAACACGGCATTTTTTGAAAGAAACACAGCTTTGCTGACTCCTGCGTTTGGAAATTACCTTTTTGGTTACTCAAACAGGAAAGGATAAACACTGGAAACGTTATTAATAAAACATTAAAACCCCCCAAAACCCCAGCTCCTAATTCAGCAGAGGTCAGAAAATAAAGTTTACAATCACGCACTCCACGCTGCTCAGCGCTCAGCGCCAGCACACTAGTGACTGGCCAGATTAGTTAATCTTCCTCAGCTTCGTCTTGGGCCCTATAACTACTGCGGCAGGTCATTAACCAGCTGGTGAAGCCCCGGCACATCGTACATTTATTCCCAAACCTTAGCAGCCATTGTTGAGTCCAGGAGCCTTAAAGAGGTATTTCTGATGTTAGCTGACAGAAAGATAATTTATGCTTGCTGTAATTCAAAGGGATTCCAAGGCAACTGTAAACTAATGAAACCTGAATAGCTTTCCTGGAGAAGGTTCCTTATTTAATCAGTTGAACAAAAATGGAAATACGCAAAATGGGTAGTCCTGCTTTCTTTTACAAAATGCGGCCTTTTTGTGAAAAGGGAGATAAATTAGATCACGTTGTGTTAGAGGAAAGATATGTAGAAAAATGTTTGATTAATGCAAAATGCTTATTCTCCCCACATTTCTTAATTTTTTAACTTTGCTGCTCATCACTGCCAGAAGTAAAACGCGAAGAACGCAACGTCTAGTAAGTTTGGTAACACAGCAGAGGTATTGCTTTCAGCCAGGATTTTTTTTCTTTCCTTTTTATTTTTCTTTTTTTTTCTTTTTTTTTTTTTTTTTTTAATCTCAAATGAAAGGCTCTCTTTAATCAGATAATTGACCGGCTGGTAATTTTAGCCTTTTGGACACACCAGTTGGCAGGTACAGTGGTACACAACCAAGAGACTTTTCCTACAGCCTTTCCTCCCTCTGGGACACTCACAGACATGTCTCTATCTTATCAATCCCAGGGGACCCTTCCCAAACATTTTGCAATGAAAATGCAAAGGAGGGGCCTTTTCCCTCCTGCAAAGGAGGGCCAGCTGTCGGGGGTAATGACTGCCAGTGGACACGCAGATGACACTAGAGGTGCTCCCTCAGCCCACCATGCACCTGAAGAAAGCGGTGCCCATTGCACAGCTGTTCCCGTAGGGGCCATGCTCTGCCTTGCCAGGCAAGAAGGTCTTTTCCAGGCTGGAGGGGCTCGGTGGTGGTGGACACGGACATCCCCAGAGTGTGCCATGCTGGTGAAGAACTCACGGCCCCAGGAGATCATCCTTTGCAGTTACTGCCTGCTCCTTGCTCTTACTCCTCCTCTGCTCATGGCTTTCAGTGGTGGCCAGGAGTGAAACGTAACTTGCTGCTTGACTGACAGCCCTTCAAACTCCTCGGAAAACCTCAGGCCTTATTTTGAAAGGCCCCTGAAAGAAAAAGGATTGTGTGCTCTCTGAATGTGAGGCTGCTGAACCGCTGCCAACCCCAAGCTGCTCCATTCAAAGGGCTGAGTGAATAAAAGAGAATAACATCCTTGGGGACCTCAGGGATCGGTTTACTCTGAAAATCCTCAGCCTTACAAAGGGTCAGAGTCACAAGGTAAATGAAAATGGCTGGGAGGGGACTTTGATGGCCGAAACACTGTAACTGTAGAGGACTTGAAAGAAAACTGTATTTTTTAAAAAGTGAGAGAAGGGAGGGAGCAAACAGGGGGAGAAGGTGGTGGGGAGGGGGACTTCAGCCTGCTGTCTCACCAGAGGGAGAGGGGGGAATGGGAAGAGGAGAAGAGAAAGAAACCTCTCTATTCTGTTAATCCACAACGATCTTTAAAATACTGCTGTTTAGGGTATAGGCAGCGCTTATAGCAAGGGAGAGCCTCTCCCCTGCCTCCTGCCTCATTGCGACCAGGGTATTTTCCGTGGATAACAAGCACTTCTCAGGGCATAGAGGGCTCGCAGGGCTGGGGCTGAGCAAACTAGTACACTGTGCCCTGAGAAACTGAAAAGCACAGCACCCAAATATTAAGATAGTTTGGGGGTTTCAGTTAAAAAATACCCACAGAAGTTAATGAGGAAACATCACTCATTACTCAAACTATACAATTGAATAATTGAATAAGTGAGCATTTTAGAAATAGCCTTGCACTGGTATGGAAGGCAAATGATGTGAACGTGTGCACTTGCTTTGGGTCTGCTTAAGATTTGCTGTGTATATGTCAGTAAGTCGTGTAAGGCCAGACCTGAGTTAACAACTTGAGACCAGTGAGAAGTAGACACCTAAACACTTCAGTCTTGAAATCTCTGGATCTCGTTGGTCTCATCTCTTTACCTTTAGTTCTCTGAACAGCTCCATTAGTACTGACAGTAGTAAAGTTAAACACATTCCTAAACATTTGCAGGATCAGGATGTAAGTGACTCAGAGCAGCCGCAGTTTCTTATTAGGTGTTTGTACAGTGCCTGGCATCTGGGCCCCATCTCGGTTGGAATTACTGTAATTCAAGCCCTAGTAATTACAAAAATAGGTTAAATACTGAATTATAACAGTTTTCTGTCAGATTCTCTTCTGCTGGTTAAATATTTTTTTAAGTCCTTTAATTCAAGATGCCCAGCAGACAAATGCGTAGTTTTGGTCAGAGAGTGCTGCTTTCTAAATGACGTACCTTAATTAAGGGAGAAGCTGTATATGAAGTTGAACTCATCTCTACTCTCACACGGTAGAGATGATACCTGTAGGCCACTGAGAGAGTTAGAGGCATTTCTCCCTGCTCTGCTGTTAGTAAAGACTCTGCTATCTCTAGATAGTTCCCTTTTGCAAATAGTTACTTCTTCTTTGTAATGGAGGATGGGGAAAAGAATATCCTACTGAAAACTAAGAGAAATTCAAGCTTGTTGCATTTAGTCATTCAGATCAAGATCCATACTCCATGAAAAAGAGTCTTGCCTTTACCTTCCACTAGGCTTTGTGTCATCATACAGACTCCATGCCTTGTATCTGAGTTACACTCTGTTATTTATGGCACACTTTGGGGTTAGGAATCTTAGTATCCCATACCGATGCAGAAAATAATGGTGGGTAGAGAACATGCGGGATCCTATTTTGTGTTTTCCTACATGCCATCTGCAATATTGTTCCTCTGAACAAGTCTCTCCTGCCTTTGGATACAGGTGGGGAAGGACCTGTCAGCCCCAGAGAGCAACATAGGCTCTTGTCCATCTCTACTGGTGTATTTTACGGTGAAAACAAGAGGATTTAGCTCACCAGTAGTATAGTAGCCAGACCCTTCATCTGAAAGTAGAGGTAAAACTTATTTCAGTTTGATTTTGTGTAGTGCAGGTTGCTAATAGAGTTGATGGGACCGCAGATGAAGTAAAATGACATCCACAAGGGCAAACGCTAATAGGACATTTTTGCAAACCAGAAATCTTTGAGGCTTTTCTAAAGCTTTTTTTTTCCCCCATCAGGTTCATAAAACAGTATTTATACATAAATCCATGTACTAGGCAGAAGAGAGACATCGCTGGCTTGTGATCCAGTTCCTGTGTCAACCACTAGAAGGTTCAGGGGGACTCATTTAACCTCTCTGCGCCTCAGTTTCATCTTCACAGTGCAGAAACAGAAGCACTAGTTTAATCCTACATACTGTGCAAAAGAGGTCCAAGTAAACTTTAGAAATCTTGTTTTGGCAGATAGATTAATGGAGGAAGAAATTACTTAGTTACTGAGCATATCAGTGAAGCGGATATTTGAATATTTGTTTTTAAACAAAAGCAGGTAGTTCACAAAACTTGTCAGGTTTTTCTAACAGGGCTGGGTCCTTAACCCAGGGTTCGGGCTCCCTCGAGGATTCTCTGAAGTTTAATAAGGAGCAAGGTCATGCTGTGTCTTACCCAGGGTGTGGGCATTAATGGGTTTTCATTTTAGCTTGCCACTTGTTTTCCCATACCAGTGGGAGTTTTACTGTCTTTGAGATGTCTACCACCTTTGTCAAATTTAGCTGAAATAGGCCAAAGGGTTCAGAAGGTACTGGAGTATCTCACATTGGTATAAGACTCATTTCCTTAGGAAATCAGGCTGAGAAAGCAGTTTGATTCAGAGTACACTCATGGCTATAACATGCTATAATTCACTGTAGCTGTGAGCATCATTGTATAAATGAACACAAATGCACACACATTTCCTAATGCCTAGTGGAAGCAATAAGCAGAACCAATCATATATATGTAATTGTGTTTATTTTTCACAAATGTCTTTTTAAAAGGGATTCTCTTAAACCAACCATTTGAGAAATGGCCCAAACTGGGATTTATCTCAATTATGTATGCGGAGAATTATATGATAGAAATTTTTTTCCGGGAGGAAAAACTGAAGTGGTGCATGGAGTTCATTAAAATTGAGCTAATGGTTTCAATCACGTTTCTAATAGTGTAGAATATCTAGCCAGCAATGTGGGCTGGGAATAAATCTGTGTAATACCTACTGAAATATATGTGCTTTTGTTTTCCCTCACCACAATGGGCAAACTGTCTGTTCCTGAAATGCTTCATTTTTACAAATGTGAATGAGGGTAAATGTAAATGAGGAGATATGTGAATCAGCAGACTCATAGAATCATAGGATCATTTTGGTTGGAAAGGACCTTTAAGATCATCGAGTCCAACCATTAACCTAACACTACCAAGTCCACCACAAACCATATCCCTAAGCACCACATCTACTCGTCTTTTAAATACCTCCAGGGATGGTAACTCCACCACTTCCCTGGGCAGCCTGTTCCACTGCTTGACAAACCTTTCAGTGAAGAAATTTTTGCTGATATCCAATTTAAACCTAGTCAATAAACATGTTTAGTCTATACAAAGTCTTGCTATATATGGGTTCAGATAGGGACAAAGAGGCCTATACCAGCTGTAGGGTAGACAGTTCATGGTTCTCTACAATGCAGTCACATGTGAGGACAGCGTTAGGGCAATACAGGTCATATTTCTTTTATAAAGTGCCAACTTGTTCTTAGCCCCAAGCAGACAAAAAGCAGAGTAGCACAGCTTAATTTATTAATACAGTCGGTGCCAACATTTTCTTTAAAGTAGTCCTTCTTTTCCCAATTCCTACAATCATTTTCTTAAAAGTATATGTCAGACAGAGTTTTCGATATTTCAGGTGTCTTTGGGACTGTGAGGTTTTTGTTAACGGAGGGGCAGGGAGCAGCTGCCCCACATACAACCCCCATCACGGTATCTTTTTTTTTTTCACTTGACAACCTTTGCAACTGCGGCTCTCTTCATGCTGCTTTCCCAGTGTTCCCCAGCAGCAAAACTTTGGAGCCAGAGAAGCTCTTTTCATCCAGGGCTGTGGATTTAACGCCAGCCTTCAGAGGGCAGCCCCGGGCCGCAGACAGCCCCCGCTGCCGCCGCGCAGCGCAGCGGGCCGGGGCCAGGGCCGGGGCCGGGGCAGCCATGTGCAGCTGCACTGAAACCTCCTCGTGGGTGAGGTTTGCACCCTCTTGTCATATGTTATTCTAAGCCCTTTCCCAGATGGCATTATTGATGCATGGCGTTAATCTCCACATGGTGTGCTTATGCAAGGGGATACCAGAGCACGGCTCTCTTGTACGGACACCATGGCACGACAAAAAATGCAAGGTGATGGCTGTGGAGCTGCTGGACAGGCTGTTGTGGGAGATCTGTAGGAGAGAAAAAGGAAGCACCTTTGCTTTGTTGTGTTTCTGTGCAACAGAACCTATAGATGTGGGCACCACACTTTTATTAAGGAAAATGGAGAATCATTTCTTTAAGAATTAATATAAGACCCTGTCTCTTGTTTAAGGTTTAACTGTGATTAATTCTGCTGGTATGAGAAGGGGAAGATGGAGACGGTGAGTTCAGTGTGCCTCCCTCAAAACAAAATGTGACGTGTTTAATTTCATTCTAAAATCCAAGAAAAGTAGTTTAGGTGCATGTTGAAAGACCCATTGGCTTCCACTGGGCACACCACATAAGCAGCTGGCATCCTATCTACTTCCCTCATCTTGCTTTTAATTATCTCTTTTTCCTTACTTTCTAATATCAGCTTTCACATAACTCTGTATTGCCCCAGGCCTACATGTTCCATAGATCAAATCACTTTTAATAAGAAAAAGTAAGTTGATTTATAAGGGAAACACTTCCTTGATGGGCACTGGGAGGTGGGGGGAAGCCCAAAGAATTTTCTTGATGATCCGTTTCATTTCCTGGTTATTGTGCCTACAAGATAACCTTCCCCCAAATTCCTTGAGAAAATGCCCCTCTAACCTAATTGAGAGATTTCAGTTCCAGCTGAAATGATGCGTTTCCTCCCGCTCAGTCCCTCTCGCTGCAGTTTAGACTGATCTCAGAGCTTGCTTCTGCTGGAAAAACTCAACATTTGGGCTTCTGAGCTGGCTGGCCATGGCATGCAGTGCAGAGAAACTGCTGGAATGAAAAGATGCTTTTATATTGCTGTTTTCCTTCTGTATTATGAAAGCACTGCAGCGCCGGGAGGGAAAAGGAAGGCTTTACAATTGGGAGAGTGCAGTTTGGGGAAGAAAACTAAGTGTCCTTGAAAATATTTCCTGAGTTGTATCACATGTGCTCACGGATGTCAGCAACTGGGAATGGAACAGCACCAGGGAAACAGGACGGATTTGAAAATGTAAAAATGAAAAAGTGCTGTAGTACCGTGCCAAGGAAGCATGATAAAAATGCCTGACTGCACACCTAGCTGTAGCAGAGAAGAATGTAGACAAACCCATAAAGTCTGGACAATTCTCTGAGGAACAGAGGAACTGCCTTCCTGGAACAGGCTTGTGCTGCTCTCCAGGCTGAAATCTGGCTCCAGGACTGACCTCCTCCAGATGCTCCAGAAAAAGGCAAAAAAAGGTCTCTGAAAAACAAAAACCTCAAGGAAGACATTAAGGGAGTAGTTTGCCAGTAAAGGAGAATTCTTCATAATTGCCTTCAGTTAGTTACTGACTTACACTCAAAGCAGGAAAGCTTAGTTCATTTCCAAAACACTTCTAATATGCAAGACACACAGGGATGCATGAATTCTGTAAGTTAACTGCTCATGCATGCATATAAAGAGCGTATATTGCATGTAAAAGTGCACATATGCAGAAACAAATTACATACCTTTAAAAGCTTCTACAGCTTTATGTATGAAATAGGAAAAAACTAAAATGAGTAAGCATGCATCGCCCTCATATTTCACCCTGATTCCCACTCCCATCTTGCTCCATTATGCTCCATTTGATATCCTCTATCACTTTTTAACCTGGAGACATGCCCCCGCAGAGGCGGGTGTCTCTGTCAGACTTCCCTAGCAATAAGACAGTTGTCGGTGGACTAAATTACAGTGTTAAACGTGCTCATGATTCCTCCTCCACATGATGGTCCAGCTCTTGTCCTTGACATGTGATGCTGACCCCGCCAGGCTTGCCTGGTCCGGGAGCCTGCTGCATCCAGCCTGCCCGGCTGTTCAAGGAGCCAGCGCCGTGCACGCTCCGGCAACCAGCAGCAAAATAAAAGCACATGAGAAAACTCTCTTGCTACATACACGTCTGTAATACATTTTGTCTACTTTGCTGGCAGGGAGGCCAAATGATACCTTTCCTTTTAGGATAGCAAAATGAATCATACTTTCTGTCTTAGGAATAACATTTATGTGTCTCTGGGAATGTGATCCTTATTCTCTCTGTTACAGACATGAGCCAGATGCTTTCCTGTAGTTCAGATATATACAAGATGCATTCATTTCTCTTTTTCTTTCTTTTCCTCCCTCCTCCTTCCTTCCTTTTTTCTTTCCTCCTCTCACTTTTTCTTTTTTTTTCTCTTGGATGGGGGGTGTGTGTGTATATGCAGTCCTTTCCAAACAGAAGGTGTTTGGTCTTCTTCGTAGAAACATAGGGAAAGTTGTTTCATGAGCGGAAAAGTGCTTTGTTCTACAGTTTTGAGTGGGGATTGCTGCCATGTTAGTGTCTCAAAATGTCCTTTAAATGCCACTGTGCTCCCAAGGGAATGCCTTATGTTTTGGGAACTACAAATAGGGCTACCTGAAAGAGATCTGGCTTGTAGGGAGTTGTAGGCACCTACTGCCTGGGAAGATACTGCAAGTTGGATACAGTAAATCATTTGACTAATCTTGAGCTCATTTCTGCTGAAGTCTGGGGAGAAGCAGGAACACCCTTGGTTGGCCTTGCCACCAACACAAGACTTTGGCATCAAGCCTAAGAACAGAGCAAGGGACCGCAGGAGAAAGCTGCTGCAGAGGGAGTACAAGCAGAGGCAGTGTCTGTCAGCCAGACAAGTAGAGGTCTCAGCCCATCAGAAGTCTTACTGGTTTCTTTCCTGAGCATAAGGTCAAAGGAGTTTTAAGAAAAGGTCTGAAAAACAGCTGACTTTGTGGATGTTTACAGTAAACTCTTCCCAACGTGAGGACTCACACAGATGGTGGTTACTTATAAATGTAAAAATTCAACACAGATGGATTAGGGGGGGAGTCTAGCACTTGGTGCTGACTCTGAGACAAGAGTGGGCTGTGAAATGCAGCCTGCTAGCTTATGTTTGATGAGGCAGAGATGAGGCAAAGAGAGAGAGCTGTAACATGATCAAAACACTGAGGCTGGGAAATGATCTTTGGAGTGGTATTCTCAATCACCATGAGCAGGGAAAACTGTGTTTGACAGGAAGAGAGGAAAGGCTGTGGCTTCCGTGGTCTACTGTGCTTCGTCCAGACCAGGACTGAACAAGCCTTTTAATCTATGCGGTACTCACTTTACTAGACAGATTTATATATTGTATATGTGTTAGAGAAAGGTTCCCGAGACAGTATTTGTTCTAAATCCTTCCCTTTTCATTTTGTTTTTACTGTGCTCACAAACGCCCATTAAAATCAGGATCTTATAGGTTTAGTGGATACCCAAATATTACTTCCACCTTGTTACAGCTACAGAGGATGTGAAGAAACAGCAGACTCCTGCAGCTGAGTTCCCACTAGCTTGTTCCTGCCACTGCTCAGCATGAAGGACACACTGGCAGGGAAAGGTGTCTCCCTGACTGGTTCCTTCAGCTGCCTGTGCTTGATGCTTCCCCCCCATGCTGTCTCCAGAGATTAGGTGGTCTTTGAGTGATCCAGGGTAGACTGTTGGTCTGCCTGAACGATTTGTAAGCAGCCATTCGTGGTGCGGTTGCATGGGCACAAGAGCTGAGGCGGGGAGACATGATGGGAGGATGGATTTATCCATTTTTCCAGCAGCCTTGTCTGTGTTGGGTAGCCTTTCTTCAGCCTGGTGTTTACCTACTTCTGCTTTAAACAGTTCTGATAGTTGTAAATAATAACGCCGAGATCCCAGGAGGGTTTTTATGATGAATCACAGTGGCATTCAAAGTGAAATGCACTCTAAATTGACAGAGGGGATTTGGAAATCTCACTTATGATGCTGGAAAAGCCCTTGATGGGATAGAAAATATACCTTAGCCAAATCAAATTATTTGCAGAATGGCACCCTGTCTCCCATATTGCAGTTGAGTGCTCTGTTTGCCTCCCTCATATAGCCACTCCCACCTCACTGATGCTAGGTCAACCCAACACTCCTCTGTTCCTCAGCTGCCCTTCTAGCTTTCTCTTAACTCTTTTGTTTGGTTCGTTGTTGTTTCCTGAATCCTTTCTAACTTGTTGGCATTTTTGTGGTGTTAAAATACTAAAAAAAGAAGTTTCCTAAGTTGAGCCTTACAGTAACTGTACATGAGACTTTGTGGCTCCGTGTTTTTGTAACCATGTGAATTATGGGTTCCTGCTTTTTTTAATTTTACACTATATTATGCCACAAGCTGCTATCTAATTTGTTCTCCACCAGCACTGAATAAGCATCATTGCTTTTCAAGACTGGTTTTGCTTGTAAAATAGCTGCACCTACTGATACTCTTGCTTTTGCACGTGGGTTAGAAATCTTTAGAGAAAAGCATTATTTCTACAATATCAATGTGTCTGCTCATAAATTAATATACCATTCAACCTAAGAAAGATATTCATGCCCTTATTGAAAGACAAACAGGTACAAAGACATGTCCAGAGATCAACACTGTGCTTGATCTATGTGATATTTTCATTAATGTTATAAAATTAATTAGGTGTAAGAAGGGCTAATATTACTAAATAACTCCCTCTAAGGTGAAAGAAATAGTCTAAACGACTTAGCAAGTTTATAAAGAAATATTGGACAGTAATAATTTAATATACAAGACAGAAAATTAAGTCTGGTTTTACATAATCTGCGTCTCAGATATTTAATGACATAGGTGGAGGTGAAAAAGTGTAATATTTAGGTAGAAAAATTAGATATATGTCTTTCAACCCTTGTAATAAAGGATTTATCATACAAGAGAGAATATTGATTTAGGATGATCAGCACCTTGGCCCAGAACCTCAGTCCTTCTAAAGAAGAGCCAACGAGTGTTCACAAGGGAGTCAATTCATTCTTGCCTTAGAGAGCAAGTGTTGTAGTTGCCTTCTGTACCTGTCTGAACAGGACATGAGTTGTTGGAGGTTTCACTTCAGCCTCCAGTTGAGCTTCATTAGGTCTTCTTTTCAAGTCTGGAAGAGCCTGTCTGATCCCTGCTGCGTGTGACTCATAGCAAAAATAAGATAGTTCAACAAGTATGCACGATAAAGGAATGAAAAGAATGCATTCATTCTGTGGCATTGCGTTCATTTTTGAGAAATAGTTGCTCAGTTGTTATATTTCAGATGAGAAAAAGAAGTGCATTTAAAATTCTCTGTGCCTTAAGATATATAAAGCTGGTAAACACACATGTTCTGGAGTGTCCCTGTTGTCTGGAGCTCACCGGCCCCTTATTACACTCATTTGTTCTGCATGGTGAGGGCTGAGTTCCACAGTTTGCTGTTGGCAGCTGAGAGCCATTATTGGGCTGCAACATCTGTTTCAACAACAGTGGGTCCCTGGTCAGCAAAACTAATTAAAAAAGAAGTTCAGAGTCAAATACCATGACCTATCTGGTGTGTCTATGTGTAAACATGGTAACTACTGGAATAATGAAAACTTTAAAACACGTAGGATAATTTACAAAAATACGACAAGTGATGAAAAGTCTCAGAACTGTTCTTCATATCACACACTTACGAACAGCACGGGCGAAGATTAGGATTCCTGCAAATGCTTAAGCGAGCAGGGAACTTTTATCCACATGGGCGTTGGTAGTAAACTCACTGAGGCCGCTCAGCTGCGCAGCTCTTCTCATGTGGATGAGTATTTACAGAATCAGATCACAAGTTTCCTCAATACTCTGCCAGGGTTTTGTTAATTGGTAATAGTAGCTATGAGGGTGCTGGGGTGTACATTTAATGGCTCCAAACATTCACGGGATTCCTCCATTTCTCTCTTCTGTCAAATTTTGAGCTGTCAGGACAAAAGTAACTGGTGCTGGTGAGTGTCAGCATGCTAAATACTTCCCTATGACCTAGCAAGGAGGAGAGGAGTCATGTTTATATCGGGCTGATGAAATGAGAGTACTTGTTTGAGGAAAAGGCAGTAGACAAAATATTCAGGACAGGAGGAGTAGGAAGCTGTCAGAGCAGGGACTGCTTGGTTGTCAAAGTGATGACTGAGTTAACTCCAAAGCATCCTAATTTTGTTTTTTCCCAGGTTTGCTGATTAATTAAAAACTTTTTAGAACTGAACTGAGGCTGAAAAGTGACCAAAAACTCCCTACTGCATACACACGGATCAAAAAGTGATCTGTTTTCTTTTCTAAATGTGAGTAGATTTTGTGCTAAATGTTGTGCTTAAAGGAAGCCCCTTTATAGTTGCTGCACGAGCTATATGGGAAGCGGGCCCAGACAAGTGTGTAGAGACAGGAGTGAAGTAGATAGTGCATTAGGAAGCTGCTGCTTTCCGCCACAGCAAATGAGCAGGAGATGACAGAGCTTCCTTCCCATCCTATCTTCAAAATATGGACCATAAGCAAGTAACTGTGAAATCCTTTTTCCAGCAAACAGAAAACACAGGGAAGGAACTGTAGCTCTCAAGGTCACAGTTTCCCATCCATACAGCTCCTAATGCTGCACAAGATATCCCCTCTCCAGGTATATGGTGCAGCTGCAGTCAAACCCATCATGACTATTAAATGAAGATATCAATGATTAATAGTGCCTCAGAGTAAGTCTGTCTATTCACAGTTCTTTTCTTTTTCAAATGTGTTTTGAACATTTCCAGCCAACAGGAAAATTGCTAATGGCTTCTTGTGTCTGGTTTTAAAATACAAAAAATTGTTTTTATTTAGCTCTTTCCTGACCAAACCTACGCTTGTCTATGATTTCCCTTATTGCAGAATAACAGAATCCTTTCTTTTGAGGGGCAACAGAAAGATTGAAATGGTGTATTAAATACGGTACACCTGTGTAGTCAGTTGTTTTCTTCAATCCATTCTTTCTTTAGAAATGATGGGAAATCAATGTTTCCTTAGAGATTTTTATTGCCAGTCTGTTTATCTGCCAGAACCTCTTCAATATCCATCTTAGATGGCTGAGAATTATCTTTACAGGGTGTTGAGATGAATGGTTTGTCAGACCTTCTGCCTGATGATTTTTACATCCTTTTCTAATCTCTCCATTGAATAGTGGGTTAGCAAAAAGTAAAATACATACAATATGCCATTTTGGCCAGTCAAACTTGCTGCAAAACCTAATTCAGTTATGAGACTATGCCCTTAAAAGTGCTGGAAAAAATGTCATTAATTTTAATGACTTACATGTCCAAAATAATGATTAGAGTATGTCTTTGTCACATTCAGATTATTTGTCAAGAAGTATATCTTCCCCATAGGCTGACACTATTTTTTATGAGAAAGAACAATATTCCTGTTGATGATTTTCTTAACATCACTGGCAAATTTGGATTATCCACAGTTAACACTGTTTGTTTGAACCACAAATCCTGATCTCTCCTTTCTAACTAATTTAACTTGCCATCATGCCATGTAGTGGATCAGATGGCAAGGTGATTGATCCACAGTTCCACATCTCCTTGGGCTTTTCCAGATTTTTTCCATCACCTCATCTTAATGTTTCTTGGTTATGCTTCAGATATAGCACCATTCTATGAGAAATGAATAATTACATTATTTATCTTTTTACCATTCTGCAGAAACCACGTCCATCAGAACCAGCTGCTAGGAGTATGTATTTCTTAAAAGAATTGAAAGAGCTCAGAAAAAAAGTCAAAGGAGTAAAGAAACCATCAGCATTTATTTTGCTGGAAAAATGTCATTAAAATAAGACCCTGCTTGTAATATCGGGAGCTTGTTTCCCTGTTGTGCCTCTAGTTCTAAAGAAAGCCTAGAAATACCAACATGTATCAAACTGAACTTTTTCATTTTAAACTTAGGACCTTCCCTTTCCTCTAGCAGATGGGGACCCCAGGTTTTTGCCCATCCGTAATATAAAGGCTGCTACTGAATGAAAGAAGAGGTACTTTCAAGTCAGGTAATGCTGTATGGTGACCATATGTTCCCCATTTCTGTTCATGCTGTGCTGTTTTCACTTCATGCCACTAATCTTCTGGGGTATGATGTTGGTAGTCATCCTCTGCACAAAGACTGCGGTGAGGACGCCAGTGCTGGCAGGCACACTGCTGAGCTGCCGGAGAGTGTTTGGAGAGATGGTGGGGCAAGGAAGGCAGAGCTTCCCGGGCGAGACGTGGGGGCTCCTTTAGCAGGGAAGGATACTGGTGCTTTGCCAACAGCAGGCATGTTCACGTCACACCTGGTATGTGGTGGGATAAAAACACCCGTAGACATGATGCTAATGTTTTCCTGATGTGCTGTTCTGGCTGGTGTTGGGCTGTAGACAGAGGAGGCTGGGCCTGGAGGGGCTGCCCAGGCTCACGCAGCCCTCCCCTGGGACCTGCCTGTCTGGGGCTGGCACAGGGCAAGGGTGCGGGGGCAGCTACCACTGGCTGTGAGGACAGGACAGTTGCTTCCGAAACGGCCCTGCCCCTTCCCCTTTATTCCCCTGATTGCTGCAGGGGCAGCAGGAAGCCCAGTTCCCTACATTTCTCTATCTTAAACATGTCTTTCTCCTCCTACTGTCTTTCTGTTGGCAGAAGGACCCTGTCCCTGGCTAAGTGGAGACTGACATGTCTTTCTCCTCCTACTGTCTTTCTGTTGGCAGAAGGACCCTGTCCCTGGCTAAGTGGAGACTGACATCCAATTTCTCCTACGCTGCTGAAAAAGTTGGAGCCAGTCGTGACTATGTTGATCTACTTAGTTTTACTGGATGAAAGCTACAATAATCATAGCACTGATGCAGTGCAGAGCAAGACTTTCAGCTGTTGCAATAATCACAGTTCTGCCAGCTTCGAAGGAAGTAATCCGTTCATCCATCTGGCCACCTTCTAAAGAAATCAAGTAACGCTGAAATCACCAAGGTCTCTCTTGAACAACATTGTATTAACACAGTTACCATTTCTTGCAAGAATAGCTTGCACCTCTTACCCCAAATTTGAATCAAATTCTAACTGCAAATATATTTCTGGGTATTTTTGCCTTGAAATCAATTATTTAAAGAAATGTAATTGTCTTTCTGCTGTTTTATTTCCATTGCTTGGGTTATGCTATTCAAAGTTCTGAGTAGCTGATTAATTCAAATTCTTTCATGCACTGATTGCAAAGCTAATCAGCTAGGTGAAATGGGACTGAAATACTGCTATTTGCTCTGATTTCTAGGAATATAAATATCGACCACAGCTTTAGTTCTTGAGCTGAACTATTCTCAGGACGCCTGCTTACATACACCTGAGAGCCAGCGGGCATCTGGCTGCAAGACTTTGTGGACTCTCTTCTAAAAATTAGAAACAAAGCTGAGAGGACAAGACCAACGCAGCCCTACAGGATCTCTCCTAAATTAAAGCTTTCACCATGGGAGACGACTGAGCAGCTCAGGGGAATTGGTAATGGGAAATTGGAGCCATGTGCCTTGAGGCTGCCAATCTGTGTCTGATCCAGGCTAGTACTGGCTGGAAGCCTTTAGCATCCAACAGCTTTTCTCTTGTCTTTGTAAAGCTGTTAGCAGCCTCGGCCCAGTTCCTGGTGGATATGTTATCCACAGCACAAGGCTACTTTCACAGCTAGCATAAAGCTGCAGCCTTGCTCACAGTCGCAGCAGAGAGGCGAGGTGAGGTCAAGGTGGAGACATAGCTCCTTCCTGCTCTTAGAAGAGTCCCCTGCGGTCAGGGAGGAGGTGTGTAGGCGAAGGGGTGTGGGGAAGACACCATTGCTGGTCAACGTGCACTAGAGAGAGGAGTTTGTCTCAGAGAGACCATGGGCTAGAGGGGTGCATGGGGAGGGGTAGCAAAGGATCGATCAGAAAGCACTGGATGGGGCAGGGAAGAGTAAGCGGTGCAAAAACATCACCCTAGCAAGGAAGCTGTTTGCGTACAGTGCATGTCAACAGCAGTTATCTCCCGTCCCTATACAGCATTTCTCATGTGAGGACTGAATGCAAGAGGAGTGTGTTTCTGATGCACAACTGCCTAATTTCTGTGAAAATCAGTGGGAAGGCAGGGGATGCTCACTGCGTGTACCTTTGCAAATCCTAGCACCTACCTGAGAAGTGCACACCTATCTCCTTGTGCCCATGGTTTTGCAGGGTGAAGAATTGTTTGTCCCTTACAATACACATTGCTCTTCCCCAGGTCTCCCAATACAGGAAAGAAAAAAAAAGAAGCAATATCAGAATTAACAGCAGCTCCAAGGTCGTCACAGCATAGACTTTGTTCTTGGGCTAGAAGTGCCAAAGAAGTAGAACAGCAAAAGGGAGATCGCATACAGCGGCAGGAGGAGAAATAACTCAATGCAGCAGAGCCAGATTTCCCAGAACAAACACATTCAATTAAGCCCTTACTCGCTACCTGGGGACAAGCTTTACCTGAACCTTGGGGCTAGCCATCCAAACACGGGCAGATAATCAGGTAACACGAGCCACTTGATACCTGCCTGAAAAAAAAGTATGGGCTGGGTGTGCAGTGCCTAAACTAATTACTCCAAAATGATTGCCTGGATTTGGGCCAAGCATTATCTCACTTGTCCTCGGCACTACTGCAATGGCATGAGGGGAACAGAAAATGCAGTAACCTGAGAGGGAGATAAGAACAAGAGAGAGGGAGAATTGAGAACGCTCTTTAGCTGTGAAGGAGATGGTCTGTCTCTGCACCGCTCTTTTGTCCAACCTCAACAACAGTGAAGTAGCCTTTATATCTTGTCTCCTCCTTTTAAAACGGATTGGCAGCCAGAAGCATTATCCGTACATACATAGTCTAAACACTTTGAAATAACCTGTTTTTTTTCTCCTTGCTCTCCATAGAGCTAGACTCATCCTACTGAAGAAGAAAAGGTCAAGATTTGAGAGTAATTTTTATAAAGGAAACCACAAATCCCTGATCATAAAAAAAACCCCTGTCATCTTTATTTTCTAAGGAGATCATTGG
Source organism: Nyctibius grandis (assembly GCF_013368605.1). NCBI lineage: Eukaryota > Metazoa > Chordata > Aves > Nyctibiiformes > Nyctibiidae > Nyctibius > Nyctibius grandis. The sequence continues at coordinate 67,047,409 of NC_090658.1, read as the reverse complement.
TTTTATAGTGAATATAATATTGACTCACACTGAGTAAAACAGAGAAGTTCCAAAGGTTAATTTGGCTTAATGAAAAGAGTTCCCTTTCCTTCGGTAGGTTTAAAGCAGAGCTGCAGAGAATGGTTACTTTATTGTAGGTGGGGAAAATTAGTCATTTAGTTTCTGATATAGTAGACTAGTATACAGGACCTGCCTAGGAATTTAGGACAAGCAAATAAGGTAAAAGTCAAAATTAGAGAACAAAAAAAAAATACAGCAGCACAACATCTTTTATCTTTCATATACTGTCATCTGGAGAATATATTTTTCATGTAGGAGTTGGCAACTCATACATTGTGTTTAAAATGTGCCTGGAAAGTGTGGGCTCAGGAACTGCCACAGAGGTTTTTATGGGAAAGGAAGGCACCTGAGACTTCCCTTGCTAAGGGCTGTGCTTCAGGTTGTTCAACTGATGCGGAACTTATGTGTGAAACCCATGACAGACATCAAGTGAAACAATATTGAAAAGCTATAGATTTTCTTTCTGTTTGCTGTTCTGTTTTCAGTGACACTTCATATATGTGAATATAATAAATGAGTATTTTAGTAATAAATAAAACATCAGAAAAGAACAGGCAAGACTGTGAAATCAATAAGCTTAGTCTTTACAAGAAAGGACAAGTAAGACTCTCATTAAGTGGATCTAATAATCCATCCCTAATTCACTTATTCAATGCTTAGGAAGTGTGTAAATGCTCATTTTCAGCACTTGCCCCATAGTGATGGACTCATTCAACTCAACGTAGATTTGTTAAAACATGCAGAAGAGTACTGATCCGGGGAACAGTGCTTCATTGCTGCGTTAGAACCTGCAAGCCACATTTATCCAAAGAACAGATAAACCATGACCATTTATGTGTATCTGCCTGGCCTTCTGCATCATGTTGGGTGTGAGCTGGGCATGTCAGTGTCCACCTTTGTTCCCTGTCCAGGATGACAGGGGAGGTTCAGCTTTAGCCAGGAAAGCACAGATGAGGGTTAGAGGACCAGAGAGCTTTTCTTCCAACTTCGGTTCAGCAATACCTAGGAGCTGTAGCGTTAATGCTAACATAGAAGATCATGTTGTTGCTTGATCAATTTATTTGCTTCCCCTTCCCCTCCTTTTTTTTTCCTTTTCCTTTTCCTTTTCCTTTTCCTTTTCCTCTTCCTTTTCCTTTTCCTTTTCCTTTTCCTTTTCCTTTTCCTTTTCCTCTTCCTCTTCCTCTTCCTCTTCCTCTTCCTCTTCCTCTTCCTTTTCCTTTTCCCCTTTTCCTTTTCCTTATTTTCCTTTTCCTTTTCCTTATTTTCCTTTTCCTTTTTTTTTTCTTTTTCTTTTTCTTTTTTTTCTTTTTCTTTTTCTTTTTCTTTTTCTTTTTCTTTTTCTTTTTCTTTTTCTTTTTTTCTCTTTCTCTTTCTCTTTCTCTTTCTTTTTCTTTTTCTTTTTCTTTTTCTTTTTCTTTTTCTTTTTCTTTTTCTTTTTCTTTTTCTTTTTCTTTTTCTTTTTCTTTTTCTTTTTCTTTTTCTTTTTCTTTTTTTTTCTTCTTTTTCTTCTCTTCTCTTCTCTTCTCTTCTCTTCTCTTCTCTTCTCTTCTCTTCTCTTCTCTTCTCTTCTCTTCTCTTCTCTTCTCTTCTCTTCTCTTCTCTTCTCTTCTCTTCCCTTCTTTTATCTTCCTCTCCTCTCCTCTCCTCTCCTCTCCTCTCCTCTCCTCTCCTCTCCTCTCCTCTCCTCTCCTATTTTTTTCTTCTCTGTCATCTTTGGTGGTTATCTGTATTTGTAGACAAAGGACCCCAATGTGCTGTACATGCCTGCTTCTTTCAAGGGAACCTACAGCCAAAATTACCTGTGACCTTTCCCAGGAGCATGGGTAGAAACCTCTTCTTGAGTGAGATAAAGAAATTAGAACTTCATTCTTCCATGGTTTGCTCCTAGGAATGCATTTTGGCAAGATGCTAAGAATAAACCAGTTATTGAAAGGGGGATCTGGGAAGTTGACAAGCATGGCTAAGCCCAGCAGGGAAATTTGATGAGGAAATAAGATGCTTTGTAGATCAGTGTGTAGTGATTAGTCTTTTGAATGCTGGGTTTGTTATATAAGAAAAAAGGAGGGGGGCACTTATTGTACCTGACAGCTACCACTTATACAGGTATTCTTCGAACTAATGAGAAACAAAATGGTGTATTTGCTTATAAATCTTGAGTGAGACTCCTGCATTTTCCACAGGCCAATTAAATGTGATAGAAAAGTAAAGAAAACTTTTCTTTTTCTTCTCTCCCAAATTAGAATCACTACAGAAAGAAAAGGTAAAAACATCCAGTGAATATCCTGCCCTATCACTGACATGCTGCCTTAAATCTTGGAGTCTATTTTAATTGTCAAACAAAAAGTGTATCATATATCTGAAATGCAGACACCACATTTAGTACACTAACCACGTGCTGAGAATAACCAAGGATCCAGAAATCATTGCACACTGGCATGACAGACACTACTTGCCATCATGCTATACAAAAGCAGGCAGGTTAGGAAAAGCAAATAGTAAAAATATCAATTAAATGAACTTCTGAAACCATCACAAAGAAATTAAAAATTCTAAAATGTCCTATAAAAACAATAGAGAAGCTGAGACAAGTAACAGTTCTGTTCATTTTTTTCCTTTTTCAGAAGCAACTAATCCTTGTTTTGAAAACTATGGTCTCCATATGTTTCTAAAATTGAACGATCACCTGTAAATATTATTTCCCCCTCTGAATTTTCCTCTCCCATCATCATACACACATACAAACAAAAGTAACTTGTTAAACTTCCTTAGAAGTTTGCACATAGATTCTACTAATAAGCGTTATGATTCTGTGTGTGCGTGTGTGAAAAGAGAGAAAAAGCGAGGCAACCCTTTCAACTTCAGAAAAAAATCTGGAATATTTTACAGAAGTTCTTCTTCACACATGACACGTAACACATGGCATTATTCACACAGAAAATGCTTAGGGAAACAGAGAGAGTCATTTACAAACTTCTCTGAATAGTCTGTAGGCTTGATTCAAAATAAGCTATTTGCAACATTATTTGATTATCCGAGACATTATTATGCATTTTTGTTTAGTTTTCTGCACTGTAGCTAATAAGTTGGCTAAGACTACCTGGAACTAGCTGGAGATCAGAGTGTTTCCGGTCCTGTCTACAGAGCCCTTTCCCTTACAAACAGACTAATTTGTGCGCAAGCAAGATTTATCGTCAGCCTATGCCTCTCTCTCTCACTGGGACATTATCTTAGGAAGCGTTATTCTAAGTAGCAATTCCCCAGTTCAAGTGAAAACACTTATGGAGTCAGGTTATTGAAGGGAAAACTGAAGTATATTTATGAATGTTTACACATAACATATGCACATATTTCTACATGCTAAGGGATATAACAGCACTTGGACTGAGGCCAGATGTCACTGTTTATATGCACAGAATGTATGGCCTTATTTTGTTCAACTTCTGAATTGCAGGGGCAATCTAAGTGTAAATGAGTCCCTGCCTGATTTATAGCTTTATTGAATCAGTTGTGGGAGCAAGTACTTAGTTATGATAAAATTTTATAGGTGGAGCTTCTAACCAGAAAAGAAAGGGGACATTTTTCCAAAAATTCACTGTTGCATTCATATACTAAGCACACTGTGTGGTTCTAGTAAACCCCATTTTGAAGAGTATCTTCAGTGCTAGCTGCCACTAGTGATCCTGCTATTGCTCCTTAAGCTGCAGTTGGCTGAGTGTTACTAAGGAAGTCCTTGAATTTTGGAGTCTCACATGAATTTTTATCATAGGGCTAGCTTAGTCCAGGTAGCAGCGCTTTACATATTTTTACTTTGCACAACGATAAATGACTCTACGTAAGTTTTAAGAGCATGGAGAGCCTGTCGCCCACCTATGTGGAATCTGCATGGATGCCCTGTCGTTCCATTCTTCTGCAATTTCCCTTCATCTTTAGTCTACTGTAAGCTTCTCAGAAACAGTCTTGTATAAATTTTCAAATGAATTGTGTTTTCCTCAAACAAATACCCCTACGTTGTTAGAGGTTTTTTGGAAATTTTTAGAGTGCTTGCCACAACCCATTTATGCACTGAGTGATTTTAGATAAAGAAAGATCCAGTTCCAATGGTATTCTACAGATTATTGTCATCTTGAACACCTGGTTTGTTCAACACCTATCTTGAACACCATAGGGACTGGTTTGTTGTCCCTATCTGCACGCAATTTTTTTGATCCTTTTGGTTCTAGCTGAGAAATCATTATCTATAGAGGACTTGAGATGATGTCCACAATTTATAGCCAGCATTGGTTTTGTGATTCCTGGTGCAGAGTGTAAAGCGTCTTTGAATTGGTTCCTATCATCATTTTAAAGCTGTTGTTTTTCCTGTCTTACAGTCACTGCTGAAAAACCTGTAGGTTGTCCAGATCCAAGGCTTTTCATAAACATCTTTGATATGAATCTTTTATGACTCTTCTCCACTTGTCTGTGTCATACTGAATAGTGAATGCAAAGACAGACTCTTCAGATAGTGACTCACAGGAATGCAACATGCAATCCACACAAAGGAAATTTAATACCCCAACAGCTAATTAAAAAAGCATTACCTTCTACCAGTGCTGACCTCCAGCCATGCAGAGGATAAAGATGGGTGTCTGTCAATCAAGTTTACCTAACAAACCCTGGCACAGTATTATGATGAATGGACAGATCTAAAAAGGGGTGATATTGCTCAGAACTCTAAGGTACTCTTAATACCACATTTAAAGAAGCAGAAGGCCTCATCAGTAATTTGAAACCTCAGCCTGCATGCTAAGGATATACCAGTGCTAAATTTGCTGAGTACTACAGATACTAGACAGGCAATATGTAGAAGGACCATTATAGACATCCATGGGGATTTTGATATACTCAGTACCAGGGTGTTCAAACCACAACAGTACCTACAGACATCCTAGTCTGCATGCTTATATTTCACAGTCTTTCATCATTCCAACAGCAGAATAAACACTGAATTTTAAGTGGTTTTGTGTTCCAAAGAAATTTTATTGTATGTTTGAAACTTTGCAACTGCTGATGTTGGGTCACTGTCCGTTTCTACTTTATCATTAATTAAAACAAATACACCTACCATGTTCAAAGTAGAAATAGCATTCAACCACACTGTTCCTGCAAAGCATTTAACCCCTCTATCCCCCTGCCTGTGTATTTTTTTTCATCTAGATTTGTATCAGGCAGCCTGTTGCCCCAGAGTTCTGTGACAACCCAGCCACAGCACCCTTTGACACAGTGAGAAATGGCTTGTAAAAAATGTACCTTTTGTTTTCCTTGAACCAGTTAAGAGGTGAGAGGGTAAGCTCCTAGTCATTTATATCAGTTCCATAGTACTTATCTGGATAGCCATATAAGAGTCTGGATTAAAATGTGATGTAATGGTGCTTTAAGTGAAAATATGAGGAGAGATCACCTGAATTCTGTTCCCATGAGACCTCTTTCCTCTGCACAAATGCATTCACTAAACATGCAGGATAGTGTAAAGGGATCTTACTGTAAGTGAGAGCAGGACAGGCATTTTGTGATGGCTCATCACCTTGTTTCTGGATTGCCTTTCCTGAGATCCCTTTTACATTGCTCAGTTCAGACTGGAAGAGGAAAACCCCACAAAGCAGAACAATTGTCTTCTTGCTATTAGGAGACCAAAGTATTTGAGTCACGCAGGTCTAGGAGTGTGTGTTGAGGCAAGGACAATAGCACGGAGGGAGAGAGGAGCTGGGAAGCAGGATCTCTCTCCCTGCCCCAATCCTACCATGCCTCCTTGTTCAGCCATGGCCAACATCTATTGAACTTCTCCTGGAAAAGTGGCAAAGTCCACTCTTTGTCCTTCTTTCCTCTTTCCTCCCACTGAGCAAGGAGTCCATTTCAGTGTGGTCATACTCAAGGGGAGGCCTCTGTAATTATTTTGTCTGTCTTAGCCTATGGGATGGATACCTGGAGTATAAAATGAACAGCTGTAGCTGTTGCTCTGTCAAATGCAGTCTATTAATGAGACAGAGAGAGTTAGAGGCTCAATGGGAAACTAATCATATCCAGTGAGGGACAGGAAGGCAATAGGCTCCCTATTACTATTTCAGTGAAAATTAGTAAATCTTTTCAGCTGTATAGATCCCTGTGGGGCTTTTTATTCCCTTTAATTAATATCATTGTCAGTCTCTTAAAAGACAATACTTGGTTCCATCACTGTTGACCTACATAGTCAGGATCAAGTAATATTAGACTGGTGCTTGAGAAGATGATGAATGGAGAAGCATGGCATGATGAACTGAAATGAAGGATGAGCAAAAATGTAATTGCCACAAATGTAAACCTTGACAAAAGTTGACTTGCTGTGAAACTTGGTTCATCACCTGAAGGGGGAGGGGATGACTTTCCAGGGTAATGTGCTGTCCTTGTTGAGGTTCTTGGCCTCCAGGACATGGTGGAAGTGACCATGTCTGGTGGCTGATGGTCAACAGCAGCTTGAGCAGGAGGGCGTGCAGCCAGGGGTAACCAGAAACCACAGCAGATGGGGCGGATGGCATCTGAAACCTGAAAGCAGGCAGAAGGGCCACTGCCTCTCTCTCCAGTCAAACAACTTCCTGTTACCTAAATGGAATTGTTCCAGACAAAATTTTCCATGTAATAGCTGATGTCAGGATGAGTGTTTCTGGGAAGTGGCAGCAAAAACAATTCAGCTTTTCTTCAGCTATTCTTCAGGCAGAATATACACTCACGTATACCTTCATGGCCTCTTCTTTGACCAATGTATTGTCAGAGTTTGAAACTTGGTAGAGGTAAGGTTCTTTGTCCCAGCAGTGTACTGCCTTTTTGGCACCCTCATGAAAATCTCCCCAAGTGATGCCAACTTGCAGACCTTTGACTCACTGCACTTTGCACATGCTCAGCTGTGAACTCCTGAATTTTCTCAGTTGCATTTCCAGAATATTCCAGTTGCATTTCCAGAATATTCCAGTTGCTCCATGCGTGTTCCGGGACTTTCTCTGCAATTGCAGCTGTGGGTTCCTGTCTAAGGATACAGTTTCATGATCAGCATAATTTGATCTAACTATGGACTGCTACCCAAAAGGGATGGCCCAATGTTCTCTGGGATCCCCACCTGCATTTTCTGAACTCTCCCTTTGCATCAGATCTAGGAACTGCAGAATTATGGAACAGCTCATCGGGATGATAAAAAAATCTTCCTATTTTTTTATTTCCTCTGTTTTTCAAGGTCAGTGCCAGTTCCAAATATGTGAACCAAGGGCAATATGCCTGACTCTGGTTTCCTCTCATTGACTGCCCTGCTTGAGCACACACTGCATGGGAGGAGAGAGCTGCTTATTGGGATGTAGCAAGGGTACAGGCCAGAGCTGTGGAGTAGGCAGTTGTATAACATACATTTATGAATTATTACATGCAAAAACTTGTGCTAAGTAAATGAGAGCAGTAAACAATATCCAGGGTATTGGGTCTGCAGATGCTTGTCTAGTATATAAGCCACCTGGGTACACAGTATCATACCTGTCTGTATGCAAGCATCTTGATGGCCAGCAGTAAAGAGAAGGAATTCAAAATCACTATTATTAGTTCACCAACATGTACTGGAACAACACCAGGTACTTTACAGATATCTCAGGCAAACAGGCCTTCCATGAAGAACTTGCATATTCAGTGTGACAAGTATGGGCAATACATCTGCTGTCCTATGCATCGTAAGAGGAGCACAGCTCATGGTGCTGAAGGACCCACTCTTTCCCTGGGGTGGTGTTCTTGAGGTTAGTTAGGTTTTTTGCCTTTAACGTACATGATCTGGGAAAGCCAAATAAAATAGGATGCCTTTATCTGAAACTGAAGCAAGGCACATCAGTGGTCTCCTGTGTGCTTGGAGATATGCCGTGCTTCCCATGCTGCCCTCTGCTCCGCTGCTTGGAGTGGCGTGGGGTCTGGTGGTTGTCACTAATGCCGTTTCCAGTGGGAAAGGAGAGATATCCCAAAGCTTTGATTTTCATGTGGAGCTTTCAGTGGGGAAAGCAGTGCCCTGCTTCTCAACTGCTTAGTCAGTGCTGTCCATTGCACTGAAACAAAAAGGTTGATTAACTCTTGCATAATACTCTTGGGTTTTTACTCATAAATTCGTCTATTCATCACAAGCTTTTATAGCAAATAACTCCCAGGGGATGACCTTGATTTCTAGCTAAATGACTGGGAGAAGCAGCTTTTAATTGTTTTCTGCATATACAAAAACACAGTCATAGGGAAATAACTCACACACACAGACAAAACCCAAAGGCACTACAAGAAATATGGCTTTCAATATATTACCTAATCCAATTCAGAGGAACTCTCTGAGTACAAAGGCTGGGCTGGTGTGATATGATTCAAGCATATGGATATAAAGAAATACTAAAAAAACGGAATTAGGTAGCTTATTTATGTTCTCCTCTACCCAATGCACAGCATCGTTATCATTTTATCAGGATCCCCTGACACTCCTGATGAAGTGTGGGCAGATTGACTCACCAAAGCCACAGCCCAAATGAGCCTTTACTCTCTGATGTTCACGGACAGCTTGTGAAACTTTCCAGTTGATGCTGAGATGTCCTCTGGGAATACTACAAGGAGTGCAGGAAACCTTTTTTTCCTTTCTTTCTTCCTTTTCCTCTTTCTTTACCATGATGTCTTATTTTATAGCGGAAGAACTAAATCTCACTATGGGATATATGAACTTGTGATAAAAGCAAGGGTTAAAAACCAAAAAACAACTTTCAGAATTTTTCCAAATCTGTTCCGTCATTAACAGCAGTGAATTTGGGATCTTTCAAATTCCATGCTTATTTTTGGGAAGGGGGAGGTGAGGCACTTCAAAGAGTTAAGTCCTTTGTCACAACACAGCTTGCCTCCGATCCACACTCTGATATAAATGAGACCTACTTCAGTGCTATTTGATGGCTCAACAAGATATTTGTCAGTATTATCAGGTGATTGTATCCTTTGTAAGAGTTCTTAATATCTACTAATGAAGAGTCATTTATTGAGTTTCAGCAGTACTGAGGTAAAGAAAAAGAAGTTTTGAAAAAAGTGGTATGGTTTTAGCTTTACCTTCAGGCTGTGAGTTCAGTGTCTCACTATCACTCCTTTGTGGTCTGTCAAAAACTCTCCTACTGAAAAGAACTGCAAAAATGTACCACCAGCACCAAATATTGTCAGAGCTAAAAGGGACATCCACACTGTCGGCTTATGTCACCAAAAAATTGCACAGCATCTGGCACATGAATCAAACCTGTTTGGTCTTTAAACAAGGACACTCATATATGTTAATGTGGCTGTTATCTCCATAGTATGAATAAAGCATAAGTTCAGTATTTTACTGTAACAAATACCTCCAACCATAGACTCAAAGTTACAGTCAGGTTAGCTCTCATCTACACTACAGTATGGAGCCATGTTTAAACAATTATGAAAACAAAAATATATTGTAACCAAATCATCCAATATTGTTGGCTTTTCTGTCATTCTTTTTTTCAATGCAGATGAGTCCCAAAGGACAAATGTAGTTAATGAAGACTGAACCATGGTCGGTACATAACAGCAGATAGAAAAGCCACTCTCTTTCTAAAGAAATGTAAACAGATCTTAAACTTGAAGTTGAAGGCATCTTTTTTTTCTTTTTTTTTTTTCTAAGTACCAGGGTGACTTAATTTGCCAGCTGTTCATTTCCATCTGTACTTCATGAGCAAAAACAAAGAAAACACTTCTCAGGAATGCTTCTCTGCCCAAATAATAAGCCATTATTTTAACTCAGAAGGCTCTGAGGAAGGACAGGGGAAAATAAGCCCTTAAAAGTCTGTAAAATGCTGCACAACATTCAAATAATGAACACTGCTTCTCACATCTAAGATGTGCTGAGGTTGTGATGAAAGATCGGTAAGTGGTTTGTAGTCTGCTGAGGCCCAAACCCTTGTTTCTGGCTTTCTTCTGTAATTATGGATATTATTCCTAGTGAGGAAATGTAGGCATTTTTCTCTTCTGCGTCTGGTGCAAGTGATTTTTAAGGGGAAACTTTAACAAATCTTCACCACCACCCCCTGTTTCCAAACAAAATCCTTATTTTTAGGTCTTTGTCAAAAAAGCAAGTGACAAAATAGTTGTCAATACTTTGTGGATATTTTTTTAAAGTCATACAGCTCCAGCAACTAACAGAAGCTGAAGATCAGATAAACCATTTATTAAACCAACCACAGGACCTACTGCGGAGTGCTATTGTCTGTCCTTTGGAGAGTTACATCCTTGTCCCTTTTACTTCAACCATTTAAACAGCTGAACTGTGAATCATTTCCATGTACCATTACCTAAGCCTGCTCTCCACAGTCCAACTTGCCTTGGCTGCTCTCAGAGATCAGGAGGACATCTGCCTGTCCCTGGGATGATGGTCAGGAACTGGAGAAGAGGAGAGGAGTGACAGTCCTGCAGGCTGGTACAGGCTCCCTGCCACTCACCCGAGACTAGAGCCTGCGACGTGACTCCCACCACCCCAACTGACCTGCCTCAGCATCCTCCCATGGGAGGTGTGATTTGAGCTGGAGCTAATCCTCCCCCACTGTTTTAATCAGTCAGCTCACTGAAGGGTTTAAGGCAAATAAAATGCTCCAAAGCTGCAGCAGATTTCCAGTCCCAGCTCTAGTATTTTGCCTTGCAATTCAGGGTGGTTTTCAGCCAGGAGAATGTCGTGGAGTTCATGTGCCAGGATGGAGCTGCTGGGAAGCCCAAGTCTTTCGTGCTTCCAATCCCACAGTGACAGTAAATCAGAGCATTCAGTATTTCCTTCTGCAGAAGAGCAGATCCCGGCTGCTCATTCACAAAAATGCTGCAAGTCCTGTCAGTATGAGCAAAGCCACCTTCCTTCATCGTCTGGCATCCCGGACTGGCAGCGGGTTGATCTTGTACTCGCAAGGAAGGCTGTAAGAGAAGTTCATCTTCTGCACCTGTTAGAAAAAAGTCCTGAAGGCAAGTAAGGATGTTGGAATGATCCCTCGTGTCACAGGCAGTGGCACTTCAGGAATGATTTCATATGCCAGCCAGACTCCAGCTTCCCTGATTCCTCAGAGGCTTGTCATGGTTCACATACGCCATGTGGCACCAAATGTGAAAAAATGGAGACCACTGATCAACCTGCTCTAGAGAGCAGATTTAGGGCACTGCACATTAACTTGTTTTTGTTTTGCTAGGCTTCTTGGCTTGCTTATTTGCTTGTTTATTTGGGTTTTGTTCCATTCCCTCCCTTGTCCTCCACATCTTCACTATGTTTTCGGGCAACTTGACAGTTTGAGACATATTGAAAATAGTAATTAATTTATGGTTAGACTGCAGCCTTGATTCTATGGAGGGAAAGGGCAACACACAGCTTTCCTACATAAATTAAAAAACAAGGGACCAAGAGGCCCCAGGGCTTCCTGAAGCTACAGGGGAGGCTGGAATCCCAGAAGTGTGAGCAGCAGATCATTTCCCACTCTGCTGTTGCAAATCCCTGCCTCTGTCTCCCCCAGAGGAAGGAGGAGCAGCCTGCTAGGGTTGGTAGTGATTCATACAGTGATTTAGGTAGCTTGTGCAGGCAAGGAAGAGAGCTCTGGGGGCCCTTATTCCATCCCAGGCATTGTGAATAAATTGTCTTTTCCATTCTTCAATAAAGAATTAGCCTACAACCTAACTTGCACACATACATTTTATGCCAGTGAAATCCATCTCTCCATCTGTCTCTTTAACACCTTTTTGTAAACTGTGTTAGAGTGATAGCCCTAACTTATGTGTACTGGCATAAAGCACATCATTTCATCTTGAGGTAAATCCTTTTCTCCATGTCCCTTGCTCGGAGCAGTTGCCATGCCCTGCATAGACCCTCATGGCTCACTTTCAGGGGGAAGGACAGCACATTTATAGCCACTTACCACTTCAGTGCCTGGAAGTTAAACTGTCTGGAAAATACACAAGTAAGACTTGGGGTTAGGAAATGGAAGGCTTCGCATAATGTGTTATGCTACATTACTGAGTGCTCAAAAAAACTCAGCACTGAGGGCAGTGTGATCACAAGCCACCTTTCCCTGAGTCCCCATGAAGCAATGGTAAGACAGTGCCCAGCCTAAGAGACTAATAGGAAGATGAACTAGCTCAGCCATCAGGTAACCATGCCAAATATGCTGAAATTCAGCCAGATTCAAGTTCTACAGGTAACTCAGACTAAGGAAAGATGGGGGGATGTAAGTCCAAGGCAATGGCAGCATAGCAGCAGGTTCCTGGAGAAACATGTCAAGGCCAGAAGCTTGAGGACATAAGAAGTGGCTCAACTGGCAGCTACCCCACATGGTGGAGTAAAAGGAAGCAAAGCATGGGAACAACAGAGAGGCTCAACAGGAAAGCATCCAACACATGAAGGCAGCAGCAAACATGAAGCAAATCCCAAGCAAAGAAAATAATGCAAAGAGCAGGAGAGATTGGCTTGAAGAGCAGAACGTGTGATGATCCTGAGATTAACAGACCCCAGTTAGTTAACAGTTAAGTTTTAACTGCCCCACAAGTCAGCACATGCTGGCTCAGAAGACAAAACAACAGTGAAAAATGATAACACTGAAGATGTAGGAACTTGCATGAGATTTCAAAGGAGGAGCATGAACTATCAGAAGGAAGAATCTGAAGGAGACAGGAAGAAGGCAGTTGGAACATGCACTGCCAAAGTCCCAGCAGCACACACACTATGTCTGCAAATAATTCTCCTATTGAAAAGAGAGTTTATATTTAGAAACTAAGAGACAACTTAGTTTGTTATCCAGAATTTGGTTACTGAAAGGGAATCGTATAATGTATATGCAAACCCTGCTTTGGCACACCCTTGTTACTTGACTGGCTACATGTGTGTTATCTGTCACAAAAAGTTAACATTTCATAATTAAAGCATATCCCCTCCAGGCACCATTTGTGTCATCCACTCACATGACAGCTGCAAAGGATTTTCATTGCAGTGACAGTCAAGAAGCAAGGATGTGCAGCAGGGTTTAACACAACTACATTCATTTCTAAACATGTTGGCTGCTTGCTGATTTGTGAGTAATGCAAATGTTTTGCTTAGTGGGCTGAGCTCAACAAGAAAATAACTGGGTTTCCCAGTGGACATGGAATTTTTTGGCTTTGAATTCTGATGCTGCATCTCTTCTGTAGCACAGAATTTTGTAGTTTAGACAAGAGTATTTCTGGGTCAGGAAGAAAGCAGGCTTTATGTGTTTGTAATGGAAATTATACCTAGAGAGCATGAATTAATATTTCTACCTAGATAAAAGTAGGTATAGCTTTAGAAAAATGCAGATAATGTCTATACTTGTAATCACTGTAAAGACACAGTACCACCATACTAATGACAAAGTATCAACCTACTATCACATCTAGTACTCAGACCCTCTGCAAAACTGAAGTTTTGCACATATGAAACTGCTACACATTGGAGACTTTGGGTCAATAATTAGGTACTTTTTAGAAACTGTATATTTTATTCCCTTATCATTTCTTTACTGCCTGATCTCTTAGTGAGAAGTAATGCATCTAGAGTAACTGCAAACATGAAAGAGAAACAAATTAGACCATAAACAACAAAGTAACTGTTAGAGTAATCAGGAGGGGATGCAACCCTAGTGTCAAGGGAAGAGACTGTGACTATGATTCATCACGTTACCGAAGCACCCTCAGTGTTAGCCCATGCTATTGGCAGAGAGGAGGAAATACTAAAGCAGTCAATTTGCATTTGGCATTGGTGCCTTCCCTTGTGGCAGATTGCCATGTTGCATCAGAAAGCTGGGGAGTGTGACGCGTGCGCGCTAATGATCTTTGTCTGGTCTAAAGCCACATGCACCCATCTACCAGACAGAAAGAGGAGTCACTGCAAACATGATACCCACTTCTGCCTGCCAAATGACCTCTTCCCTGAGTTATCCCTTTCTCAATGGCAGGTGGCATACTTAAGTCTACACAAAAGAGAATGTAGTGAGGGGTTCTGCATTTTGCCCCTGTCCCATGAAGACGTGAAAGGATCCTGAACAGACTCTAGCCAGGAACTGCTTAAAACTCCATCCCAAACAAGCACCACTTTTTCCTCCTACTACCTGCAAGGGTGGACTAGAACTGATCGCTCTAGAAATGCCAAGAAGTTGGAGTTGCCTAGTTTTGCCTTCTGGAGCTGATGATCAAGAACATTGCTGCTAAAGCTCTGTCTTATAGTTACTCATAGGTCACAAGTGCAGTCATGTAGTGCAGGCTTTATTATTTAGACCGCCTCTGAGCTCAGCAATGCAGAGCTTACCTTCTGGTCCCTCATCACTGCTGTCCTTAGCACATGTCCCATGGGCACTAAGAAACAGGGTCTGAGGAGCATCCGCAGGATTTAGGACTGTGGAGAATTGAAAATCCTCCCCTGAACCACTCAGAACAGACTCTCTGGTTTCCTGAAGGAGTGAATTCTCCTGTGTGTTTCTGTCCACATTTAAAAAGAGACAGAAACTAGCAAATGAGTTACCTTCGAGAAGGTAACCATAGCAGACTGAGGGCCGGAATCGAGGACTGAGTCCTGAGGTCCCTGACAAAGAAATCCATGTGCGGTGGTTTTGCAGGGATAAAATTTATAGAATCACTTTTCTGTTACATTTTGTTTCAGTTTGTGGCCAGCTGTGATATGGTGATCAAGGCCATTAACAATGAAAGAGGGCAGCTGACCCAGGCTGGCCCATGGGTGTATTCTGTAACATTAACGTCACATTCACTATAAATGGGAAAGCTTGGGGAGGCATCTTTGCTCTGCTGTCTTCTCCCTCTCTTCCCTTCCATTCTCTCTTCTCAATGGTTGTGATCCTTGGAGGAATTTGCCACCACTCTATGGGCTGAGTATAACTTTGTGTCTGTTGTATTAGTATTGATGTTGGTTTTCTTATTTTATTAAATCTGTTTAAATTTCAACACGAGTCTCTCTCCTTTTCCCAATTCCCTTTCTCCTCTGGGGAGGGGTCTTGGGTGATAGAACAACTGGTTATTGTTTAGCCCTGGGTGCGGGCTAAACAAAGACACCCTGTGACCCTCTGACTCATTTTCCCCCTTACTAGGCCTGTCTTTCAGCTGGTTTTGAAGGATTACATTAATGATTGCAAAGTACTTTATGGGATGCTTTAAGTGTTAATCATTAAGGATAACTGAATAGGCTGTGTGGGGCTAATCATAGTGGGTGCCCTATTCAACAGGTAGTAATTTTGGTATTTTAGAGACAATCCTAAAAAGTGCATTATAAATTGCACAGCTATCAGCATGGTCATCAGCATTGGTTAAAGATTCATTTCCCACACGTCTTCCAGACTGTGAAAATTGCTAGCTTAATGGACAAAGTACTAATGGCATGGATGGATAATGGATGGTGGGTTTTAATCCCCTCAGAGTCCTGTCCTGGGCCAAACTTGCCTATTTCTGTTAGAAGGGAAAGAACACAACAGTGTATTTATTCCTCCTTATTCTTTTCATCTGAAATTCACTCAAAATTTCTCCCTCACATTTTTACTTCTGTTCTAAAGTGGGCTTGAATAGGCCACAGAATCATGTTATGTAAGAAAAGCAGAATACCCTGAGGTGGTGAAGTGAGACGTGTGGAGGACAAGGAGGTATCTGGATCAAGCCTTCCTCTGTTGTTTTGCTCTTCCTCACAGGCTTTCTTGAGAGGCATCTTTTAATGTCCTGCCCCCAGGTAGCTTTTCAGCACATCAGCTCTCCTGTGCTGGGATTGCTTCCTGACATCTGTTTCAGATTTGTTGCTCTTTTGTTTCCATTTATATCCCTTCTCAGCCATTATTGTTTTTAGGCCAAAAATATTAAATTGTATAGAAAATATCCAGATAGGTTAAGACTGGTGTATGCGTGAGGTAAATTTTATTTTAACTGTTGTTTTCTATCATATTAAGCACAGAAGGTTCAGCTGCTTTGTTGACAGAAGAGAGAAGATTTTTATCTGTCTTCATTTAACAAAGCAAAGCCTGTAGAGGGGCTCCATCTTTTATAGATCAGCTATTGCAGCTAGAAAAACACAACAAGATTTTGAGCTCAGAGCCCTCATCACATCACACTTCTACCATCAAATCAGCGCTGCTACAGCAAAATGAACTGATGTAGAAATGAAGTAATTTCTTGTTGTAATGAGTCTTTTGATTACTGCAGTCCTCGTAGGATGACAGTGCCATGGGAACTTCACCTTAAGGAGGTGCTGGTACACGTCTTTGGGTCTGGTTTTTAGATTATACCAGGGCTCCCATTAGTGCGGGGTTGATCAATGTGTACCCAAATGCTGAATGAAAATGTAAATTTTTTTGGCTCCTCATGATTAATGAATGACAGAAATATTTTGCATGGTGTTAAAAAATAAAATGGAAATAGAAGTGCTTAGTTGTTACAATTTATGTAAGCAATTCAGTCAGTGCAAAATGGGAGCTTAATCTTGACCTATTATGTTAAGCAATTAAAAAGGAAAGATTTAGACACTGTGCCTAACAGAGAACCATTTTACAAAATAACCTATATAATGCAAAGCAAGACAACAAAATAAGTGCATGTGTACAGCTAAGATCTCTTCAATTTCTGTTCATGTTCACCCTTTATTGCTGATGATAATTTCTTTTTTCTTTTCCCATTCTCTAACCTTCATGCACCCATTTCTACTTCAGTCACCTCTACATGCTGAGGTGAGAGATAGGTGGCAGAAGTTAAAAGTAGAATGGCTTTCTTACCATTTCCCAGTCCAAAACATTTAATGTACCCTAAGATGGTGCATGAAAGTTTAGTATGTGGCTTATTCTTTGGGGAGCAGAGGTCATCTGGCAACCAAGAGGAGTAAGCACCTCGCTGTTTGCAAGATCGTACTGTTTTTTTCCAGTGTAGCATGTCTAGTATTTAAGCTTTGCCCAGATTCCATACATTGCTCCAAGCCACATCCCGTTCCATGGAGTTAGCAGAGCCTCTGTGTAACTTCTCTGTGGGGCCATTTTTATGTTCCACACTGGTAGGACATCAATAGCTCTGTACCACAGACGTGGTTTTGGCCGGGGTGTGGAGTTCAGAGGCAGCCTCCAAAGCAACTTGCTGCATTCTTTGGCAGTCAAACTACAGAAGCATATGGCACTGAGTTACTTACTGGATGATATTAAAAATACTTTAAGGCTCTGCATTTTAACTGAGCAACTATATTGCTGCTCATTAAACACTTCAGAAATGTCCATCTTCATAAATATAAAATACAGAATTATATATGCCAAAGAAAGGCATTATTACAGTTCCTTAGAATGAAGTATTCCAGGTTTTAAAATGCTTAGTAATACTGGCCTGCTGACATCCTTCTTGTGACCTCAAAACAATTTTTTGTTGTTTCCTTTAAATAATTTAGTGAGTGATTACTCAGTGATGATGTTTAAATAAAAACACAACGTGACAGTTAATCTGTGAGACAGATGCTATTAATATTGGATGGATGTAGTTTCAGAAGTATTCTGCCTGAATCTGAAGTACTAAGCTGGATATAAATAGTGGTGGATTTCCCTTATGTGGAAAATGTAATAGCCCCATTAAGCATGTCTTCACTGCAGAGTCAGGCAGTATATTGGCCCTAGGCTTTGAGTACCAGCTTTAGCTGAGACGAAGTGCGAGGAGCCAGGCTGCCAAGCTATGCTGGGCTAATGAATCCTCATTAGATCAGTGCTCCCCTAGATATTTCTGTTGGCCTTCACAGGGCATCTCCCCTAATCCTTTCTCACCACAGTAAGTGGAGTTGTTCCAAACCTAACTCTTTGGGGGAATGGTGTCTTGTGGACACAAGGAGGGAAGTGGGAGGCAGGGGGTGATGGGATGACCCTGGGCACCCTTGAATAGCTGAGTTAAGTAGCCTAATCAAATGAAGTAATCTGGATATGTAGCAACAAACAGTGGGTGGTGAAGTCCACAGCAAGGCCTTGGAGAAGCATCCTCTAGCTTAAGGTCACTAACCAACGGCCAAGGAACAAATGTGATGCCTTCACAAGCTCTAGCTGTTTCCGAAAAGCCTCTGTGCCTGTGAGCTAGGTCTTCACCATTATACTGGGATAATGAGAAATCTGAATGAAGGTGAAAAGCAGCCTCTAACCTCTCTTTTCAACCTCACAATCCTGCAGAGACTAACAGCATCAGAGTTTGTGTGTGGGCATGATGAATGGAGTAAAATGCAGAGCTGAAGTAAGAGTCAAAAAATAACTCCACTCTGAAGATGTACTGTTACAGGGGGCTGTTATATGGTCAGGTCACTGTCCCCAAATGCCCACTATTTCAACATAGAAGAGAAGAAATGCTTCTGTGTATGTATGTGCCAACAAAATGCTGGCAGGTATATGCTGCCTTCTTTCCAGTCCACCCTCCTTTCTGCCCTAGAGAGAAGAAATGTTATAATTGCTGCTACTTTACACTGTAGGCTATACCTGCAACTACACATTCAATTATTTTTAAACAGTTCCAGTTACAATTCCTTTGGTTTTCCCTTTGTCCTTTGTTTTTTGACTTTTACTAACAAAATAAAAGACAGATCAGTTAAGGATCTTTGTTTAAATATTATTGGCATACAGTAAATTTAGTAATACTAGAGTTAGTCCTGGAAGGATGTTAATAAGATTACTCATATTACCTATGCACTTAATAAATTTTTGCTGGCTACTGCTGGGTGCTCTAGAAACTTATACTTTAAGCTCGGGAGGTTACCAGCTCAGTGCTGAGGGGAAGGCTGATCCAGCCATTGGTTACTGCCTCAAGTCTGGGAGATGCAGCTGCAGTTTCCTTGCTTTACCAGAGACAACATTGCACAAAGCACATGAGCTAAAATCTCACACAGGCTTTAGTACAGGTTTTTCTGTGCTAAGAAGGTCCAGAGCTGCCACCAAAAGCAGCAGTGCAGTCAGCAGAGGTGCTACATGGGGACCCAAGGCAGGGCACATATGTGCTGGAACTGCCCCAGCCATCTCCCCCTCCACAAAAGAAGAAAATATTTCATTTTTAACACAGGAAGGTGACTGTTTTAGGATTTGATTGGTGGTGGCACAAATGCTTCTGCTGGCACACAGAGAAGTACAATGATGGGGTGGGATGAGAGGAAGGAAGGACTGATGCTTTTCCATCAATGGCAGTATTTGTGAACCAGGAGCCACTGTCCCCCTCTGCCCCACCAGCCCATCTGTAAAATGGGGCAGTAATACTCCTCTTCCCCACAGGACGTTTAAGGATCAACACATTCCTGCTGCTGAGGCACTCAGGTGTAAGAGATACATGAGTATAAGCTAGATCAGGCCTCCATCGGGAACCTGGGGAATGTATTTCAGCTGTTTGTCTGACATGACTCAAATCAGAAACCTTAGAAGTTTTCTTCAGCCCCCTGCTATATCATTTTCAGGATAATTTAATCTTTTTTTCTTCTTCCCTGCCGTTCCTTTAAAATATTGGGAGAATTCTGAAAATAAAAATACTGTGCAGAAGAAAACTTTCCAGTACTTCAACATACTCTATTTTTCCCAATATTTTAGCCCAAAGCAATCTCATAATTTGATAATAATCTTCCCCTCACCATACAAAAAAATCTGACATATTTCACTGAATTTATTGTCTGCTGAAAAATATTTTCTGAGTCATGTGGGATGGAGGCCAGTCTGAAAATCTCTGTTTAAAGACTTCTATTTTTTTATCATTATGAGTAATGATGGTGGTATTTACGATAGGTATTTGCACTACTGAAGGTTGGGACAAGACAAGTGTTCTTGGAAGCCAAGTCCAGAGTTAACATCTGAAGCGTTTTTCTTGGTGAAAGAAGCTGGGAGTATTCCTACAGTGAGAAACTTCGGACTCTTACTCGTAAAAGAGCTACCAGTGTGTAGCATGTCTAGGTGATCATTAATGAGGGCACACGATAACACATTGCAAATGCTGGAAAAGTGATAACACTAAAGAAAATGAGGATACTGTGATGATACAAGAGGGAACAATCAAGAAGAATAAGATGGAAATAAGAAAAGCATAATTCAGGTTGTAAGGAAAATATCTTTGAGGTATGTTACTTGGAAGAAAAGTCTCCAGAGTTCTGTGGTGAAACTATCCATCTGGAGTTTCTAAAATACATCTTGTATTTTCGTGATAAACAGCACTATTATCTGGATAAATTTTCCATCTTACTGATACAGAAATAGTAATCTTACTGTTTTCTGGTACTTGGATCTTTTCTCAAAATCTCCTGATACAGAACTTCTGCACAGTGAAATTAATTCTTCTGCCATGAGATTTGCTTTTCTTAGACACCTTTTACAGTCTCCAAAATCCTGGTCTAAAAATCACTCCTATAGGGAAACAGTCTGTACAAACACACACATTTCTACTGTAAGAGCTGGAGCTTAAAAATGAGCAAATCATTTAGTAATTTGACAAAGAAAACTGAATGATAAATGTGTTACAAAACTTCATTTTTTTCCCAAGAGTACATCTCATTGCTATATGTAAACGTTAACGATATATATTAATATTTAATGTGTACATGGTACAGCTGGTTGAATGATACTTTGCAATGAATACCTACAAATGTAACCCATCTTTCTGCCAGTAAGTCAGCCTAATTTCTACAAATATGTTTCTTGTTTATAATGTTTACCAAAGAGTTTCCAGCAATTGATTCTACATGGTATTTACAAACTATTCGGTATGACTAATGCCTTGCATTTTATTATCATTCATTCATTGCTGCTCAAATGGAGGACCTGAAATTTCGAGCAAATTAATGCAGGTAAAGTACTTGGCATTTATTTTCGTAATGTAGCTTTTGTAGCTAAAAATCATTAATGTGGCAACACTGTTCATTCATTGCTTTATGTTGTTTCTAAACTGAATACTCTGATAAAGATGCACACTTTGTATTAAAAGTTATAGCTCTTCATGCACACTCTGGCTTCTACTTCCATTTTTTAGCAGAAATATTTTTTTAAAAGTATGTACATCTTGTAGAGGTTTGTATTTGTGTTACTCATACAACAAAAAATCAAAGATTCATGGTTGTTTTTTTTCATAACTTGTTTGCCAAAAAGTAGCAGACTAACATAAGCAACAAGTCAGTCTCTTGAAATGTTTTTTTCCACTCTTGTGATACATTTCAAAGACATTAGAAGCTAATCTGACAACATTTTTATGTGACATGGTTGTCAGTAAGAAAAAAAGAAAGGCATGGGAAAGCAGTGGGAAAAAAACTGAAAATAAGAGACTTCAATATATTTGGGAACAGCTGCTGGTGAGATACGTGTGTGCACAGGAAATACACTGCCTAAAGGATCAGGATTTCAATAGAGGTTGGATAACACTTTAAGGTATACTGTACGGTGTCTTTACTGTTTTTACAAAGAGAAACACAGAAGACAGCAGCTTGATGAAACAGACTGCAAATGAGAGGAAAATTACAACCTTCTCTAAGAAAGTTAAATTAGGAGTCCGTGAACAATTAAGAAACTAAAGCCCCATTTCAAGAGGGTAATTAAGGGCCTAAGTAACACCACCCATTCTGAAGCAACGGTTAAGATGTAGCCAAATCACATTGCCGAGGCTTGCACAGACCTCTGAAAAGTCATCTTGAAATTTCAGCACCCTCTTTGAGTGCTTCCCTGGGTGAAAGCTAGTGACTGACATGGTATGATGGGCCAGTGACAATGTTAAACACAAGACCACAAAAGCCCTTCCAGTCCTGGCCTAATTAATATATCTACTATCTATTTTTGCTTCTAATTTTCACTGAACTCTCACTGGGGTATAATTATTATTACTACACTTAATTATTTAGTAGCATGGAGGGATTTTCTTAGTTTTGTTACATGGTCTTTGTAAAATTGATCAAAGCAGTTTTCAAATGCATCACAAATTGTCACACATTTTGGGTGAATTAGCAGCGAGATGTTGGATGTTTGTTTTGCAGTATTATTGTTGCAGAAGTCGTACAGACTTCTGAATAGCCTGGAAATAGTGCTTAACATGACATGCAAAGCACTGAGAATGTGCATACCAGGACTCAGCTACCTACAGAGCTGAAACTGTCAATAACTTCCTACAAAAATGGTATTTTTTTAAATAAAAAGGCTGAATTAAGAAGGTTGCATGTGTCTTAGTGCTACACGGTACATTTTGAAAATCCACTGAAAGAATTTACTTGCTCCGCTCTCCGATGTTGATGACAGCGCACACCTCTTTGAAAAATCACTCTCTGTGCTTTGCATATGTTAGGGTCCTCCAGCTCCATAATCTCCAAGAGTGTATTGTTATTGTGTTTTTGACAGCTGGTTCACATACCAGTAGTGATGTAACCCAGCTGACCTTATACCCTGTGCAGGTCATGCATGATTCTTGTATTCACAGTTTAATAAAGCTAGGAAATAAGACTTGCAGAGAAATACATCCTTCCTTGGGCAAAATGGGTTGCAGCAGCTCTAAACGGATTAAATGATATAATGGAAACAGCAAAGTATCTATCTGTGTCAAATTGTATTTTTTTTATGAAGGTAAACCACCATGTGGATTTTGGTTCCTTCTCAGAAGACAGTATCTAGGGAGTCACAATGGATGTGGCAGGTAGAAAGTGAGTCTTTCTCATTTCAACACTGGCTCATTTATTTTTATGTCATTTAAAGGGTATGATTTTTTAATTTCTTTTGCTTCCCATCTCCCAAAACACAGTAACACTCCAACTCTAAAAATTACTGAACAGAATTGTTTTTGCTGCTGTTAAATGACTCCAGTGACCAAAAATTCCTTAATAGTCCTCATCATCATCTTTTTTTTTTTGATGCATGGTTTTCTGTTGGCTGTTTCCTCTGTTAATGTTAATTAGGTTTGTAGAATGTTTGCATAGAGGATTATGTGAAGTCGTGTACAAATGTGTTGCCTTACTTTGCTCTAAATAAAAAAGCATTTTAAGATTGTGTTGATAGAGATAGTTTCAGATGTGCCTTTGTGCATTACAAAATATCATAGGACGCTATGCCTGCTCTAGACCAGGTTTTGAATAAATGAGAATTGTGGACTATATGAAAGTGAGATTTTTCTTTTAATTCTCTCTGCTGTATGATCATGTTTTTATTGATCCACTTCAATACCTGGGATGACAGAAGATGTTAAACATCCCAGTAGCATGGCTGGAGTCTGTGAAACAGCCTTTACCTTGAGTTGCCCTGACTGTTGGAGTGGAAGGGAAGTTGAAAGACACGAAAGAACAGTGACAAAGGAAAACAGAGAGGAGCAAGAGCCACCAGATGACTTCTGATGGCTCAGTGCATTGCACTGACATGAGATGCTGATGACTTCATTACTCACTAACTTTCTTCTAAGTGGAACTGATATGCCTGTACTCTCAGTGCAGGAAAGTAGTTTAAATGCCAAAATAATTCAGCAGGCTCTGCCTACTTAATTTTTCCGCAGCTATCTAGTTGTGAAGGTGTAAATATTGTAACCCCAAAGGGATTTTAGAGATCATTAGTGGTGTAGAAGGCTGAAGACATGAGTGACATTTGGCTGAAAGCCTGTGACTGATTGGTAGCCACAAATGTGGTTTTGAACTACAGAAGAGGGGTGAGATCATCATCATTAGGAAGGAAAAGAAAGATGGAAACAAGATGGCTTTTTTCACAGGGAATTCGAAGATTTGTACCTTTGCCTTCAGCTTGTGCCGCTGGAAGAAAGTTTTAAAAAATAAGGGAAAGAAAATGATCATATCCACAATACGATTAAAAAAACCCCAAAAACTAGAAAGATTGACAAGGCCATGGGTAACACAGTGAAACTTCACTAACCTTCAGTTAATTTGTTCTTATGTTCCTATTAGTGAAGCCAAAAAGATGTTTTTTCAGCAGTATTTATTTCACTAAACTTATAAAGTATAAACGAGAGGAGGAGGGAGAAAGTAGCTGGTAGTTGACTTCTAGAAATAATTTCCGGTCACAACACAGTCACTTTATGAACTGTTTAAAAAAAATAACCTTCCACCAAAATCACAGTATATAAAATACTTGTCTATGTGCTGAAAAAATCCTCACTTTACATTTCATTCTACAGGATAAGTTGCTTAAGTCCAACTTTAACCTTCAGAGCATGACAAACAGCTGTCCTTTAAAAAAAAAAAATTAAAAGCACTCTAAACTAAAGTAGGAACAAGGAAGAAAGAAGTAACTTTTTTTATTTGATTAAATAACATAAAGAGAGGGAGTTAGGGAGCAAATCAAGTTTCTTTGAGGCCATGTAAGGCTTTTCTTTATTAGTTTGCTCTATCTACAGCTTTGTTCGCTCTGTTTTCACTGGTGAAACTTTGCAGAAAAAAACAAAAGTAACTCCTTTTTCCCCAAAATAATAGCTATAAGAAAGAACCATTACAGAAGGAAGTAGGTTATTACATCAGGAACAAGGCTCTTGCCTGAAGTCAAAGGAAAGTTGCACTAAATGAAAGTCAGTTGTGACTACACTAGACACTGGACCAAGCACTGTATGCTGTTGAGTTGAAACAATGTATTTTCATCACAAATCTGAAGCCTAAGCTGGCCTTTACAAGAGTTTGAAAGTGTTTAACAGACTGATCCTGAGTAAGATGTTAGGGGAAGACAGCACTGAGAGCCCAGGTCTCGTCTCCTCTTCTCTTCTCTTCTCTTCTCTTCTCTTCTCTTCTCTTCTCTTCTCTTCTCTTCTCTTCTCTTCTCTTCTCTTCTCTTCTCTCTCTTATTTTCCGTTCCAGCCTCTAATAAAATTAAAAGGACAGAAAACAATGCAGGTGAAGCCTACAGGTCACTTATCAAATGCCCCAAAGTCAAGCTGCTGCATTTTGCCCTGCCCTGCTGAGCAGACCCCAGTACCGGGAGGGCAGCGAAACCAGCCATAGAGCAGGCAGTGAGAGGATTATGGGTACACAGGGAGGGGGAGGGATCTTTTCTGCACCTAAGGCCTTAGTTTTTTGAAGAGAAAAATATGGAACCTCTTGATGTGCAATTGGAAGCTGAGATGAGCATTTATTTGGATGAGAAAATGGCTGTAATTTTTGACTTTGGACATTGTTCAGAATTTCAAAATGAGAGTGCAGAGTTGTAAATCACTCTACAATTTGCTAGTGAAATTCATAAGAGTTCTGAATTAGAGCAGGATGGTGTCCCCTTTGTGTATTTGTCTTGTAATTTAATTAAATTGGCCTCCTTTGGAAGTACTCATTAGGGCATGGCATAAGTTATTTACTGGGTCCATTCACAATAGCACATGAAGATCATAACACTACTCCAGAGTCTTTGGAGCATAAAGAAAGAGGTAATACTGGCTGACCTTCCTAATTTTTTTCTTTCCCAGTTTGAATCATTGAACTCATTGGGAATCACCAGCACAAGCTCAAGAGCTCCCTTCTGTTCAAGGGAGCAAAGAGACACCATGAGTATGTGGATGCATTTCGGGGCATATAAGTAGAGGAGGGAAAGCCAGCTTCACAGTGTGCATGTCTTTCCTCCAGCCATGCCAAATTATCTCTGACCTACCCAAAGAGGTCTGGAAAGCCAAGGGCAGAGAGTATCTACTGCCACCTTCTCAGGTTAGAGGCAGGGATACTTAAGACATCCTACCTGGATGATTGCAGCAGACTCTCTTGTCTCCTTTGCCCTCTGTGTGACACTGGTGACTTGACTGATCCCCTGGGCGATGTACACAGAGAAGTTTTGCATGCCAGCACTGGGCAAGCATTCAGAGCAATTTAAAAAACTTTTAGCATATATGAGATTTAGGCTGATGATGGCTAAATTGCATATCAGCCTCATCTGTCCAACTGATATGTATTTGAGCTGATCATCCCCCCTGAAAACCTCACCTATAAAAATGAGCCACAAAGAGATGTCCGCATAGCCCCCACCTTTGCACCACCCCCTACTTAAGCTTCGTAACACTGGCAAGTCGAGGATGCTCATCCCAGTGAGCTGGGCAGTCAGAATGTGCTAAACTGTAGTCCTTGATGACTTGTTCATGCCCTGGTGAAAGAAAGACTTCTACCAACAAATTGCATCACTGACATAGATGACTGTTGGCACAGATCTTCCCCGAAGGCATTCTCAAACATAACATAAGGTCTCACTGTAATAAAATAGCAGGGCTACGTTTTGTTGCCTTCAAGTCAGCTGACAACGCTGTAACCTCTCTGGCCAGTAATAAAAAAAGGACTAAAGGTCTTTTGATCCTGACTGCAATTTTGTCTCATAGAAGAAGCCAAGCTAATGACATGCAAAGCAGCAGGTAATTAATACTGAGTAAGGGGTAAAGAAAAAGGCTGTATAACAAGGGGAAGGCCACACTAAGACCACAAAAAGTTGCCATCTTTGGAAGTTGTCTTGATCAAAAAACTCAAACATATAAATAACAAATGAATCCTGCAGGTGGGACTGCTGATGCTCTGGTATCATAAAGTTTTGTCATGTTCAGAACTGCCACTGTCAACACCTACAGTGAAGAGACTGATTTACATCCAGTGAATGCACTAGCAACCTAATAGTAAAAATATGTTTTCCAAATAGGTCATTCTGGAAAACCTGGCTTTATTATAATTATATATGCTTGTTGGACCTACTGGCATCTTAAATCACGAGATCATAGGCTATACTCTCATAAATCACATTGTATTGCTGATTTTATACATATATTGTGGTTGTAATTTATGTGTCAGTTTATATTTATTCCCCCACTTGACATTATTCTTCAGTTCAAGAATGATTTATATATTTTTTCCAGTGTTATTTTGACCTTAATAAAGACTGTCTTACTACAGAGTGAATTATTAATATATGGACCTCTTGGTCAAAGGTTGTTGCTCAGAGGAATATGACCCCCATTTTTCAGGTGCCCCCATCTTTTGGGTTCTGTGTTTTCTGAGTTCATTATGGAGGCTAAACCATAGAGCTCAGGTCTCATTGCCGAAGCGGTGGCAGGAAAGATGCATTTGAGGAAGTTTAATCTTTGGGGAATTGCCATCCCCAGAGGTGCAGGGCACAACCCTTTTTGGGTTTGTCCTCTAAACCAAAGTGGTGCCCACCCCAGCCTTGCTCCCACAAATCTCTCTGTCCACCTGCCATTTTCTTTGTTTCTGATGGGCTTCTCAGCAAGCAGCTTTACAGCTCCTTACAGAAATCCTTCACTCTCTGGTATCCTGGGATTTCAGGACCTCTTTTACTGCTGCTGGCACTGAAGAGAATTGAGAAACTCGGTCACTGATGATGATGCCTCTCATTAACTTAATCCATTTAAAAATCTCCATTTTTATATAGGGAGTTTGCATACCTGACTCTTGAATATGGCGCAATTCAGGGAAGATCCTCAGAGCCTGCATTTTGGAGGTGTTGAGTGCTACAACCCGAAGTCAGTGGGAAGTTCAACAAGGTCAATTCACTTGAACAAGGCCTATGAGAATTGGCTTTAACTGTCCCACAACAGCCTGAAAATGCAAAGAATATGACAAAATAACTTAAAAATACATTTACTGTTCTCTATACATCTTAAGGACAATATTCTTCTAAAGCTTGAGCATTCACAATATATTTCTCAATACTGTTCTGGAATCCAAATGCAACATCTGAGCTGGAAGTTTGGACATATCAATCTTCTTGCATATTAGTCATTATAAGAGATTGCATCTAATATCTCAGACTTTTTATCCTGAAATTACCTCAATAGATGTGCATTAACATCAGTTATCCAGTGGGCCAATTTTTTTCCCCAGTTGTACCAATAAAGCATCCATTGGTTTAAGAGAATTTAATCCAGATTTATATAATAATTATTGAGAGTATTGGAATGTGACCCCATAAGCCTTGGTGTTGAGAGATTTCCATCTTAACAATGTGAAGCATTTTTTGCTTTTATTGAGACTCCAGCTTTCTTTTTCAAGTTCTTTAATATGAATATATTTCTTCATAGAAATATCACACTGTAAATCTGCATTCCATAGAGGCTTAATTCCTAGTACTATGCATATTCTGTCTATCACCTCTGCTTAGATTTGTTTTATTCTATCAGATTCACACCTTTCAATTTGACACAACTACCTATATAGGAAAGATAGACAAAGATTGCTGATCCGGAATAAAGAATAGCAAGCTACCAAGTTGTTCAATGCAGAAATTGAGGCTAAGCCTCTTGGAAAAGGAACCTAAATGAATCTTGTGCTTGATTTTGGACTTTTTATGCAACACTGGTCAGCAGAGTCATAAAGCAGGAGGTTCACCTGCACTCTAAAAGTGTGAGAGGACTTAGGATACCTAATACTAATTCCATTTTGATAGATATGAATCTGTCTCTGGCCAAAATTTCCATATATGTTCTGCCAAGATGTTTAGTACATAGTTTATCTCCAGAGACAAACATGAGCCTGTCATTGCACAGGCTTTCTCCATCAATTGCTCTATGATGGCTGTCTAATGTGGATGGTCTCCTTCATTGTGCTTAACAAGACACATATCATAACAGTCTCATTAGGACACTCTGAAGTTAATTAAAAAATATTTCTATTGACTACATTCAGCTTTGGATTAGGACTTAATAGGAAAATTAAATGATCTTTAGGAAGCTACACAAGCTTGAGCTAGAAGCACTGAGTAGCTCCTGCCATATTTGCTCAGGAAATATAGCTGTCTACTATTGGTCCCCACTTCTCATTCCCTGTTCATGACTATCAAAAGACAAAAACACATCTAGCCAGTAATGCAGTAATACTCGCTCAGCATATCCATTTTTTCAGCTTTAGTGGCACGTGCTAAGCATCTGAGGGAAACTGACAGACATAACATGTTAGATGTCTTATCTGGGTGCACCACAAACAAAATGCAATTGGTCAGATTTAGACTTCATTTACGTAAATCAGCCTAACATCAGCTGTGTTATTTGCTCTACTGATTTAAACCACGTGAGGATCATGACTCTGATCTGTCTCAGAAGTTGCATGAATTATTTTTTTCTTTTGTCTTTTCTGAAATATAGTGTTCACAGGTAGATTTTGCTTTGTGAGGTACTGCTATAATGGATGACCCTTCATAAAGAAAACAGATGCTGCCTGTGCCCTTCATGCAAGGGCATGGCTGCAGAGAACAGGGAGCCTGCTTTTCACACTCCACGCAAGCTGCCTGACCCTCTGATGCACCAGGAGTCTCCCTGCCCTCCCACCTGTAAGGCAATTCTTTTACACTGATCTATGTCAAATAGAGTATGTGCCAGCAATACCTGCAAGTCTTCACGCTTCCCCAGAAGACTGGACTTGCTCTTTACTCTGCCCCACTTTGCCATGTTACAAGCTGAGAACTGCTGCTTCCGCTTGTACTTTGAGGTGTTCATGCCAGCCTGAAGTATGAACCTTGCCCTTGAAGGAGAACCTCTGGGGTTTTTTTCACCAACGGTTGGAAAAAGTAGTTAAGCAAACCAATGTTTAATTCAAGTTAAGCAAACCAATGTTGAATGCAGCTAGCTCCTATGGGAAGAGGAGGCACACAAGACAGTAGAAGTACTTGAACAACTCATGTGTGAGTTCGCAGCCTGGTCTCAAGTAGCAGGAGAGGAAGCACAGTCTAAGATTTATAACACTTTTACATTCTACTTGTGTTGAGCCATGCTCAGTCTAGTAGGTAGCAGGAGACTAGGATGATCTGGTGTTATTTGTAATGTTCTGTTTAATAAACTTCCGCCAAGTGGAAAGACAGGGACACTACAGGGAACAGAGAACTATGCTAACTTACATTTGGGATGGTACAAATGGAAGCTGAAGACATTGCACAGAAAAATACAAAAGGTGAGAATCTGTGAATGTCACCATAAGAAAAAAAATAGAGGAAAAAAATGAAGAAATGCTTATTTGCAGCCATGAAATTCTCCAAGTGGAGCCAGGCTGACCTGAAATGTTAGCCTGTGAGCTACGTGGACTTTGGCTTCAAGAAATAATCAACCACAGCCACAAGCAAGACTTACAGAACTACTGCAATGTGAGAAATGCATCACAGTTTCACATCAGGAAATTTCAGCTCCTCAGGACAAGCCTAATGGCTGTTCTGATTAGTTCACATTACCTTCTTAGTCATGATCTGACAAGCACAGGTACTTCATTCAAGGCAGTGTCAAGGACAGTTCAGCTTTAAACTGGGAAAGTGATACCAACGAAATAAGCCTGAGTAGACAATATGCTGAAAACTTTTCTTGATTTAAGGTCAACAATCTTATCATTTGCATAAGTTACCAATATTTATGTATTTTGTCATGTTGACTTTGATAGCTGTAATAATGTTGGTTCATTTATAAATTGTAGCACTTGTAACAATCCCAGTACGACTAAAAGGGGAGAGATTTCCTGGCTTCAGAAGAGGAAAGTTTCCACATCTTTCAGAGATACAGATATAAATTTAAATATTTCAAGGAATTAGACAAGTACCTTCCATGCTCCTAGTCTTAGGCTTTGCATTTGGATCTAGATCTCTGGATGAAGTAGAGGAAAAGTATAAGAAAATACTTTTTTTTTTTGATTTATATTGCAGAAGTACTTGTAGGAACTGCAACAATTTGCTGGAATAAATTGAGTCTCAAACGTGTCCATAGATATTTAGGAAGATGGAAATGACATTTCCTCGTGGAGACTCCAAAATTATTACTCATTAAGCTTTCTGAGGTAAGTCAGAGACACAGTTTTGATAGCCTGTGCAAATACTGGAACCTGAATCTGAAAATGTGTACCTTTTTTATTGGTACAGCATTACCCAGTGAAATACTTATCTGTAAATACTGAGTACTTAATATGACCACTTCTACTTATTGTTAGCTGAGTAAAATTGAAGCAGTTTCCTTCAGAAAAGCAGCATGCTTCTACCCTAACATCTTCCCCAGTACCTTCCCTCCCTCCCCAGATTAAAAGCATCATGAAGGAAAGAGGAAAAAATGGAATTGCCATAGTTTGGTGGCCCGCAGCTCAGTGATTTCCCATCCAAGGTGTTGAACTTGCCCCTTCAGACTGCTGCCAGTGCACACAAAGATTTGTGGACAACAAACAAACCTGGCAGCATGCTTCCATGTGATGGCAGGCACAGGCACAGGATGGCAGGACACAACCCCGCTTGCATGTGTTTCGTGAATCTGTGGGTCAGTAGGCTGCAGATGGACAGCAGGGGAGAGTAGGCAGAGACACAGAGCATGGGAAAGGGACTGTTAAAAGTTGTTTAATCTGTAAGCAGAGGTTTTATGCAGACTCCACTGATCTTTGCAGCTTTAAGAATAGCTGTATGTTGTGGCATTACCATTTGCCCTGTCCTGTGGGAAAACACACCAGGAAGACAGCTCAAACATGTTTTACCACTTGGCGTTCTTCAAACCCGTCTGGTTTAGGACATCCTTCTCTGACTCTGAGTGTGAACTCTTCCAGCCTGTGCTCACCCAAGCCATGGTGGACTCACATTCACAGACCTGGGTCTTGTAAGTGCAATTAAGAGTCAGAGGACACTGGTCCAAGGCATCATCTCTCTGGATTCCTAAAATAATATGGTTTCTATATGAGATCTGACTGTAGATACCTCAACAGCTGAGGTAAGCATGGAAGTGGCATACTCTAATTTAATCAGGGCCCAATCTACCAATAAAATCTTTAATCAGGAGTTATGTGTTACTTTGGGGTCAATATTCAGGGCTTATCCTAAAATGTTAAACCTGACAGCCAGCCTCAGGGCTCACCAGAGGTTGCTTCTCTGAGAGTGCAACCTGATTTATGGGCATACCAACACCACAGCTCAAAGATGCAGGGAAGGTGAGTGCTTTCTTCTTTCATCCAGAGTAGGTTGCAATCTTAGAAATGTGTTGCGAATCTACAACTAACCAGATGAGAAGAGACACACTCAAAATAAGGGTCAAAAAAGTTAAATAACTGGACCAAAAAATGGACTCTAAGCTTTTGCAGCTGGAAAACGTAGGAGAGCTGTTTGGCAATACAGTTTTCCTTGGCTGTATTAGTTATTATGTACATTTTCCATTTGAAGTTTTGCACTAATATCCCATTGGTTTGCACACATACGAGGATGTGTAGGTCTGAGAATGATACAGCAAAGACCTGGGGAATTTTTTATGTTTTCTGGGAAGGAGGGGGAGGGAGAGGACCTGTTCACAAACTGGCTGTAACCAATCAAGTTTTGCATGATGCCAAAAAATTAAACACAGTAAAGGCAGACCCTGTCAGCAAAGAGTTGATTGCTTTAAATAAGGGAGATTTCCTGAATGTTTAAATTGAAACTTCTACTATGATTAAAGCAAAGAGAAGTACCAGGATGCTTCCTAACTATTTAGTTCCTAAAATTCCTGTGAGGCCTTGAGATGACAAATTCAATTCTGATGTGCTGTGTTTTACACTCTGCAGGCTGTTGTAAAAGGTAAAACTAATCAAGCTTGGGTTTCCCATGGGCTGTGCTTTAAGATGTTTTCTTATTTAAAGGTATGGAAATATGTTGAAACCCACATAGACTGGGTGAAGTTTACACAAGGCAAAATGTATTCAGCCATGCTTTTGCACGGTGTGCATATTTTGACTTTTCAGTATTTTTTGATTGTTTAATCCTTCATCCTACTTAAAACTGTATTCCAACCACATCCGCAGACTGAAGATGGGGAAGAACAGTTTATAACTCTCTCAAAATGTTGCTTAAGACTGTTTAGAGCAGAGAATACCTTGGCAGTGAATTGAATTTCTTCTGTAAGGTGTTAAATGCAGCAGGAGAGAGAATAGGCACATAGTCAACAGTAAACTTTCAGTTACAGGAGGTGAAATATTCATGTTACTGATACTTTTCTTAGGAACACCATAATTCTATCCCCAAGCCTATATTTTATGGGAAAGTTTCAGTTCACCTACAACAATCCTTCCTTACTGTTTCAGGCTCCACAAAATGAATAGTTAGATGGAATCTGCCTAACTAATCATCATATGTACACACTCAACATTTTATGTAGTAGGGAAAATGATGGAAATTGGCCTTTTCAGAAGATCTGTCTCCACCAGAAATTACTATGAATGTATTCCTCAAACACATATTTTGGAAATGATCATTTTTAAAATGATCATTTTTAAATTTCCTGAATGAAAATGATGTTTCCTATTGTGAATAAATGAAGCACTATTTCTGTTCAACCACATACTTCAGCATATAAAATGATCTCATCAAGATTTCTATATTGAACCAGAAGAAATATTAATCTTTAAGTCTTCTGTGTCCCAGAAGTTTTAAAGCTGGTTTGAATTGCCAGTGTTTAGCACTTTTCATTCTGGTTATTAATTGTAGAGATATTCTCTTCTGTTCATAATTAAAATCTCCACAGGCCACTTCTCTGATATGATTTCTAAGTTTAAGTTGGAGAGAAAGAAAGGAGGTATATATTTTGAAGATTTATTATATCATAAGTTCTGTAGTGGTACTTTACCAAATGAATGACAGCTGGATGATGAGTATTATTTAACTGCCTGTGTCATCATCTTGCATTCTACTTGAAGTACGAATAAACTAATAAAAAACCCCCAGACATTATTATACCCAACAGAACACCTGTTGACAAATGGGCTTTGGAATCCCTTTAAGTGACACTCCAATTAGTCCATATGGTAATTGACAGTGGGGTGCTGCTGCGAGCTCCTCCCTCACGGGTCTGCCCCATACAGCCAAGTGCAGGAGCTGAGATCACACACTCACTTGACAGTCTTTATGTATTGCTGCATTTAGGATTAGGGTGGTTTTCAGGCTTAATCCCACATAATCAGATTGTGCCCCTGTGGAAGCGAATGATGAAATCCCCTTCTCTCCAAAACAGATACATGTGGTTAATGAGGGAGCAAGCGGCTTTAAGCCTCCTTCATGTGAGCTCTGCTTGTTCACATGGAAATTTAATTTTTCATAACCTTCTAAAGACAGCCATCAGTATCTATGGTGAAATGCAAACTAGTGTTGAAGGAGCAGCTGACAGAGGAAGGGTTAAAGCCTGCCATGCTCCCTGGTGATGGTGAGAAGACACCAGGAAGGTGGCTGGCTAGAAGTCCCCTTGTACCTCTCTGCATATGGTCAGGGCTTTTAAAGGTAAGAGCCCAGCAGACCTGTTTACCCAACAATATCACGGCTGTCAGTGGGTGTCTGTATGGTGAGGGTGCCTCTGCCACGGCCATGCACACGTAAGCTACCTGTGTTGCCATCAGCAGCAAGCTGGGCTTGCCGGGGGGTGGCCCCAGCCACCCAGGCTTGCTGCCCACTGCCCGACCATACCGAAACATCAATGAGCATCAGCACACTAGGAAGGCTTGGGATGCCTCTGTGGACTCGTTGCGCTGCAGCTGTACCTTCCAAGCCACCCAAGGCAAGCGAGGAAGTGGGAGCCACAGCTGCAGACAATTACCACCTCTGCCCAGACTAAACAAAGGGCGGCCACAGCAGCCCCGTGGATCCCAGAGACAGGCAGCCCTGGCCAGCAGGACCAGGAGGGACACTTACCCCTTCAGCCCTGACTGCTCGCCCAGGTGGGTGTTTGGCTCAGCTGAGCGCAAGGAGCCGACAAGCCTCGGGTAATTGTGAGTGACAGGGAAAGGCGAGGAAAGGGGAAAGAGCGAGTTTAGCTTTGTAAAGGCATAAAAGCATCTCTCCCTTGTGCAGCACTGTTTTATTCCCCCCTCAGAGGCAGGTCTGACTCTACCTGCATGGATTTCAGGCACTCCTTTCGAGGAGAAGAAAGGGGTTTATGTGCTCTTTGAAGCCCATGTATGCTGCTCAGACAGGAAGCCGGAGCTTCTGTCAGTCAACAGCACATGCAAAATTTATCAAGTACATTACTTGACAGAGGTTACTCTGTCATTACTAGCTAACAGGGCTCTGCCAGAGAATTTTTTTTATGGAAGCATGTGCTGTCAAAGGGAAAGTGTCCATTGATTGATTGCCACAGCTGACCTAAACATACAGGGATCACTGTGTAATAACCCCTTTATCATATATAAACCACCAAATGCTAAGTTTAATAACACTAATGGTCTCACTTAAAGTCCTGAAGCCAGACAAATTCAAAGGAAGAGGGAAAAATGCCATCCTTTCTGCAACCACCACAGTGGGCAGTGGGGCTGCTGTCTGGGATGGAGATGTGGGACTGTGGAATAGGAGCATCGAGCCCTGCTGCCTGCAGTGGGCTCAAGGCAAAACACCATCCAGCCCATGGACTGAGCTTTCCACAGCAAAAAATACGCATGTGTACTGCTCAGTTCTGTTTTTTTCTGCTAAACAGCACTCTATGGTTATTACAGAAATACCATGCAACACTCATGCCCAGTAGATCTTAAGCCTGAAAATTGCTTGAACTTTCTCAGAAAACAGTAGGCCCTCTCTTGAAGGAGTTTCCTGGTGGTTAAAGTTCCTTCAAAAAAAAACAGAAAGAAAGTAGCATTTACAAAAGGGAGAAGAGAAGGCTTTCCTAAGCTACAGGCCAGGCTTTAAGATCTCTGTCAGCTGTTTGAATGCATCATTATATTGGAGATAGAAATATAGGTAGAGAAAAGAAGGCACGAATGTTACCTGTGTTGCAGTTTTTTTAGGGAAGACAAAAAGGCCTGAATGAGGGAGGGGAAGAGAACTGCATATATTGTTTGCATTGCATGGTATTACAATACTAAGAGTTTGAGAAATACAAGGTTTGAGGGGGAGGAAGCACTATTATTTGAAACTTGGAAAAGTCTGAAAACAACTCAGATACCATTATGATAAAAGTGAGCAAAGGCTGAATTTTAATCTGCTACTGTTCTCAAAAAAAGAAACTACAATTTTTCTTTAACTGTTACTATGAATTCTCCCTTCAATTGTTCCGTGGCTGTTAAAATCTTCTGCCTAGCTGTAAATGCAGCAGCTATTTAGACAGAGATCATTGGTAATTTCAATAGCCAGGAGCCAAGCCCTTGTCCTCCCGAGGTCAATGACATAGCTTACTATAATAAAGACACAGCATCAGGCTGAGAGTCATTCCTGGTGGGGAGGTCTAAGGTCTTGCAGGTCCTTCTGTCACAGTGTTTCCTGGAAGACTATGATAGGACTGCAGCTGGAGATGCACAGAAAGATCCTACGTGAGGAAGGAGCCCTGCAATTTTCAACAGAAACTACTTGGAATTGGGGTTAAGCTTATGCATAGAATACCATTTTTTTCCTTTTTTTTTTTTTTTTTTTTTTTTTTTTTTTTTTTTTTTTTTTTGTTCAGCAGCCAAGCCAAAACATTGCTTTGGTTCTGGTCAAGCAAAGTATTTGTGCAACCTGAAACAAATAGTTCCAGCCCCTCTGAATATAAGCACAGGGCTAGATCACCCTCACCATATTACAAATCACCTTCTGGAAATCAAGTATAAAAACCAACAACAGTCCTATGTTATTAATAAATACTTTATAATAACCGAAAAACTCAGCAGAAAAAAAATGGGACAGATGCCCTCTTGCTGCTGCACCTGTTGTTCTCTTGCCTGTTTAAGGGAAGCGCAGAGTAAGCGCTGCTGTGAGCAGAGCCACGGAGAGGGATCAGAGTGCTCTCTAGGGATACTCCAGCGCAGATGCTGAAATGGGCAGGTTGCTTTACTTCAGGGGCAACTTATACCCTTATAACGCCAGCAAGGAACAGCCCAGCTTCACAGGCGAGCCCTTGGGGGAACACTCTGCTTCAGTGGGAGTTGCAGGGCACAAACGGGGTGTCCAGAAAAGCTAAGCCAAGCTTTCCAGCAGGGACGAATGTGCAGAAATGTCACAGTTGTAAATTTGAGTTAACATCACCTGGGCAAAATCTCCAGTGAACTGGAAAGAATTTACTGCTTCTGGTGGAAACCATATACGAATAGATTTCCATGAAAGCAGTTTCCTAGGGTGTCAAATTGAAAACAAAATTTAGTCACCCATTTCAGGTAAGACTTTCTTTGGAGTATGAGATTCATTGGAACCTGAAGTGAAATGCAGTAGTTGGAGACCCAGGTGTAGTTTTCCTGAACTCCCCCTAGTCAGCCCATACCCCGTCAAGCCCCCAGCTTGTTCTGCTACTTAGTTCCAAGAGGAGACATTACTCACCTCACCCTGCTGTGTGTGTAACTTCTCTGCCAACTGCTGTTGGTAGTTGCAAAAGATGGACTCAAACATCTAGGGTTTCTTCAAAAAGCCTTCACTACCTAGATCCATTCACCCATGGAAAAAATGCATCTTACCTGAGTCTCTCGCCATTAAAAGGCAATGGTTCTTCTCTCACATGAAGAGTTAAAGTATAAAACAACAAAATACTTTGTTAGGGGATACAGTCACAATTCATCAGTAACTCAACGATATACAGATGCTCATAGTACAAGTAATAAGTCAATCACTCATAGCACAGTGATTTCGGCTACAATGAAGCACAATCACTAATTCAATGACATTAACTTATAATATTCATATATGGAAATACTTCAGTGGGGCCTGGATATAAGACCAATGTGCACTGGGAAAATTTTGAAACACAGGAGGACATTCTTTCTTCCTTATGACAGTAAGAAAATTAAGGTCCTCTTGGTAAGATCTGTGGGATTTTTCATGTGCTTTGCCTCTCCCATATCCTGTTTTCAGCTGAAGTAGTTAGCATACTGTACCACATATGCTTGTCTGTTTTCATTCACCAGTTCCTTACATGACGTTTTCTCTTACAGTCTTAAAAGAAGAGCTCAAGTTGAAATCAGCTTCAGAGTCCCCCTTCTCAAAATAGCCAGCCATTTCATTCCTGGTGCAAGCATCTTACAGTACCTGGAAGAGACAACAACGGAGTGACCTGTGATAACCAGCTTACACCTGTCACCTCCCTTAAAAATACCTCTTGAGTCAGCCTTTCTCATGGCTTCCCACTGGTGCTCAGTGACATTGTAAATAAACAGTGAGTAATTCTGATGGTGCCCTGCAAATTCCTGTAATATCCATGGAGAATCCCATCCATCCGGTCCTAGTGATTGATGCTCTCTTGTTCCAGTTTATTGCATGCCATCTCAACTTTTATATTCAAGCAATGAATTGTTGAGAGGCTCCAGTCCTACATTCACGCATGGTCCTAGTTCCTTCATAGTAGTGATACCTACAGATAACACTTACGGAAGATTCCTGACATGGGTATTTGCCCAGAACTCCACTGGGGAGCACATGAATGTATTGTACAACAAGACTTTGAGATGTGATGAGATATGGAGATGTATTAAGTGACTCAACCTGTCATTTCTTTCCTCTCTTCTTCCCCTCTTTGTGGGAGTGTACTTTGCAAGAGATTCAATCTTTTGTGATTAGCCTCTTACCACCAGAAAAAAAAAGATGCAATGAAGACCTTTCCATGTGGCTTTTGCCACTGGGTCCTTCACTGCGTTCGGGGACATCTCAAGTTCAGTGGTGTCAAACTGTGACTGGAGAAGTTAGAAACAAAGCATAAGCAACCTTCCACGTGTGGAGAGAGAGCAGCAGAGCCCCGGTGGGAAAGGATGCATAACACACACTTGGAGAAGAGTCAACCAGTCTGAGTCAGTGAGCAGCTGAGGGAAACAAAATGATGGAGGAGGACTACATTTGGAAGCTGAATGGTGTTTCAGGATCCAAAGTGCGGTGCATCAACATCATCACTGTAAGGCAAAAGGTGGAAGGGAAGCCATGGAGAGCTAATAAACAGATGAAAATCTGGCTCACAGGGTTACCTGGCTCTGCTGCAGGTATTATAGTAAATTTGCACATCTTCTCTCTGAACAGAGCTTTCTAAAAACATCTCTTGGAGAGGTGGGCTTGCCAAAAATAACATTTTATCAGCAGCACAGCTTGTCAAAACCAGCATTTCAGCTAGGGCAAGCACTCAGTGTGCAAATAATGTTTCTCCAGGAGCAAACCTTCCCATATTGGAAGGGAGAAGCTGTTAGCACACTACTTTCACTAAATCCATCCCTCCCCCTTTCTTTTCGATAAAATGTTATTTTCATCCATCTCCTCCCCCTAATAAAACATTATTTTTGGAAAGTTCCTGCCCTTCATGAAACACTATTTTCCTCAAGTAAAACTCCTGATAAAACTCCACTTTCAGCAAGCCTTTCTCCTTAAACTGCCATGGTCCTTACTCCTGATAAAAAGGCATTTTCTGTTAAGTCTCCACTTCTGATAAAATGTTACTTTTTTCAAACTTCTGCTCCTGATAAAACATTCATTTTGCCAAATTGGCTCCTGTGAAAAAGTTATGCTTGGCAAGGGCTGTTCCTGATAAAACATTTTTTTTTTGCCAAACCTCTACTTCTATTAATTTTTTTCCCCCTCAAAATTATTATTATTTCCCCTAAAGCCTCCTTAATGGAAGATATTGGATATAACACAACAGTGGGTGACAGGGTATCACTCGCCAACCAGTCTTTTATCCACAGCCATGATCGTTAACGGTGAACCCCCCAAATGCTGATATTGAATGCCTCTTGCACAGCGTGGTTCTTCTGGAAGCCTTGGAAGGAACAATGAAAAAGATATTTGCACCCTTGTGCTGAAAACAGGCTTAGTTATCGTATTAGCTCCTCATATAAGGCAAACCTGGTCTTATTTAAAAGTGAATAAAATCAGATCCACCAACAGGTTAAAGGCAAAACACTTATGGGGATGTTCAGGATTTTCCAGTTCTCTAATATTTAATGTTCCAGTGAGGTTAAATGAGGTTATAGACAGGAGATCCCTACTTGTTCACAGCAGAACTGTAGAGTGCTAGCAGTTCTGCGTCTATTCTGTCTCATCCTGCCCAAATTCACATTGGCGACTGCCATACTGCACCATGTATTTCTCAAAAGAGGCTTCTTCCATGAGCACATGCAAAAATCTATTCCTGCGGTTGTGAGGTGCTGTAGGAAGGTGTGACAATGCAGAGGGCCCAGGTGTCTTGTTGGCACAAGACAAGAGAGCTTGAGTAACATATTCTGGAACACTTTGCATTATCACATGTCCCTCTGTCTGGCAATGTTCACCCTGACTCCAAGGCTCTTTACCTACTTCTGTGTCGTCTCATTCAAGAGGTAGTAATGAACCGCCTGATGTTTTTCACATGTTTGCACAAAGTGCAGCTGATCACTTACATGTGTGGTTAGGGAGCTGTGGCACACAATGTGTGAGGAAAGCGTGAAGACCTGAGTCTGCCTAGCTTGGAGAAGCCTCAGGTCTCTAAATGCTGCCTGCAGCTACCTAAAGGGCAGAAGAAGGATTCAGACTCTTCTCAGAAGAGCACCTCTGCAAGGTCAAGATGCAACAGGCACCAGCTGCAGCTAGGGATATCCCACTTAAATGAAAGGAAGAATAAATATCACCATGAGAGTGACCAGGCACTGGGACAGGTGCCCAGAGAGGCTGTGGAGTCTCCGTTCTTGAAATATTCAGAACAGAGCTGGACACCACCCTGAGCAATCCAACTCTGAAGACAGCCTTGCTTTTAGAAGGAGGTTAGACCAGACGAGCAGAGGTCCCTTCCAACCTGAATATACGATTTTCAGTGTACAGCAGTTCACATACTGCAGCTGGAACCCAGACAACAGACAGTATTTTCTTCACAGTGAATAAAAAAATTTACCTTGAGCTGAGTTGAATATTAGACTGCAGCTGGTGTGTTTTGTTTAGTCTTACTAGTTAATGTCTCATCCGAGTTATACCTTCAATATATTAGCCTTCTGAAGGTTAGATGGAAGACAGTAGGTAATTCATGGGAAGACACATTAAAATGAGTCATCTTGATTAAATATCTAATTTATGAAGCTTCATAGACAGGAATGGGAATTAGAGATGTCAAATCTCAATGCAACCTCAGAGAAAACATGGTAATCTGAAGACAGCCTTGCATGGGGACTGTGGAAGTCTGTGAGCAGAGGCAGGCAAAATGGCAGTAGCACCCTTTCCAGCAGCAAAAGACACTTTGATCAGTTTAAGCCAGTGGAGAAACTGCATTTTCAGGAAGTGCCCACTGGATCTGATCTGAAATTTCGGTAGCAATATGGGTTGCTCTCTCTTACCTCTGTACCTCTGTTTCTGAGCAAAAGAACAGTTCTGGGGTTTGGGGTCTTTTTTTTGCTTGCAATATATTTCAATCACCTTAGTGTTTGTGCTGTGAGAATTGATTTGGGGTGAGGCTGGCAAACCACAAGCATTGCATTCCCTTTCTGGTCCATCCTTGCAGTTCCCATTCCCAGGTTTAGGGGCACCCAAAACCTCGAGCCAGTGCTGTGTGACTGTGTGACAACCTGTCCATCACACAGCTTAATTTAGGCACTAATAACGCAAGACTCCAGCTGGGAGTGTCATCTGCAGTGCTGAGCACCAGACAGCACATCTTTCACAAACAGTAGAGCAGTGGGGAGCTTGCTGGGTCCCAAGAGTGCCTTTGCATTGTAACCCTCTGCATCAGAAAGGCCCAGTTTATATTCTGGACAACAACAAAAGCTGAAGAGTAGCATATGAGCAAGCACCCATGGATTGGCCTTGAACACCTCTCAGCTTATCAGCCACTGGGCTCAGAAACCAGTTAGACCCAGTAGTAATGAGTAATGTGAGAAAGAGAGCTCTGGCTCAATATATTTCACTGCTCCCTTGCTCACCAGAGTGAGAAGGAGCCCTTTGTCCTTACAGTCCAGCAAAAGTTAGTAACTTTGCTTCACATTTTTAAATAAAAATTTAAAATCAAAGGCATGTCTTACTAACAAGAAGCTGAAGTAATTAATGATCCATGTCTTGCTTTCTTGCACTGATTTTAACAAAGTGACAGTGGACAAGATGTAGTGACATGCAAATCCTTAAGTCGTTAAGCTGCAAAACATGACAGTACTACCTTTATTCCATAAAAGAGACTGGAAAATCAGTGTTGATCCTTTCCCTCTCTCCACACCTCAGCAGATGCAGGTGTTGTTCTGAAAATGGAGTAGAACCTTGCATTTTTTTAGAACTAGTCCAGAGTACAACATTAATCTCTCACTTCAGATTAGCAAATGTAATGATCCTTGTCTCGTTTCATTTGTGTTATCTTTTCATCCCAGAATGGGAGCATTTTCTTGCCAAGAGAAGAAAAAAAGCTAAAATGTTTTCCAGGTTATGTCATAATAATAAACCTTAGATCCACTACAGCAGGAGTTGCATGAGAGAAATGTTAACAAGTCAGTAATAATGATGAACAGAACTAAGATCTAACAGCCCCTACACTGCAATGAATTTTCTGAAAGGATAATAAGAACAAGATTCAAATGCAGCTGCTGCTTTGGGATGCCACATACTGCGATGCTGAACTTCGGGTACTACGGTAGTGCTCTGAAGATACCCCAAACCAATGGCCCCTTCTGAAAATGTTGGCCATAGATTTTACTATACTGGCATTTAAGTTAAAGTAATGCTGACCTCAGAGCAAGTTGCACCTTATTCATATTTCGCTTTTAGGGGAGTCATCTTATTCATATTATGCTTTTAGAGGAGTCATTCATATTAGGCTTTTGTAAATCTTTTTTGTTTTTCTTCTTTAGGGCCTGGCCTCTGGAGAGGCAGCTCCCTACTATGTTCTTTTAATATTTTCAAAAGGTAAACATGTGTTTAAGGGATTTTTCTGAGTTCCTCAAATTTACAATTTTTTTCAGTGTCCACACTTCCACTCAAAATAAAACTGTTCAAATATAGCATAGTTTCTTTGGCTCTTCAGAATTTGTTCTCCCAAACATGAGGCACGTATATCAATACAACATGCTTTACTGTATCTACACAAGGTATTTTCACATACTCTGATAAAGCACAGGAATGTAGAAAGTGCAAAACCATTGACAGTCTATTCCACTGAATTTTTCCAATACTCACGCCCTTGCCATTTTCTAGATTTGGTCTTGGGACCCTACAGCGGTTTCCACCTCACTGTCTAATAGTAGGAGTTACAGCTTCCCTGAAATCTCTTTATGACTCATGTTGTTGATCTATTTTAAGAAAGCCATCCCATTTCCAAAATTCAGTCACTTCTGACATCCCCTGCTGTGTTCACCTGCCACTCCTGGTTGCTCTTCAGCAGCTAATTTGCACATCACATAAGCATTTAAAAATTTGTAGTTAAACTAGAAATAAAATATCAGTACTAGCCATAGTTGATGACTTTTCTGTTAATGACATAAGCAGATTAAGAGGTACTCTTTTAAAGAGAGGGAAAAAAAAACACAAACACCCGAAGACAATCTGTTGCATTTGCTTGCAAGAGTTATGCATCAGGCCCTGACTCATTTGTTGTTCTAAATGGATGAAGTCACAATTATGTTATGCTTAAAATATTAGCACCATAAAGTAAGCCATTAATGCTTATGTGGTTTTCTAATAAAGCTTTACTAAGAGATTTCGTTTTTTCTATCAGTCTCTACAGTAGACACAAGTCTAGAGGCACCCGATCTCTGTCTAGACGCTGCCCCCTTAATATCATACGCATAAAGTTTGTATTGCATTTCTCTACAATAATATGACTAGTCCCCAAACAACGTTGCACTAGTAAGAAGATATGAAACGTCTAGCTCCACACTTCAGGTCAAATCTTTTCAATTTGGCAGAAAGATAAATAGAAGGAAGTTAATATTAAAACCAGCTAGCCTGGTTTAAGAAAGTAAGAGAGAATGAGAACCTATTGATTTTCTCTGTAGTAAATAACCATACAATAGGAGTAATGTTGGAAGTGGTTTATAACTATTAGGGCATAATCTGAGTGCAATGTGTAGGCTGTGAATTCTCCACCCAGGGAAACCAGTTGCCAAGTCATTTCTCATGCTGGGAGGAAACAAAACGTTGACACAGAAAAACAACCCTCTGCCACCTCTCCTACACTTTTAATGAAGGGACCAGATAGCAATAATTTGAACTGTTACAGATTTACTGGTGCTATTTAAGAAACGAGAATCATTCAGTTTACCAGACAGAAGTATTTCTTTCCTTCCTTTGGAAAGCTGGGGAAAAAGACTTTGTCCCTGGACATGCAAGTGATGAACAGAAGGCAACCGATGACTATATTAACCATGAAGCATGAGCACCAGTGCAGATGCTTGAGGGTCTATAGGCTCAGCCACAGCCCCTGACTCAGGTCACTTTGCTGGCAGTACAGCCGGTTGCCTCCGTGCCCTCAGGTCAGCTTGGCTCCAGGCTTCCTAGAGCATGAATTTCCGTGACTTGTGCTGTGAGTTTAGGAAAGACTTATGATTATACAGGTCGACAGCACTGTATTTTGACTGTTCCCTGCAACTGTTAATTGCTATGAAATTTGAAGCATTGGAAAGGGCTCCCAGAACACAGAACAGCTGCTTGCAGCAAATACATTTTAACAAAGTCAAAAATATATCCCCAAACCAAAGTGAGTATTAAGTTGCTTTAGGAAATTCTGAGTTTCATTTCTTAATGCTCCTTATATTTTGCAGTGTACCATATGGAGGTTGTAATAATTTTATTTTTTAGTTGGTAGCAACCATCAAAACAAGTTCTAGACTATGGAAGAAGAAGGCAAGGTGCACTGTCAGAGGGGAAAAGTGCCCTAGGACTGCAACAGAGCACAGATACCACTAATGTGTATTAGTATCTTTACATTGCAACAGAACTATGGCTGGAAAAGGATAGCCACGATAGCTATCCTGGTAAGGTCTCAGCTATATTCCTTGCTGAAGCTTGAACCTACTTACTTATCTCATAGAAAAAGCTACAGAGACTGGTCTGTAGGGCAACAGAAAAGACAGAGACACATGCTGTAAGTATTCCTGAAGTAAAAGACAAAGCAGGGAAGTCCACTGTTGCCATGAAGCTATAACTTGTGTTCAGAAGACAAGTTGTGA
The DNA here is from genome assembly GCF_013368605.1 of Nyctibius grandis. Lineage (NCBI taxonomy): Eukaryota > Metazoa > Chordata > Aves > Nyctibiiformes > Nyctibiidae > Nyctibius > Nyctibius grandis. The sequence goes on along the minus strand of NC_090658.1, from coordinate 67,002,411 downwards.
AATAATTAATTTGAAAACTAGCCCTGGTAAAAAACACTAGTGAGTTATAACAATAACACACATCATTAGCTGAAAGCTCCCATTATTCTAAAGAAACAGAAATCACAGGGACCTTGCTCTTACTAGAAGTGCTGAGCTAAATTCCCTCATAGCAGGAAGCCTCTCAGATGTGATTGACTGGAATCTCTATTGGTAAACATTAATAAAACATTGCACTAACTGATGTCAGCACTGAGACATTCACACGCAGCACAGGAGAACTGTGAGTAGATCCAGAAAAATGATGGGAAAAGAGAGGAAAGGGTCTCTTCCGAGTAGCATGATGCTGGCAGGTGGGTCAGGGAGAAGCAGTTCCCTTTCTTGACATCTTCTCTCATTACACTGAGGATCTCTCTCAGAGTAAATCTAGAGATGCTGAAAAAAATGCTACTTCTTATTATTTCTTTTTTTTTCCTTCCTTCCTTGGAAGTCCTTTCACCTGTACTAATTTTTGTTGAGGTTACTGCTGCATGTATTATTCATGGTGGCTTCTCACTCTGCCACTCATATGAACATTTTAAACTAGCCTTGTTTACCACCAAACCTCCCTGGGCAATGTGAAGAAGGTGTTTGAAGCCTTCAAGAAGTCCTTTATTCGTGTTACACCTGCACCAGTCACAAAAGAAAATAATGAGCAATTTGTTCACATGATTTTCTACAAAACTGCCTTCCATCGGTGTGCTTCTAAGAGAGCAGACTTTTCGAACAGCTTTAATTGCACAGCATAAAGAATTTACTGCAAAGCAACAGGGACTCTCAGAAAGTTGTTTGTTCACCACGGAGCGTTCAAGTTCTTCTGAAGACCACAATATAACTTACTAAAAAGCTTAGCAATATTTTATTATTTTCTTTTCAGAAGTGTAAAAAAATACTTTAAAGTACATATATGGACTGACCACAGATTTACTGCCACTGGCTTTTTGTAAGTCAGTCGGAATGAGGCTGCTCATGTACGTAAACGAGTCCAGCTGGTACATTTGCTGGCAGCTTTATAAGAACACCTCCAGAAATGCTGAACGCTTGTGAAAGGTAGGGTATCAAACAAACTAGACTGGGCATGTGGGCCAGTTGATGGGCAAGGCACTATAAACCTATCCATAACTAGTGCAGCTGTGACTATAAAACTTTTCAGAAACCCCCCCAAAAAATCAGACACACAAGCATTTAATGAATTTCAAATGAAAAACCTGGAATGCTTAGAGGGACCATGTAATGATTTGGGGGAGTCCATTACAGGTCACACTTAAACAAGAAGTGAGGTTTAGTAGTCAATATATTTTGTTGCTTCCTTTAATCGGCCTCAATTAAAATTTCCCAGCAACAATTAACATTCCTTCTATTTTTAAAATCACATTTCAGAGTGCAGTCTGGTATTAACATCCAACAAAACAAGGGGACCTCTTTAATATTGCTGCCAAGAGAGTGGTAGCGTTGTAGTACAAAGGCAAGCTTTGCGTATTTGTGTTAAACTGAGAAAGTAAAGCCGTTTGCCTCATGTGTAATAAAAGCCTATCTAAAATTTATTCTTCCTCTAGCAGTGAAGTGTCTCCATCTGGCCACTGCAGTGCCCCTCAATGAAAGTTTATGTCCTCAGAATCCATTGTTTCATTTATTTACTTATTTTTTTTAGCAAGCATCAACACTTGGTAGTCAAATTCTGAAACCTGACTGCAAAATGTTATCATCTGAGCTTTTTCCTTTTCATGAACAGCTAAATGGGAACTCACTGATTTATAGACATAGTGAGGTATTTGTAAATGCATGTCGTTAGTGTGCAGTAATAGTATCTCTTCAGGTTCTGAAAGAACCAAGTAAACTTACCAACTTGGTATAAGGCGTATCTGACCACAGCTCTGAAGTTGGCTCAACGGTGATGAGCGAAATGGGAAATATCTCCCATCAAAGGTCAAGAGAAGGTATTTCAGTATAGTAGCAGTGGACAAAGTAGGACTTCGTAGCATTGTGTGCGCTCAAGGTTTGTTTCTAGTACAGTTCTTGGGCAATGGCTCTGAAGAATATCACAGCAATTCCAATCTGCACGAACACCCCTGCTTAGCTTTACACATCTTCTTTAGGATGGAGAATGGTCCCACCCCCTTTGGGTTCATGGGGTGCTAAATGCCCCAGCCAAGCCACTGCTGCCCCACACAGGGACAGCTATGGGGCCATCATGTCTTTGATCATGAGATCCAGTCCTCTGTACGCAGTCTATCTGAGCCCTGAAAATCACTGATTGCGCAGCCAGAGATGTGTTGTGTTTATAGCCCTTTGGAAAACTGCCAGAGCCCGTGTTTCTGAGGGACTTGTGGCCTAAGTCTCCACAAAATTTGGACCTTCTTTTCACAGTTCCTGAAGCAATACTGCTGAGACAGCTGAAGTTACTCTGGGGACTGTCATTAAGATGAAAAAGCTCTGCAAATGAAACCTGGCTAAAGCAGCCAGGCCAAGTCTCTGTAAAAAAGGGAGATAAAAACTGTTTGGGGGGGGATCTTTCTGACTGTGTTACATTATGGGAAATGGCTTTCTTCCTTCCTTATCTGAACTGCTCTCTTAAAACAGCCTCAGGCACATCTGTGTGCGGAGGGTGGAGAGAGAGCATCTCCATCAGCTGTGTGCTGGCGTTCAGGCACCGTGCAGAGCATCTTCTCCATGTGCAGTTCAGCTGACCACACCTATTACAAGGCACACTGTTTTCACATAATAAAATTGTCCAGAAACAAAAATGTTGGGACTATCAAATCTTATTAAGAATATATTCTTCAGCAAGAACCGAGTGCTCACTTTGGATTACAGTGATACATTACAGTCATCAGCTTCCTAACCAGGGTATTGAAGCCAGGAGACTGAAAGAAACAGAGACAGCTGCAGGATTTCTATTCTATGCAGGTTCAATGGAATAAGTGGAATATAAAATAGTTGTCAGGCTGTTTTGTAAAGAAACCCATTGGTAAACTACTCCCCGAAATACAGTACTAGATTAATTGATTCCATGCTGCAGCTTCTCAACTACTCAAACCTGACCTGACCTGACCTACTCAAACCTGACCTTCTACTGTAACAAGAAAGTACTAAGTAAATACACAGACTTTATAAGCAACACTTTCAATTTTCCAAGCCTTTTTTACTCTAACTTTCTTCTACTCCTGGCAATCAGGAGTCTCTATTTTTATTCTTCTCCTATTCTTGTTGGACTGGATCATCAGCAGAGCAAAGCAATGCAACTCTGAGGGAACTATGTTGATTTATGCTGGCAGTGGGGCTGGCCTCAAAATGTACAAATATGAAGAGACTTGACTCAGTAATAAATATTACTGGTAAAATCCTTCCCCTTCCTTAGGGTTCTGTACTCTGGGAGATGCAAAAGAAAGGGAGGAAAGTGCATTGTTTATGTCAAGCTGCAGGCAAAAGGTCAAATGTTCATTTCCTGTTGCTGAAGCATAAATTGCAGAGAAAGAACAGTTTAGCATAGGCTTGAAAAGGTTATCTCCAGCAGAACCCCTGCTCAAACACTGTCAAAGTCAGGCCATGCTGGTTACCTCCCTTTAGCATTTTGAGTTTGGATTACATTTTCTTCTGCTCTGTGGTCTGATAGACCATCTCAAAGTCCCATGCTGTCTTAGTTGATCTGTCTTGGTTGATGAGGGCTGGGTCAGGGACCAATTAAACAATCTGGACGTCCATAAATCCATGGGTCCTGATGGAATGCACCCGCGGGTGCTGAGGGAGCTGGCGGAAGTCATTGCTAGGCCACTCTCCATCATCTTTGCTAAGTCGTGGGCAACGGGAGAGGTGCCTGAGGACCGGAGGAAAGCGAATGTCACTCCAGTCTTCAAAAAGGGCAAGAAGGAGGACCCAGGTAACTATAGACCGGTCAGCCTCACCTCCATCCCCGGAAAGGTGATGGAACAACTTGTCCTTGGTGCTGTCTCTAGACACATCAAGGATAGGGGGATCATTAGGGGCACTCAGCATGGCTTCACCAACGGGAAGTCATGCTCAACCAACTTGATAGCCTTTTATGAGGATGTTACCCGGTGGATAGATGATGGTAAAGCTGTGGATGTGGTCTATCTCGATTTCAGTAAAGCGTTTGACACGGTCTCCCACAGCATCCTCGCAGCTAAACTGGGGAAGTGTGGTCTGGATGATCCGGTAGTGAGGTGGATTGTGAACTGGCTGAAGGAAAGAAGCCAGAGAGTGGTGATCAATGGGACAGAGTCCAGTTGGAAGTCTGTGTCTAGCGGAGTCCCTCAAGGGTCGGTTCTGGGACCAGTTCTATTCAATATATTCATTAATGACTTGGATGAGGGAATAGAGTGCGCTGTCAGCAAGTTCGCTGATGACACAAAACTGGGAGGAGTGGCTGATGCACCGGAAGGCTGCGCAGCCATTCAGAGAGACCTGGACAGGCTGGAGAGTTGGGCGGGGAGAAATTTAATGAAATATAACAAGGGCAAGTGTAGAGTCCTGCATCTCGGCAAGAACAACCCCATGTACCAGTACAAGTTGGGGACAGACCTGTTGGAGAGAGCAGCGTAGGGGAAAGGGACCTGGGGGTCCTAGTGGACAGCAGGATGACCATGAGCCAGCAGTGTGCCCTTGTGGCCAAGAAGGCCAATGGCATCCTGGGCTGTATTAGAAGGGGTGTGGTCAGCAGGTCGAGAGAGGTTCTCCTCCCCCTCTACTCTGCCCTGGTGAGGCCGCATCTGGAATATTGTGTCCAGTTCTGGGCACCTCAGTTCAGGAAGGACAGGGAACTGCTAGAGAGAGTCCAGCGCAGAGCCACAAAGATGATTAAGGGAGTGGAACATCTCCCTTATGAGGAGAGGCTGAGGGAGCTGGGTCTCTTTAGCTTGGAGAAGAGGAGACTGAGGGGTGACCTCATTAATGTTTCTAAATATGTAAAGGGCAAGTGTCATGAGGATGGAGACAGGCTCTTCTCAGTGACATCCCTTGACAGGACAAGGGGCAATGGGTGCAAGTTGGAACACAGGAGGTTCCACTTAAATATGAGGAAAAACTTCTTTACGGTGAGGGTGACCGAACACTGGAACAGGCTGCCCAGAGAGGTTGTGGAGTCTCCTCCTCTGGAGACATTCAAAACCCGCCTGGACGCGTTCCTGTGTGATATGGTCTAGACAATCCTGCCCTGGCAGGGGGATTGGACTAGATGATCTTTCGAGGTCCCTTCCAATCCCTAACATTCTGTGATTCTGTGATTCTTAGTAGTGACAATCTGTCCTTCTTTGGCTGAAGTCCACAACAGTGGAAACAGAGCCAATCTCTTATCTCACATAGACCCAGTCTAACTCACCCTCAACACAGACAACCATTTATTTGCTCTCAAAACTAGGAGTCAAAAGCTGTGACTGATCTTAAACACAGTAGATGCTTATTGGGAAGTGTGAATGATCTGGAGAGTTTTAAAGGCTGTATATAAACTAGACGATGTGGCCTCAGATGGGCTGGCATCATGAGCTGCTTTTTCACCCAGGCAACTTACCAACTTCCAAATATCCACTTGTGCTTTTTCTTCTGATCATTTCTTCCAGCAATGGTTTTGTCTCCCCCTGTAAAACTTTGGTTCACACAGTTCATGTTGAAAGTAGCAACCCCTGATACACTAGCCTTCTGACTAGTGTGTAATTGATTACTTGGTCAGGATAAGCTCTCTGATTTTTTTATCTACTTGTGTCTTAAAATGTTCTCATGTAATTACAAAGCACTCTGAAATCAGCATACAATGCTTCTGCTCCGCCTCTCCTTTTCAGATTGCTGATATGAAACACAGCTGTTCTGTTTGACATAAACTATAATAAAAGTAGTACTATTATTTTGGAGGAGATCTACTCCTTCCATCGGTATTTTTGTTAATGTTGCTCTCTAGGTATGATGGCCTCAAGGAGAATTTACTCCCTCCAGTTTGCCATCACTATATTTAATTGTGGGTCCAGAAAGGCCTTCAGTCTGCACCCCTGCTGATCTCTCACTTCTCTAGAGATGTAGGGATACAATGAAGATAACTGCTGTGAGCAATGGGAGCTGCAGTGTGAAGGAGAACTAAAAGTAATGCTATGCAGAAATGCTTCCCTGATTAATAATGTCCCAGCTGCTGAGTTGATCATGTAGTGATGAGGACCATGGTCAAACTTCAAAGGAGTCTGGTTATACACTGTGAATCCTGCTAGGAATTTCACCACGCTCTGCATCTTACATAATTTCTGTGAAGCTACACACTTGAAGAAGATCTTTTTCCCTGTCCCTTCAGACACTGGACAAGGAAGACCAGTGAACACAACACAGTTACTCCACAACAAACAGATTAGCCCCTCATAGATACTATTTAAAAAAAAAAAACAACCCTCCTCTGTCCATTACTGGCACTAGAATACACCTATGGCTCATTGATAGAAGTTTTTCTTCAAGTGCAGTTTTAGAGCTCATTGGGCTGGTTGTGCTCAGACACCAGTCCAAGAGATATCTTTCCAAGTTATGACCTGGTTGCATTTGTTCTGCACACACTAAAAAATGAGATGCTCAGCCTATTCATAGCTCCCTGTAATAACAGCAACTTGCTTAAGACTGTCATTTATTTTGTTGGTATCATAAATATCTCAGCAAAATGACATTGCAAGCCACACTATTATAATGTGGTTTACTAATGCAGCAGTGTATTTTTCTGACTCTGTGATTTATGTCAAGGTTGTATTAATCAAGGATTGTAAATGCATAAACCTAATTGTTTTTGTGATTTGCTTTTGTAGAGTGCACTGCGTACTAGCTGCAATAACACACTCCAGGCTATGCATTTCCAGAGGATTACTGAACTTATTACTCTTCTTGGGTGGTTAAAGTCAGTCAGTCAGCCAAATACCTTTATAACACTACACACAGAGGGCCATATTTTTATGGTGTAGTATATGAAAGAGATAATTTCAATGTATAACGGCCTCCCACCACTTCATAAATGCTGAGGCAAAGCCAAGACTTTATTGTAAAAGGAAATTGATCTCAAGACAATGTTCTGTTGCAGTTGCTGAAGATCACAGCTATTTTATTACAATAGCTGCAGCCTACTATATTGCAGATGAAGGGAGTTAGTTATTGTGGACTTGAACCTGCAGAAATAAGCCTGGAAGACCGTATGCGCAAGTGAAACAAAAATGCTCAGCGTGCGCAGGGAGACAAAGGACACCGGTTCTGCGTTAATGAATATTCTGCCATGGGGCTACTGCACTACTCCTGTGTGCAGCTGAAAGACGAATGGCTAACAGATCATTTGTTTACAGGGGATAGGCAGTATGGAGGTAATGGATAAAGTCTGGGGTCAGGTGAAACAGTGGGAGTTTTCCCCTTGGCCCTTATCCTACGTCCTTTGCTAGTCTCGATTCCTGCACATGCCTTTCCATGCCATTTCTCGAGAGATAATGATGGCACATCAAGTAAATGCAAAAGGCTGTTTCAGCTCCTTGAATGCGTAGTTGGGCGGCACAGCTCGGACCAAGGCTTTGCGCCTCCAGCAGCAACAGTCCTGCAGGAGCTGGGCATGGTTACTCTTGCTAACATACAGTCTTCAGCTGGGGCTGCCGCGCATGCTATCTAATTAGAGGCCAATCTGTCTTAGAAATACATATTTGATGACGTCCTGCCACTTGAGTACGAGAAGGGAATATAGGAATTACTGTACTGGATCTGCAGGGTGGATCTGATCATGACCCCTGCCAGGTGCTCGGCAGATGCCGGCGTACCACGGTTGGCAGATGTGGGATAATCTCCACTCCACACACATTAGACCTCATCCTGATCTTAGGCTTAAACTCTGAATCAAGAGGTTTAATGGCTGGATGGCTTCCAGTAGGCCAGTATTATTTATGTAACCTAATCAGGGTTTGTCCACACAGCGAGACAGAAAGTGGGAGGGCAGCATGTTTTGGCAGTGCTAGGTTGGCATAAGGGCTGCAGCCAGGTCAAGAGAGCGGCCTCTTTATTCCAAAGGGACTGGATGGCCAAGTCGGGCCCTGATCTTGCAAAATAAAGTGTTTAAAGTAACTCCACAGAGTTTCCCCGAGGAACTGAAGGGTACCCATGATATTTCCAGTGAGTTTTAGCACTCCAGCTCGGACAATGACACACGCACATGAGGGGACAAGCTCTTCCAGTACCAGGCACCAGGCACTTCCCTGGCCCTGCGCCCCTGTCTCCCCAATGCTGCGGAGGGCAGGGCAGCAGCGGTGCCCCAAAAACCTCACGCTCTCCAGTGTGCTTCCTTCTTGATCCAGCTGTTGGGGAGGGACGGGAACTGCCAGCTCTCCTTGACGAAAAAGCCCACGTCTGGAGTTTGCAGGGTCTCCAGCACGGGTTTTGGAGCAGTTTCAGACTGACCTTGTAATGCATACAGTGATGGGGCTATAGGAGATTGTTTTGCCAGGTTTGGGTGATTAATTATCTTGCTGGGAGAAGTCCAGCAGGTACAGTAATACCAGACAGGTGTTTATTAATATTACAACCATATTTCCTCCCAGCGTTTGATCTCACCAGCTCCTGACGTTGCCTCCTTAGCGGAGACAATTGTTGGCTGACACCCGATCCATCCTTTGTTTGGCACATGAATATCTTGCATTTCACCTCCCCCCTCACAGGTGCTAAAACAAAAACAGAAAGGGAGAAGTAGGGTTTACAAGAGTGTATGTGCTAGGCAGTGGGAAAACTCAGCGAGGTTGCCCCGATTTTCCATGCCAAGCACACAGAGACACGGTTGAGGTGGGTGCCTGGAGCTGACAGACGCTAGTGGGGACCTAGGTGCAGGGACCACAACTTCAAGCTGCCAGAGCAGGAGTACAGCCCTTGGAGGCTCTTTTTCAACCACTTGTTAGAATTGTTAGAAGTGTCTTTTTAAGATGATGTCTGCAAAGGCCCATAGAAAGAGCTTAAAGCTATTAGATACGGGGTGGAGCAGGAAGTGTAGTTATTTATAACCCTATCTGGTAAAGATTTATCTGTGTGTTTGATTTTACACACGTGATCCAGAGGCTGGGGAGAGATTGATTTTAGAGGACTTTGGATCAAATGCATGAAAGTTTCAATAATCTAAATGTGACAGGCATGGAGTTATAAATATATGCCTTCATTAATTTTTTCATTTTTGCAGAACAGGGTACAAGCAAAATAAATTCTGACTCCTCTATCAATTTTACCCAAATAATCCTTTATGAATTTTTTTTGTAGTAACTTCTCTCTAGCAATAAACTGTCCTGTTATCACTATATATTCAAACACAACTCTTCTCCGACTACCCAAATTGCTTTTTATTTTTGAAACATGCCACGGTGTTAAGATGTAATTCTAAACATACGTGCTATATATTAAACATATGGATCAACGAGGAATTTGTCCTTATGTCTTCCTTACCGTCTACTTGAGGTATTGATGAATGCTAACAGCCCATGTTTGTTGCTGTAATTAACTGGAATTTGGGGTAAGGCCTCGTGGTGATTAATAGCAGAGGTAGATGTTTTGGCAGTACAAATAAAAGTATTAGAAAGTTTTACAAAACTTAAAAGTTGTTTCCAGAGGGATGGAAAGGGGGGAGGAGCAGAAGTATGCTTGTGCCTTTAGGGGAAAAACTGATTTTATTCATAATGCAATAGGTTAATGAAACTCCATCATGGCTGAAATTTTGAGGAGAGGTCAGCATTCTCTGGAAGGATAAACAAAGCCCAGGCAGTGTGTGTCCTGAGGCACTGCTGAAGGCATCTCGGTTCTCTCAGCACCTCATTGCCAATGTGAAGCCCACCTAGGCTTGGTGAAGCCCACCTAGGCTTGTTGAAGCCAGAGTTTTCACTATGGGATGGTTACTTGGTGTGTGGCATTAAACGACCTTCAGCAATGCTGGTTCCTTGAGGTAGCTGTCTGAGTCACCAAATCCATGCCTGTTATCTGCATGTTTGGTAAAGGCTTGAATGCCACCGGCTTCAGCCTAGACCCTAATGGATGGAGCAAGTGAGCCCCTTTTCCTCCAAACAGCAGGCAGTGTGTGAGTTATCAGTGGCATAAGGCAGATGGGAAATGAAGTAAAAAAGAAATTCACTGTAAATGCATTAATCCATTCACTGAGTCACTTACTTCCACAAGACTGATCCTGAGTGCACAACCATATACCTGCAGGAGGATGTACAACACAAGAAGTTCCTCTTTTCAAGTGCCTATTCCACAAGCTAGTCTCAAGTGGAGACTAGCTCTGTAACCTAGAAGTCTGCAGCCATGAACCTATTCTGCAAACCTTAGGAGAAGGATGTGAATATCTTCCCCCTTCACTGGCTGCAAATAGGGCATATGTTTGTATCTCTGTGTAAAAACTCTTTTGGAACTATTTATCTGTGTAAAGCATTACATAAATATGCACCACTGTCAGGACCTTACATAGTATATTTTTCCAGCAATGTCACATGTTTCGAAAAGCACTGGTTTGGACAGCATCACAAAGTCATTGGCTTACTCTAATTTTTCTTTGTCACTATTAGTGATATACAACTAAACATACATTTTTCTTCTGACACAAACTTAACAGTCATGGGATACTACACAGTTATTACCCCAATTCAGTAAGATACTGTTCTAGTGAGAGCTAGAACCCTCTCTCCCTTTGAAAGGAACACTCTGCTATTTAATATACCCTGATAAGGTGACATTTTTAGCTTCTAGAGACTCAAAAGTGAAAGGAAATCATGCACAGGTTCTGTAAGAACAAGAATGGCTGGGTTTGCAGTTTACAAGATAATTCAGAGTCTGTATAGGCTTCTTATTCTCCTATTAAAACATGGCCAAGAAAAGACATGAAAATTATAATCATCTGTTCCTTGTGTTGTTATTGTTCTCATTTCTTTTAGATCTCATCTCAGAAATGGAATCTGGTTCACCTACTTGATAAATCTGCTTTCCTAGCTACCATATTTGATGTGCTGGCTACTTGCTAGTATTTTTTCCTTGTAAATCTCATACAAATTAACTCCATTATAGTATCAGAAAAATGTCTGAAACACTTTCAGTGACACAGGAAACTTCCACAAGACCTTTTATAAACAGGGAGAGAAATTAGATGTAATTTTTAAGCATGAGCGTTGTGTGGGATCACTTTTTTCTGACTTCTTTCTGACACTGCTTCTAAAGTTGCTCATTTATCACTAACCAGGTAGAAGTATTCTTTTTGTGCATGTGTGATTTTAAAATGATATATGTACAGACATAAATAATTACAGGAGCCAACAAAATGCCAGGGAAATTATTACTTCCAGTACTAGTGTTGAAACAGTGCCAAGCCCAAAGTTTTGTAAATTGGGCTGTAAGTGTGAAATCCCTCCAGCTGTTAAAAAGTATTCCATAGCTAATTATATTCACAGTTTTTCAGACTACTCTATCCATTTGGAGAATCCTGAAACTACATACTGTGTGCCTGGAAGTGAGGGCCACATGCATTCTGTGAAAGCCTCCAAAACATAAAGAAAGCAAATAGTCAAAATAGATAAGCCACATATTTGTATGGTTTTGTCATTGTTTTCCTACGTGGCTTTCTTTGTTTTCACAACATTTCTTTCTAAACACCAGTTACTGTAATGTGCCCACCCTGTCATTCCAGATGCTGTGAACAGTTATACGTAAGGAAGTGCCTATTTTTTAAATCTGTTTTTACAAGAGGCTAAAACAACAGTTGTGTGAGAGCAATGAATACCCAAAAGGAGGAAAAAACTTGTTTGTAGTCACTGCTCCAGCCTTCAGAAACCAACTGTAAAAGCTCTTTGTGAACACCAAATAGTACTGTCAGAAAGTGGGGAGGCTGCCCATTTTGGGGAATAACTTAATACCAGACTGATGGGAATTGCATTTTTAAAAAATCTGCTTCTAAACTCCCTGACTGTATCTGATCCTCTGCATGTTCACATTGCAACAAAACTGATTGGTTAACATCCTTGTTACTCATTAGTAAAGTTACTCAACATAGACATTCTCCTGAATGGGAGCCTAGTAATGTAAGCATTAAATAAAAACTGAGTAAGTCCTACACCTTAAGAGCAGCAAATCATTGGCAAGAGTGGGAAGACGTGAAAACCATTTGCCATCAAAAACATTTGCCACCATACTTTCCTTGTTCTCCTCTGGCTGAATTACAATTCTATATATTCCCTATGTAGGAACTTACATGGTGATATATATATCTATATATATATGTATCTGTATGTATGCGGGTTTATTTATTCCTTTGTTGTACATCCAAAATTTTATGAAAACAAAGGATGCTCTCCAAGATCAAGGTTCCTGTTAAAGACTGTTCATTTGTCACTTTTGGTTTGAATACACCCACATTCAGTAAATATTCTAGTCATTTAAACTCAAAAAAAGTAAGTAATTTACCTTGTCTATTGTCACCCCCACAAATATAATTTTCCACTCAAAGATCCTTTGACCAATAACATGTGGTTCTTAATGACACATACAGCTGGTAGCCTAGGCATTCTCACTCATTTTGCAATTTAAATGGCTCAAGGAGTTAAACGTATTGAAACCAAAATCCTGAAGAAAGACTGATTAGGTTACCCAAGTAAATTTGTGCTGCCTTGCAAGGGGAAACTGCTTTGTCACAAGTATATTATACCCAGCAGAGGTGGCACCCCCACCATCAAACACATGGAAAATCCCACAATCTATTATGAGCAGGGATAGCTTTTTTTCTCATTCTTCCAGCTTCTTTTTCCCTAGAAGAGAGTGACCGCCCATCCCTGATGAGGACACTGGTTCCACTGCCATTTCCTTCCGTGCCCTGTGGTACACCTCCTCTGGACCACTCATGGACTTGGAGCTGAGGGGCCCCAATGGGATCAAGCTGCTGATGGGTCCCAGCTTTGTGATTCCCCAAGCCAGCCTGACCCTCTGCTGCTCTTAGTTTTGCCCAGTGGGGGAAAGCAAGTAAAGAAAGCAGAGGCGGATGTTGGCAAGGTAAAACCAGTGTATAGGGAAAAAGCACATGTGCGAGACAGCCCGCGGTGTTAATGGGGACTTGAGAGGCACCAGGGCAGGAGAACATACACTTTGGGGGATGTACCTGAGAACACAGGAGTGTTGCATTTTTTATTTTATGAAAGACACGTATATAAATTTGGTTTGAAAAACTTTGCAAATCAATGCAGATAGTAAGAAGAAATTATGAGATATTTCAAGTATGCTAATGTATAGCATAATAATGCTATACACCTTCTTTGTATACCATGGTCCGGTTTGGAGTCTTTGTGCTGTTCCCATGGGCTGCTGCATTCCCTCTCTCTGGTGTCTGCACTGCCTGTAGCCACGCCAGACAAACCCGAGGATATTCTGAAGCTCAGTGCAAAGCGTGGTGGCTATCCACACTCCTGACATGCTAAGCAGATCTGGAAAGTGCTTAATAACACACTTTGAGTTTTCCACAACTTTGTGCCTCTGGCGAGGCCCAGTAATGTCATGACTAATATTCTTCGGAAATCTCTGATCTGCAAAGGCAGCGCCCACCACAACCAGAAAGCAGAGCAGTGTTAACAGCTGTAGGAGCAGAAAATACTTTTACAACCTTCCATAACACATCTAAGAGTTTGCACATAGCCAAGGATGTAGCTAAGTCAGAATTATTGATCTGCCTAAAGTTGGGCACAAGTGGAAAACTTTGAAAGTTGAAATGCTCTGAAGTAAATAGTTTGGCATATTGACCTGTGTGTCCGTTTATTATTCAGCTGCTTCTATTTTACTGAATGTGATATCCACTTGAAAATAAAGTTCTGGATAACGTGTTCCATCCTGATTTTGGTTTTATTTTATGCTGGACCATAGTAACTTTTGAACAATTCTGTTGACGAGTCATTTTAACACTGAAATTAGCAGAACAGACCTAGTTGTTTTCTCAACAAGTTTTCACCGCTACTGGCAAATTTTTGTGAAAGATCTCATTGTTGATAAATCATTTTCAGATAGAAAATGCTCAGGCAGTCAATTAAGAGAACTGGAGGTAGAAAAGTTGTTCTTATTTTAATGATCTTACTCAACTTCAGAATCTCCCAGCCATGTTTTTACACACAAACTCACGATATTTATTTTGCTTTCCATGAGCCCCATTCATTAAAAAAAAAAAATCCCCAAACCACCACCAACATATACATCTGGACTGCAAAACCACAGCATTCCAGGCAAAGCCGAGCAAGTGCGCAAGCAGCGCACCCAGGCAAGCTGGCGGCATATTCCTGACAAAGGGCCTAGGGAGTGCGCGCATACGCTGCGCAGTCAACATAAAACCACTTCAAAGTTCACGCATGCTTGATTGTTTTGGTTACTAACCTACAAAAAAGATCCTTGGAAGGGTTTTGTTTTGTTTTGTTTTGTTTAATTCCAATACATACAAACAGCTTTGCTTTGCTGCTGCTGTGGTTAATCATTGTCAGATTGTAGGATTGCCTTGATTGGTTTATATGTATTACATTTCAGTTTTCTAATTCTAAAAGGGTGTTTTATTTATTTGTTTGCCACAAACTATAAACACCTATTAAAAGTGTAGATAAGGCGAACAGTACAAGACAATACCCTGCTATAAAACAGCAGTAAAATAAAAGTACATAGAGATGCTGTGCCTAGTAAACTGAGCCCTAATGTTTCAAGCACAGTAGCTGGGGCAGTTAGGTAAATTAATGCTTTAATCTGCTCAAGCTCCTGTCCAAAAGCTGTGTGTTTAAACCCTGGGCAAGACAAGTCAGGGTATTTTCCCCTGGGACAGGCATCAGGCCTCCAGCACTGAAATGAGCCTGCCATTTACAGCATCCCGTGCCAATGAAAGTTTTCCAAGAGACCTGAAAAACAGGGATGTCTGCAGGAGCAGGAGGTATATGAAGACTTCTAGCTAGGCTGAACATCAGAGAAGTTTGAAATTAGTTAGCCCTTTCTTCACACATTCACTGCCATGAATGGAAATTAAAAGTTATTACTTGGCATTTCCTTGGATTAATTTAAATGCCTCCTTCTTTTGAACATTGGGAAGGCATGGATCTTTAGAAGAACGTGAAGAGCAAAACATAACAAGCTAAGCATTGCAGGGCAGTCCCTCTCTGATGAACGCCACAGTTTCTCTTTTTGATTTCACATATGTTTTCTAGATTCAGCTTGTTTTCCAGCCTTGTGTGTTGAGCTTTGCAGAAGCTGGAATCCATGTTAGGAGCTAAAGAGGCAAGTTTGCATTTCCAAAAGGGAAAAAGAGATCCAGGATCCTGAGGTCAGTGGTGTCTGGCTCCCAAATCACTTAGGCCAGGTCTGATCATGTATTTCAGTAGCTTCCAGTGAAAACCTAATGATCTCCAGGAGGCAATCTACAAGCTGATTCTTGCCACAGGAGCACAGCGGGGACGTGCCCACACTCTAAAGCCAGCTCTCTGCCAGCGCAACCTCCTTGATGTTGATGCCATGTCCTGTAAGATCTCTTCATAGCCTGACCAAGCTCCTTCTCTTAAGTGCTGGTGCTTCTTTGGCTTCAGATGTTCTCAATCATCACCAGCTCTGCTCAGTGGAAATGCAGATGATCTGAAATCATAGTATTAAAACACCCTACGCTCATATACCTTGTCAAGATCTTCTCTTTTTTTTCTCACAGTAACAATATTTATATATCTATGCAGTCAATATCAGGGAGACGTTTATTGTCAAAGGCAAGTACTGTAAATATACTCATAGATACCAGTATTTAAAAAAAAAACCATTTTCACAAACGAAGAAGTGAAAATTGAACAGGTAATCAATATGGATTTTGGAGCTTGAGTGTTTTCATTAGTTTCATTTATTTTTAAATTGCTCCTTCTCAGGAGCAATGACAAGGAGTAATGTCAAGGTTCTTGAAAACTGTGCCATTAGCCCAAAAGGTTAAGCTACTATATCTCACTGTCCTCACCGTGATCCTTCTTCTGCATGGGCAAATGGCACATTGTGTTGGACACACCAGCATGCTTCCTGTTAGGGCAAGAGTAATTCACTTTTCTGGTTTTCACTCCGAGTATCCAAAGGTGCTCAGCACCCTAGATTAAATGAGATGGAATTCAAAGTATGATAGAAAGCATTTCAACAGCAAAGTATCAAAAACTGCAAGAGACCAAGTGGCAATGTGAACAGGAAGAATTTCATTTTCAAGTATGTAAATACTATCCCAGGTACAATGCATGATTTAATGATTAGGCCACTTTATCATGTCTGATATTATGTTTGTGAGTTAGAACAATAGCACCACATACAATTTAAAAGTGCACATCATAGGACATACCCTCTCATAACAAAGAAGAAATCGTCAGGTATCATGTGTATTGCAATCAGAAACAAAACATTATCACCTAGGCCAACGCTTTCTTATTTTGCTTGCTGACCACGTGTCACTTGGGGATGAGGAAAAGACACTGTTAAAATAGAAGTGCTTCAATGCTTGGGTAACTGAACCTGACAGCATTAAACACTTCTGCAAAATTTGAATATAATGAAATTAGTTTTGATTCAAATCAGAATGAGAACAAAAGTATATTCTGTAAGCCAAGCTCTTAAAAACATCTTTAGGTAAAGAAAATTGTAGATTTCAATTCCTTTTATTTCAGATATTAATTTTTATATTCCAATATAAAAAGTGTAAAATCAAAGATATATTTTTTGTGGTAAAACTCAAAAGCACATATATCTTGTCATTCACCTCGGAAACAAAATGTTTTTAAAATCAGCACATTCCTCAGAAACTTTTGATCTTGACAGAGCAGCATATCTATTAAAAAATTTATAGCCAGAAACAGTATGTAGCAATGCATTGCCAGAACACAAATTCAGTTGACTCTGCCTTTTGCCATCTATGTATATATTTCTCCTTTCTGTAGCATACGTTTATGCCACTTTCTTTAAATTTGAAAGTGTTACGTCCCAGTCCTGCCACTTGTTCTGTATGAACGGGTTATTGCACCTACGTATCCTTTGAAGTTGTGCCTGTTCAACAGATTAGTCAAGCATATGTGACAAATAGATTTTCTTTGTGAAATATGTGATCTAATAAATCTTTGGTATACGACAAAATCATTGGTGTATTTCTGGTTGGCTTTGGTCTTCCTCTGAGATCAGAAGAGGAATGTTTTGATAAAATAATCAATCAAATATATCATAGTCTTTATTTAGCTTTAATGTTTAGAGTGTGTATTAACCCCTACTACAGTAAGGAATAACAAAAAATCTTTTCCTGGATTTTAAAAAAAACTTTCAGCACCAAAGAACTGCATCCATTGAAAACCTTACAAGACCATGTTTCATGAGCAATGAAAGCGTAATTGCTGCAACATTTGCATATTTGGCAACTGCTACAGTGAGTTCTTGGAGCTCCAGAAAATGGATAATGTAAAAGTGCTCAAAGAGAACTAGTCATAGGATAAATTAAACTATAAAATTACTTCCCTCAACTCGAAACATAGAAGCTAACTTTAAAGGAAAAAGAAAAGAGGAATTTTATTGCGTATGTTAGGATGATATTCATATAGAGTAGGTTCTACGTAGCTTCTGTGAAATAGTTTCTATCAATTATCAATGCAGTTAGGTTCTGCATGTCCTTAATTAGATAAAATGTTTCTTTGAGGGATTTTTTTTTTAAGTAAAATGTAGAGAGCTGTAAGAAACTTGGAGAGAAAAGTGCAGTACTCCCACTGAGGCTTACAAAGGTCGAGTTTGCAGAAGGCATCAGGAATGGGCAGATCCTTTACAATGCTAAAAACTGGTCCTGCCCCAAGCATGTATCATAGTTGTGCATGGGGTCCCAGGATGAGATCCTGAGCACAGGTTCCTCTGAGGGTCTCATCCCCTCCTGCCATGTAGGCCTGCAGCATCGTTCCTTCTGTGCACTACATGCGAGTCGTTTACAGCTGGTTCCTCACCTATTGCTGAATATATCTAGAATTGTGCTTGTGAGATAGGGATTGTCTATCATTACTCAGGACACCAAATTTCACTGTGTACATCTAAGCTAGTTGCCCTTCGCCTTTATCTTGTCCTGGGAGAGCTGCCTCAAATTATGAAGATGATTTGCTTCTGCTTGTTTACTTCTACTGCCCATAAAGGAGGTTTGAAGGTGGCCAGCTGAGAGCTGGGCTGTGTCAGCATTAGCAAGTAACTCAGTACAACAGGAACAGACCAGGAGACCAAAGCAGCTTTGGTGCTAAGGCCCCAACGTTGGCACTGCATGTAGTTCAGGGGGGTTGCTTGAGCTCATGCTTGTGGTTCAAAGCTGTTCAAAGGACCAGTCCAGGATTAGCATCCCCATGTCCCCATTAGGGGCTGGAAAGCATTTGGACTTGGAAGTAGAGCTTCTGGTCTCATTTCCCCCTAGAGGAATCCAGCTTCAATCCACTGAAACTGCTCTGCAAACCACACCAATGTGCAGTAAGGGGAGATGACCAGAGGATTCAAAACCATGCCACTGCCCACAACTAAAATGCTGATGTAGACACAGCCTTAGTCAACCTACTTTCACATGTCTAAAGTTATGTGAGGTAAATTCTGACCAACGAATATAAGTTTGAACCTTAGCTAAACATCTGTCTTCTCTTGGATGCATTTTGAGACAATCGAAACTAAAGAGCACCACCTTTTCTAGGTTTAGGTTCACCAGTTACTGTGGCCTGTTGTTGCCATGATCAGCTGAGGGGATCTAGAAGCCAGACACTTCGGGGCTAACCTTCAGGACCAGCAAAAGAAAAGCAGCCAGGAGTTGAACAGATCATAGAAAGTTAGGCATCTATTAAAAATGCCCCATTATACTTTAAAGTACCCGTTCTCACAAACCATCTGAAGGGAGGGGAAAATTTACTTTTTGTAAATATGTATAGAACACAGGCACTTAATTTAAAACACAGAGGACTCTTTGAGCAAAACATGGATTTGAGCTGGTTACATAAACCCTTAAGTAGCAGTTTTAATTTCTCATACATCCTTCTCCACCAAATGAAACATCTTAATGTAATTACAGTGGAGCTGTGAAAATAGTTTATTGGAAGAGACAGACAGTTAAGGTAGTGATCTGTAGCCTTTATCTAGCCAAACTGTGTTTTCTAAGCCTATACTACCAGAGATTCTTGGAAACTGTGCATACAGTTGTGTGTATGCATGCATAGCTGTGTGTAACAGAGCCCTGGATATTAGATTCCATCTGCATATCCTTATCTATCTGCTATGGTCTCTGCATCTTTACAGCAAGAAGATATATTCTTGTATCTCTTTCTAGCATAATTTGCAGGGCTGCTCAGGCATAGGAGAAGGACTTTGGTTCCATTTGAATCATGATTTTTTAATTAGAAAAGAAATCTCTGAGCATGATTTCATCTTCTTTAGCAGGCAGATCAGCTATTTATACAGGCAGACATACATTTTCCTTTATCTAAGAAGTATGCCATGTTGTGGTCTCTGGCCACACGGCCCAGCCTAAGATTCTTTGAAGCCAAGAAAAGAAATTCCTTCATTTGGCAGCATCAGGATCAGGCTAAGACATAAACTGTAGTGAAAAAGGCCTTTCCTGTAGAATTGCTGGTCTCACCTAAAGAAAGTAGTGCTAAGTATTTCACAAGAAAGCCTGATCCTGCAATCTAATTTTAGGCATGACGTAATAGGAGCGTGTACTAAACAGCAGGAGAGAAGGGGGGGAATTAAGGACAAGGATAAAAGTAATAAGAGCATGCATTTCTCCAGCCTTGTTATTTGTGCATATTGATAGCTCTGCTGAATGTGAAGATGTAGTTATTATTTTATTTATTTAGTACTTATTTTGTCATATGTACTACATACTAACAGAGGCTATGCCTGCTGTTGTGAAACTTATTTTCTCCTTTCCTAAAGGACAGTTTCTTTACAGGTATAATGAAGTGGATAGGTATGATACATAAGGTTTGCTGTACTTTGGCGCTGACTTCCTCTGCCAGGTCCCATCCAGTGCCCACCGTCCAACAACATCTGCTACATGTACATGGCAGATGGGAAGCAGGAGGCAGAGCAGGGCCAAGCCTTTAGGAAAGCCTTTTTCTCCTCTCATTTGCTAGGTTACAAAGTCTTCAGCTTAGTCCTGGAGATGGGTGCTGGGAGCAGTAGTTGCAGACAACTTTGCAGTGGGCTTGGCCATCATGGACTGGACAGGAAGTGGGTGGGGAGTGGAGACAGCAGGCATTTGGTGTGCAATCGCACAGCAGCACTAGCACCCTTAGCGACCAGTAAGAACACTATTTTCATGGAAGCTCCAAATCTCTGCTTCCACTCCGTGAGGTGAATGATACTGGTTCCTACTTACAAAATAAACCAGTTCTTTCTTCAAATGAGCCTGTGTTCCCTGCCCACACCTACAGTGAGTGTGCACACTGCATTAAGGGCCTACCGTGGCTCTCGCAATGTGGGAGATGCTGCTTTGCACAGAAATCCATGAAACGGCATTCTTTCTTCAAGTGGATTTTGCAGTTCTTTTCAAGCCAAGTCAAACATAAATAACATTGAATCAACATTTCCATATGTAGATATTTTTTTCAAACCACATTCTCTTTCATTGTTACTTTTCAGTACTGCTTTGGTCCCTCACACGTATACGTATTGAACAAAGTAAATAGCAGTGTAGCTTTATGAAATGTTACTTACTATTTATGAGTGCTTTTTAAAGTTTCTGATTTGTTACTCTTGCCAGTACCAGTAAACGTGTTTGAAGTCCTTCACATGTTGCTTTGTTTATAGTAGAAATACCAGGTTTTGCTGAGGAGCACATCTCCTTATTAAAAAAAAAGAAGCAGAAGTTTTATTAAATAAAAGCCTTCAGAAGAGTCAGTTGCTCCATAAGAGTTGTGTGCAAGAAAAAAAAGGTTCGTGTCCATTTTCGTTAATGACCTCATGAGTTTTGCTAGTTAAAACTGAAAGCAAAGAAACCAGGACTGATGCTTAACTGGCAAGAAGCCAGTACAATGAAATTAATAACATATGTTGAAGAACCCATTTGTAACAATTTTTCCATTTAAAAAAAAAGCGGCAGCTTAAAGCCACTGACAGGACTGTCTTTTCTTTTTTCCTTTCTTTCTCTTCTTCCCTGCCCCCTTCCCCTTTACTCCATGGGACTCTTGGCTTATGTCCAACTGTGCGGTACCAAACTTGTCTCAGAGTTCAGATTAATGCTTTATGCAATTTTAAGTGATCCTCTTGCAGCTGCTGCTCAGGGAAATATTGCAGTGAACGTGTTTGCTCCGAGGAGCTGGTGGCAAAACCACAGATGCAGCAGCCTCCCCTTGGCAAATAACAGATGTGGCACATGCTGCGTTCAGCCCATCCTCAGCACTTACCTTACTCCTGAGCAATGTGTGGGGCACTGCCCCAGCTTGCTGCCATCCAAACACAAATGCAGCTGTAAAACACTTACTTGGCTTGTGAGATTTTTGGCTTGATTGTCACATGAATTCCTCTGGCCACATGCGAGTGAAACTTGTTCAGTGATACCTGCAGTTTGGGTGATGAAATGAGGACCTTGGCCCCAGGAAAGCTGCCTTTGTCATTGCTCTCTAGGATATGTCACCTCCCTGTATTTTGACCTCCCTTCTCAGCCATTGTCTTGCTTTTGTTGTCGTTGGGTTTGTTGGGGGTTTTTCCCCTCTAGAGACTGTACTTTATGTCCTCTGGGGCAAAGCACTCTCTCTTGATAAGTTCCCCACCAGATTTTCTCTTTTTGTGAAACTCTAGGCACACTGGGGCTTCCTGGCCCTGCTGGGATTCTCCCACTAAGAGGGTTAAGTGCCTACAATGGGACACCCAAGCCAGAAACGGCTTTGGTCATTACAGCCGACTGGAGGAGAGCATCGTGTTTTGAGAAATCGCTGCTTGGAATACAGGAGACACCTTGCGTTTTCAGAGTGGTCAGTGACTTGGAGAGTTACTTTAAGGATACTCTGGTAGTTTTTAGCCGGCCATAGAGTATGACAAAGAGAAGGATTCCCAGCTGCACATGCACAGCTAGATGCCTGGCAGGGAGACGCTCCTTGGAGGTACCTAGAGTATGTTTGGGGAAGTGAACGAGTGTGCTTGAGAAGTGGGAAGGGAAGGGAAGGGAAGGGAAGGGAAGGGAAGGGAAGGGAAGGGAAGGGAAGGGAAGGGAATGAAGATGTGTGTGTCCAACAGATTGCAGGTATTCAATGATGCTGACAATGATTCAGGAAGCAAAGCAGCACTGCACAGCAGGAGGAGACACCAAACAGGCAAAATAAGGAGAAAGAGAGTTAAAGCTGCCAGATACTACAAATGCAATGAAAGTTTTCTAGGCAACTAGTGCTCATAGTGAGCTGGGAAAACAAGCTAAAGCCTTTGTAATAGCGGACTGAATTCCTCTTTGTCTAGTCTCACTGACTTCAGTGGATTGTACAGGGTGGTACCGTGCTGAATTTGGCCCAAAAATCAAAATACAGTTAAGTGCAGCTATCATGCTGTGCCCTGACTTGGAAAGAAATTGCAAGGATTGTGGATAGGAAAATCTTCAGTCATCAGTTCATTGTATGACTTCAGTAGAAAAGGAAAACAGGTGGAGCAGAGTGGGGGGAGAAGACTGAGTGTATGAATGAGGAGAGAAATCCAAATTAGTTCCAGTGTTCCGAGACTGTATGAGGTGCTAGCTCCATTTCCTCCACAAGCCTGGACACTTTGGGTCTCCTCACAGAAAGTATACCATTTCTCTGGAGATGGGACAATGCTCGGGAAACATTTGAGAGACTAAAGTTGTTTTCCACTGAAGAAGGAAAAACAAGATAACAATGTGCAATATTTTTATAACTGGTGGCCTGCACGGGCTTGTTTGACACCTACAAATACAATTTCTGATAGAAGGTAACAGGCACAGCAGGTGTTTAAAATATACTTAGCACCAAGAAGGATGGAAACTTTTTAAAATGTTTGGACGGTGAGAAGGTGTCTAGATCATGGGATAATCACAGCAATGGCTAACCCAGCCATGTAATATTGTTTAATATTTGCATTGCAGCCTGGCCAAGGTGCCAGTCAGTTACAGGAACACTGCTGTGCTGTCCCCTGCTCGCAGAATTACAAAACGTGCCTGCTATAGGCTGTACACTGCATTTTATTAAAAAGTGGCCGAAAATTACATGTAAAAATGACAATACAGAAAAAAAATAGGTGCTTACACAAATGTTTAGAGCACAAAGTGGAGGCTGGGTTGAGGATATTTTCAAAAGGTGTCCCTTTTCGAAAGGGGTAGGCAAGCCAACTCTGGGTTTTTAGGTACGATATTGCATTTACAAGGGCACATACTATAGTGTCTATGCATAAAAGGTCATCTTCTCTTCACTATGACTTACCGTTCATATTCAGGCTTAAGCCACATACCTATTCATTTTGAACCTCCTTCTTATTGTTATTTTATGGTTTTATTACTGAGTATCTGTTGTTCTGTCTTAATCAAATGTCTGACTTCAGAAGTCAGTTTTTGCAACTTTCAGCAGTAAGTTGAAAAAATGTATTTCCAGGTGCATATGCATTATGATATATGTGTCATATAAAGCTCTGTGACAAATGGGCTTCCCAGTCTTCCTGTCAAAAAGAAAAGGAGGTTGCCAATTTGTGTCAAACTGAAACAGAAATTGACAAACAGAGAAATGAAATAAATGATCATTTGTGTAAACAGAAAGATTTCACAAACCGAAGAGAAACATCTCATCTTCAGATGGGTAAGACCACTATTTGATTTCAGTTTAACCTTCATTCATTCTGAGCAGAAAAAATTGGGTTTTGAAGCAAATTCAATGCTTTACGATTTTTTAACAAACCCTATTTTTCAGCCAAAACTATTCATGGAATTAAACCTTGATTTGCAAATAAACTCAGCCCTCCAAAACTTCACTTTTTCCAACAATTACTTAGACTCTTTTTCTCACAAATTTGACTTAGAGTTTTTTAAGATAAACATGAGTGAAATCCTGACCTCATTAAAGCCAATAGCCAAAACCCCATTGACTGCAACAGAGTCAAAATTTTGTGTATGCGGTGAATTACTCATGAGAGCTCTGCTTAATCATTGTTTTTTCTCGTCTCCTTCAGCTGGTCATGGAAAGGGCAGGCGCAGCACTTGATTCCTAGCACTTGACTTCCAAAGCTAAATTAATCTAACTTTTAAAAGGAACTGTAGAATAGCCTTTTCATTTTCAAGGTAGTTAATTGGATGAAAGTGAAACTGAGACTCCATTATTCTGCATTTTACTTTGGCAATTTTTAGCCCCCTTTTTTTTTTCCCTTTACTTGAAAAATGCATAACATTAACTTACATTCACAGATTTGCAAATCTCTCTCTTATATAACCATTAAAACAGTTTTTCTTAGACTTCTGCACATTACATAAAACTGTTTTTATAACAGTAATTTATTAGGTTAAGTTGGAGAGCTTTTACTGCTCTTTATATAAAAAGACTGGGCTGATTTTGGATCTCTTTAATGTGGCCCTTTAGATGTAGTAGCTCTGACATTAGAACTTACTTGGAATGTACGCCCAATAGCTTGGTAACACGCAAAATATGCCAAAGAAGCACCATTCCCCTCAGAAAAAGGGCATTGTGCACTCCTATGTTCTTGCATTATGTATAGCCCAAGGAGGAAAAATGCCAGGTGAACGTCCATCGAAAAAGCACCCAATATTTTTGAGATGGTTTTTGTGGCCTTCTGTGCTGAGAGAGATCTGCAGGCCACAGTAAAAAGGCTGGGTGAAATAGGGAAATGATCTGCTAAGGAAAAACACCAAATTATGTTGTACGCTTGAAAAGGCTAAGATGCAAAAATGTAATCAGCTGTTAAGAGATATAGTGGCAGGAGGAAAGCTCATGTAAATGCATTTTGCCACCCTTCCATAGGAGTCCCCTATGCAAGGTCATGTCCTTTCCACCTCACCTATAGGATATCCTCCAAGAGACAGCTCTATGTCTGTCACCATGTAGTTATTCTCACTAGACCTGTGAGTAATTACACACTGATCAGGTTAGGAAAGTAATTTAGGTCTAACAAGTCATTGGCAAGCATTCTGCACAATGATCCAGTCTTCCCTTCTTTGCATGTACAATTTTAAGACAGAGTTCTCTCTTTGACTCTCATAATTTAGCCTGGTTCCATAATGACTTTGTAAATCCAGAATGAGGAGACATTTCCAAATCTTATTTTATTATTATTGTTAATTGAAGAAAAGCAGCAATGCAATATAGAATTTTCTCCCATGGCCAAGTCTGAAATGAAACACTGAGGTGAAAAAACACAATCATATGTAATTATCCAAGACAGCAAAAGTCTTACTTTGTGTCTCCAGGGAGGTGGTTTGGCATATAAGGTATTCTTTCCTTTCTTCATTTCCTTCCTTTCAGGATGGGAGAGCGCTGAGAAAACTGTCACTCATTCAGCATCTCTGTGGTGAAGCCCAGCACAAGACTGTCACAGGAATCAGTTGTCATCCTGGGCCTGAACGAAAATCCTAATATTATTAGAGCTGACTACATTCCCTTTAACGGTGAAGCTGGCACAAGACTTCTCCCCTTCAGGAATTTCTACAGTCTCCCAGTTTCCAGCTTTCCTTGTCCTCTTTCAGTTGTTTGTGGGGCTGTGCTTTAAAGTTGGATCAGTGAGGTGACATTAGTTAAAAAGAAGTCCTTAATTTTAATGTTTACTGAGCAGTACTTGACTCTAGTCATGCCGCACTCTTACATTTTTGGGGAATCTGTTCAACCTGGATGTCAAAGACACAATGTGCCATCACTTCCTGTGATGGAAAACCATTTCAGGGCTAAAATTGTGCAGGGAGATGGAAAATGCAAATGTGTAGCCATATTTTCAGCTTTTGATATTATGTGTTGAATGATTCAATGAGATGTTTGGGGGTTACTTTAACTGGGGCTGAATTCTGGCTTGCACTTCTTTGTGGTCTGTGTTGTAAATATGGAACCAAGCTCTCCAGAAGTGAAAGTCAACCCTGTATAGCATGCATGATCTAACATTAGGCTTAAGTCATTTTAACTTTTGCTGAACTCTGCTAACTAGCTGTTTTAGGGCAAAACTGCTATAAATAATACAATTTGCAGGATGTAAATCAAAGTTGCAAATACTCACTTTAACCATTCAACCTAACAAGGAATCAACGCTGCATACTGTAGCTGAGATGAATATCTAAATTAATAGGAATGCCCCTACAGTTCAGCCTTACAGATCAAGTTGCCTGGCAGAAACAGTAAAGCAAAGTGAAAGACTGAGATAAAATATAAGTATATTCATTCTCTTTGGCTTTTGAAATTGCTGGAAATATGAAAAGTGATAATGAACTTTATAAGCACTTCCCGCTGTATTTCACAGTCTGTATTTCGTTTTTGTGCTATAGTAAGTCTTTTCATTATCAAATACTTGATTGCTTTTCAGTGGTGATTTTTATTTTTTTAACGTGAAATTCAGGACTTGACTAATACAACTCACCACATTTTTTAAAAACTGAGCTATCCTTTAAAGAAGCACAACAAGATTAATCATAGAAGTTGTGAGTTTTGTCACCTTTAAAAGCGAAGACATGGGCTGAGGTTTTTTTACTAGACTGAAATCAAATAAATGCTGCAGAAAAATATGGCTACTAAAGTGGAAACAACACGACACACACTGAAAAGAGAGGCCTGATTTTTTTTTTTTAATGTCAGGAAGTCCTTACATTAAATACCATTTTGCATCCTCTGAATTTCTGTTGAACTACTCTGTGGGAATGAGGATATTATAACAGTATCACTTTAGTCCTTGAAATGCTAACTACTACTTCTGATGGAAAAGTCCTCTACAGTCACGGCATGTAACATCAATTTGATTTGATTCAGTGTCTTACAGTTTACGCTTTGTTAATACTTTGTTCAAGTAGGTAGGCAGAGATAATCATGCCTCCTGAAGCAGTGTCTTGCCTCCCAGAAGGTGAGTCTCTCTGTAGTCACAGGAATGGCCTGTCCATATAACCCTCTAATGTACCTGGGATGGATTCTGCTGATTCATGTAGGATTTAGGCTTGTCCTTAAATCCTAGAGATGAAATTCAGGCCAGGAAAAGGCAGCGCCATTTGGCAGCTCTGTTGCACAGTACACGATGATTTATGTGGGGGCAAAAAAACCTGTAAGCAAAAGAGAAGCTTCTGAACTCAAAACTATGAAAAAAACAAATGTGAGGGATTTTCTCATTTGCACCTTTGATGAGTTACAAAGACTTGTGGCACCATTTCAACTAAGCACTTCGGCACGTGGTCAGCTATAAGGAGGCAAGTACCCCTCTACGCAGCAAAGTACTTGAGCACATTCTTAACTGTAACCATGTTAAATGGCTCCACTGAAGTCAAATAAATATAAAGTGATTTAGAACAAGACTTAAAGTCCATGTTTCATAGATTGATAGCACTTAAGGCCAGGAAGAATGATAATAATCATGTAGCCTGACCTCCTTCATAACACAGGACCAAAGAATTTTGCCAAGTGTTCCCGACATGAAATCTGCTGCTGCTGCCTGAACTATAACTGTGCTTTCAGAAAGACAGATAGCTGTGATTTAGACACTTCACAGGAGAGAGAATCCATTGTATTCCTAGATAAGATTTTTTTCAGCAGTTAAGATCTTTCATTGAAAAGAGCTGTGTGCTTGAATGCTAATCTGAATTTGCTGAGATTTAGCTTCCATCCATAATGACCTTTCTGTTAAGTTAAGGTCAGGTTCTCCTGTTTCCTTTCTATAGAAGTATCTTCCACCATATATCACTTCTGAAGATGTGGAGATATATGGAGATATAATCTCCACCATTATATCACTTCTGAACATACACTTCTTAGTGACTAAATTAAGGAACTTTTTTCTCTTACTTCTGCTACTGAAGTTGTGTTTGTAGCTCTTTTCTGAACATTTTCCAATGTCACGGTTTAAAGCTGGGCCGGCTATTAACCTGGTGGCAGACGGTCTCTGTTAACCCTCTCTCCCCCCCCCCCCCCCCCCCCCCCGCTAAGGGAAAGGGAAAAGGGAGAGAGACTTATGGGTTGGAAAGTTAAAAAAGTTTTAATAAACTATAATAATGCAAAAGAGTATAACAATAATAATAGAAATAATCAAATATATACATATATATACAAAACCAATATCGAGAGCTTAGAAATCCTCCTCAGGCAGAGTTGCTCCCCCCAGCACAGGCAGAGGGGAAAACGCAGTAGCTCCTCTGCCATCACACCTGCAGGCTTTTAACTGGAGAATTGGCAAAGCTGGTACCAATCAGTGGGAGACAGGAGAGCCCCTCCCTCCTGGGCCCCACCTCCAGGAGGCAGTGGGTTAGTGATAAATAGGAAAGTGAGAATGACGTGTATGGGATGGAATATCTCGTTGGTCAATCTTGGGTCACCTGCCCTGTCTGCTCCTCCCTGCAGGTGTGACCCCCCTTCAGCTCTTCACTCGTAAGCAGTGAGGAATTTAGCAGTGACCTTGGTTTCTCTAAGACTAATTGGCCTGGTTTGGGCCAAACCAGGACATCCAAATTGCCAGCATCCTGATTAAATCTGAACATCAGAAGTGGACAGAGACATCCCAGTAATTATCTTACTAGTTGCCAGTAATCCATAGTAGTGAAACTCCTTTGCTTCTATCTTGTAGTCTTCTCTCGTACATACGACAAGGACAGCATTTGCTGGCTCAGCCTCTGTGTTGCCCTGGAAGCTCTTGCTCATCTGTTTGCACAGCAAAACCACTAAATTCTTTTCGGAGTCACTTTGTGCCTAAAGACTGTTGACCATTCTGTAAAATGAATCCATATTTTTCATTCTTAATGAAAGGTCTTAATTAACCATCTCATGTGGCATTTAGCAGTGATACATCTGAGGCCAGCTTACTAATCAGCCCAGATCTCTGTGCGGAACTACATCACTACGTCTTCATCATTACTCATAACTGCCAATTTTGGCATCATTTACAATGATTTTGTACTTCTACACCCTTTTAAAGAACTGAATCCTACTGACCAACAAATCTGTGCTAGAAATATGCCTATTTAATCGTTATTTATTATGTACATTCACTTTTTTGAGATGCATTGCCTACCAGAGGGGAGAAAGAGAGAATAACGTATGCTATGCTGTTTTGCATAGAAATAAAATTGACTAGTCCCCAGCATAAAAGAACAAGCCAACAAAATACACAATGGAAAGTAAAATAGACCATAAAAACTCTTTCTTATTAATTAATAGTGTTGGTGGCAAATTTTTCATCCTGAAGTTAGTTATTCATGTGAACTGCTTTAACAGTAAATATTTCCTATGGCTTTCATCACATGGTTTTCCATGAGAAAGTGAATTGTGTGATTGTGGGTGAGTTTTCCAGATTTAGGGGCTTTAGTTAATATCATGGAGAAGGGCTCTTAAAAATATATGGAGATTTGAAAATCAATTGATTTCACTGCAGATCACTGATTGAAAAGAGACAATGTGACTATGTAACGGTGAGAGATTACTTTTAGCTTAAGAAATAACTATGTCACAAGTGGTTAGTTTTTAACCGCCTTTCTTAAATGTGATTATTTCCCAGCTGGCTGCTTTCCCCTTTCACTTTCTTTCTAAATTAGAATTATCAGCATGAGAAATGAAATGGACTTTTACATCATATATGAAAAACAGGCTCAAGCGCGACTGACTTAAACCTATATGTGCAATCTTTCTTTAACTGCTGAATCTCATCAGCTTCAATATATGAAGAGTAAATGCTCATTACTGGGTAATATATTAAGTAGAGCACCTCCTAAATACAATCCTGACACTTGAGAGAAAGGAGTTTTATAGTCCCCCAAGTCACTTGCCTCCTTGCACAATTTGCTTTTCCTCCTTGTGTCTGATTTTTCAATTTATAAAAAAGGAATAATAATCTTACCCTCTTTTATAAAGTGCTTTGAGCTCTGTCGTGGAAAAGTGCTTTGTGAGAAGCAGAGTTATTATGCAGACCCTCGGTAGCTTGAGTCTTTTCAGAAAGTGGGTTTACTTTGGGTAAGGACACCTATGTGGAGGTCACTCCGTCCTCTCTGTCTGGCAACTTCTGGATGCTCCTGTGCACATACCTCAGCCATGCAGAGGAAAGCTTGCCTAGGAAACTGGCAGACCAGTCTGTAATCTAAAAGAAGAATTAAAACAGAGAAACAGCCATTTATTTCCCTTTCCATAACGTCCAAAAGTGAGAGTGAGGGACTATGACATGCTTGGCTTAGTTTTTGTACAAAACCCCCTCCATCTCTAAGCAGCTCTGTTTTCAAATAGCAATTATTATCCACCATGAGGGATCGAAGGGGTGTGAAGTAGATGAACACTGGAGACTCACATAATGACCAGAGAACTTTTATTGCTGGAGGAGTGCAAAGTGGAAAGCAATAAAGATCGAAATCCTCAACTCTTACACAAACTGTAACTTACCAAGCAATAGCTTCATCATAACCACATAACCGCAAACTCCCTCCCTGCTTCCTGCTGTTCCTACAGCCTCCAGGGCTGTCGTGTGCTTTGGGCTTTCTTTTTTTTTTTTTTTTTTTTTTTTTTTTTTTTCCCCAGAAACATATATCATGATGTGTTTTCTTTCTTTTTTTAATAAAAATATCAAAGGAATACTTATCAATGACTGAGGAGGGAGAGCTGTGGTGCAGTGTATTTTTTAACTGGAACATGCACCATGCTGTGACACACTCATCCAGGAGCAGGAGAAGATTGATGGCTAGACATGTGGAGGGAACTGCCACTGATTGAAATCAAACAACTGCAAGCTGTGAGGGAGATCCAGGGGAAACCATTTTAACCACAGTAGTCCAGTCTCAGCACACTTGAACAGGGTCTTTCCTCTGTCTGAAGTCTGCACTGCGGGACACAAAGAAACTAGGCAGTACAGTGAGGCCAAAGGCAAAATATGCAACTATGACAACTTGGAAGATATATGTGTACGTCTTTATCTATCTCACCTCTGTAAATTATTTCCTTCACTAACAGATAATAGATCAGAAATCTCATTCCTCAAGTACCAGTCATCTTCTTACACCCTTCAGATTCTTTAGCAAAGACCAGAAGAAAGAAAAAAAAAAAGCGCTTTCAAGTAGGAAAAAAAAAGAACTGGAACAGTACTAGAAAGCTGATTTTCAGAAGTGCTGAGCACCTGGAGTGTCAATTACAGTTACTGGGAGCTGGAACTGGAGCCGTTCACCACCTCTAAAGACATCAGACTTCTGCAGCGCAAAATCATGAAGTATTTACTTAATTCCATTTTGGAAACTTACATCTTATTTACTGCAAAACAGGGAGAAGTGAAAAAAGTGATGTGGAAAGGCGTGTTCCCCAGCACCCATCACTGGGGCTGACGGGGTGGGTGTTGGTAGCAATTGCGCAGCCATGCACTTGCTCCAAGACATTTTTATTTCATTATGGGTGTCAGTTTACAGCCATTAGCTAAGCAGATTGGCCAGGACCAAAACGCCTCCTTTTTGTGTGCGTGCATGTGTCTTATCGCTAGATCTTGCTTCCATTATTCAAGTCTTTAAAAAAAAAAAAAGGGAAGGAAAGGGGAAAAAAGGAAAGAAAAGACGACAAAAGAAAGGCTTTAAGTGCCTTATGTTTTGTGGCTTGTCTCTGTCCTCTAGCCAGAACAGTCTGAAATAGGTTTTATTGGAAATCATTACTTAAATTCCAGCGCTGAGGAGAATATTGATCTCTTGTGCATAATAGTTACCAGACTGTGGAAAGCAGCAGAGAGGGCTCCAAGCGGGCTGACATAATGTCAGTGACAATTCATTTTTTTTACCAGTTAGGATGCTGGTTTAATATCCTGCAAAAGGCACTTAACGCCAGCCCTTTCATAGCATCTGTCCGGCCCCAGCGGCGGTGGCGGGGGGCTGCTCCTCGGGCGGTGGGCTGGCAGGCGTGTTGGAGACCTGCTTGGCCAGAGGCCGCTGGCGGAGCCCCGGCATTCCCCCAGTGCCCCGCACGCGTGCACCAGCTGTCCCAGCTTTCCAGGGCGCTCCTCAATTTTCTAAATATGTGACACATAAAAATAAAATTTCGGACAGCAATGTGCTGAGGAGCCCCGTGCCTGCAGTGCATAATTCATTCATAGTGTCCATAGCTCATTATTCCCACATTCCTCCTGCAGAGATATCAATTTCATCTCCGGCCAAACTGGAATCTGAATCCTGGGAGCGCAGCAAAGTGGCAGTGGTGTGGGTACGCTGCTTTCCTTTTTTTTCCCCCACTCTTTCTTGACTGTCCTTTTTTTTTTTTCACCCCTGCAAGAAATGCTACATTTGTTTTGTGTTCGCAGGCATGAGCTGCTTTGAAAGAGCCACATGAGTGTGTGGGAATCCAGGTTCCCAGATTTGGTAGATTTCAGGGGAATAAAAATTTGTGACTGTCCATTAGATGCTGAACCACACAGAGAAAGCTACGATCTTTTTCTTCCCAAAATAAAACTGCCAGTTGTTCGATGCATCTCTCACCCACCAGCTCTCATGGGAAAACATGGGAAATCAGTGTTTTGCTAATGAGGTTTCTGCG
Organism: Nyctibius grandis; assembly: GCF_013368605.1. Lineage (NCBI taxonomy): Eukaryota > Metazoa > Chordata > Aves > Nyctibiiformes > Nyctibiidae > Nyctibius > Nyctibius grandis. Next base: position 66,969,754 of record NC_090658.1, on the reverse strand, counting down.
CTTCTCATAAAATGCGTGATGATTTCTATAAGTTTCCCTGTGTTTGTCATTTCAGTAACCAGAGGCACAAAACTTTCCACAGATATCAGTGGCATTTAATTAACAGCGACTTGGACACCTGCCCCAGTGCTGCAAGAAGCTGTGGAGAATGGTTTGTACTGCATTTAATCAAGCCAGCAGCCAGCACGCTGTGAGTGCACTCAGAAGGGTACCAACAAACTACAGAGTCAATTTGGCAAAAATCTCCTAGCTCTTTTTTCTCCTCTCTAAGCCATTTTGAAGCTACTCTCAAAAAACTGTCAGAGAAAGGCTAATCCTTTGCACTGCAACAACAAAACAACAACAAAAGGCTCCTCATATGAAGGAAACTCTGACAGATAAAAGAGCTTTTAAGGACTAATGAAGGAGCTGACAAAGCAATGTCATTATGGACTTCAAGGCTGTTATCTACATCCAGATTTACTATCTGCTTGCTATGTTTAGCAAATAAAATCCTTTTTTCCTCCAAAAAAAAAGAATGTTCTCATCTAAAGTTTTTGTACTTTTTATAAAAAAAAAGTCTTGGTAACTGAAAATAAATATTAAGTGAACAACTGTGTTTAACCAGGAAAACAGGAAAATCAATAGCAGTGGATCTCAGATATTCAAAACCCGTATGGACACAGTGCTGGGCAACCAGCTGTAGGTGGCCCTGCTTGATCAGGGGAGTTGGCCCAGATGACCTCCAGAGGTGCTTTCCAACCTCAATCATTCTGTGGTTGTATGATTCGGATGAAAGATATGTAAAATGTTACTTGTATTAATGTAGTTGCACAGCACTACACATTTCTATCACAGAAGCACTTAAAGGTCAGAGTCAAATGCTAATAATTTGGGACAGACAAAAGGTTATTGTTGTTCCTGGTTTACAGTGTGAGAAATATATAGAGGCCCAGGGTTAGAATTCATCACATCTAATATCAGCTATGTCAAAGTTAAGCATTTAGTCTAAGACGGAGGTCTAGGCTCTTCTGTAACCATGTCTCTACAAAAATAGCAGAGGTTGCTGGTGTGGCTTATACCTCTTGTGTGGAGTGGATCCGGAGGCAAAGCTCTCTCTTCATTCATGCTCAGGGTTTGTCTTGGAAGGAGCCTGGGAGAAAATTAGCACCTATGCAGAATAGACTATCAGAGACATACAGACAGAGGAGATTTAGTCCATGCTGCACCTAGAAAGGGGAGTGAAATGTCTTCTAGCATGATGCAGCATAATGAAGGACAGAGCCTAAGCAGCTAGCTTAGAGCAGAAATTCCCCTTCTAGGTGGTAAAGTTAGATGAGATGGATCTGGGTCCTGATGACTTGCTTAAGAAAGTCAATCGCATAGAAGGTCCAGGGCAGAAATAGAAGTTGAACTATGTTTTGCAAATTCCAGTCTGGCAAGACAGGCTTTTGCTAATGATGATCCTCCACTATGAATATCTATAGGTTCTTGCTTATCATTTTCCAAAGCAGAAATTCAGCAATTTAATGCAGTCTTTTCTGTTCTCACGTGGATTTTCTTAATTTTATTTCTAAAATTGTGAGGCATATAAAACACGTAAATGATACAGTAATCTTGTGAGAATTTATATGCAGTTTCCAGGAACAGACATGTTACAGAATCATTACACTATTAGCATCTAGCTGTAGTTCTCTAAAAATCATTACAACTTTTAAAGAATTCTAATTAGGCATGTCTGAAGCACCAAATCCAGGTGGATTTTCACCCACTTCCAATAATATGGCCGCTCTGAGCCCTCGTTGAAATAGATCATATCTCTGGAATCTAGTTGTAATGGAGATCAGGTTCTGACTTATCCCATAACCTCTCAAAATAACGTTAAGTTGCTCTGATGCAGCCTGTTTTAAAGCTCTGTGGGGCTTACAGCTGTATGCCTGTTAACATACCCTCCAGTCACTTTCATTCAGTAGTTAAGAAACATAGCATTAAAGCAGAGAGGAGAATGATGAGACAGGTTGTTCTTCTCTCTTTCCCATGTAACTATTTTTTTAGACTTTCTGGGTTTGTTTTATACTATTATGGTACTTTCCTGCACACCCCCATGGAATAACACTGTATCATCAGTGTCTGCTTCTCACCTGATGCAGTATGGAACCTTAAAATTAAGGGGGAAAAAAATCCATTTCTAACCATAATTTTGAACACACACACAGAGCCATTATTTTCTTAACAGCTGTTCCAAAATGTATATTTTAAGGTGAAGTAAAGTACCATTTTATAAAAAGGCCCTGACATCAATTTACGCAGTACCTGAATCTGCATTACACCAATAAATCTCTGCCACTGTTAAATCCTTCTGATGAGCTAAACTAAATAATATATACATACCACTTCAACATGGCCAGGGACAAATGAATACAACGCAACAAGCTCAGTGGTTTTGTTTTTCGTACAGATCACATCTCTGCACTCAATATAAAGAAGAAAAGGTTTGGTGGAAATATATAACATAATATAGCTGCACCAACTTTAAACTTTCAGATTTATAACCCTGCTACCCAGTTTCAAGACTGGACTATATGTTTATAGTAGCCTTAAATGACTTAATGTGAAGAACACAAGGGATTTGTTTCACAGGCAGCTGGTATAAGGACTCATTATATTGTATAGATCCATGTTAATGTATACCATCTACATAATAAAAAGACTCAGACTCTACTTAGAAAGCAGTAGATAAAAACCCAGATAACATTGAAGTCAATGAGCTCTCTGGGACTGGGATTTCACACAATATGTTCGTGATACTCCCAGTTCAATAGATTTCGAACAAACACAGTAAAATAGTCTCATAGCTGAAGTCACTGCTGCCTTTTCTTTTTTAAGCTTGGGCTGTTTCAAAATCAAAATTGCTACTCATGGGCTTAAAGCTAGGCAAATGCTAAATACCTTGCTGGTCAGTCACAGTCTGCAATGTTAAGCGTGCCCTCAAGCTTTTAAATGTGTGAGTACAAATGGAGTCAGTCAAGACTCAATCTGAAAGATTATTACTATTACTATTATTATTGTAATTGTTAAGACAAAAGAATCTGAAATCTGTGAAGTTTTGGGTTCTGCAACCAAGCACATGTTTATATAGAAGTCCTCTCAGGCAGACAACATGACATAAGGGATTTTTCTTAGAAGATCATTGTCTGATCTGATTCTGCTGTTGCCTTGCCACAAGAGGAATTGGGTGTAGGCAGGAACAACTTTGGCTTCTCAGTTCACCAAGGATTTTGCAGTTTAGAAGAAGCCATAGTGGTTCTTCCAGACCTCCTTCCATATCCCCTTCCTAGATTTAGAGGACACATTTTTAAAGCCCACATATATTAAGACTGATGATAAATCTGCAAATTTATTCTCAAAGAGGCGATGAAAATTCATAGTATATTCATAGATATACTATGAACACATTCATCATTGCTTAATAAAAGCAATCCAAAGCCAGAAAAAAAATTATATTGGTTTCAAATAGTTTTGGTCAGGCCATATAACCACAAATATGCTCATACCTCTTTTTTTTTTTTTTTTTTTAATAAACTATCCATTATGTCGATATGACACTCACTGGAGGTGAATCTTAAAAATGAAATATTCACTGATGAAATCATTCAGAGGAATAAGAGCTTTTCTTGTCATTGCAGAAATGCCTAAACCTGCCTAAAAATTGTCAAAGGCTGCATGATTGTTGACATGTGCCATTCACAGTGCTTTAATGAGGAACTACAAGTGTTTGGATGTTGTCAAAACACCTGTTTTGTGGGTCAGGAATAGACTAGCCAGTCTGGAGACATGAGAGTCATTCCCAAAGAAGGCTGGCAGGACAAAAGACAGCATAGGGAAATATGTCCATTCTAATACTTACTGAGAAAAACTGTAAGGAAAAATAAACAAACCATGGAACTCATACCCATCTGTATGCTCTTAAAATGGCCCTGTAATATACACAGCTTAGCCAGGGATACATACTGAATCATATCGTGTTTGATTTTGGAAAAATGTAGTTATGATTAAAGGAAATAACAATGATGATAATCATCATCAGATTATCACACGCTAATGTCCTTGTTTCTGTGTTGTACAAAAGAGACATACTGAGCTAACCCCCAGTACAGAAAGAATGAATGCTCCCATTTAGATCTCTGTGGCCAGCAGGGAAAATGGGCTTGCACTGCTGTGGAAATAGCCTGTTTCACCAGAGGAGCTGAAATATATTCCATGCATCCCTGTGCAAACCAAGACTGGATATAATTTCAAGGCTACACAGTGAACCAGTGTCCATGCTATAATAGTTCTATCAGGCTGAACTGCACCACTTGCAGGACTTCCCACACTGTGGGCCACAGTTTTGCCCTCAGCTCTGTGACCAAACTACTAAAATCCTAAACCCAGTAGGAATGACAGCAATTGTAACAGGAGAAACAGTTCCCCAGTGATTCCACTAAAAGGAAAGTCTACGTAAAGGCAAGTTAATTAGCATTTCCTGAAGATAAGGCTCAAGGAGTGAGAAAAAGATAGTGTCCAACCGGTAAGTACTTGAATAGGTAGAAACAAGCACGACGACACATGACCTGTTGTCAACTGAAATTGATAATGATTGTTATGGCTGTAAAGTCATCACTCTCCATTGTTCCATATGCTATTAACCATTTGATGCAAAAAGGTCAAAGCAGCTGATAAAATATGATTTTTAGTGTCTCTAAATATCCAGCTTTATTATTGCTTTTTTATTACTGTTAGCTGAACCTGCAGTATTGTATGTCTGAACCTTATGAGCAGAGCGCCTCAGATACCCTTTGCTGGGTATAAAAGTGGCTTAGCAATTTTTAGAATATCCATTGGACAGGATCAGACTGTTGGATTTCGCTAATGAAGAGCATCAGGATGCAATAACCTATTGGATTTGCTGTGGTTTAAAAGTGTTAGCCAGTGAACTGTGCCGACATGGTAGCTCAGCATGGGAATTTTGCAACATGTTTCTAATGGTTTTGCAAACTAATGAAAAAGGACATTGATGAAGGTTATGTTGATTGCCATTTGCACCTGTCCACCTCCTGGTTTCTCCTTTATACTTCAGATCTGATCAGAATCAACAGCTCCTTCAAATCCAAGAGGAAAAAGGAAATAGTGATGAGATGCTAAAAATTATACAGTTATGAAATTAATTTATGAAGGAAATGTTATCTATTTTAGTCTTTCTAGTCCCTCAGTGTTAAGCATCTCGATGCTTATTTTGACTCGCATGTTTCCAGTGGCTTTTGAAAAACATATTGTCCCTCCTAAAGTGCAGTGATAGTTCAACAGCACAAAAGGAATGTTAATGTAATAATTCTATTAAGTTGTGTGAGTAATGTTCAAATTCCTACCACTAATATAGTTTCAAGGATTATATATAAGTAATTAACATTGTTAAGGGCCTTATTTTCAAAAATAGCTTCTAAATTTGAACCAGTATAGCATGTGCATGCAACTGGGTTCTTGTCTCTAAAACAGTAAATCTCAGATCCTGGAAAGCTGTTCCATCCCTTTGATCTTCTCTTGGGGGCCACACCTCCAACTAACTCCTGCATCTTCCCCCGTGTGCAAGCTTCCACTCATATAAATCTCACTGCAGTTTGGACTTTCTCCTGGCAGAACAGCAGAGAATGCTGTGCAGAATGACCTGCTCTTTGGAGCCCTTTTTGGTAGGGAAAAAAAGAAAAAGAATGAGGACCAACCTGGCAAAGACAACCAGCCATCTCAATGCAACTCACCGTTCTCTCATCACCATGACACACAGGAGAGACAATGTGACAGAAAAGTGCCATGAGAGGAACGTATTTTGAAACGGCTTTCAAAACATTACTCTTCTGTTTGATATCCTTCATAGTCCCAGATCTGAACAAATGCAAAAAAAAAGTCTTATCTCGTACCCAAAATTGAGGCAGGCTTTTGCATATGACATACTTGTCAATAAAATGAAGTCCAAAGGATGTCACACACGTATTGGATCCATTTCCAATATTCCTTTGTTATGTTACACCACAAGGAAAAATGTACCATGGACAAGTATTATTAACCTGTTGTGTCCAAATGTTGCTTGTATGACAGCTCTTGAACCTCACTGACAAATGCATACAGGCCATAGAAACTGACTGCCCCGTTCTGTTCATGGTGCACCAGCTGTACTGCTGAGCTCTTATATTCAGGGTAAGGAAGAAGCTTCCTCAAGGGAAAACATTTAGAAGGTGTTATACTACCATTGGAGCTAATATCGACATACAAAGGCATGTGATACTCTGCCACTAACACATTGCCATAAGCATGCTTCCCATCACAACACTTTTGACTATACTTTTAATACATGACACTTTTACGCAGCTTGTGAGATAATACAGAAGGAAACTGTTGTTCAGATTAGCCTTTTGACCTTTGGCACAGTCATTAAAGTCCTAAAATCTTTTGAAAAATCATGGTCAGTGCTGGGCATATCACTTCAGAAAGGATCTACAGGTAGACAAGTTATAAATGGCAAGCAAAGATAAGTACAGATACAGAAACTGTTTTGCATAACAAGAGACTAATAGTTTATGACTGCTCAAGAGGAATCATACTAAAGATTTACAAAGTAATGAATATGGAAGAGAAGTAAATCAGAAAAACCTATATATCTGTTCTTAAGATGGTACAACACAAGGAGACACACTGTGAAACTAAAAGGTGCTGAAGGAGAAAAGGGCTGATTCTTCCAGCACTAAAAAATAAAGTTTTATCATTCTGTTAAGTGAGAGTAGAGCTGGTGCTCTGTTTCCCCATTACTCTGAGGGATACCTCGTAACACATTACTGTGCTTATGGTAAAAAGCATGTGGTAATACATACTGCCTTTCCCTCTAACACTTTCACTGAGAAGAATCAAGTGAAGAAATGACAAAGCACTAACTTTCAGATATTTTACTTTACAATCTTTATTTCTTACAGAAAATTGGATTGATATATTTTAAGAGATTGTGTTTTCCACAACATGACATCTGAAACATTGAGATAAAATAGTGAAAACAGTGTTTTCTCCTTCAAAATTGTCACAAAAAGAGTTCTGTGGGAACAAAAGTGGTAAGTGAAAGTGCTATCTTTGAAATGAAGACCTGAATGAAACAAAAGTTAATCAAAATGCTTTTGAATAGAACAAGTAAAAAATGATATACACTTCAAAAGGGAAATATACAGTTGAGTGAGAAGAGCGTACATAATTCATATGCATTAGATGAGATCAAAATTTTTATAAAGGGGAAATTCTTTACACTTCAGGGTATAATCTGGGTACTAATATCTGCTCAAGGTTAGGGAGAAACTTCTCCAGTGCATGGCTTATTTTACAGTCAGCATTACAAGATGCCTACCTCTTCCTCTGAAGTGTTAGTGCCGCATTTCTTGAGCATTTGGAGTCAGAAATCCAAGGTGGTGTCACCTTAGCCATGGGCAGAGTCTCAGATCTGATGGGAATTAATAATTTGTGATGTGTTCTGGATTGCATACCCCAAAGCAACTGGTCAGGTCCCAGCCACAATATTTGGAAACTATTGTGTCAATTACTGCTTAATACTAATGGAGAATAAATTCTTCTGTGGTTGAATAAAAGGACAATCCTGATGTTCCTCCCATTGTTTCACATAATACTATTTCTAGTTAGGAAACTGGAGTACCTGGAAACTCATTATGAAATTGATCTGTTTCCTATTTTGAATGCAGAAAACAGATGCGGTAATTAAAAAGTAATCCTCAATGAAATCTCTGTTCCACCTCCCTATCTTGCTCTTTCTCTCCAAATATAAAGACAAGTATATACATATATACATATACCTGTATACATATATATGTATTTAGCAAGAAACAGAGATATAAAGAGAGAGTGAGCTGTGTTATAGGAACAGATACTAGGTGAGCACCAGCTATGTGTTCTGAAATCATGCAAATCCTTGTAAATTCCTCCCACAAACAGGTAAATGAAAGAAAGTGAGTGCCGAAGGCTATATGCACACACCTAGAAGAGCAGGGCACATGTCATCCTGCTTGTAAAACTTCTATAGGTTGATGTAAATTTTAAGGTTAGCCTTTTTTCTTTTTCAGATTTCCAGTGCCTTGAACTTGAGCTAACAAGTGGATCTTCTGCTTACATGGACAGAGTTTTAGTGCTGTCCAGCACAGCTCTCATTGCTGTCTTGCTCTCTCTTTGTAAGAAATCATTATGAGCTACTCCCGATAGGGTCAGCCGCAAACACTATGGCATCTTCAAGTAAAGCCCCACATTCTCCAAGCTTATGTTGCTGCCTCTGCACTGTCAACTCTTTTGTAGTATTTAATGGGGAGAAATAAGCCAAGATCTATATTTACAAGTCTTGTAAATGGTAGAACTGTATTTTATTGCAGAGAAGTTCTGACTCAAAACCATCTTCTTTAAAGAGTTTAATCTATTTGCCTAACAGCCATTGGACAAACATCATTTTTTCTTCCCCCATATAGTTTCTTCTGCAAGAAATGACAAGCAAATAATTTGGAAATTATTACCTCAGTTACACCACCTTGAAGATACTATCATAAATTGATATTTGTTTGAGTGCTTGATACAGATTCAAAAAAGCAACACCAATGAGTACAATAAATCTTAAAAATCATGTTCTGAGCTACCTAAACAGGTATCAAAGTGACAAAAAGGAAAGAGGTTCTGTCCCGAATTAATTTTTGATGCAAAGTTGCCTAAGGATTTGTATAAGTCATTAATTTTCTTCTCCCTGTCTACTGGTGGGCCAAATAGGAAAATATGAGCTGTCACCACACCTGCAGGTGTCCAGAGGAACCAACATGGGCATGTCATCTAGCACTGTGAGATTAAGTAGTCAGATCAAGATCCTGACCAACCATAAAAGCATGCATGTATGAAAGGACCCTTTCTATCCAGTGAACAGGCTGATACAAAGCCTGTGGAAATCCATCTGACTTCAACAGGCTTGAGAGCAAGTTCTCATGAGCTTCCTAAGACATTGCCTTATAAAGCCTGTCTTGCAGGTGAGACTCTTAAGGGGAAGATACAAGGAGATTTGGTCAGCAACAGCTTTCGTCAGATTTCCTAGCTGCCAAAACATTCTCATGTGTGAAGTTGAGTATCAAGGATTACAGGTTTGAGGAGCTCCCATTGACACCTTGTCTACTTCACTGTACACTACGTATTGCCCATCGCGTGGGCTCTCAGGAAAGCAAATCACTGTCCTTGGCAACAGCATCATATTGAGAGCCTCTTATAAAATGTGAATTGAACACAACCAGTGAGCACTCTCAGGAGTAAGATGGCACATGGCAAACATTTCTCATTTCCTTGCTCTTATGTAATAGTTTATTCTAGTTTGCCTTTAAGATGTATTTTGTCTTCATGTCAGAAAAAACACGTCAGTTTCTAGCACTGCCCTTCTAGTGTTTTTTAATCATGTGGATTTAAAACATCTTTTTTGCTGTTTTTAAATGGAATTCTTTATGTTTAAAAGCACTACATTTGGAAAAATTTTTAGACATCTGAATTGACATGTAAGTCAAAAACCAGCTCTGTCTGTTTTTAAATGGGCTCTGGGTTGGAGAAAGTACTCCATTGCCTAAGTATGAACAGAGCAGTGAAGGAATAAAAATAAAGTACTGTCTGACTCAGCTTTGTAAGCTGAATCTTTGGTGTCTCTCTGTTGCACACAGCACTGCAGCAGAAAAAGGAATAGAGCATCTCTGTGTATTAGAAAGCATTTTTCATCTCATATATCACTGTCATTTTGGTGCTGTGATTCCAGAAAGTCAGCCAATCTTCTTCCACATTCCCATCAACACAAATAATTTAAAATAGTAATTTGAGGTGTTGTGGTTTTTTATAATTTGTCTCCCCCATAGCTCCTTCTGCCTCTCCTTCCCTCCACAATAGATGGATAAAGCAGATGTGTCAGTACTGAGCATTTTTAGCCAAATGCCTTGTTGAGTTCAGCCCTGCTGTCTGCCTAACAACGAGCAGAGCATTTCTTGTAGTGGCCTTGGTGTATTAGAAAAGGATTTACTGTCACCACTTTCCAAGCTGCATAAGAAATCCTTATAAAACACTACAGCAAATAATAAAGGGACTGTCTTGTACACACCTCAGCTCAAAAGCAGCCATACAAAAGTAAACAGAATGGCTGAAAAGGGAAGAGAGGCTTCAGAGAATAACAATACTGTCTGAGATTTTTTTAAAACACCAACCAATGTCCACTTGTCATTGGCTATGCACAAACTGCTTCTTGTAGAGATTGCTGGAAGAGGAAAGTTAAAATGAGAGCTGCTGGCAAGAATAATAGAGAAACAACTGGTGGCTATAGAAATCTACTTAGGCCTCTGAAACCAAACAGCTAGCATATACCAGATCCATGGAGTCAAACAGAGAGCAAAGAGGAAAGGATGCTTCTGTGTGGATGGGGAAAGAAGGACTGAAGAGCTGGCAACAGGGGGGATAAGAGTATCCCTGGGTAGTTTATAGCTGAGAGGGGAGCTGTATGCTTAGGGATGTGAGTAGCATCAGGTTTGGCAGGCAGGCAAAGACGAACCTGAATGCTTGTAAGCAGAAGTCTAACAGAAGACTTTTGTAGCTGGTGAATCAATGATCTCAGCTGGGGAGGTTTAGGCAGTGAAGGGCTGGAGGAGGTGACGGAGCGATTCAGCAGTTCTGACAGCGGCAATTTTTTATCTGTGAAGACTGTGGGAAGGGGTCTCAGATCAGGCACTCAGTGGAATTATAGAAAGATGGGAAAAATATATGAGTGGACTCCACTTAAGTAGAGTCCTCTGGGTTATTTGATGCCTAAACACATAGCATCTGATTTCCAGAACCCTAGCGTGTTTTGCTTTGAAAACTGCATGCATTTCTAAATGGCACAAGTTAAAAATGAAAGCTGAAACTTGTAAAGGAGCAGCTAATTTGATCCTTTCAGGTAAGGGGGACAAAACAAATTGGGATAAAGGGCCTCACCCTTGGAGATGTTGAGGCTCCATCACTGCTGCCCTAAAAGGCATGGTGTCTTTCACTGTTGCGGAACAGCATGCCTCTTTTGTACTTTAGAGCATGATGGGACTCCATTGCTTATCCAATGCAGGGACGCCTCGTTCAGCCTGTGGCAGTGTGACCTGAACTGACACAGTGGTGATTAGTGAGGTTCATATTATTGAACTCCTCAAGTGCACGCTGGGACCTGCAGGGAGTAGGGAGCCTTTGGATGGCACACATCTGTCTGTGTGACCAGGACAACCAATCCACTTTTATGAGATTCCTTTAAAACAAACAATGATCTTTGTTAGGCCCTGGGGGGGCCCTTACCAGCAGCGAGAACAGTACTTATTAACCATAAACCCATGTTTAAACTGATAATATTTAATACTCCTGCAGGGGAATGGAAATAACCAGGCTTGCTTGGGTAAAGGTAACTCTGTGATAGACAACCAACAGACAGACACACCAGAGACTGTGGACCCAGACTTCGCAGACATGACCAGTACTCCTATTTTGCTAGACTGACTGCATCAGGAGTAGCGTCCCCATGCAATTTAGGATAAATCTGGGTTCATGCCTGCAGAACTTCACTTGAGGTATAGCTGATTTCAGAATCACTTCCATATTTCCATGCAGCCTCCATACAGATAATTACAGTTGTGTTGTATCACGAGGGCTGGCCACATTATATGGACTCCCCTGTATAAGAGGGGAGGAGGTTTCATCCTCTTGACCAAATACATTTTTTTTTTTTTTTTTAATCCTTAGTTTTCAATGGTTTCAGCACTGAAACAAAGGACTGAGACATGTTTGAAAGTTACACGAAAAAATCAGGCTTTCCTTCACCAATCTGGGACACCATTCCCTTTGTTTCCATGTGATCAGAGTATTCATTCTCAGCTTAGAAACGACTGATCTTCCAGAGCAGGGTGGGACACTGGGGGAAATATGGAGAAGAAGAAATGTTGCATTAGGAGCAAAATACAAACATGATAAAAGGAAGCCAGAAAGGAAAGAGGGAACAGGGAGCTAGATGGAACAATTTCTAAAACCTTTCTAAATGTGCAAGTCTTTATGTCATGCCACTGTCAGTGTATGTTGACACTGCCACCATAATTGTCTCTCTGGGACTCAATGTTTCGCAAGGTGCTTAGGCTAGAAATGCCACAGAGGAGACACTTCTGTCTGTCTCACAATGCATTTCCTTCAGAGGGTGATATGAACATGAAGGCATAAACTTGGGTTGTGTTTAGAGGGAAGGAAGGTGAAGCAAAGTGCAAAAAATTATTTCACCCATCCCATCTCGTGTCTGATTGTCAAGCCTCTTATACCTAAAGTTCTTGCTCTGGAGGAAGTCTCATTTTAGTCCTGTCAATACAAGTAGCCCCTGGAAGGGATTAAGGACCAGACTCCAGAAAGAGCACATGATTTATCTGTATAAATAGGAACTAGAGAGAAGCCTCAGCAACCGTCCTCCACAAATCAGCATGCAAAATGGTATAACCCTTCTTTTTCATAAGCTCAGAATCAGAAGCATCATGATATCATTTTACAGCATCTGAGAAAGTTTTGTTATAGACAGACCTGTGTGAAATGATTCCATTTAATCTGAACCAAACTTCACTGGTGGGTTGGCAGTCCTGTAGTAGATTTCTTCGGGAGTTTGAGCTGACTGACACTTTGAATTTTCTTTCTTCACTGGGGTCACATGAAGGTAGGCAGGAGATAACACCTACAAACTCCCAGCGTGGGAAGGGAAATGATGGTGAGACTTCCCCTGCTGTATAATGCAAGTGCTGAACAAGTATAAATGCATGGATATCTGTAAGTCCTCCCTGCAGATAAAGAATTTAGTCTGTACCACAATAACTAGCAGCTTGTTCTTCTGTGAGACCACAATACATGTCACAGTCAGAGCTGGAGGTGGCACATACAGGTTTCATAGCTTATCTGCATAGTTTAAAGGGCTATTGAAGGTACTTAACAACCTACAGTACATTTTTAAATATTACAGAAAGCTGAGCAGAGGTGCAGAATAAAATTAAATTGTTAATATTTAAGGCGCATGTTTGTACATGTGGAAGACTCTCTACACAGTCTGATTATTAAAAAAATTACAGTGATTATCAAATATAAAAGTATCTATCATCATACAATCTAAGGTCAGACATTGAAAGGAAACCACAACAGAGGTCAGGAGTGAGTGTCAGAATCTTAAACAGATAAGTCATTGACAGCTACAAAAAATTACTTAAATAACCCCAGGATATCTCAGTTGTCTTTGTGCAACCAGGAGATATCCATTTCAATCCCTGAAATACTGGATACTCTTATAGCCAATTTCTGCATCAGACCTTCTTCAAAATGTGGACAATGGCTGCTATTGTGCTGTGATGACACAAAGCACACAGGAGGGTGAGGGTGCACTTTTTATTCGTGTAACTGCCAAAGCCAATGGCAGCAAAGCAGCATATATTAAAGATTTGAAATACTAAGAGTGGCAAATACAAGAACTGGGACTGCAAGTGAAATCATCTATTAGTAATCACCATAATTAAAAATAGATTGGTGATGTAGAATCCTCAGGGGGCCTGCTGTGGTTAAAGAGAAAGCCCTTCATGCCTTGCTGTGAACCGAGTTCAGTTTGACAATGACTGGAGACTGTCATGTCATTAGCCCTTTATAATCTTAACCACATGCTTGCCCTCCTAGCTCCATCACAAAAATCACAACCAGGATAAGTATTAACGAGCTCCTTCCTTCATTCACAGGTGCTGCAAAGGATTCAGTCTGAAAGCAGCATCCACACTGCATTTTCCTTGAGCTGCTGGGGCTGGAAACTGAAATACATGATACCACCACTGTGGCATCTACTGTACTGCTCCCGGAAAGACAAGAAGGTCCCTTAAGATTTGTGGGATTTATTTCAAAGTGTTTAGGGCAACCCTAAACACCTCAATGCATGGCACTGCTGGCAGAAGCTCCACCCAGCAAGTGTTAGGCTGAGCTTCATCCTGCTGGAGACCTGATTTTGGCTGGGGTCACGTGGCTGTGGTGCCCCTGTTAGGGCACGAGCAGCGAGGTGGGACAAGGTGGCCCTGGGTGGGTGCTGGGCCATCACCTGGCTCAACGGGGATCTCAAGCCACCACAGGATGACCCTGCACCATAGGATGGGGAGCCTTGGCAGAACATCTCGCCTCATGGCTGCCATGTAGAGGAAAGAAAGGGAACTGGGGGAAGGTGCCACCCCAGTGTGCCATGAAGCACATCTCAGAAATAATGGAGAAGCCAAATGCACCTTCACTGCTGGGTTTCTTTTGCATTTCATTTCACAGCAATGAGACAGAATTCAGGTGAGTCATCATCATCCCTGGATGCTCCTGAAATCCTTTCCACAGACCTCTGCTTTTCCTCCAGAGCTACTCCCACCTCATTTGTGTTCACATGACATAAAAATCCACCTTCCCCAGTGTAGCATTTTGAGACACACAAAAGCCACTTTCTCTATGTAAATGCGTGGCATTAGGGTAAAAATAATGAGGATATAATTTTATTCCTAAAGCACTCCCCCTGCTGATAGGCTCTGAGAGAACTGTACTACATATTTAAGTATACGACAAAATGTAGGAAAATGTAAGAATGGTCACTGAACAAACTTAAGAGGAATAAAATAAGACAAAGAAAAGAGACTGAATCCCAAGAAAAAGTACAAAGAACATGGTAGGAAGACACAAATACAGAATAATCATATTAAGAATTTGCTAAGAGATAATAAGAGAAGTTTCTCACATTCCTCAGGACAAAAAGGGACCTATGACTTCAGTGCAGAGCAACTTCTGCAGCTTAGGTCCACTGCAGCACACTGCTAGCCACCGGAGAGTGGCATTCCCCAAAATGGCAGAGCTTGGTAGACGTTGCTGCATGCGAAGGGCTCGATGTGTGCTGGGCTAATTCAAAGGGTATGAGTCTCAGAGAGGATACCTTGAATGCTGCCAGGGCTCGAACTATTCCCAGCTCCTAAAAACCCTTCCCTGCCTACTTAAATCAAGCTGCTGCTTCCTAGGCAGGCCATGTAAAACAATCCCGTAACGCACTAATGGCCTGAAATGGAGGCTTGAACAAGCACGGATGTTGACAGCTCTGAAAAGCAGGGAAAGGAGCGGAGAGCATGGGAGAGGTGCAGAAGGGGGCCTTACTGACAATCATGATAAATGTTTGTGGCTTTTCCTTCACACTTGGAAGTGTAACAAACACCAGGCTAAGCATTCACAGGTAGGAATTTGGGCAATCTTTACTTAATGTTAAACTCCATGTGTAATAATATTGTGTGGCTTTATTATTACAATCTGTTCCTACCTCTGCCTCTCCTTGCCCCCGCTCTCCCCCAACTCCCAGGGCAGTAAGACATTGAAACCATGGATGCCCTGTTTCTACTGAAACCCTTCTCTCAAATCTTTAGAAACAGTCGTGCATTTTTAAAGGGTTGTAAAAATAGTCCTGGTAGCACTGCTGAAAAATCTGTCCAGCTTTTATTTTCATAGGAACTATTTTTCATTATATCCAACAGTCCTTTCTGTTGGTTGTCTTTCTAAAAGATGGAAAAGTGTTGTGATGGTAACTCATCAGAAAAAAAATCAGAAAGCTTTTCCAGGTTACTAACCAGATAATCCAGTCTACCCGTAGCTCTGCACATGAGTGAGCAATCCCATGGACTGGAGCTGGTCTACACACACGTGTAAATCGAGGCAGAATCATTCTGTTTGCAGGATCTGAGCTCTGCTTCAATTCTGAAACAGAATAAGATTCACATGGTTGTGATTCACATTGAATTTGAGCTTCAAACTTGAACATGCCAGCTTGTCATCAAGCTATCTGCCTTTTTGTTATTTCATTTTTGGCTTTTCTTTTGTCAGTGCAAGCTTCTTATGTTTCAGACAGATATACATTTTGCGAGGCAGCTCAGCCTGCTGAGCCAGGATCTTTCATCAAGGAAAGAAAAGTGCATTGCTTGGTTCTTAGAGAAGGAAGAAAACATTGCTTGCTTTTTGGATTACATCCAAACTGTCTGTGACACCTTTGAATACCATACTAGTAGTACAATTGGTCATAAATTATACTATAAATGGGCTTTAAAATACACATAGTCTGATTAGTATGTGACCAAGTATAGCAGTCAATAACATATCCTTACTCGACTCTACAGCTCTAGTGGTCTCTAAGGAATCTATTCCTGAATCTTCTATGTTTTAAGACGTAATAGATTCACTCTGTTTTACAGCATAATTCACATTTTGAGTGCATTATCCCTTCAAATTCTGTCCTCAAAACTCCTAGGAGCCATGTTTTGATGCTTTTTCAGCTTTGTTCCTCAGATCTTCGGAGGCAACCCTGTCACCACCAAAAAAAATCCCTAACCCAAAACTTTGACTGTATCATTAAGATATTAAAAAAAAAAAGCAATCAATTTGTATTTTCTCATAAGAAAGGTAAAATAGCTCAGGTATTTCCACAGTGATGTAAAAGTAAAAAAGTAAAAAGAGTAAAAAGAAAGGTGGTTACCCTTTCCAGTTCTGCATCACTTCTATACTTTATCTTCTCACTATGAGCCAAATGCTGTGGCAGAGCTTATTGATTCAGGCACCATGCCACACTGTCATGACTGCATGGCTTGAGGACAAGAGTAGGATCACATCTGGACAATCAGGATTCAAACCTGAAAAACTTGCTACCATCTGTGATGGCTGTGAAGACATGACCAGTAAAGGAAGCTGTATTTCTAGTTCTCTCCTTACTCATATGACAGTCTTGTGGAACTAAATTTCAATTAAGGCATGTGAACATAATGTGTGGCCTTGCTATATTCCCGAGCTCCAACCTCTGCTAGGATTGCTGGCCCAGTTTCCTCCAGGTGGGTTCCCTCCCCCCTCCCAGATCCATAGTGATCATGCAGTATTAGCCCTGGGGATCATTTCAGTGAATAAAAGTCATATAATACCATTCAAACACACATTTTTCTTTTTAAATCACTTAAAACTAGAGTGAAGAAAACTGAGAATTCCATCATGAAGTTGCAAACTGCTTTTCTGCAGAACTGCTTCTATTAAATTTGTCCATTTTTCACAATTAGAGTAGAAATAAAGAAAAGATCGTGACCATTATGCTTTACTTTATTTTACTTCAAATTTCATCAACATTTTTCATTATCACCAGTACACAGAGAACTAATAGCTTCACGATACACAAATGGATTGATGACCATGGAAAAACTGAATAGTCAAGAGCAGAATTTGACCTCTGCGTCTCTCTTGTTAACAAAAATAATACAGTAGGTACATATTTAAACCATAGCACTTTGCTAATTTAATAATATCTATGTGAAATGTCATATGTGGTCAGCATACTCTGAACTATATATTTACATGCTTAAAGGATAGAACTGTACAAGGTATTTCATGTAGGATTTTATAGGATACCAATACATGTGCCAGAGAATCAAAGAGATCTCTTGACTTAATACTATACAATCTTTTCATTAGATACTTCTATGACGTGGCAGTGATATTAGAACTTATCTCACTACAGTATAGTCCATTGCCTGGCTCTTTTTCTCAACAACTTCCTTATGGCTAGGTGATGGTTTGAAAACTTGGGATTGCTTCCAAAAAACATGAGCACAAGAGAGTTGTTCTAACTGAAAACAATTTTGCTAAATAAAAAAAAAATATTTCTATAAATATACATTAACTGTAGACTTCCATAATCTATTTGTGTGTAGATTAGTTCTGTTTGTGTGTACTGGATACTGTAGTATACTGGATGAAATTCAGCCCCTTCATATAACTGTATTGAAATCAACACAATGCGATAATTGAGAAGAGTTTTCAGCAAATTATATCAGCTTAAATTTATTAAAATAACACTAGGATAAATCCAGGCCCCAATTAGACAATCCACTCTCTTTTGCTTTTTTTGTCTTTTTTCTTACTTTTTTCTTGTCCTCCCTTCCCTTCCCTTCCCTTCCCTTCCCTTCCCTTCCCTTCCCTTCCCTTCCCTTCCCTTCCCTTCCCTTCCCTTCCCTTCCCTTCCCTTCCCTTCCCTTCCCTTCCCTTCCCTTTTTCCTGCTACTTTATGATAAATGCCTCACCAGCTCTACAGCCCTAGAAACCATGACTTTTGGTCTGCCTGATGACACACAGCTCTCTGTAGAGGACAGCGATGAAACCTAAACAGTACTTGAGCCCTATGCAGACAGAAGCACTGTCAGTTATGGCTGAGTTATTTGACTATGTCCAATTTAAAAACAATAATGTAAACAAGAGCAGGACTTGAACAGAGGAAGAGTCAGCAAAAACACAAACATCTCACCACTTCTACCCACAGCCACCAGAGAGAACACAAACAGCAAGTCTGTCCTTGGTTTTCTTTGTGTCTTGCTTTGGGAGCTTCACAGACACCAGACTTTGAATTGTACAAATAGGAGTGTGTATACATTCTTTTTTTAAGTGTATACTTATGGTATTTATGGATACTACTTTCATATCGTCATAACAACACAGATCTTCCTCTGCTATGAAATGCCTGTTTCAGTGAAGAAATGCCAAGTAACACTGGTGATTTTAAAGTCAGATTTGGGACTTCTGCCACACATCAAACAGCTTTCACATTTATTGGTACTCCAAATCAACAGACAAAGTACACACTTGTACATCTGTTTAAACCACTGATACAATTGTTTTGTCTTTTGTTTGCTTGCAGACCAAGGCTCAAGATGCAGTTCAGGCTCTGTGCTTGAACTGTGTCCAAATCTATAAGAGTTAAAAGCATATCTGATGGTAAACTGAGGAAAGGTTTATAGAGACAAAAAAAATGGGACACCATTTCAGTCAAGCTTGTGCTTCAGGAAGCAGAAATCTACAATATACAGCCTGGCATATGAGCTTAAATTATTGTTATTCAATTACAAGATTCACAGTTTTGGCATCTCTGTCTTTCATTGTTCCTTATGAGTTTATAATGTATAGGTTACAGCCTTTCCTGGTAGGCTCTGGAAGCTCTTTGCTATAAGGAGGCCGTTCATCATTGTATCTCTGGGCAGCTTGGGGTCTCTAACTTCGGTACCTAGAGTTGCCCTTTGAGCAAAACAGAGTGCACGCTGTTAACTATTTAACTGTTACCCAAATGAAACTCATATTTCTTAGTCTTAGAGTAAAAATAAAACAGAACAACACAGTTTTAATTGCTATTTCTACAATAACATTGTGGCTTATTTATAAGTTGGGATTTTATTACCTACTGCAATTTATACCCATTTTATCTGGAAGTTCATGGTGCGCAACAAATGACTGCTCACAATTTTTTTGGTCATTTTTCCTGAAAACATAACTGCATCTTAAAATATGGAAAAGCAATTTATAAGTGAAATGAAAAAAGCTTACATGGAAGATTACATAAAATACATCTGTCTTTTCAAACCATTGAGATACATAAACAACTCGTTAAAAGCTGAAAAAGCCAAAGAAAAGGACAAAAGACCTTTTAATGAGAAGACGTTTTGAACAGATATTTTTCTGCTTTTAAAAATACAGGATATTACTTCATTCCTAGGAAGATGATCTCAAATGAACAGGGAAAATACCAGAAATTTCAGCAAGCACTGTCCCTGAGAGGGCTTATGTTAAAGCTTAAAAAAAAAAAAAGGTTGTAAGTGGAGATGTCATTTTAAATAGAATCCAGGCTCCTATGTTTCCATTGCAAAGAGTTTTCTTTTATGTCAAATGAAATTTTAAGATCACCTATGAATTTGCAACTGAACCCTTTACTGCCAAATCTGATTCCAATCCTTAAAAATCTGTTTCTGTAATATGGCCAGCAACGCACTAACTTCTAAAAGGTAGCCAGACATATTGGCAAAAAATATATGTGGTTAATCAACTAAAACTATGTAGTACTTTGGGAACAATCAATCAACTTCCAGAACCTTTAAGGCATGAAGTTGCTGTGAGAATATCCATGAGTGATGGTAATAATAATGCTTAATGTACCCAGATGTTTTTGAGATGGTCTTGTCTTTATTTTTTATTTTCAAGATGATTCTACACAAGTATAAGCTTTACTGTTAAACAAAAATAAACCCACCACAAATAAATTCCAGATAATAATACAAATACAGAGGGACAGTAGGTGTCACTTTGCACCAGGTTAAAATAAGCGCTGTCAAAAATCAAGTTTATGTTCAACCATTGTGTTGTCTTACCTCTGCAAATACACACAAGGACTTGGGGACTTAAAGAGGGACTTATGCAAAAATGTAGATAACTGCATCTAATACGGGATTCTGAAAACCCATCTGAGTTACTCCTTGAGGTATCGTACCTGGTAACTTGAAAGATGCCTAAGCACTTGAAAACATTTCTTCTGTCTGTATGAAGAAAATGTCTCATTCTTAATAAGCAAAGCTGAGCTACTCACTTCCACCTTCACACTTAAGCCTGCCTGGCATCCAGGAACCCTCTGCTAAATTCCTTGAGGGGTTCATTGAAATACATTGCATAAAGACACCCCGAAAACACAGCAGTCAGGAACAGTCATCCTTACATAACACATAGCAACATTTTCTGTACTTCTTTAGAATAGCTGGAGGAGGACTCCCACCACTCTCATGTTCCCTTTATACCATAACACTGTGGTCTGAACGCTGACAGAAGAAATCTGTGACGAAGGTTCAGTTCCTGGCTTTATCTCACAGGATTTTAACCCCCTGTTTCCCACTTCCTAACTTGACTCTTTATCCATCAGGTTGCTGGCTTCCCCCCTGAGAGAGGTTTATGTATGTACATTACACTAAACTCGTCTTGCATAAATTAGCAGTCTGAGCATAGGAACCCAGAGGAACACAACAGCAGCGTCCATGTGCGGACAGTGTCTAATTCACTGCGTGTTCTGAAAACTAGGGACTTGCCTTTAATCTCCTTAAAAACACTTTCAGAAATCCGTGATCAAAGCAGATGTAATAGCCCTGTCACATGAAACGGAAGCCCATATTTTTGTACTCAAACTACCCTTAAGTCCTGTTTAGGTCATCTGAGAATGAAAATGTGATTGGTTTTTACAGTTTTGCTGCCCCAGATGAAACTAGCTGCTTTTCAAATCTAGAATCCTGATTCTGATGGGGGCTACTTGCTCCATTGGCAACAAGCACCTCAGAGATGACCTTGTCTTGAACTGGCATCATCTAGCTATTTTGGTTTTGTTTTTTTTTCATTGGGATCAATAGGTACTAGATTGTGCCCTGCAGTCAGATGAACTGAAGATGAACTAAGTATTTTTGTAAAAAATCTATAAAGAAAATGTGCCAAACAAATAGCTTTAATTTAGTCCATAAATGTGACAATTTAGCATCATTGTTAATATGGTGATTTTTCAAAATCGGTTTAGGATTTTTCCAAAGCTATTATGATCACTTAGATCAAGATGAGAGGTTGGATTAGGCTTAAGCTGACTGTATTTTGGAAACACAACATTCAGGAGATGATAGAACCCAATTGTTCTTTTTTTGTGCATTTTGTTTTGCTGTAGCTCCATTTGCTTCAGAGGTCACAGTTATACATTTTAAAGATTTTCAGCTGATTTTGGTTCATATTTCCTTCATAAACTTGAATAAAGCAAATCGGATTAGTCTGCCCTGTGAGGCAGGCAGTTAGCATTTTCTACAACCATCTACACTCCTATATACTTAAGGAGCAGTTCTTGTTTTCAGGTATGTAAAAACATTTTATAACCTTGAATATTTTTTTTCTTTTCTCTTAAAGGTTAACAGCAATTCTCCTGTACACAGAACATTCATGATCCCAAATAATTAACAGAATCTGTGTCTAGACTAAATATTACATTTTAAAGCAAAATATTTCAAAACACAGCTACTCCTCAATTTACATACCCAGGCTTAAATTTTAGGCGTTTGTTTCCACTGCAGCAGAAGATGATGTCATTGACACCTAAACCAGGACAGAAAAATGCCCATTTTTAGGTGTCAGTGACATCATCACAAAATCAAGGAGCACATCATTGCACCCAGAACTCCTAGGCCTGGCAAGAGAAAGAACTGATGTCAAAACACACTTACTTGTGTAAAATGTACTCATCTAAAAGATAAAAACAACCCAAGATCTCACCGTGGAGATCTTAAAAACTTTAAAAAAGAATGAAGAAAAAAAAAAGAAAAAGTAGATTTTGCTGTTCACACAGAAGAGAGTTGTAAATATGTGTAAAATGTATATTTTGGTATTTTGAAGTGGTTTGCTTCTAACAATAGAACTGCACACTCGTCACTGGTCATGGGATAAGTGTGGTTTGTGGATCTGTCTTATGCCAAGACCCAAAGCATTTAATATGAGCTTTGTTTTGGAGGAATGGCAATAGCAAAAGGGAGCTGACATGCAGACAGTGGTGACTTCAGGCTTCTGAAAGTTACATGATCACTTAGCATCCGACACTTCCAAAAGTCCCACGTGACACAAAAACATCTGACCTGTTAACCAGCTGCGAGACTTTCCTGGTTATCATCAGCAGATGTACCTTCACAAGCTCTGGCAGAGCCCAGCAGATAGTAGAGTCCCTTCCTGCACAAGTCTTTTGCAACTATCACTGGGCTGTGCTTCACCTCTTTCTATACTGGCTGACTGGTTTATGTCCATTACTAGCTTTGTACAGTGTCTCCCAGGAGGAAAACTCAAGAGCTGCCAGTGCATACAATGGTTAGCTGGGATAGTGTGCCAAGAGGCAAACCAGCAATCACATAAAGCAAAGACACTGTTTTTTTTTACAGCTTTTCCATTAATTCAGCAGCAGGTCTCATCTTTCTTACTATATTGTTATTTAAGTTTCTTCCTGATTTGGAATCCAAATTCCTCAAGTCTTAAGGCCCTGCATGGGTTTAGGCATTCAGTACGCATGGCCCTTGCAGCTCACCATGGCAAGGTCATACCTTCCCAGCTGGGATGTAGTGTAACAGTTAAAAACTAAGGATAGTAGGCAATTATTTTCCAAATACAATGTACATTTTACATAGACTTAAACATTGTGTGGTTATGGATATAAATCCAGACATTTAAGGATGTATATTATATATATTCTATCCATTAATTAATATATATCCTCTGTTTTGTGTGCACATGCATACATTCAGACACTTGCAGAGCACATTTATGTTATGTGCACTTGGCCGGCTGCTGCTTTCCCCGCTCAGTTTTACCCTGTCAGGCCCCACTTCCTATTTGTAATGGGAGATGATCTTCCACACAGACACAGAGCCCTCAACAGGGCTTGTCATCTCTAAATCCAGCCACATCTTTTCCTCTTTAAGACTCTCTGCTCCTCAATCTTATGCCTCACAACACTGGAAAATCCTGCAGTCACAGCTACAAAGTCCAGAATAGACAAAGGAGAAGAAATTTAGGGTCATCTGAGAAAAAGAAATGAAGAGATCCAAGAGCCTTTGAGTGTCTCTGCTACTACTGTCTTGTGTCATCCCTTGAGTGTCAGGAAAGGAGCCAATGTTATCTTGTTTTGCATGAGACTCATACTTTGCTTTACATGAAATTCAGATTAAAACTGTAGGACTGACAAGACCAGCAAAAGCAGGCCATCAGCAGAGTCTCAGCTTGCTTGCCTTGCTCAGGCAAGTAGATACCACAATGTTAATGCACATTAAAAACATATTTCACATACATTAAGTATTTGCAGGATTGTGTGTCCCAACAGAGACCGAAGTGCTTCACAACAAATAAATAATGAGGAGAGACAGGGAAGGAGAGGAAAAGTTCTGATAAAGTATGAATGGAAAAAGAGTGGCAATAACATTAATTGTTGAAGTACCAGTTATATTCATGATACAAGGTCTCATCCATCTGTCATTTCATTTAATGGCAGAAGGTGGGGGCAGCCCCTCCATGTCCAGTTCTCTAGTCTGCATATTTCTGTAACCTTTAAAACCACTTCCGCAATTTCTTATAAACAGGGATTACCAAACTGGCAACAAACTATAAAAGTAAATGCATTTACAATATGCCCTCTAGATAGCTTTGCTGCCATGGAAATAGTTTTGCTGTGAATGTGGGCTGTAGGAGCGTAAAGCTGGGGAAACTACATGCTTTGTAATGATAAAATCCAGCAGATTTTAGCAGAACATTTTGCTTCCAACCTACAGCCATCTCACCTGTGAAGTGTGCTTATTAAGTTCCTTTCATGACCACAGGACCTGCAATTCATAAATGCTGCAGGTGTGAAGGCATTGTGTGGCACTTTTAGGTTAGTGAAAGAACATTGTTATTCATGGATGAAATATTCCATTTATTCAGTGGAAGAGGAGTAATGTGTGTGGGGGTGGAGAGTGCGAAGCTGATGATAGAAAGACATAAATAGAAACAGACATCTACGGCGCACCTCAGCCATTTCATTGTATTGCTGCTTCAAGGTTTTAAATCTCCCAGTAATGGCCGGGTGCTGGGATTTTTCCTCTGATGATGCAGGCTTGCTATATCTTCTGCCACTAAACTATTTTTAAAAGTTTACCTAATCTTCCTTAATATTTATGGTGTAACAGTGATGGTGCCAGACCATACTGAACCGGTGGCTGCTTTTAGTTAGAGACCCAAGTTCCTGTCAATGCAGACCACTCCCTGTATCACCTAGCCTTTTGCTGTGTTTGTACCCAGCGCTTTGCTCTGGTCATCATAGATGTCTATCCCAGAAACAAATGTCCTTCAGAAGTGGGACTCTGGGATTTCTTGAACGTAAAGGCAGGGCTTAAACTATTTAGTAACTTCTTTTCTTAGGATTTAGAACAATTGCTGTGCATTACTGTTACTGGAGAATACTACGTGTTTCTTTGTCTTCATTCTCTGGACTGTTTTCCATTAGCTATCCCCACTTTAGTTTTAAAGGGCTGACAAGGAACAATTGGAACACGATGTTATTTTAATGCAATTAACAGACTTCAGAATTTTGTGATAGTTAAATTTTTTTTTAAAGTATACACTTAGCTAATGATTTTCACCTTGAAGTAAGTTGGATAAACAGTTGAATCTAAGCTAATGCATTAGTGTGACTATAACATTTTATAGCTAAACCCACCATGATCAGATAACATACATGTTAAGGTAACTATCTGTTAGGAACTATGATTTCATCCTGTGTTCTTCTAGCAACATCTGCAACATCATCTTTCATCTTTGTTCCCTTCATTACAGATGCACTGGTTTCCTTGCATTTCTATATCTTCTATAGATTTTAGTATGATTAGACTGTCAGTTGCTCTTACTCACATAGAAATACACTCCCAGAAAATTGTTTTACAAGTGACTGAGAGTAGGCTTTGTAAATACATTAATATTTTAGAGCTATATACTTGGAGGGTGGTAGAGGACTTTTGGTGGACAAATGTATTGTTCCTCTTCCAATGAGATACTGGCAGTGTCTCTGACACATCAACACTAAGCTGTTTAGATAGAATATATGAATGTTTGATGAATTTTTTTTCAGACCGGCAATGTAAAAAATATATTATATGTAGCAAATGATATAGACTCAGTACTGTCAAGAACACTGAAAAGTGTTTTTTTAAAAAATTACACTTAATCTCTCATTTTTCTGTTTTCTTTTCTAATTTGGCTACAGGCACTTGGAAGTCTCAATTTTTCAGCTCCAAGTGCGCTGCATTTTTAAGTCAATCAGGGAGTGGGGGAAGCAAATAGCCATCCTTGTCCCATTTGTAGCTGTAATAATGGCTGACATATTGTAGTATTGAAACACCCCCCTCCAAAAAAAAAAAAAGCATGCCAAAGCAGATATAGACAAACATCTAACATGATTTAAGTTCCAAGACAATTTTTTCTTTAAAGAGGACTTCATAAAAGTTATGGGTTAACACTGAAACTGCTTACAAACCGAATAACTGTAACACAGAAGATTCCCTTGCTTACATCTCTTGTACGTTACTGGCAGCTGCTGAGTAGACAGTAATATTGCTTTCTCATTAAGAACATTTAATGGATAATATTTTATCCACGTGAAGCTAAGAGAAACATGAGCAGTATCTGAATTCACCTAGAACTGAAACTAAAGGGCGCCTAGAGTTGGCCAGGGCACCAGCATATTTTCTGCTAGATCATGAAATCTTTACAATTGTCAGAGCCTCAACACCTCATTCACAAGACAGGGACATGATTAAGTACCGACTCAGGGAGACTAATACCTCACATCCAGTTACCAGCTCACCCCCCTGCAGCATTTGCGATATCCTTAGCATTGATGGGAGCAAATACTGATCAGCTTGCAAGATTTCAGCAAATCATCCACAACAGCGGTAAAGTCGGAAGCTAATAGTTGTAATAACAGCAACAACAATGGCACATACATCTGTTTTTTAACAAAGTTTTTCTGAGTATTTCAATATATTACAGTACATTGCAAGCCTGAATCAAAAGACAAGTGGAAGAGAATTTTGAACCCGCGTTTCTTTCAGACACACATTACTTCAGGCATTTGAAGAAAGTGTCGAACAGCTTCCCCACCCACTTTCTCAAAGTGGAGGAGAAATTGCTCTCAAATGTTGGTTATAAACGTGTAATCTGAACTCCAGCCACTCGGCAGGGCTGCAGAAGAATTTACGATGTGCTAAATATTTCCTTTGTTCTTCCCAGTGGTAGCCTGCTGTAGCAATTAGAAAGCAACTGGCTGCACATGTAAACTGTGGCTGTTTTCTAAAGAATTGTTGATAACTGTTAAAAGCCTTCCTAAGCAGGACTTGCTCTGCTAATACTGCAATACTTTATTTTTAAATGTATGTCTATATTAATTCTCCATAGTTTTTTTTCTCATCTTCTAATCTTAGTCATGTCCTCTAGGTACCTTACTACTGGGGTAGAAAGCAGACACAACTGTCGACCGTTGCTGTAATTCAGCCATTACTGACCTTAATATGCAGCCTTCCGAATCACTCTGTCTTTATTGGGCAGCTATGTAGCTTCCATAGGAATGATGTGTTCATGTAAATGATTCAAGCCGCTACAACAACACTTATTTCCACTTCCGCATGAAAATAATACAAAATAAAACCCAATGTCAGTCCAGTTCTTCTTGCTTTCAACAAAGAGAGCAGTGTCCTAAGCCACTCTGCAGCATGCTGAGAGCACAAGGCATCAAGCCCCACAATGGCAAATTTGAAGTAAGCCTGCTACGAAAGAAATTGCAAAGAAATGTGCCTTGGGAAGGTTTTGCAAATGGGAAAGATGGCTTTAGAAGATGTACCCCCACCAACATCCATTGCCTCAGCCACGTCTACAGAGAAGGCAACAAGCAGGCCAAAGTTGACAAAGTGGTATAGCTGCCACATGCAGGAGCACGAGCCATGCTGAAGGTGGAGCCCACTAGCAAGAAGAGGCGTCAATAAACAAATGCACTAAGCAGCAAGACGGCTGCTGTTATTGGAACGAAAGTTCAGAGTCAAGAATATGTTAGTTATGCTGGGAGCAGCTTTAGCAAGCCTTCTGTGGTCTGTCACCTTCAGCCCAGGGCTCAGCGTGCAGGTGCTGGGCAGGAGCCAAGGGCAGCCCAACAACCTTGCTGCCTGTGCTGCATTTGCCCAGGTTGAGAGCAGCGAGGAAGCCAGAGGGAAAGCTTCCTCCATGTGCCAGCACCAGGATCCATGGGATTTGGCCTTGGAACTCCTGTGGAGCCCTAACCAATATATCAAAGTCAGCTCCTTAGCACTTGAGTGCTTTGCTCAGCCCCCTGGCTTCCCTAATCCTTTGGAGGGTATGTCATTGTCTCCCTCCGAAGCCTGAGGGAAACACGGTTCCCTAGTCAAAAACCAGCCAGCATCCATTGGCATGTCAGCAGAGCACCACCTCTGGCAGGTGGCCTTCAAGGTAAACCATTGGATGTACAAGTTGAAAGCAAGCTTTCGGATACAGGCTTTGAGGAGAGCACACTCTCCTCTGTGGTGGCCTTTACCCTGTTGCACCACCTGGCAATATCTGGAATGAAATTATTTATAGTCTATACAATGAGAAGTCAAGTGAGTTGGACAGTTCAGGGTTTTGGTAATGGGATACAGAGCTTTCTACTTTGGGCTTGCTGGGTCAGCCCCAGGCCAGGCTGGTGCTAATGAGTGGATGGCCATTGCCATCCAGTTGCTTCTCAGTGACATGTGTGAAACGGGCTTGGTTTGGGCACACTTCCTTTGAAGGCTCTGCAGACAAACCAAGGAGGAGGGCAGATTGAACAGTCTCTTTCTTCCCTTGTTTTGAGCCTCACCAGGCAGAGTGGAGATGATCTACAGTCAGTCCTTTAACACCGTCCTAAGTCTTTGGTGAGACATGTTTTCCAGAGCAGACCCAAACTGTGCTGAAGTTGGTGGAATAAATCCCAGTGCTACTGCCTCCCATACAACTACATTTTAAATGCAAGCAGGAATGAAGAGACTCTTCAGACTGATATTTGCATTCATAGCTATGTCCATCTGCCACAAGAACAAATCATGTTTTTACTCTGTGCTATAGCATTGGCTCTTGTATTTCAAACACAGCCCTACCGGACAACCACCAATTCTTTCATTCCGGACAACCACCAGTTTGCTTCTTCAACTAGCCAGCTTCTCATCGCTGTTATGAACTTGCATTTCTTTGGATTTTTAGGGCAAATGAATGACCTCTGAGACCCAAATATTAGCCATGCCTGTGTCAATGCTGAATAGTTTTGTGGTTAGTCCCTCACAGAACTAAATGATTCATCATCCTGAGACTCCAAACTCATAAGATGCCTTGAAACACAACCCATCCCCAGCTGCCACATTACATGGAGAATCCTGATGACCCCATTTTTTTGCAATTTTAGTAGTGAAATGTACAAGAACTCACTATTTGCCTCCTTTTGTGTCATCAGCCAAATATCGGTATGTGTGTCCTAGACTGATTTTAATATTCAGCAATGTGCCTACTCTTACATATAAAAATAAAAATACAGCAAGTTACATGATAGGAAGAAATGGGAATAGGGAACAAAATTCAATGGGAGTTGAAGAGAAAGGTAGCACTTAGAGACCATGCTCACAAAGAGTACAATCAACACCGGGATCCAATGGGATCTACTTTGATGTTCTCAGTGTTCACTTATTATTTGTTTCATGGAGATGTATGCTTCTGTCTCAGCTTCATATTTTAGCAGCACTGACATCACACACATTCCCTCACTTTTTTTTTCTTGCTTTGACCTACTGAGAAGAACACTTTTCTGCAGGCTCTGCCAGTGTAAGAGGATATCACTTGTCTCCCAGACTGTAAGGTTCCATCAGACTGTAGTTGTAAATCTAAACACTAAATTGATTAATTTTTAGCACTATGTGTTATGGCAGAGCCAACAGGGCCAAAATAAGATTAACTCATTAGGTACCGCAGACACCTTACCATAGTCCTTGCTGCAAAGAGCTTCCAATCCGAATAGAGAAGACAGACCACAGATGCAAGGGAAAACAGAAGCAAAGTGAACAAAGATAACTCATCTAAATTCTAAAAAGAGCTCAGACTAACATAATAACCTCTGAGGATACATATTTATAACCAAAAATCTAAATAAGATCCTACATTTGGGCTTTTTAGCAGGACTGCATGAAGATGTCCGAAAGACATTGAGAACAAAAGAAAATAAGAAAATAAAATCACTATATTTCATGTTATTTATTCCTTCTTATAAGTGGACTGTATACATCTTAGCATTTATAGGAGCACTTTCTTACCCAAGGATTTCAAACAACTACCATTTAGTACAGCTTCCTCATTCTCCGATGCTATGGATAAATACTGTTCTCAATTTACAGACTGAAGCACAGAAAGTCAAGGAACCGGCTTAGCGTTCTCCTGACGAATCCAAGCTGAGGCAAGACTGCAGGAACAAAGATGTGCAGTCTGGACTATTAGCTAGGTGACATTTGCCTTGCATTCTACTGACCTATTTTGCAGCTAGACAGTGTTGAGGTCATCATGCTCAAGACTTAAAGCACGTTGCTGTAGGCTCAGAGGAGCAGGAAGAGTAGATGGAGACAGAGGAATAAGCTATTGTCCCTCAGATGAAACACAGAGCAGAAGAGAGATGGCAGAGACAGCACAAGTTAATATAACAGCAGTGATGTAAGAGTTTGTGTGACAAAAGAAAAATCCTCCCCAATAGCATTTTGAGGTAGCTCTGATCAAACACGGCCATATCGTATATTTTTACCTCACTGACTACGGCATTTAGAACATTAGCAAGAAGCACTGCAACAATGAAATTAAAGTTATCAAAGTGCTGTTAAATTTCACCCACTTGTACATCAGCTAGAGTGTCAGTCACTTGTGCCATCAGTCTCTGATTATTTTTATACTTTGTTTGACAGACACTTCTGGAAATGTCTTCTTGTTTTACGTCGTCAGCAGAGCTCCCAGGCTAAGTTCCTTACATATCTTTCAATGCTGCTAAGCTGATTGGCATTTACTTGTACCCCCCTCACTATAAGAATCATGGGGTCTGACTTGGCAAGAATCACCTCTTCTTTTTTCTTTTTTTTTTGTTTTGAACAGAACAGCTGCCCTCCAAACTTAAGCCCATCTGGTCTTATTTGAAAAATGAAGGGGGAAAAATTAAAATCAGTTCTCACTAATTAGAGGAAAATTGTATGTAAACAATTGAAAGATCTTTTCATACTTATGGCCTGACATTTCCACAAAGAGCTTAATTGCTTGCATGGGCCTAAAGGGTTATGTTCTTTTTTTAAGTTGCATATGCTCTCTGCCAAATACTAGCTTGGACATGCTGTGAGTGATTTTTGGATCACCAGCAGTTCTTGCTATTTTAGGCTCTGTCACAGCTTGAAGTTGTAATTAATTTTGAGGATCCTGACAATCATAATTATGACAGTCCTGGTTTCTGATAAGGCTCACTTTGTTTTTTGTTTGTACAGAAAACTTTGGTTTTAGCATTAGGAAAAGAATGTCATACTACAGACTATCACACTGCAATAAATTCCCAATTTAAAGAATAAACACCTGCTGTAGAGTTGGGCAGGAAACACACTTCTTGTCTCCCACAAAACTTGTCAAGTTTTCATAAATGTTCCCACCATGAAATCAAGATTCTTTGAAGCTCTATTCATAAAATCAGGTAAAGGGAAAGCCAGTAAAAAGCGACACATCATAGCAGTATACTGCTTTGGATGCTTGAGATGCATATGAGAGACAATCTCATTTCCTTTTATGCTGTCCTCTTTATCTGAAAATGAACAGCCCTAAAGAATAGGTCACTACTTGTTCCAGAAGAAGCCTCTCCTGCTGGAACCATCTAGGTTTATGTAATAAGTAAATACTAAGTGAAGCAGAGCCTTTAGTCTGTGTCTTTCTCTGACCAAGTCAGCATCTGATTAAGTTGCTGTTTGCTATTCTGGGGTTTCTATCACTTTCTCTTCCCATCCCTTCCTTCAGTTTCTCTCTAATTTTGATTAAGAAAACAAGTTTTGGAGCAGAGAGATCCCCAAAATATTGTACTGAACTGGCATGTTCCTATGGAAAGTTTCCACTCCCCTGAATATTTTCCTGTGGGATAAAAAACAATAAAGTTTTGAAAACTTTCCATTTGTTCCCTGAAACTTAAAAATCATTGAATTATTTTATTACAGGTGAAAACACACGATGCTTACAACTTCCAGTATGGCTTACCTTTCGCATTCACATCACTGGTAATTTATAATAGCAATAATGGCAGGAGTACTTTCCCTTTCAGGTTTTTAGAGACATTTAACTAAAAATTCACTGGAGCATAGTGAGACAAGTATACAGTGAAAAGAAAATGTTTGCTGGACCTTTGGATTCACTTCTGATGGCCCTGGGAAATAATAACATCTCCCTCAACTGTTTTATGGCACTTGAAGAGAGAAAAAGCATACTGCATTTGCCTCACACCCCAAACTAAGTACATGCATCATACTATAGTCACTGTTTTCTGAGATTTATCCTCCCTCTTTAGCAGTTCCCATTAATAGCAGAAGGAATTACATGGTTACAGAAAGGAGGATGTTCCTTCTGAAAGAACATTGTTGTGCATTATTTGTAATACAACACTCAAGGCCAGCTTGTACCTTACAGGTTTTGGCTGATTTAGGGTAGTGCAGGACTTCAATGTAAGTAAGGAAGCAGCTCAAGGAGTTTCTTAGGGCATGTATTCCTAACCCAAGAAGCAACCTGGTTAAGTAAGAGAAGACACACAGTTCTGTGCCATCCCCTGCCCTGGGAATCACGCTGCCTGCGTACACAGACCGTTCAGCTGACCCAGTGCCCAAGAAAGGAAGAAAAGCGATGCCTGCCTTCTCGCCTGCTCCAGAGTAATTTCTTCCATCACTGGGATCAGGAGAAAGCATTCTCTGTGCTTCTCCAGCGCAGCAATGGCAATGTTACCTGCATTCATAGCATCCTTTTGCTTTCCCTTGAGAAAGAAGTGCCAGCCTTAACCCTTAGGAGATAAAATACAGGTCTGCATCACTACTTGTACCATATTCAGAGAGTTCTTCCAGGGACCCTAAGCCCTAAAATTATGCAAGTTTGAGAGGTTCTCTTTTTTTTTTTTTAATCAGTAATGTGAGTTTCTAGCTCCTCTTTCTTCCCAAGAAGAATCTGACAGTGTAAACTAAGTAGGTACTAAATGTTGGGAAAAAAAAAAAACAAAGGGGCAATGAAAAGATCTGCTTGCTTGTTATAATTTTTCTTAATTAAGGGTTTCTAAAGGAACTTTGTGATTTTGTTTGTTTGAGTCCAGGTTTTTCAATGCCCAGAACTGGTAATCCTGGCTAAATATTTACTAAATCAGAATTAACACATTTAAAGCTATCCGCATTTTATTTGGAATGGGTAGGGGAGAGCTTGGAACTTATTCTCTTTATTCAGTGAAAAGCTCCGTTCTAAGCATGTCCAGCTTTCAGATCTAGCATGGATGTGAGAAATTCACAGGTAGTGCAACAGAGCCACTTTAGAGCTACCATCACATCTATGTAGGAATAGATGGTTAAATGCACCCTCCAGGATCTCTGTCTGCCACAGAGATTCTCAACCTCCTTCTTAGCTTTTGCCTAATCCCTTTTAAATGTTTTATTTTAAAATTTCTAAACAGCCAAAAATCTACTGTTGGATATGCCCAGAAACTTTTTTCGCAATTTAGTCATTCTTGAAGCTCAATGAGATTTGTAAATTAGTCATTGCCTCACTGAGCTCTCAAATAAGCTTTGCTCTGGGAGCCAGTTTTTGAACACCCTTAAATATCCAAGTCCAGAACAACTATGGCCACCAAAGAGGTCAACTGTAGTTAGTTAAAATATTTATGCAACTTCCGTTCTATCCTCTATCTGCCTATCTCAGATGACAAGGCTATTGGCTGTTCTGGAATATCTAATTCCCTCTTATTGAAACAGCTTCGAACGTTCAAATTAAGTTATCACCAGTAAGATTGGAATCCAGGGCTTCCTTCCTTATCTCAGGCGGCCTGCCATCATGTCTGATTGTACTCACACTTTCCATTTCTTTAGACCAGTAAATTAAAATATCTACTTTTCTCTCTTGGTATAGCCTCTGGTCTGGCTATTGTAACATTTTCCTGAGGATGCAAAGGAAGATACTGAACCCAGAGTGGGGAGTGCTCAAACCGCTGAGTGACTAATAAAGAAGGAATGAGATGCATGATAGCCATCAGCTCTACGTCTGTACTTATTGAAATTCGTCTTTAGATATTCCAGTTTATTTCACCTATAATTTTTACAGTGTGTACTTCGTTAAGGAGCAAGATAGTGAAGATTCATAGAGGTGCTTCTGGGTCAAGTTCTGGGTACTTGTCCTCTTCTCTCCATCCCCACAGCTGCCCAGGTCCACTCAGTGTAAATGTGGTATCAGCAGCTCTAACTTCACTCCGTTGTATTTTGATTTCAGCACTAAACCATCCCACTTCAGAAAGCCTAATAATACACGTTCTTAAATCTTTGAGAAGTTTCTAGTGCACTAAATATCACACATGGTGGATCTTCTTTGCATGTGTGTTTTGTCAAGTCTGCAGATTCTGCCGCACGCAGATTCTGAACGTGACTGTGCAAAGCCTTTGGGAGCATCTCACCAGTAACAGGGGTAGATGTAAGAAAGAAGCTCCTACACAAACACAGCTCTGAGGGCAAACATCTTGCTCCTTGCTCTTCCCAGTATATTGTCAGGTTTTGGGATTCCTGAAACTTAGGGAGTATCATCAGCTCCTTCTATGAAGTCTTCAGGAAGGATGAAACAACTAATCATTGGTTGTCAAAGGAGAAAAAAGAAAAGATAAACACCTCACTCCAGGAGGGGAGACTACAAATCCTTCTACCCTACAGCTAGTGTAAGGCATCTGTGCCCTAGAAAGTACTGATACCTAAGATACGCCACGTCCGCAAGGCTTGCCCTCGTCCCTGCTCAGTGTGCCGGCTGCCGTGAATTCCTCCGGGTGCTGAGGCAGGCGGGCACGTTGCGTGTCTGGAGCGAGGTGCCTGCCTTACAGGCACTGCCATGGAAAGAATTACAAGTCCAAAGTTTCTTTTTTGGCTTTGGCCCTAGGATGCTTGAGATTAGGCAGAGCACTGCCCAGTGTTGCCAAAGAGCCCTTTGCAGGATTAGCCTTTAGAGTACAATTTCACTCCAGATGTGAATGTACAACAGGCAGTTTAGGAGGTAATGGCTTAATTGTTCTTTAGCTAGTAACCCTCTGTCCTGGTCATTAAAACATTTTATGTACTGTTCAGAGTTTGTACATTGTAGTAGCAATTATACTGAAATAGATAAAATAAAACAGACTGATAAACTTGATTGTTTGTTTTCTCTTAGTTTTCTTTCCAGACCTGCTATAATTGTTTCTAATAACAGAAAGAGTAACAGTAATGCTGGTTAACAGGGTTGTTGTTAAGGCATGGAGTGGATTCTGCTCATAGCTCACTACTGAATTCCCGTGTGTCCTGGGGCAAGGCTTCCAGTGCTTCTGCTCCCTTTTTGTAAAGGGAGAAGAACACTCCATTTTCTATCTATTTTATGCATGTCTTGTCATTTGAGAGGTACTGTGTTAGGGATTAGTCTTCCTTAGAACATTATCTGATCATTGCAAGGTCTGTTTGGGCTCAGAACTTCATTTTACACTGAAAACCCACCAGTACTCCACTGTGCTGGCATTGCATGTCCAAAACCCGGGTGGTACAGGCCCAGGCGTAAAGCCTTTCCTCCTCTTTAGAAAGATTCTGCTAGGTACATCCTAGTAATTTGTTATCATTTCTGTCTAAATTATGTTCAAGCTACTTGCAAAGTTGTGGAGAGATGCTAGCTGAGTAAATAACATAAAAGCATTAAAACAATACCTATTTATTTTATTTAAATAAAATCAAGATGAATAAGTGGTGCCTCCAATAAAACAAAACAAAACCCAAAACCTCAGTTGTATTAAAATTTTCATTCTCACAGGAATCTAACCAGTCAGTAAACCATCAAATTATTATTACCCATATTATCACAAATGTGCAAGATTTATAGACTTTAAAGCTAAAAGGGACAATGAGGGATCATGACCCCAAAAAGACATAAATTATTTAATTCCATGTAGTCATAATTCATAACCAAAATAATGTTTTTGACCACAGCATCCTGACTTGTTTAGAAAGATATGAGAAGATGGTGCAGGTATTATTTCCTGTGGGAATTTGTTCCAGTGACAAACATCCCTTACATTCGAAAATATGCGGGTTCCAACTTGAATGGCTTTAAATTTTACCCATTTGTTCTTCCTACTTTTTTTTTCCTGCTAGATGCAGTAGGTATCTAGTACTTCTTATTTCTCCCTGTAAAAATGCCCAGGCCCTGAACATTGACAGCATGTAGCACACCACCAGTGGTCTCCACAAATGCTAAAAAACAGTTGGGTTTTCTGCTGTGTACCTGGAAGGAGATCTGTTTCCAACTAGTTCAGACTGTGCCAAAGTCCAAGGCTCTTGCAGAAACTGCCTCGCATGAAGTCAAGGGTAACAAAACAGTTCTAAGATTTGAAAAGCAAGCAATCAGGAGGGCCAAAAAGTCACAACTAAATAGGAATTCATATCTTGAATTTTATGAGTAAGAAAAAATAAAGAGTAGAAAAATATTGCAAAAGAGCCTGTGAAATCATTATTAAGCTCCATTCTCCATTTATTCCTAAAGAAATAAATGATGTTGCCCTAACTAATGAAAATTGGTCAAGTACCCTTGGGTATTTGGAAAGAAAATGAAAAACTTATTCCTAACATAAAGCTGACACCAGGAGGCATACAGTTTGTTCTGTGAAGAGGGATCAATTACATGTTTATTTATAGCTTGTGAACTGGGATTACAAAATGTGGGCCCATGACTTGCATGGGCTCCCAATGCTTGCTGTTGGAGTATTGCGCAATGCTCATGGATAGAGTGTGTGGTCGCTGCGCTTTCAGGGTAAGACTGCAGCTCCTCCTGTGTGGCTGCCTCCAACAGTAAAGGTGTCCAAGCAAGCCTGACATTATGGAGCACTTCAACTTCTCTCATCTTCTGAAAGCTAAAGTTAAAGGTCTAACCCAGCAGTTATTTTATGTATTTATTCAATTAACTTTTTTAACTGATCTTGTTTTTCTTTCATCTTCTTTAGCTTCCTGCCAATAGACATTTTTCTTTTGTTGGGCCATATAACAGCTTCTACTTTCTGAAACACTTGTGTATCATGTAGTCACAGAGCAGCATGGGAGAACACCTCTGGCTCCAAGAACCATGTTCCTGACACTCCTGGCTGGCCTTCAGCTGTGATTTGCTTCCTATTTTCACTTGGGAAATAGGGTCATGGAGAAGATGAAAGACTGTGCCGTAGTAGGGACACACTGCCTAGATGAGACCCTGTACTGAAAGGGGTCTTGATAAAGGCAAATTCCCAAAAAGCATCATGGGCTGCCCCTTCATGTAACTTGATGCGACAAGGAATACCTGAAGAAACCTCCAGTAGAGTTTTTTTCTCATGTCACATGATGCTACCTTACTTGGTGCCTAAGCTTTTATCATCTCTGCAGTCTTGGGACCAGAGTCAGGGCTCACCCAGCCAACATTAAGCAATGGCCCTACTGAAGCTGCTGTTCTCCGGAGAGAAAAGGTTTGAGGTGTCACTGTGTGTTTATAGGAACACTGTTTTGGTGAGCCATGGTTTATCTAATTGAATGAGGAACTAAATGAACAACTCATTTAGTCGTCCTCACATCAGCAAAAGCCACATATTGAGAACTACCAAAATATATTTGAACATCTATGCAGCAGCAACTAAATATATAATAAAAATACAACTGTTAAATATCACAAAAAGGACATCTTCTTAAAAAAAAAAAAACCTTGGAGTATGAACTTTGAATGAGCTTATGCTATTTTCTAACCAAGGAATGAAAAAAAAACCAAAACGTAGTAATGAATGATCTTTGCATTCAGCCGTGAAATCCTACACCATCAAAGATGTTTTTTTAACTCCTTTAGTCAACTCACACAATCCTTCTAGAGGGAAAAATGTGAAGGTCATAAAAAAGTGCATACCTGAACACTACATGTAGGTATTTAGAGCTGAATGAATGAAAGGCTTTCCCAGTGGATTCATTTAGTCTCCAAAGTGGCCCCTCCTAAAAGATGGGACTGTACGATTAAAATATGGCCAGCATTTTATAGTAAGTCTTTACTACTTTACAGTAGCTATCTCTAGGGCATATTTCAACGCTCATTCAAATGAGTCTTTCGATTGACTTTAAGGGGAGATGGATTGAGCCTTTTAACAGCAGTCTTCTGGCCCCATGTGCACTTATGTAAATCTCCAATTATTGGATTAGATGACTTCACGGAGTCTCTTCTAGGATCTTATTTAAGTTTCTTTTGTATTAAAATGAGGTAGTTTAATTCTCATTACAACATTTGACTTCTCAAATCTAAAATTTCTGTTATGTAGAGAAAAATTTCATTTGGGAAGTTTTTTATTGGAACAATTTATAAAATTTTAGGTTTTTTATTGAAATAGAACTGCATGAAACAGAAATTTTATTTCCTATTTAACTCCAGTGCTTATTTATATTTTGTTTTACAAGTGTGCAGCAATTGAATAGTCTGAACATCTGTAAGAACATTAGATTATCTTTTGGTGCCCGTAAATAGTATCAGTAATGCAGAATATTCAGCCTGAAGGTTATATAAAATTGAAGTAAGAAAGGTGAATGCAGCCTTATGCTTGCTTGAATCTCACTTTGAAATTAATAAAGAGTTTGAGAAAGTGCATTTTAGAGCAATATAATTTAAAAAATAATTTAGAAAGACATTCAAATTAATTCTTCTGCATGTTGATATATTTTTAATCTACTTTAGATATAATAATGAATCCCATTTTACTTCTTTTAAATGTCAAATTGTGTCAAGCAGCACAAAGTGTATACATCATAGACAACATACCAAGAAAGAGGTGATTGCACCTCACGTTTTACACCCGGGGCCTGACTCTGTGATATTTAGGGCCCCCAGGTATAATCTGCTGTCCAAGACAGTCATATGTTGTCATCCATGGATTTTGACTATACAAGCAATTTAGGCAATGCTAAAGACAGTTTAACTGTTGTATAAACCAGACTGAGCCATTTTCAACAATGTACCAAAACCCAGTGTGGAGGTGATTCTTTCCATGAAACCTCTTCCAAGAGTCAACTCACAAAGTACCACCCGAAGAGGGTCTGAGTGCCCTGCAGAAGTCAGCAAAGCCAACCTCTCAGGAACAGGCCCTGTGTGCTTTGCAGTAGACAGCAGTCATTGCTCGTTGATTCAGGGGGCCGTCTCCTAACATACTGAGCTGGAGCTCAACAGCTACATCTGCACAAAGCAGTGGCAGAGTACAGTTCCAAGCATTGCCCAGTATTAGCAGGCTACTTGGCATGGGTTTGACCGATGGTACCTCATGTTCACGCTTGGATTATGTCAGGCCATGTTTGGGGAGAACGTGGGCATGTTTGTGGAGAACATCATGGTATCCCTAGGACAGGTACTTTCCCAGTAGCTTCATGAAAGCCTGTATTCAAAACCATTTTTGTTGCACTGAAATATTCAGTAGATGCAAATTAACCCAGGAAGGGATCTCAAAGGGGTTTTACTCTTTCACTCCTGTTAGCGCCAGCTGCCTCTGCTTTGTGATGTACTTTCTGTAATACGTCTGTACAGCCCTCCAGTCAGATTGGACCATTGTGGTTGCTGTTCAATATTATTTTCCTAAAAATTTCCACTCCTATAAAAGTTGAAGAAGTTTCTTGACAGGCTCTGTTTTCGGTAATAGGAGGTATTCAGAACTGATTAGAGCACTTAATTTTTAAAGAAAGAGAGCAGGAAAGAGCACATAGATATTTCTTCTTAAATAAGAAGTGGGCAGAACATGTGATGAAGAAGCCAGGTCCTTAATAAAACGAATGATGTCTGTGTTCCCCAGAGGGCTTGTGACGCCACTTTGGACTTTGCAGTCAGCAAGAAGCAGCTCATATTGCACACCGCATGACACTGGAATATGACTAATAAACATCAGGAAGTCCCCAACGGCTGCAAATTTGGCAGCGCTGTCTGAATTGGCCTGTCATGATGTTCACGAACCTTGTGAGCATACTTGGGCCCAGTTTCAAGTGGATAGTAGATCCCTGGTTTTTGATTTAAGGCACCTCGCTGTTTAAAAGAACCTGGCAACCGAAATAATAGAGGTGTTGCCTGCGAAGCCTGAGGTGCACCAGCTAAGCAACAGGGAGCTGAAACTTGTGCAATGCTTATCTGGTTTAAATAAGGCTATTAACATGCCTCACTAGCATTCATATACATGCATTCATATTAAAAATCTGATAAAAATATTCAAATCACATCTGGGAACTAGTATTCTAGGTCGGCATCGCTATTGTAAATTTTCACAGCTAAAAGTCACCAAGTTCTCAAAAAGAGTTTCTAACGGAAATGTTGATAGGCCATTAACTAAGTACAGTGGTGAGAATGGCACTGCTATAGTAAGAATGACCACGAATCAGTTTAACAAATAATAAAATACTAGCAAACAGATGAGGCTTTAAGCCTGTTCATTAGGCTCACTTTCTGATGAGTTAAAACAGACTGCTTATTTTTTGTCCATAAACAGCCCCGTGGAAATCTGTCACGGGTAAGGCTGGTGTGACAAAGTTTGTTTAGTTTTAGAATGCAGCAGTCAGAAAAATGCAAGAAACCACATATGGTGACATAGTGCCCTTAAGTCTGTAAAGTTGGAGGGAAATTTTCTGGTTAAAAATTCTGATATGTTATAATAATGTGTGTTATCCTACTAAAAATTAGATATCTGTGGGACCAGCTTAGAACAATGGGACTGCTAAGAATATCATCACTAAAAAAGTGAAACCATTGTCTGAAACGATCTCCGGCTGGAGGGTTGTGTGGTGGGAAAATATTTTAACGGGGTTTCCTATTAGTGTGATTGCTCTCGAGATGTAACACCGGTATTGAAATACTGCAGTATGTTCACCATGTGCTACTCTCTAATAGATGGTAAGTAGCTCATGATGATTTTATTTTTAAAAACCCTTCTTTCCGATATTTGCTCCATATTGCCATTAATAAATTCATGGGCTAGTATAGTGCATGCTTACATGATGCATTTACACTGGAGTAGCAAACACGTTACAGCCCTGGATAGGCAGATCTGGGGAAGAAAGAGGAAGCCGTCAGAGCTTATGATACATACTGAGCCAGCAGCCTGCATGGTAGCTCATGGGATCCAAAGCCAAGCCTACCCCCTGCCAACAGTTCACAACCATAGTGTCTTAGCCTGCAAACACTGATAATTTGTAACTACTCACATGGGAAAGTATTTGCACTACTGCTCTGCAAGCAGATAAAATATAGGCAAAATCTGGCAAAAGTAAGAAGTGAAAAGAAGTTAACTGGCACATTTTTATTAGTTACATTCTTCTGTCACTTGCCAATTGGTCATAGTATATGATCTCACAGCAAACATATTCCATTAATAGGTTTATTTATACAGCAGTGTGTTTAAATCCAGTTTTATATAGAGTAGACTTTTATACAGAGAGGAGATTTCTGTGCAACATAACAAGTATGTGCTATGATTTAGTAGTTTGGGCGTTAATGAATGCTAAGATATTTGCATGTTACAATACTTTAACAGTCCACTACAATAAGATGCCTACAATTTTATGGCTAAAGCTTTTTATACTCTCGTGTTTTTTCTAGCCTTGTGTTAAATACTTTTTCCTTGAATGGAATGGCAAAACTCACAGTTGCCTCAGTGGAGATCTCAGGTTAAGCTGTTGCCCACTTTTACCACTTGTTCTTCTTACAAAACCAGTCATTACTGTGGGCTATCTTAAGTACACATCCATGTCAGGCAAAGTGGTGGTCCTTTTTGAGAAGGAGGTCCTCCTCAAAGTGAAGGTCCCCTTTGAGATGATGAAACCGAGGTGTTTCCTCATCTTATCTGAGTGTTGTGTTTGTAAGTGATCCTCTTCCACTGCACCTGACATGGAAGTGTACTTAAGGTAGCCCACAATAATGATGGGCTTCGACCTGTCTCTTGCTCTTTAGATTACAAACATGTCACTCAGATAAGAGGACAAAACTCTTCAGTTCAGCATTATGCAAAAGCCACATATATACTGCAGTTCTGCACTCCTTTGGAGAATACAGAATTTATGCAAAGCTTTGTGTAAGTATAACCTGTTTCTCTCCTACAGAAACAAACCTGGTCTGCAGAAATGATTCATGCAGATATTTTGCTACAGCTCTTGCTTTAGTTACATTTGCCTTTGATTTCACTATTCATATAATTCATGGAAGGATTTACAACTGTCTATGTTAACTAAAATACATATTGAATTTGCATTATACATGTGCTGATGCATCAATGGCATGGCACTTTCACAAGTGTAAATTACAATGTCTTGTCTAGCTAGCATATAGATAATTTAGTTTTGCTTACTCCGAGTTCCCCCTGAGTGAAATTCTGATCCAACAGAAGTCAATGAGATTTCTGCCTTTGATTTTTACAGAGCCCAGGACTTCCAATCCTGTGTTTCTAAATGTGTACAGTGGTGTTTTTTTAATTTCTTTTTTCAGAGCTGCTATGTTACACTACTTCCTTTTCTCAGGCGATTGCCATTAAGTATTACGGATCATATGTAGTGGGAACAAAAATAACTTTTAAGGTATTGGTTTCTTCCATAAACTCAGGTTTCACCAGTATTAGGGAAACTTAAGAAATAAATGTTCCCTGGAATGTATCTAAGATTCCCCTTCT
This sequence comes from Nyctibius grandis, assembly GCF_013368605.1. Classification (NCBI taxonomy): domain Eukaryota; kingdom Metazoa; phylum Chordata; class Aves; order Nyctibiiformes; family Nyctibiidae; genus Nyctibius; species Nyctibius grandis. The sequence continues at coordinate 66,927,297 of NC_090658.1, read as the reverse complement.
GTGCTGGGACATCCTATTGTCCTTCTGCAAACACATACTAATGAAATTGCCAAACGTTGTCTCTAGCACTTGTCTTCATGGTTTCAATGTTGTCTTCTAATGTGGAATCTATATCCCTTCACAACCCATAGCAGTTTCAGACTTGCTTACTAGAAAAAGAGAAGAGCAATCCATCGATCCATCAGTGGTGAACATTTGTAACACTAAGGATATACCTTTGAAGTTCGTTCTCACAGTTCCATCATGGCATGAAGCTTCCCTTAATATAGATGTAGTCCTATGGTGTAAACATTCTCCAAGAAGAAAAGAATTTAGGAATAAAGTGGAGATTTAAAGGAAATTATCTCCTGTGCCAGATTCTGCTATGCTTCTGTAAGACGGTCTAAGGAGACCCACTGAAATCAGAGGACTGTTCACAGAAGAAGAGCTAATGTAGCTAAAGATGTTGAACTGTCTGGCTTGGGTTTTGGTAGAAGATCAGGCTGTCTTACTGATTAGCATCTGCTCATCTTCCAAACACAGAGCCCACTGTCGCTTTGTAGGTCCTGAGTACCCTCTTCTCCAAATAGCTGGCAAAAGATGACTGACCATCTCGGTAAGGTTATCAGGACAGTAGCTCTATCCCTCACTCCCGAAAAGGTACCAGACCTTTTCAGACCTCCTGATCTTGCTGAACCTTCTGCCAGAAATACTCCTCCTGCATCCTGGGGCCTGGTGAAGGCAGTTGCTGGGGTCAGAAATTATAATGCCAGGCCATAGTGTAAGGACCACTGCGATACGAGATGAAAATTATCTAATTTCAGGAGAGCTGAACACTGGGAGGGCACTGCTTATAGCAACATTTTTACCAAATTACTTAATGGGCGAAGAAAGATATCTAAGAAAAGTTCTTAGCACAGTCATGCCTTTAGTCACAAGCATTTTTTGTTGATACTCATACTCAAGCTAATAAAAGGACCACTCTTTTCTACACTGCAGGTGTTGAGAAACAGTTTAATATCGAAGCACTTCAAGAGCCACAATATAAGCTATATTATGCATTCAAGTATTATTTTAAAGAACCCTTATAAATTATTTTGCCTTATCAAACAAATCTTTTGTCTTTGGTTTCTTTTTTTTTTTTTTTTTCTGAGAAATAATGGCAAAACATGAAGCTAATAGTGAGTTTATAGATAAAAAAACAATACCTGATGATGTTAGTTAAACAGGAGACTTTAGCTAGTATATGCTCTGTAGGCTTCCAGAGCTCTTTGCTGACTGGAAACTTGTATATCTTTACAGATGTTTACATTATTGACAGTGAGCAAGTAACGCTTTCAAGTTCTCAGTTGTTTAAAGGTGGCGTACACCTTTTACACAGAAGGAAAAGTAAGTGAGCAAAATAGTCTTTATTCGTATTTTAAAAATTCATGGTAACTTTACTATTTGTATTTTTTTAAATTTTCTGACTTTAAAATAAAGAAGAAAAGAGAATAAGAAGCACAAGAATTTATAAAGATATTTTCTAGTTAGACTTTTCAGTGCCTGGATGGAAATTAAACACTTTTCTTTGTTGAAGGGAAAAATAAAAAGATGTGTTGCGGAGATGGAAACAGAAAGAAAACAAAAGGCTGAACAGCCCTGGGAGCAAATAATCTTTGCTATGTTTCATAAAACCAAAATGAAGACTTTTATGGAGGCTGAAAAACACCCTGGACCTTTGGTGTTCCTAGAATTACAAATTATTAATTCACCACATGAAAAATTAGATTAAACCAAAAATTAGGACTGTATGCTTTCAAGATTTATTTCCACATTAAAAATTATGTGTTGCTGGCTTTAAAAGAATTTTTAATGAGACTGTTTAAGGCAACGTTAATGGTAGAAAGCTCAGCTTCAGTAAGAAGATTAGAAGATGTACCAAAATATTAAATATTGTACATATAGGAACCAAATATAGCCTTTCTCAGTGCAGTCTAGATGTTAAGAACTGGAATGATGGGGATACAAAATTAATTTTTAATCAGAATCAACATCAATATTAGAGAAAACAAAATAATCTGGTACCAGCAATAATGGGGAGGTAGGGACAATGTAACTAAAGAGTTCAGCCAAGATTTTTTTTTCAGTAGAAGCAGCCATTTAGACAAGCTTTCCAGCAGGGTGGTAAAGTTTGCTGCAATTCCAGAAGTGTGAGTTTAAATTATGCTGAAGACAATCTTCCAGTTAACCAAGGCAAACAGGTACCTTGTCAGTCGGGCTGAGGAGCCAACCCTCACCAGCTCCTTAAGTCTCTTGTGCACTATTGACTATACAAGATGTTTTGACCATTCTAGCTTCTTGGGCAAGTTGGTAGTGCTTTGAAAAACTAGCAAACAAACAAACCCTAGTCATAAATTAACCCAAGTCAGTCATATTTTCACTCCCACTATTTTGTTTAATCCTCTACCCTCTTTCCTCCATCATTCAAACAGAAATACAAGATGAATGGAACCAAGTGCCCTAAATTTTATGAGGCCTCTCTTAGACATGGACAGTTTCTCATTTTAAGAGCTGTGCCATTGGTCTCCACTCTGACTCAAAAAAAGGTAGGTACCTCAAAGGAGGAGTGTGAGAAGAGTAAGGAAGAGACCTTTTATCATTTGTGGTGTTTTCTTTAATTATAGTCTTTCAGGAGATCTAACGTAGCAGCAATCTACCTCTCTTAACACTGAAGTATACTGCAGCATGTGGTTCAAGCCATGAAGTGCTGGCTGGTTCATCTATGTAAATTCAATTTTTTTAGCCTTGTGATTTGTTAAACCAGTTAATACATATTTATACAAGGCTATAGTCATTACTTGTGGCAAAAAGGTACACGACTGTTCATCCATTTTGCTTGCTAACATGATGATACTGTATTTATTTTAACAGAGCTGCAGTGCTTATATCACAAATGGTCTTCGTTTTCTTCTACCTTAAGTACAGTCTCATCCAATGTAATTATCCTAGTAGTTAATGGCAATTGTAACAGCAAGGAAGCCTGGAGGGCCATGACACTTCAAGAGGGAATACAGAACAGAAGATAATTTTGCATTTGGGAAGAGCAGGGATCCAGCTTTTTCTGTAACTCTGAAAATTAGAAAAAGTAACCTAATAATTTGAGGATTAAAATTCCTTCTTATTATACTTCTCATACTTAATGTGCAGGATGTACGCAAGGCCAATATGGTTTGACAGGAGGCATGGGTTCTGTTCCAGCTACTGGTACTGAAGAATTGCTTCACCCTGGAGAAATACTTTAACTGGTCTATGTTTGTTTTCCTACATGCTTAAATCTGAAGCTCTGCAGGAAGGTTCTTTCCTTTTCATTAGATGGTCATATAACACCCAATATAACGGAGCTCCACCCTGGACTGATATGCATTTTATTTCCCAATGCAAGAATAAATCTGGAAGTCTCTATTGTTTTCCCACAGCAGTGTTAACTTGAGTTGTATAAATCTCTGTGATACATATGAAACTTTGATATGGAAGCTAGGGAAAGACAGCATCATGTTTAGCATCACTTTAGCTGACTCTGTAGGATCATCCCATTATCCCTGTGGGATTCCATTGCCCACCTTCGCTTTTTCTTTCTTTAAATACCTTTCCTCAGGACTCATGTAATATGTCACATTGTTCTAATTGATGGGGGCTGACAGGATTCTTTTCCGAGCTTGTCAGTGATCCTCTTTAATTAGCCAGAAAGACCACTGCTGAGTGACAGCAGTGTATTCTTCCTACAGGTTCCCCAACCCCAGCTACTACAGGGCATGTGAGATGGGACCTGAGAGTAGCAATCAGTTTCTGCTTTCCAGAATAACATTGTCAGATGATAACCACTATGAGGTCATGAAGCCAGTATTACAGTTGATGGAAGTTTTTTTTAAAATTAGAGACTTACAATGCTGCAAACTTACCCTCCCCTTACAGCAATTTTAGCATAACTATAATCAACATATAGAATGAAACAACCACTAAAACTGTAGATGTTCGAAAGATTCTTTTCTTTTACATATCTGTGGTTTTCTTCTTCCTCTTTTCTTGACTTTTGGCATGTGTGTTTTTTCATATATTTAGTATTTACAACTTGCCCAAGCACTACGGCAAATACTATCTTAGGATTCCTGTGGCGGTGGAAGAAGTCTCGCTGTCAACACTCACCACCTGCTTCTTCTGTAGACAGAGGATTTGTTTACAGCCTCATGATATGAGGTACCTGAGTAACCAAAGCTCTGTACCTCTGCAAGGTCTGTCAAACCCAGACTTTGTACAGTTCCCTGAAAAGAATCATTCATGCTTTATTTTCTTGTCTTCTGTAAAATAGTGTTAGAAATATTTATGCACATCACAAGGAGTAAACTTACATCACTGATGTAAGACTAAATGCCAGGGAAATCTCAAAAAGCTGTTAAGTATTCTTTTAATAAAATGCAGTGTCTACATTACAACAATACTAATGGAATTATTTTACAATGTGAGTGGAAAATGCCAGAATTAAAACTGAAAAAATACAGAGAAATGCAACAGAAAATTAACTGTCTGTTCTCAAGAGACTGAAATAAGGCATAAGAATGGTGCCTTAATCTTAAATGAAATTCTACTAAATGTGAAGTATTATTAAACTACCTATTAATCTTACTAAACTGCCTCAAAATTATAATTTAACTGTAAATATGGATATATTTAATTTAGAGAATTAAATATAACATGGACAATAAATCCCTCAAGCATTTGTGTACAAATTACAGATGTGGTATTTGAAATATAAATATGATACATATTGAGTCACTTCAAACAGAACATGATCACAAGGGGAAGAAATATGGACCAATGTCAAGATCTTGTTATCTCAACATTATAAATGTCACCAAACTCAGCTATTACAAGAGTGTAATTCCTTCTTCCATGGGCATTTCTTGCAGATAATAATACAGGCTGCAACTACTGCAGAACCTCAGAAGAACTCAGACCAAGAACTCCCTCCTACTGACTATCTTATTTAAGTCTGTTCTTTAGACCTGTTTCTCCACCATTAAAATCTGTAAGAATTTTAATTGCCAAGTACTTCCCAGAATTAAAATTACAGGGATTATTTTTCCTTACTGTAATTTCCATCAAAATATTAGTGACAATAGGGTTAAACCCCCCCACACACATTTCTGCCTATACAGGCCGAGAAACTTTTTGTGGCTCTTTTTTCTGATGGAGGAAACCTACCTCCTCTATAGGGAACTAGCTGCACTCATCCTTCCTGGCTGTCACCTGGCTGCATGTTAGAGCAATATTCCTTTGCTTTTCCAGATTGTTCTGCTTGAGAATAATTGCTGAAACAAACCTTATGCTTTCTCCAACCCAAACCTTTCTGGTTTTTAAGAGAGTATTGATTACTTCAGCAGTACCTCTCCCTTTGAGAAATCCTGTTTGATGTTACTATTCATTTATAGCACTATGCATGATGCCAAACAGGACAAGTAAGAAGGTTCCTGGATACCTGAGCAAACTACTTCACTTGCCCTCTGTTAATCTTTTCCTCCTGAAACTCTTTCACTATGACAAAACAGTTTTTAAAATCTCAAATAGGTGCAAACAAATCTTATACAATAATATTCCTGTTTTTCTCCTGGCACTATGATATAAATGCCATTACCATTCATCCTCAGAAGTGAAGCTACCTGGAAGGAATGTGGGAAAAAATCTCTGCCACATCACATGGAAAGTACATTCGACCTGGCAGAGTGAAGAAAGAGCTCCAGCACTGCCCACCCTCCTCCTTACCAGTCAATTAATCACAGAAATCACAGAATCACAGAATGTTAGGGATTGGAAGGGACCTCGAAAGATCATCTAGTCCAATCCCCCTGCCGGGGCAGGATTGCCTAGACCATATCACACAGGAACGCGTCCAGGCGGGTTTTGAATGTCTCCAGAGAAGGAGACTCCACAACCTCTCTGGGCAGCCTGTTCCAGTGTTCGGTCACCCTCACCGTAAAGAAGTTTTTCCTCATATTTATGTGGAACCTCCTGTGTTCCAACTTGCACCCATTGCCCCTTGTCCTGTCAAGGGATGTCACTGAGAAGAGCCTGGCTCCATCCTCATGACACTTGCCCTTTACATATTTAGAAACATTAATGAGGTCACCCCTCAGTCTCCTCTTCTCCAAGCTAAAGAGGCCCAGCTCCCTCAGCCTCTCCTCATAAGGGAGATGTTCCACTCCCTTAATCATCTTCGTGGCTCTGCGCTGGACTCTCTCTAGCAGTTCCCTGTCCTTCTTGAACTGAGGGGCCCAGAACTGGACACAGTTCTTACTGTGCATAACTAACTGCATATTTACACAACTAACACAGCATCTCCTCTTGCTGCGAACTATGGTAAGATCAGGCTTTAACTACTACACTGTTAGAACAAAGTCATGATACCACATATCTGAGCATCACAACTGTTGTTTATGTTACCTAAGATATGGAACTATTCATTTATTAATTTCTCTTTCCCCTCCCCCCCCAAGTAGGTAATATTAAACTCTACCCATAATAGAGTGAAGTTATTTTCAAAGTTGTTGCCTGTTTGCAAAAAAAAAAAACCCTAAGGAAAATTGATAAAGGTTAAAAAAAAAAGAAAAACACTGTTAACACGAGGATGAGGATTAGTATGAGGATTCTACTATTTGTTTGCAAAGGTTGAGTAAATTGCCTGTAAATTATGCAGTCTTCACAAGCTATGAGCAGTAAAACTGTTATTACGCTTTGCACACTATGTACCTCTAATACGCAATCTGAAGTTCATTTATCAACAACCACTCTTGTATAAACAATCCAGGGAGAAACCTGACTTGTTTTCACTTGTTATTGATGATCTTTCAAAACTCAGAAATTGCCTCCTCTTCAGTTTCCTACCACTGAATTCTTAGGTAATCACCTCATCAATAGTCCTCAACAAAAATAATTGTTTCCAGAGCAAAACTCTCCCCAGATTTTAGGCTCTTTAAATTGGTCCCTCTCTGTGCTTCAAAAGTGCGAATAATAAAAATATATATTAAAAAAAAAAAAAAGCTCAGAATGTGTATATGCTTTTATTAAGTCAGAAGTGGAGAAAAGATTTCCCAGAACAGGATATGGGGCAGGGAAAATGAAACACAGGCTGCCACCTTTTAGGATATGTATATTTTTTTTTCTTTTGACATGAAGTTCAATCTTCAGTTTCATTTATATAGCAGTACAGGTCATTCAAATGCTAATAAGGTACTCACATTCATAGCCAATCCCAAGTGTAGTCAACTAATGCAAAAGGTGAAGAGGAAGAGAACTTTGTCTTTTGAGGAGGAGGTGTACCATAGGGCAAGGAGTGGAGAGTTACATTAACTGCTTTGTTCTCATCTGTGGTCCACAGCCCTTGTGTGTCCCTTTCCTGCACTCTCTCTTTCTCACTGTAATAGCAAAGATGCTCTGAAACCAGAGCTGAAGTAACCACTTGCAGGTCTCAGAACAACTTAGGAGCTGTGGCAAAACCTATGCCATTTGGGTTTAGTTCTTTAAAAAAAATTAAACTATTTGTTAATAGGAAAAAAAGAACATAATTGACATTTAGAGCAGCCCTGAGGAGAAGGACTGGGGGGTGACGGTTGATGAGAAGCTCAACATGAGCCAGCAATGTGCGCTTGCAGCCCAGAAGGCCAACCATATCAAAAGCAGCATGGCCAGCAGGTCGAGGGAAGTGATCCTCCCCCTCTACTCTGCTCTTGTGAGACCCCATCTGCAGTACTGCTTCCAAATCTGGGGCCCCCAACATAAGAAGGATATGGAGCTGTTGGAGCAGGTCCAGAGGAAGGCCACGAAGATGATCAGAGGGCTGGAGCACCTCTCCTATGAAGACAGGCTGAGAGAGTTGGGGCTCTTCAGCCTGGAGAAGGCTCCAGGGAGACCTTCTAGCAGCCTTCCAGTACCTGAAGGGGGCCTACAGGAAAGCAGGAGAGGGGCTTTTTACAAGGACAAGTAGTGACAGGATGAGGGGGAATGGTTTTAAACTGAAAGAGGGTAGATTTAGATTAGATATTAGGAAGAAATTCTTTACTGTGAGGGTAGTGAAACACTGGAACAGGTTGCCCAGAGAAGTTGTGGATGCCCCTTCCCTGGAAGTGTTCAAGGCCAGATTGGATGGGGCTTTGAGCAACCTGATCTAGTGGAAGGTGTCCCTGCCTGTGGCAGGGGGGTTGGAACTAGATGATCTTTAAGGTCCCTTCCAACCCAAACCATTCTATGATTCTATGAGTCTATAATAATGGGAGAAGGATGAGAAAAGATAGAGGTTCAGGAGAGCACATTTATGCTGACAACCCTCTCTGCCTCCTGTTTTAACCTACTCAGGACTGCTTTGGAGATCATTGTCAAAAATGTCCTTTTCCTAACCCAGAACTGCTGTTGCCCAACTGCAAACTAATGGAGAGAAAGATGTGCATGTACCATTGCACCAATACTCAGTCACACACAGCAATCTGTATGACAAGCTCTTCTCCCCCAAAAATGGAACTGAGAAGGCACGTAATCTCTGCTTGTCTGATTTGGGAAAATCAGCTGGCTGCTGCCCAGGCAGCTCTCATAGCTCTTGATGTATCAACATTGTTCAGTTAGCTGAAACAAGGCTATACGGCCTTAAATAGTTTCACCCTAGCATCTTCTTATCTTGTTTATAATTCAGAGCTGGTGGTTTCACAAAGTACATCAAATGATCAGCTGCTTCTCTGCTGAAAGTCTGTTCCATCATATATGCACTCCCGTGTAATTACAGTAGCAATATCCACACAAAAGCTACAGATATGCACCAAGGTATATTCCAGTTAATACTAAAACTGAAGTGCTTCTTTCCATTAACTTCAACCAGTGGATGACCACGCCAAAGGAGATTATATTATTAATTTCTTTTGTGCGGTTTACATGGGGCTAGCTGGTAAGATCCCTGGGGCCAGGACTGTGCCTGTCTCTGTGTTTACAGAGTGCAATAAGACCTCCAAGCAGAATGTATACATTATGAGTAAATGTTAATAAGTAACCAAATGTAAATATAATAACTACATTAATAACTAATTATATATTACATAAACAGCTTGGACCCATTGGAAGAATGCAGAGGCCACGAACATTAATAATTCTTTCAGAGTACATTTATCACTTCACAGCCAGAACGGAACCTACTTCTTGCTGGATGTCTTAAGATTTCAGTGCATAAAGAATGATTTAATAAGGAGTTTTTCCCTCAGGATTAACTCACCGCCCTGTACAAAACAGACCTCTACAACTGCTGTTTAAATGTCCTTAAAGTAACCTAAACAGTTTATTTCTAATCGCTATATCTGAGATTCAGGATGAGGTCCTCACAGAAACTGACACCTGAAGTGTCTGGCCAGGAATATCCCAACACAAGACAACATTGCAATACTTTCTGAAAATGAAGGATAATGGTCCCTAAATGCTATTCCTGGCTTTCTGCCTATTACCATACGTACAGTGCTGCAACTAAACTAGCAGCTTAAATCTATACATAGTTTTGGAGCCGTAAGTTCAGAAACGTCTGAAGTCTTTGAATATAGCATTTTAACAGGAAAAAGGAACTTGTACTTTGAAATAAAGCAGGTTTTCCGAAAACACTCTTTGACATAATTTTTTGGAACCTCTGCTTTTCATTTTATAGTTTTTCTGTGTTTCCTTCTTCTGTTGCATACCATCTGCAAATAAATGAGTGAAATTGCCTGAGCTTCATTTAATCTCATACTACTAGGAGAATCGAATTCAGTCATGCTTCTGGAAGAAACAAAGTTATTTTTATTGTAATAGTAATGTATACAATGTCATTTGTAGTGTCATTTGGCAATGACATTTTTACTTCTATGAAAGATGTGAAAAACCTCATGGCCAGTTATTCTTTACTGAATATATGTTATTATATTATAATGCAATATAGCAACAATAGGATGTTACAGGGTAGTAAAAAGTTGTTGGCATGAATCTGTATTTGAGTTTATTGTATAACAAGCTCAATCCTGCTGACAACGACATCGATGAATGCTTTGCCATTGGTTTCACTGAAAACCTCAACATGCCTGATGGTTGACTAATAAACTTGAGTACTCTCTGACATAGACCATTTCTGATCAGTGAGAATGAAATGATTATATCATGTCTTTGGTTTATGCTACCTATATACGTAATAAAAAACTGTTTTCAAAATGCTGGGGTTCATGTCTCACAGAATTTGAGGATGGTTTAAATAGATTCATAGAAACAGTATGGTGGCCATCTCAAAGTTGATCGGTTGAAGAATGTTGGAAATGGATACAAATAAGCAGAGAGAAGTCTTAAAAGATGGCTGAAATTCCTAGAAGCAATCAGACAGTGAGGAAACTACATTTAATGTGAAACTGATTAAAAAGCAAATACAAGGGAATTATACTAAACAGCAGAACTAATGTTTAATGAAACAGATTAAAACGTTCACATTTTTATAAATCATCCAAGGATTGCTCTTTTATTTTATTTGTGATGAAATGAAATTTGAAACAAGTTTCTATGGCCAGAATAAACACGGATGGATGTGGGGCACACCCTCAGTCCTCCCCCAGTGCCAGAGGCTCTAGAGGTGAGGTAACACCAGCCCTGACATCTCCCACCTCCCCAACAACCCGACACAATGTTGTCTCTGGAACAGGTCTAAGAGTGACTTTCAGGCTACATCTGCACTAGGAAATGGTCTAGGGGATTGCTCCTCTGCCCTGAGGCCAGCTGCCAGAGTAGTGTTTCTGTAAGGCTAAAATTCTCATTATAAACTCTCTTATTCTCCAGCACAGGACGGCTGGACCAGACAAAGTACCAGGAATGGTCCTTGGCCCATACCACACTCTGAACTGCACCAAGGCATTTTTTTAGGAGAAACTAACTGATGAGAGCAAAACCATGCCAAGAAACAAGCTAACAGATCAGTATGCTAGCCTCGATCACTGCAGACATAGTTTTTGTGTCCCACAGAGACAGGGAAGACATGATTCATCAAAAAAAAGATGTATGGCCCAGCATTTTCTCTGGGCAGGGTCCATATATTACTTAAATGAAACTTCATGAAACTTCTATGAAACATGAAGAAATGGTATCTTGCTGGAAGCAGAGTGGGTCTCTCCCAGGAAGGAAAGAAAGATCCTGGTATAACTGCAGGATGCAAATTAAAATTATCAGGCACACCTCATTCTGCCTGCACAGCCAGCTGAAAAATGCAGGTTTTCCTTTGCACTTAGCCAGCTTTGTTTCAAGCAAGCTTTAAAGACAAAACTTGCACAAACTTCAGTGGGACTTTTGGCTGCGTGCGGGATGCGGAACAGAGCCCTCTCCTGGTGAGCACTGAAAGGAACTGAGGCCACCCCTGGCACCGTGTTTGGCACTGCCCGCAGCACATATCTATGTGATGAAGTATTGAACGTAGGCACTCAAAATAAAATATTAGAAAAGCTCAGCTATTTGGAGCCACGGAACCTTATGATTGAGGTCAGATTTGCTTGGATTAAAAAAAAATATGGAAATCTAAATAACACTGTAATGATGGCATACTTGAAAACTGAAACCAAAAAATAGGTTATATAACATACTTAAAGGCACAGTTGGCACTTCAGGTTCACAATGACTAGCCAGTCGTAACCTGCTTTTGAACCCACAGCTGAACCCTGCATGTCGAATTACTGAAAAGGGTGGGTCATCTTCTTTTTAAACCTGAAATCTGATAACCAGGGCAAAAGAACCCCCATTCATTCTTTCTTTTTATGACTAAAAAGCCATGAAGTACCAATAATAACCTTAAGTATACAGAGCAACAAACTTTGCCTAATTAACACACTTTTGGATTTCGTACTTGAACCTGAAAATAAGAAACCATATTTCAAAGCCCTGCTTTTGTAAACCAAAATTTACAACAGGTACCTAAGCTGGATGCGGCATATGGTAGGCACTTCAATAAATCATAATAATGACACATTGCCAAAATAGTGGCTGTCTGTCATTAGATTTTCTCAGAATAACTAAGTATAATCCCTTTGCTTAAACAACAACACCACTGACAACAAAAACCTTTTTGTCACTGAGATGCAATGTAAAAGTATAGTGGTTTCATTTCAAAATTATTTATAAAGATTCTAAAGCCCATATTGTTTGTAGTAGCATACGCAAATGTGATTATCTGGAACCATATGATTTATGGCTGCAGTCTCATTAGATTTCCCAGAAAGGTAGGCTTGGGTCTATAGTATTTGCATGGAAGACCTCCAAGGAAATTCCAAGTTACTGTATGAACAGGTATTTGTGCAGGGCAACATTCTTCTGCTGACTCAGTATTGAACCAGCATAAAGTATATGATCACAAGTGCTGTCTTTATGTAAGAGGTAAAACCAAGGATATCAAACACTTGCGGTCATTAAACACCCCATGGTAGTTTTTGCAAGTGTAGGAGTGCCTGGCCAAATACCAATCTAGATAATTACATCCTGCCTACTTACATTCCTCTGTTGCTTTAAATGGACAAGGTATTATTCTTCTATTCTTGTGTAAAAGTGGATCCTACAGCCCTTCCTTGGGCTCCGTTAGGACTATTTCTAGCGTGACCTTCTCCACGCAGGGCTCCAAGTGGTCATAGAGAGTCGTTCATATGACTCAGTATATTGTTCTAGATTTTGGATTTGCTGCCTTCTGAAATCACCTCCACTGAGCTTACTGGGATTTGCCTCAGCCCAAATACACTGATTTAACCAAAATCATAATTTAATTCCTACCTGTGAAAGTCATATTTACAATAAACCACTGTGAAAAATTAGTGTTTGGTTATGAGATCGATTTCTTTAAGACTTCCTTCGGTACCCCTGACTCAGGCCAAATGTTCATTACTTTTGTGCATGACCCTGCCCACTCTCACCGAAATCAACAGCAAAATAGCAACGTGGTTCAATGATGCTGAAGCCAGGCTCTTTAACGGGAGAATTGCCTTGGGTCTGTACCATGTAACAGCAGTGCGATTCTTCCATCTCTCCTCAATTTGAAACATGTTACATGGAGCAAAGATCATACATAATCTTTTCAAGTCAGTTGTATCTTACATTTTAAGAGAGGGTGCAACAGATGGTTAAAAGCTTGCTTTTAAGTGATATGTCTATTAAAACAACCCATGTTACTAGAAGAATTGTTCCCCATAACAGGAATTTGCTTCATTGAAGTAAAGTGGAAAGAAAACAGACTTTACAAAACCTTCATTATCGTGTTCAAGTACCTCATGTTAGACCACTACTGTTCACAAAAGTCCCCTCGAAAGGATGGAGTTGCTAGCATGTTTCCCTACAGGAGCCTGTTAGCAAGATGGGTGCTGGCACTAGCCACGACTGTTACTCTGTGGCAGGGTTGTCAATAGCAATTATTTCCTGCAAATCTGAGTTTTCCCCCCTGCCAGTTACTCTCCCAACTCTCAGTTTCAAAATTCACTTCATATTTCTGGCTTGTCCTACACTATGTCAATTTGAAGGCTGGCTTTTGGGGGCTTTTTTAGTTTAAATGTTTTTCTAGCTGTATTTGTGTAGGTCAAAAGAGCTTTCCAAGTCTGTTCTGAGTGGCGACTCTCCCAAGACAGCAAATACAGGGGTTTTATAGACCTGTTTTCATGAAGATTTAGTCATCTTAAGTCTGAAATTATTTAGGAGAAAGATAACCATGTTAGCACAATTTGTTGAATGCAAATTATGAAATTCAAAGGCAGACAGCTTGAGTAAAGTTATGCTTTAAATAGTATCACCAGATGCAAAGTAAGCAAATAGAAGGTGGGTAGGAAAGAATCTTCGCAAATCCATACTTTTTATCCCTCATTTCATGTGACTTGCTGACCTCAAAATCTTCCGACATTCAGTACTTCTGAAAACCAAGGCTTTTCTCTCACATCTCCAGTTATAGGGCCTAACTTTTGCCTCCTCTTTTGAATTTTTGACTTACACCCTTTGGAGAGTGAAGTTAATTTGATAGAAAGAGGGTGATGCAGCTGGTTGAACAAGAGCCACCCAATCCACTCAGTGAAATAATACTCAGGAGGTAATAGAAGGTGAAGGATGAGAGTATGAAATGTGATTAGGCCCTTAGGGATTTTCTTCTGCTTCCCCACAGTAGGTAGCAAAGAGGACCAAACACAGCTGCCGAATTTCCAGCAGAAACGAGGGTTCCATTTCAAAGCAGAAAAGAACTTTTTCTCCATCCATGCTGATCACCTTGAGGGGAAGGAGGCAAATGCATCCTATAAAAGGGTACAGCAACAGGTCTTGTCGTGTAGTGCTTGATCATACTTGATCATTCATATACTCCCAACCTTCCCAAAAAGTCAGGATTACTTTACAGTGTTGGTTTATTGTAGAAGAAACAAAAGAAAAAAGTGAAGTGGGGACTTTGGTACCTGTGCTCGAGTGGATTAGCGTTAGTCAGCCGTGGGCCGACTTGCCACCCATGCCCTTCAGGGCCCTCTCCTTCGCTCCCATCACTGCTGGGCGTAGCTTCCAGGGAAAAGTGAAGGTGAAGGGTCCAGGCCTCCGGCTGCGAGGCCGGGGACGGCTGGACGGGTAGCCGGCGGGCAGTGAGAGGTGCGTGACGGCCGGTCCAGCCAGGGGTCCGCGGGGCGGCCGGGGCCGGTAGCGCAGGCGTGCTGAGCGGGGCGGCCCGGGGAGGCGGCGGGCGGCAGCGGGGGCAGCGCGGCTCCGCGCCGAGCAGGGGCCGGCGAAGGGCGCAGCCCCGGCGGCACCGCCCGGGGCAAGTGTAAAGCCTCGGGGCTGCGCTGGCCCCTGCGCTCCTCGCCCCTTACCTCCCCGCTCCCGGGACGACCTTTTTGGGAGGGAGGGGGTTACCTTTTCTTAGCAAAGTCCCGTCCCTTGCCAGGGAAACTTTCTACGTGCCTGTGCGTGAGACACAACCAGTTGCACTCGCTGAAGTGCGACGGGTGTTTGGCTGCTCCCGTACCAGCCTCCTCCATCTACCCCCCGCCCCGAGTCTCCCCTCCTGTTTTGCGCCGAGTTGCGCTTTATTTGTGTGTGGAGAAAGGAGGGGGGGGACTTGTAGAGGGGATGTCCTGTTTTTGCCAGAGGAACAGTGCAAAAGGGGAACCTCGACTCGGAGAAGGGACGAGAATAAATAAATAAGGAGCAGCCCTAAAATAAAGGTAGCGGCATATCCCGGCAGCGAGAAGGTGAGTGTCTCTGTGACTTCCCCGTCCCCGAGTCTCCCTCCCACCCCGTGTGCTCAGAGGTGGAGGAAACCGGTTCTTTGTCGCATGTGCGTGTGTCCGCGGAGATGGGTGTGTGCGAGTGTTTAGGGTTTATTTAGCATTTTTTTCGTGTTGGTCCGATGACAAAAAAAAAGTTGTTGTAAAACCAACGTGATGGGAAGGAGCAGCGGAGCCGTCCATCGCGGGGCAGAGACCGGCTTTCGCCCCCAGCCCCACGCGAGTTTAGTTGCAAAAAACCCTGGTCTCCGGTGCAGAGGGGGTGACTTTTTGCCCGTCCAGCCGGACTTTCTGCCTCTCTCCAGGTGACAGTCCCTGCCGTTTTGCCCTCAACCCTCTTCGACTGGCTGTGACGGTGGCTGCTGGGGTAAGCCCCGAGGCAGGCGCAAGCCGTGCCGGCTGCCATCGCATTGTTCCCCGCTTGAGCCTCCCGCCCACCCCCGGAGCGGCGGAAATGGGGGGCCCGGACTGCGCCCCGCGAGCAGCCGGGGGGTGCCGGCCCGCCTGGGCGAGGCGGGAGGCAGGCCGGGCGGGGGGGTTCGGCCGGCCGCCGGCTCGTCCTGCCGCCCCACCGCTCCTGTGCGGGTCGGGGCTGGAGCGGGAGCCGGAGACGGGGCCGGCGGCGGCTCTACCGGCGGCTGGGACGAAACAAGTTTTCTGGCGGCGGGGAGCCCCTCCGGCCAGAGCGGCATGAAAACGCGCAGGGATGGTAGCGAGCCCCTTCCCGAAACGCCCGTTTCTGCCAGCGAGGCTCGGGGCTGCGCGGGGGGGTGAAGCAGTTCGGCCGGGACACGCAGGCACAGGCGGCGGCGGCAGAGGAGGTGGTCCCGGCCGCCCGCCCTCGGGCCCCGCTCTGCCCCAGCCGCGGGCACCGCTCGGGGGTGTCCGCTGCCTTCTCTCCTCCGGGCGGAGAGCCGCGGGCGTGCAGCCTTCGGGGTGCCGGTGGATGGGGCAGGCTGCCCCGCGGCCGACAGCCGCCGCTGGGGCTTCGGCAACTGCTTTTCCCGGTGTCCGAGAGGAGCGGGGACGGAGCTCCCCGTTGTTTTTGTTCCTCGCCGTTTCCTCTCCCTGAGGAATCCCTCCTGCCCTCCCCCGCCCCGGCTTGTTTTTCTTGTGGTTTTAAAGACAAAACGGTGCGTTTTCGGGCTGTCCCGCCTCTCCCCCGCCGCGGGTCCCCGCCGCGCCGGGGGACGGAGGCACAGGAAAGCCCAGGAGGCGCGGGGGTCCTGCCGCCCTTTCCGCCGGTGGTGCGGGGTCTTGTGTTTTGGTTTGAAAGCGTTTCCACGTGGGGACGCCTCTGTGTGTGCGTGTGTGTACTTGATCCGTGAGGCGGTAACAGGATTCTCCGTGTTCAAACCCAGTGGGCTGTTGGCCATTAATTTGCCTCTGCGGCTGTCATTACAGACACTTCCAAAATCAGATACCCGCGGAAAACCGCCGGCTGGGTTTCACACGGCTCCGGCGGCCGTTCTCCCCGAGCCGCGCCCGGGCGGCGGGAGGTGCCTCGGGGCCGCCGCCGCCCGGCACCCACCCGCGGGGGAGCCGCCCCGTCGCGCTTCCCACCGAGCAGCGAGAGCCGCATCCCACGGCAGCGCCGCTGCCAATCAGTAATTGGCATCTAAAGTTTCATGTACATTTATGAAACTGCCGCTGAGGGCCAAGTAGGTACGGTGCTGCCTTCCCGTTATCCCGCGGGCAGGATTTAAAGCGGAGCACACGGAGGTGCACGTTTATCTCGCCAGTGGGGTGTGAAATAGCTGGTATTTACAAAAATCCTGAGAGACACGCTGTAGCAGACACGGGAGCGCCTTGGCCGATTCGAGTTTAAGCATGAAGTCATGCTAGAACAGTAAGAAACCAGTATTTTCAGTTTTCTGGGTTTTGTTTTACGTGTTTCACTTGCTGAGACGAGAAAGTGGATCTAAGATAAACTAATCAACAGTTTAGATTTAGAGTGAAGTATACAAAGCAAGCAGCTTTTCTCTGTGGTAAATATTTTTTTGGGGCTGACCTCAGTGTTTATTTGTTGTTTGAAGAGTGTGCTTTGCATTAAAGCTCAGGTTCTATCATTGTTTCATTTCCTTAACACCCAAAAGAGCAACTTCGTAAAATGACCGTGGCTTTGACTTTCTCTCCTAGTATTTCTGAAAACGCTGCCGAACAACAAATGTTTGCATATCTACAATATGCATCATACTTTGAGTAAAGTGGAAATACAGACTGACATTTCTCTCTTTTCCCCCGTGATTCTTCCTCTATGTTTGACATCTAACGTTAGCTGGGCTACGTCTGAAGCAGCTCTTCTTGCTTTCTTTTGAAAATTCTGGTATTTATGTTACCAAACGTTCTTCAATCAAATTTAATAAAAATGAAAGAGGAGTATGTTGACTAATCTTTTATATATCTTTGTTCAGATAATTCATATGCAGTTCTAAATTGTTACGTGTATATGGTTGTACTGCTAATAAACTTAGTCAAAGGTTACTCTTGCTGGATTTGTATTTATTAATGGCTTCACAATATTAATGGCTTCACAGCACTTTGCGATAGAAATTTATTCTGCTGTATGGATAATGCCAATGGGATAGATAAATTCTAACCAAGGAATTTAATAAGCAGAAAACGGTGGGTTCCCAGTTAATTGCAGTTCCCAGTTAAAATGTTTCAAACCAGGCAACTAAAAATACAGCTATAGATAGTATCCTGTTGCATATTTTTAGCCTCTGATGCAAGCTTTGAGAGCTAGTCTTTAAACTTCATGCAACTTTCACCTTTCAGTCCTAGAATTAATCAATGTTAAGCCCTGGCATTTGGTATGGGAAAGGTACCTGTCTGTTTCCTTGATGACCTAGTGGTATTGCATGATGTACAATGCAATCTTCCGGTGTTAAAGTACTTTATCTTCTATTAAATACAAATGTTAGTTCAGAAAGAGGAAAGAAATTCCTGGAATTTCTGTCAAGCGCTCTAGGACGCAACTACTAATTTTTTCTGTGTTATCTTTTTCTTTCTTGAAAGTAAGGATTTTATAAACTCAGGGTAAAACAGGTCTCCCTTTTTATAAGGAGAGTTTATTCAGCATACTTCTATATTGCAGCTGCTGATCATATTTCATAGAGCTGTTAAAGCACTTAAAACCTAAAATTAGGTACTGTCTGGTAGTAAATACTTCAAATCACTCCTTGAAGAAATAAATAGAGAAGTGGGCTTTAAAAAAAGAGACATTTTGAAATATATCATTGAACAAAAGTAATCTTCCTTTGCTTTTACTCAAAATAATGCAATTATAATCTAAATCACTGATTTCAACAGTGTGCTTTTTCCTCGAGTTTTCTTAATCTCCTACACTTTTATTGTTATTTTATACTGACTGATATCATAATGTGGTACTTTGTTCAAGCTATGTTTACCGCGGCAACGCTTATATTAACAGGTATCACATTAACTTCTAACATACCTGTACTTCCAGTGAGTATTCTTCTGATACTAAGAACTCAAACGTAAGTTCCTTTGCTTCCTGGTATGCATGTTTCTGGATGGCTTTTAATTGCAGAAGGTGTACAGTTGCTTTTTTCTGAATTTAAGACGAGTTAATTTACAGATTAGTATTTTTAATTAGTGTTTTTTTTGTTGCATGGTAGTTTTCTATTTGTCTTTTAGTTGAACATGGGAATAGGTTTGTTTGCTCATTATCATTCATTTTTAGTACTGTCAGGATCTGCAAGAAGAATGCAAACACAGGAGCATCAGACTACAAGACATCTGTCAGTTTTATCAAGTCGTCCTAAGGCTTTTTGGAAGTTCAGCACTAAAGCAAGTCTGGTAGCAGAAACACTCAGGACTCTTTGTTTTTTACTTTGTACTTGAGAATCCAATGTTATTTCTACTATCTAACGTATCTATAATTTTCTTTCCATTTTGTGTGAGAAAAGTATTTATGTTGTGCAAGTGGAAGAATAGTTTTGATATTTGGCCATCCATTGAGAGGTTTATAAGTAAGCTTCTAATATGTGGTATTAACATAATATGTGCTACTTTTCTTTTTTTTTGGATTTAAATATTGTGTAAATGTGTGTTCAACTTAACCTTTTCTGTCATTGAAAAGCGCTAATTGATCTTGCTGGCCCTGACATAATAGTATGGTTTGATATTTGAAACCTTTCAGCTTTGGCATGGCCCTTTAATCACCCCTGAGATTTCAGGACATGGTTCTACTGAAGGCATAAACTGCTACTCTTTTTAAAATTAAATAAAAATGGTTATTAAAAATAAATTATGGTCTTTTAAAGTCGGTAGGTGTTTTACCTATCGAAGCCTCAGGCTTTACAATATACATGAAAAAGTTTCTGCTTTATTTGTATGTATTAGGTGACATTTTAGCTGTTGCTGTACAGAAATCATATTTTTATGAAATAATTTTTTTGGCCAAGTCCATACTTCTGTGTTGCAATGTTATTAAATCAGAAGTGCTTAAAGGAACTTGGATGCACTTTGCAGTGCAAAAGCTCAGATGTGAAGAGTGCTTATCTGTCAAGTAAGGAATAAAATTTATTTGAAAAGGCAATAAAACTTACATTTTTAGTCCACATTGTAGGCTGTAATACTGCCAAAAGGATTCCTTTTGGGAGGCATGTAATATGGGACCCTGGTGAAAACCATTTTAAAGCAGTTTCTTCTTTTTGTCTCTAAGCCTGAGAAATGTGTCGAATAGCTGGCCCGCCTTTTGCTTTAATGTTAAACAGTAGAATTACTTTGATGATTGATTGTCCTGTATCAAAATGCATCACTGGGCAGTCTCACTCACAGGATTGTATATAGGCTAGCTGTCAGACTTTTGAGCACAATGTGAAATGCTAATGGCTGTCTGAGGAATACTAAAGTTTAAGCATTTTATTTTCAATTTGTTTGAAATTTCTTCATGATAAGAGAAGATGATAATGAGGAGTGATTATCTTCAGAACTTTTGGAGGTCCATATACCAGTGAGACTGTATTTGATCTTAAGCTATTAGGCTCAGGTACTAGACACCAAACTCTGTTTTGGACTGCAATTACCATGGATTTCAAAAGCAGGATTTTGGAGGTTTCCTGTGCTAAATTCCTTTGAGGGTCTGTGTCCCTTTCCTAGAATTAAAAAAATAAATAAAATTATGGTGATTCTCATTAAGCAGCTGTCCATAGAAGTACAGTGTAGCGAGTAATATTGCGGGACTCTGTGTAGGGCTGTTTAATTGTGTGTAATTTAAGTGCTGTCTCTGAAGAACCGAGTCTGTCTGGGCTGAGTGAATACTGTGTCTTTACACCAGGGTTGCTTCCTGTTGTGG
Organism: Nyctibius grandis; assembly: GCF_013368605.1. Taxonomy (NCBI): domain Eukaryota; kingdom Metazoa; phylum Chordata; class Aves; order Nyctibiiformes; family Nyctibiidae; genus Nyctibius; species Nyctibius grandis. The sequence continues at coordinate 66,906,702 of NC_090658.1, read as the reverse complement.
CTGGACTATACAACTTGGCTAATTTGGAGCAGCAGCTTGCAAAAAGACCTCCCAAGGCAACCTGCAAAGTAATTTTCATATAGGTGATAACTTTTTACTTATACGCTTAATACATTATAGATTTTTTGGCAACATGAAAATCTATTACTATTGTGACATGACCCAGTATAAGCTGACATTGTCAGCAGTATAAAAAATTACTGCTGCCTTTTTTTTCAATTGGGTGGATGCAGCAAGTCAGTATTCTGCTCCTGACACATATATAATTAAACCACAAAAACCTACATTAAAATACCATGGAGTGTCTGATTTAGACCACAAAAGTATAAGAAATACAGAGCTGAGTTTGCAACTTTTTAAATAAATCTCCTCTATGTGTATATAACTATTGAAATCAATGCTGGTGCATGAGGTAATTGGAAACTTAGCTTGGTGTTTTGTGCCAGATCCTTAGCTGTTGCAAATTGGAGTAGGAATGTTGAAATTACTGGAGTGGTCTCACATTATGCCAGATGAGTATCTAGTCCTCTATTCTTAGTGCAGTGTTTTTTTGGGGGGGGCGGGAGGCGGGTGTTGTAGAATACTTTATATGTGTGAGATCACATGCAGAGAGGAGTGATCCTGCAATACTTAGAAAAAAGAAAGGAGAGTGAAAGATAAATGTCCATATCATATATTCATGTTTTATTCCATTTTAAGACATTTTCATACTCCTATGTTAGAATATATCTTTTTATTTTTTTACAGCATTTTATAAATGAGCACAGAAATGCCTTTTACAATAATTGTATTCCTGAAAATGATGCAGTTAGAAATATTGGTAATTGGCTATGTTCTATTAACTCCTTTCAGGCAACTTTGTTGCTCATAGAAGTGAATAGTCAGGTTGCCTTTACCCAGGGACATTTCATGAATGCCAGGCCTATTTAATGAAAGGTGTGAAGTCTGTTTACCATATTAAATCCCACCTGGATGTTCCTTTTTATTTACTGTAGTATATTCCCAGAGAGAATCACAGAAAATGAAGTTGACCTTACTCCCAAGTGCCGGCAGTTAAACCAGCCTTTGTACACTCCGGTTTGTGCATCCTGACATCATGCTATATGTGAGGTCTTCCAGCTCTCCTGAGTGTCCCAGCATAGACAAGGCTTCAGAAAACCAGGCACAGCTCAGGCAGCTTATGCACATTTCCTTTGCCAAGTTCTAGCAATGCAACTCAGCCTCAGCCTCATTTTCCTGTTCTGGTCTTCTTAACACTGAGAACTAGGGAGCTGGAAACTAATAGCGTCGAATGGTATAGAGGTTTTACAAACAGAATAATTATATTTTGGGAAAGGGTCTCCAAAATAAAACTTTCAGGTTACCCCAAGGCAAGATTTGGAACTGTAGTAGGTTTTCGAAGTGGAAAGATTAAAGTACTTTTCCACTCAGCCACCTATTTTTATGTTTATTCTAATCTGGTGTGATAGAAAGAGCTGGTGTAATGTTCGTATTAATTTGGTTCAGTTGATTGCTCCTTCAAAGCACCATCCAAGTGCTGAGCTCACACTGTGCAGCAGTATGGCTGGGAGTCACCTGCAAGAAGAGGGTCTTTCAGCTAAAATGGCCAGCTGATGTGTTTCCTAGTCATTTCTGGTAGCTATTTAGCTATGATTCATCTTGTTTTCCCATTTTCTGACTAAATTATAGTCTAATTTCTCCAAGGGCTAGCTGAGTAGTCAGATTTTTGGCTTAAGATAAATGGAAGGAGTTCCTCCTTGACAGTTGTGAAACTACCCATCTTTTGGGGGTCTTGCTTAAATCTGAATTGAAGGAAGTCCAGGATTGGAACTCCAGCTGGAGAGATGCTGTCAGATCAAGACTAAGCCTGCAGCAATTTGATTGTAAGGTCTGTAGGAAGAAGTGCCTCATTTTTCTCTGTTTTTACATAGTTTGCTAGGTGTATTGGTTCATATAAGCAGTAATAGCAGTAATCTGCATCTGACACGTTGTGGTGTGTGACCAACTGTATCTGAAGTTCCTACGTCCATCTGTTTTCCGTGACAGAAGGCGGAAGAGGGCAAAGCTGTGGATTCACGTTTGGTGGCAGTGCTTCTTAAGCAGCCCTTTACCCCTCCTCTGGCGGCCGCTCGTTTAAGCTTGATCTGTTCCTTGCTGTGGTTCACAAACAGCTGTGCTGGCAATGAGGCAAAGGTCGGAATGAGTGGCAGCACCCGCACTGCCGAGCCTGGCAGCGGTGCTGCAGAAATAGCTGCGGAACCACAGTCTCCGTTACCTAATCTGCCACCTCTATTAACTGAAGTGCAGGGTCAAGTCTGCGGGATAGGTGGAATTTTTCAGAACGAAAACATCGTCTACAAAAATGATCCCTTGATATTTAACCCAAAGGTTTTGTTGATGTGGGTTTTTTTAACTAAAACTAAAGTCGCTGCAAATAATTTGCAGAGATATGTGCAGGTTAAAAAAATAGGGAAAGTTTTGGTACCTTTGGGTGTTGTCAAAGGAAGGCAGGAGTTCAGATGTTATACCAGACGATAGAACTTCTCCAGGTCTGTGCACCGCTGTCCCAAAGCTGGGCTCACAGGGGACAGGCAGAGCGTAACTGCACTAGAAGGAGAACATCATCGCCGAGGGCGATGATGTTGGTGGAATAATTTCTGAAAAGTGGCCATTACTTAGCTGTCACTGTAGACAAGTGCTTAATTTATGGCAACTATTTTTTATTAGTCTCCACCGTCACAAAGTATTAACTTACATGCTATCATGTTCCAAATGCCTTTTGTATGTTGTTCCCATATAACACTGAAATATGCATGCTATACCACATCATGGGTTTATGAACACTCGAGCATGCCAAACTGGCGATATTATTTTTGATGTGAATACAAGTTTGATTTCTAGAGATAAAGAGTAGTGATGTAATAAAGTTCTGTAAGAGTTTTGAGTTGATATAACTTTTTGATCAATAAACATGAAGGACACAAAATCAACTTGGTACAAACGAAATGGATTAAACAGCAAACTAAAGCACAGATTTCAAAAATACTCACTTGCTATTGAATCTTTAAGAGGACGCTATTACACAGAGTCTTTCAAGGGTTAGTCATCAAATCAAAAACTATTATTTTACCCGTGACACAAAGATTAGTAAGTTCTACAAGGCCTAATACCTTTGATTAGATCAATTGCTGACCTAATAAAAGAGATCTTTCTTCTTACAAACTTTCTTGTACTTCTGTCGTTAGACTGTAATGCCTACAATACTGCTATTACAAAGATTGAGAGAGAAGTAAATAATGAAGAGAGCAGATTTCTAAGAGCAGTCTGGCTCATTCAGTAAACTGAGAGCAAGCAAACAGTATGTGCTTCAGTATAAGCCAGTGGTTTATTTAAAAAAACAGCTGGAGGCCATAGCAAATGATCAGGATGATATCATAGCCAAAAAAGGAGTAGTAATTATTTAGACAAAGTACTAGGCGGAGTAAGAGAGGTTACACTACCTGTGTAGATAGAGTGCAGCTACTGCTGGAAAGCGGTGCCCTTTTTTAGCGTTAGAAAGGAAGCTGGAAAAATAGAAGTTTCAGATATAAGACCAGAGGAGTAAATAAACAATTGGAAAACATGTCTTCTAGGGAATGAGCAGCTTTTAGTTTACCAAAGGAGAATGTAACATAGTTTGATCACAGCTAATAAATATCTAAGTGGAGGAAAGGAAATCTGGTAAAGGATCCATTGTCAAAACAGTTGCTTAATTAAGATCTGAGAATGCCTGTTTTTCACAATTTCTTTCTGTTGCACACTTAGTGCTGGCTCTTAGTAACAGAGGCCCGTGTGTGGGATGGCGAGCTGTTCCGTGGACTTCATGGCATTTCGGTTGCGTATGGGGACAGCTGATGGGCCTGGAACATAAATGAGTGCAGACAGCTCTTGTGAGGATCAGCAGCATAAAAAATGTAGACTGCACAGCACTTCTAATATTGGGTTTAGCATTTTCTTTGTGCTGGACAAAGGCAGCATGTAAGAATTTTGCTACTTTTCATTCACTGTGTTCTCAAGGTTTCAGTTTAGCTTGGTGGCCGTGGTCCAGCAGCATTAGGTTTGAAGAGTAACAATTGTCCTTGTGTTCTGTCAGGAACCACCTGAGCTTGCGTGCTGGCACCAGCAGGAGTTCCTTATTCTGGGACAGTTTTGCATTCCCGTTTTTTGTTTCCCGTTGTTCAGTAATTCCTTGAGAATGGAACACTTTCCCAAATACGCTATTTAGGGGTTACTGTCAACTTCAATTAAGAAGAAGGTTACATTTCTTCTACCAAGCCAGAAACAAAGTGCCCAGGTTTATTTTCGGTGGCTTTACTTTTATATTTCTTCCTGGCATTTCAAACTGTTCCACTGAAGAACTGTATGTGAAACACTTGCAGTAACAGGAACGGCAGCTGCCAGCCAGGGGTAGGCAATGACACTGACGGCTGAAAAGGAAGGGCAAGCTGCAAGCTTCCTTCACGATGTTTCTAGGAATCTTGGCTATTACTTGAACTTCTTCAGTAACTATCGTTGCATACTCATACTGCTGAATATACTCTTGAAACTCTGGCGTGTTTTTTTAAAACAAATAGGATGTATAGCTACTATGCTGTCACAGCTTTCATTTTAACATGTGATTGGATTCTTTGGATTAATTTATCCAGCCTTGTAAAACTGCTGTTTGCTTTTACCTTGAGGATGTGCTCATTTTTAGGTTCTCCTAAATTCTAAAATGGTAAGTAGAGTTTCTGCTTTAGAAATGACCTCTGTTGTTACCTTATGCTACTTTTGTGTCAAAAGGTGAGGTTTTTTTAATGTGTGAAAGGTATTTGACATGTCTTTTGGGGAGAGGAAATAATAAATAATTAATATTTTCAAGTTGACAGTGTCTCTTTAAATATTCTGTCTAACCAAGCATAGCCTTTTTCTTTCTGTTTTCAGTGGCTTGTTTATAAAGAACTGAAATGTTTTATTTGGTTTGTTTTCAGCTATTTTCTACAAAAAAGAGAGGGAAAATGTCTCAGAAGTTAACCAAAATATGCTGTGTAGTAAAAAACAAAATCCTTCTCCCTAAAACAACCTAGTTGTTCAAAACACTGAAATGGCCAGCTAGTAGGAAAATAAAACTAAAATTTTTATTGAAATTATAAAAGCGTATGCTTCTATCTGTGCCATCTTTGCATTACTTTTTTTTCTCTGGGAACCTTCTTTCTTTTTGGTAACAATTGTGTAGGTTTGAGCAATCTTGAGTTTGAAAACACTACGTTTAACTTTTTTGCAAATCAATTTCCCTTGATTTTTAGGGTAACACAGTGGGATTCTAGGTTAGATTTGTTTACAAAACCGGGCCAGAAACAGTCTCAGCATTTGTTTTATTTATTTATGACTGGAATAATCTGTAATTGATTAATCTGGAATGAGTTAGAAGCAGTCTGTGTCGCTGCATGCCTTATCTAAACGTGAGTGAAGAGGTCTCTCTCAGTTGGGAAGCCCCCAAACATCACTGGATTCATTGCTCTGGTTTCAGTCTCGGCAATTTTACGGCGTATTGTGCAATGTTAGGGTAAGGGAGGAATTGCTGAGTTTATAATTCTGTAGTCTGAAATTCTTAAAGCTAATCCTTCTTATTGGTTGCATAGGTATGGATGGGAGTGGTAGGAAGAGTAAGGGAGTCAGTTTTAGCCATATTTGGGTGCCTGTAAAATTTGTACCCGGTTTTGCAAGGTAGATAAATGCTGCACTGAAGTATTATTTTAACTAAAGTAAATGAGATACAGTGCTTGCAGTTGTTTACCATTTGCCAAGAAGTCTTCCTCGTTTCCTTTTTTCCAGTTGTTTTGTTGTATGATGATAATCGGACAGCAGACAGATCTCTTGTCATAGACCCTTTCCATTTCTTACCTGTTTTACATACCTAACTGATGCAGGGACCTCATGGTCTGTGTTGCTCTGCTTTTTTGTCTTGATGCCTGCTTTTGACTGGTATCAAATGGTTTTATGGCAGTGTGACTTGTTTGTAAATTAGAAGTATCTGATGCAGAGTGGGAATATCATCTTAATTTTTCTTTAATAAAATGTCCACAAATACCACACAAGCAATGCCATCCTTCAGGTAACCCTGTTCAAGGAAGCAAACTGCAGTAAACTGACAATTATACAAGTGTTCAGCAAAGACCATGCAGAATTTGGAAGACTGTGTGTAACAAATGTAGAGTGACTGGCATGAAAGCGAATTATTTGACTTGAATATCGAAAGGTTTTCAGTGTATGCATCTGTTTTGATTGCTGTATTTAATGTCTGGCATTAATTCACATGCTCAGAAAGGAAGATGGAAATAAAAAATTATGTCCCAGTTATAGATATGTAATTTTTCAGGGGAGGGAAAAGGTAAAAGGAAACTAGAAGAACACAGAACTATAAATGCCTGATGAGTGTTGAAGGCCCCTTCCCTGTTCTTAACATACACGACAACCAAATGTGGATAATTCTGTTGTCTCAAGATGTGGAAATGTCTGAGTTGTGTTACCAGAACAAACACTCTTTCATCGGCAGTGGGGTAATAGGCAGACTCTAGATCTGTGAATCTGAGCTTTGGGGTTATCAGGGTTCTGATGATGGAATACTAGGATTTTATTTTTAATTCCTATTTTGTTTTTTGAGCTAATAACATCTGACATTGCACCTTGAAACATATTCATTAATTCTATATACATTAGAATATATGTTGTGTAGGCAGTGTATATATTAGAATATATACTCTAGATCCAGTTTAGATATGTGCATGTTCTTATGCATATCCATGCCAGATACTGTGCCGGGATGAGAATGCTGACCAGGTCCTGAAGGGTGTTTTGCGCAGCCCCCTCCATCTAGCTGGTACGCTGTCACCCATGTATTCTGCTGTGAGAACAAGGGCTCTTGTTTACAGAGGAAGAGGCTGGGTCCGTTTGCTTTTCAGCATATCCTGGAAATTCCTCCTATATTCCTTCCCTGTAAATGAGTAGCAGGATAGTCTGCATGGTTGCAGTAGGCAGGAAATTCATCTGTGCTCAGAAGCCTACGGAAGTTGCGTGAGTTGTTGTATGAACTCCTATAGTAATTCTGATAATTCAAAATAAGGAATAATGTATCTTCTCTATTGAAGCAATCTATCTGCAAATGCAAATTGGTGTAGGCAGATGCTCAGCAGAACACAAAACCCAGCGAAGATGATTGCCCTCCACATGGGGCCGCTGGACGTGCTCAGAGCTAAAATAAGCTGCACACTGAGGATGGCATGGCATGCTGTCCTCTCGGCTGCAGACCAAGGGCTCTGGATAAGGAAGGAGCTCAGCATTTGGAGGTCACTAATAGATGGAGAAGTGGGTCCTGGATGTGCTACAAAGGGTTCCAGAAAGCTATAAAACTTCTCTAAGGGTAAAATTCTCATCCTCATCAAGCTAAGAGTGGACTGAAACTAAACTGATCTGAAGAGAGCCATATCTAACCATCTAGAGATGAGGGCCTGAGGAAAAAAAAGTATTAGAACAGGAGGAAGGGAAAGATGGGTATTCCATATTCCCCTTAATTGTCTAGTCTGTGGAGCAAGATTTATTTCTACAATGCAATATGAGTTTTTTCAGGAGGCTCATTTCACTCATCTTGATATCAGGAGGTAGACACCAGTTACCTCAGCTAAGCCTAAATACACATGCAAGATTCCCAAGCCACTTCTACTTCTCGCAAGAATCCTTCTGATTAAAAGGAATGTGAAAAGTAAAATTTGAGAGCTATTCTGTATATTTCTCTCCACCTGCCAGTTTTCCTCAGGAAACCAGTGCATGACTCTGACTAGGTCATACTCTCAGGATGGCTTTGCTTGCCTTTTTAACTCTTTATTATGTTGATGGTATTTAAAATTTGTTAGTCATTTGCTCTCCCTTGAAGTTAGATATAGACAATAATGTTTCTTACTGTTTTTTTTCACTAAAAAAGAATTGTTTTTATTAGGGTTGACACTCCTTTCAAGAAAACAGCACTTGTATGAGAGAAAACACAAAAGCCAACAAAGCTAAAAATTAGTTAATATAAATATATAAAAATATAAATTAGTTCTAAAATTAGTTAGAAATGTATCAAGCAATAGCTTTTCTGAGATTATGTTGAGAGCTGAGTTTTTATTTTGCCTTACAACATAAGATAAGAAAGCTGACATCTTCTTTTTCTACCAAAGCATGGAGAGAGCGTGATCTTCAGTTTCTGGAAAGCCCTATGATTATAATTTTGTTTATTTTAAAAGTGTAAATTAGTATGTTTTTCTTATTGACTTGCCCAATAGTTTCACTTGTGTTTTGAAGAAATCTAGGTTATGAAGCGCATGAATCTCATTCCTCGTCTGGGGCATGGGTCTTTCTTCTTTTCCAAATGTGATACTATTAGGGACTGAGAAAGCAGTATGTTTTTACTCCAAAATACAGTTTTGGAGTGTAGATACAGGCTAACCTGAAATTCTAATAAATCAGTGTTTGATATCCTTTTCTTTTAATTTAGGTTATATTTTATCTTTTTCACATGAGACTACCTGTGATATGCATGCAGACTAACTAGAAGAGTGTTTTCCTAAGCAAGAAATGATTGAATGTTAGATGGTATTTGTTTGTTACTGCCTGTACCCTCTCTCCTGTTCCTTCAAAGAAATGAGTTTCATGGGAAACAACTAGCATGAAATCATCTAATTTCGTGATATTGCAGTACATATGCACTAGTTCCTTGTACTAATTCTAGAGCAATTAATTTTTTCATTACCTGCCTTGCATAACCTTTCACAGTGCCTCAAATGTGCTTCACTCTCCTTAGATGTTCTGTAGGAATGGTGCAAACCCAGATAGAGGTTTCCCTGAGGCTGCGGGAGTTCAGACCCTGAAGCCTGTCCTCATTTGTTGGCACCTTACTGCTGCATGTCCTGCATACATTCAGTTGCAGTTATAAGCACTAAGTACTCCTACTGTCATAGGTTTCTGAAGTAGAGCACTAGAGAATGAGAAATTGCTTTATTTGTGACCGCTTCTCACTTAACATTTGAGACTCAGCCTGTGGCTGTGACAGAAATGAGTTCTTCTTTGTGGCTATGAGTTAATTGTGTTAACCACAGCAGCATCCTTTCTGTTTATTCTCTAGGCTTCTTGTTGACACATTTCAAAATGTAAAAACCAATATAGTAAATTTGACTGGGATCTGCATCTCCTGTACTGTACTGCCAGAGCATCGCCATGGTATAACCTCAGTAGACGTAGGTGTTCTTCAGATGAAACAGAATAAAAAGAACCTGACAATGTGCCCAAGGGGATTATCATGTGAAAAACAATTGTGGCAGAAACTGAGGACCACCTCCCCATAATTTCATTTAAGAAGACCAAGTCCTACTGGGCCAAGAGAGGGCTTTCTTCCTCTGTTTTTGGGTTGAAGTGAAAGGGAGGACAATTTTTGTCTGTTGGCCAAACTCCTCTTCCGGATGATGGATTCTTCTTGGAGCTCCATCTCTCCATCTGGCTGACTGGAGGGCCTGAAGCAGCTTCTGAAATAGTCTCGGGAAACTTCAAGTGCTTTAAGGCTGTTTTTTACCTGTGCATCCCCAAGCTTCACATTCTGTCTTGAGCTTGTGAAAGTTGCAGCACAGGATCTTATTAGACATCCCACAGAAAAAGAAACTGCCTCAGTCAGTTGTTTATTTCTGCAATCCTAATTTTCTGAAGAAATCATTATGAGGGGAGAGATCACGTCCTTGCTATCTTACATTTTCAGTCATTTACAAAGCAGTATGCAGCAGATCCTCAAGTAGTTTTTTGGGTTTTTTTTAACTTGTGGGTGTATCTCTGGGAGGAAACACATGTTTCTCCTCATGGTCGAGTCCTGGAAGTTGCAGTTTAGATTTGATGAAGTGTTTTATTCCCCCAGATAAAAATAAATAAATAAAAAATTAGATTTAAATGCATTTGTTGATGAGGAAAGTCAAGAATCCTCCTAATTAAGACATTTCTTAGCAAGGTAAAATTTTTATCTGGGAGCATAAAACACTTCATCAGTTTTAAAGCCACATCTGCAAGGACTGGATCAAGAGCAGAAACAGTCATTTTTCTTCATTCTGGCTTGTCTGTGAGTTTAAGACTTTTAACAACAGTTTAAAAAATATTTAAACCCAGTTAGAAACACTTGCAATATAATAGGGATAAGAGTGCCCTCCCTCCCTCTGTTTTTAATCTGGTTCTCTTGATGGGGTAAACTACAAGGTTGAATTGGTAACTGGATTATTGCCTCATAAACCAGCACGAGGTTAGTATTATCCTTTAATTTTATATCTTTATTAGGGAGTAATGTTGGTCTTATTTAAACCACTGACTTCTCTAATAGTTTTTCTCCTCTTTTACAAATTTATAAAACTAAACCCTAAAGGATTTGGTCTAAGTGCAATTGGCATAACTGCCATTATAAAAATCATTGTGTTAGCGGTTGGTTGTGATCAGCCGCTTTAACTGGGCTCAAAATATAGCAGGATTTAGCTCTTGGTAGGCAGAATACTGATAAAATATTAATTCTGAATTTTATTTTTAAAAGCTTCATTTCCAGTAAGAGCATTCAAATTTTGAGGCAGTGTGAAGATGAACAACAGAGCCCTAGAAACTATTATAATTTAGCAAGTTCATGCAAAGGATATATTTAACACATTGTATATTTCTGTGAAGATTAAAACAAGCTTGTCATTGTCTTGCAATTCAATAAAGTAAGTTTAAAAATTCGTGAAGGTGAGTCTTTTTTAGAAGGTGACTAATACAAGAGGCATATTTAATGATGCAATAAGGAAAAAAAGAAGATAAAAGAGCAAAAACATCCCCACCTCTCCCCAGCAAGCTCTCCCTTTTATAGTGAGCTTGATGTCAATGCTATAGAATACACCTGTGGGCCAGCCTGGGTCAGCTGCCCCAGATTTAATTGCTAAGGGCCTTGATCACCATGGCTGGCCACAAACTGAAACAAAATCCCAATGAAACCAGGACAGGGTCTTTCTGTTGTGGTGTGGTTCCGTAGTTGAGCTGTAGTTGAGTTTCACACAGAAAGTGAGGTATCTGTCACCTTCAGTGACCGACAGACAGAATTAGAGCATGTAATGTTTGAATGCAAGCCAGGTACTGACTTTCAGTCAGTGAACTTAGAAACTAGTCAATTTATTCCGAATCTTGTATTTTACTACTGCGTGCTTGACTGTTTCTTTCTGCAGGCAATTTTACTAATGCAATAGCATGCACGCACTTCAAACTCTTAATGAAATTAAAGCAGATTTTGTGTTTAAGTTATTCATGGAATATTTTAGGATTGGTTGTGAAAATTCGCCTTTGTGTTTGGAATTGCCTCCTTTGGCAGCGGCTGCCGCAGGAAATGCCATGTAGAGCTGCTTTCTCTCAAAATACCCATTGTTTCTGGTAGACTCCTTTCTGAAATTTGCCTATAGTGTGTCTTTTAAAGAAGCCTTTCAATTCTGCTTTTGTCTCCACTGGACAAAGACTGCAGAAGATTTTTACAAATACAAGGGTGTGGGCTCCACATTGAAAAACAATGGGAGGTGGTTACTGTTTTGGTGAAGGCATCATGGGTGAAGACGTCAATGTCTTGGATCCCTCTGAAACTGAGAGGAGACTGAACCCATTTTGAAAAACAGGAATTATTTTCAGCTTTCTGATAAGGTGAAATACATGCAACACAATTTGCTTGCAATTGGTCTTTTCCTTATGTAACATCATGGCAAAAATTAATGAAATGTGAATGAAAATCCTTTTGAAACTTAGGGAAGAGGGAAGGGAAAGAGGAGCGTGTAATCTGGTGGCAGGAAAAAGGGGAAATAAAGGTGAGACTGGAAAGAAAGTAGACTGGAGCTGTAAACGTGCATAAGTGTATGTTGTAGGAAATACCTAATACAAAACACAAGGAAAGTTTGGGAGTTACGTTTTGGGGAGTAAACGGAGGTATGGCAAGTAAATGGCATTTCAGGCTAAGAGAGGAGGTATTAACAGGACAACGTAGGGTGGTGGGTGGGGATATGTGGTGCAATGGCTTGTAGCTAATGGCTTGTAGCTCCAGTTCCTTTCAAATGTTCTGTGAGTGCAGAGCGAGCCATACGTTGTTTAACCCCAGGTAAATAGTTGTTACATTTATGCAGGGTGGAGGTAGCATGAGGTGTAAGTGCTTGCTGGTCAGAATTTAAAACAAAAATCTATATATAATATGTTTATGTTGTTAGGCACACTCCCAGGTAATGGTTTCTTGGGGTGCCTTGTTGATAAATCCAGGTAATTTTGATAGACAGATCCTTTTTTAATTTCACAGAATCAACCAGGTTGGAAGAGACCTCTGGGATCATCAAGTCCAACCGTTGCCCTGACACCACCATGTCAACTAGACCATGGCACTAAGTGCCATGTCCAGTCTTTTCTTAAACACATCCAGAGATGGTGACTCCACCACCTCCCTGGGCAGCCCATTCCAATGTCTAATAACCCTTTCTGTGAAGAAATGCTTCCTAATGTCCAACCTGAACCTCCTCTGGCAAAGCTTGAGGCTATGTCCTCTTGTCCTATCGCTACCTGCCTGGGAGAAGAGGCCGACTCCCACTCCACTACAGCCTCCCTTCAGGTAGTTGTAGACTGCAATAAGGTCACCTCTGAGCCTCCTCTTCTCCAGGCTAAACAACCCCAGCTCCTTCAGCCGTTCCTCGTAGGTCAGACCCTCCAGACCCTTCACCAGCTTGGTCGCCCTCCTCTAGACTCGCTCCAACACCTCAACATCTTTCTTGAAGTGCGGGACCCAGAACTGGACACAGTATTCAAGGTGCAGCCTCACCAGTGCCGAGTACAGAGGGACGATCACTTCCCTAGACAGGCTGGCTACACTATTCTTAATAGAGGCCAGGATGCCATTGGCCTTCTTGGCCACCTGGGCACACTGCTGGCTCATGTTTAGCGGGCTGTCGATCAGCACCCCCAGGTCTCTTTCTGCCGGGCCGCTTTCTAACCACTCTTCCCCCAGCCTGTAGCGCTGCATGGGGTTGTTGTGGTCGAAGTGTAAGACCTGGCACTTGTTCTTGTTGAACCTCATGCCGTTGGTCTCGGCCCATCTATCTAACCTGTCCAGATCCCTCTGTAGGGCCTTCCTACCCTCCAGCAGATGGACACCCCCACCCAGCATGGTGTCATCTGCAAATTTACTGAGGGTGCACTCAATCCCTACGTCTAGATCATCTATAAAGATATTGAACAGCACCGGCCCCAGAACTGAGCCCTGGGGAACACCGCTAGTGACCGGCCGCCAGTTGGACTTTGCCCCATTCACCACCACTCTCTGGGCTCGGCCATCCAGCCACTTTTTAACCCATCAAAGAGTCCACCCATCCAAGCCCCGGGCAGCCAGTTTGTCTAGGAGGATCCGGGTTGTTCGGGTTCCTTAATTTATGTGTTTACATACTACTATATATTTTGTTTTCGATTAGATGTAACATTAGCTTTGATTAATAATATTATCATTATTGCATATATGAAATATCCCTGGCACTTGTTTTGTTCTAAATTATGCAAACTTGCATAACTCCAAAGTAGATCTTTTCTGAGAATGGAGATTATAATATAATTGTGTGGCTTTACAGTTAAGGTTACCGTAATCATTCGTATGCAGAACTCCTAGAAAATAGAATTTTCCTATTGAAGATCTCAATATTTGATGAGAGTGATTCATCCTATGAGAGAAGGCATAGACATTAGCAGATAATTAGGGTAATGTCTGTCATTTAGCGCTTTGTAGGAAGCTGCTTGTTATAAACCACTTTGTGTATTTTATTTAATGCTAGAGGAATTTAATAGACCTTAGAGACCTTAGACTTCATGCGGATAATTGCATAATAACCTTTTCTTGCTGGACACTTAATGACTAAGAGGTTATCATTAAATGTGTATTAAACAGTTTTGTTCGACGTTCCGTAATTGTCTTTCTGATATGTTCTCCCAAGGGTTATCTTTTGTTGTCTACTTAAACAGCTGCCTGTATTAAACATTTTAGCTTTTTTATTGGTTTGTTTTCATAACTATTTTTTCCTGCAGGAGTCGAAGAATTATTACTTAAGTGTGTTCCTGTTTCTGTTGGCATATTTTAGATAGTTTTCTGAAATAATACTGGAGGTGTTGAAACATTTTATATGAAATTAGGCTTCATAGAAGTCAGTCAGAACTTTGCTGGAGATTTTAGTGAAACCACAGCCTCAGTTAGGGTGTTTGTTTATTGCAGATTTGCCTGAGAACTGAGGACCACAGACTAACATGTTATTTTTTTCTCTTCTTTTTAATTTAGACTACTGAGCTGTAAGTAGAAAGGAAGATAATTTCTGGTTGTGGAGGAAAAGAAAGGTGAATAACCTCCATGGAAGACTCTCAGGATCTAAGTGAACAGTCAGTAAGTACAAATGTTGTTAAAATGAATGGAATAAATTGAACTCTGTTCAAGTTATGTTTGAAGGGATTTTACTTTGGATTTGAGAATTATAGTAAGATCTGGGGAAAGCTGCTGAGCTTCTAGATTCAAACCTTTTCTTAGTTCATACATGAAATGAGTG